>NC_140524.1:82898138-84118971 GCF_964339955.1 Pipistrellus hanaki
AGGTATTAAAAAAAGAATAATATTTCAAAAACACTTTTCTGATTCTTTACATTTATTTATTTTTAATTTTAAAAATTTATCAGATGTCCCCTTTTTGTTCCAAATTGATTCTCATCCCACCCCCAGCTTTCTTCCAGGCCTTTACTACACTATTATCTGTGTCCAGGGGTTATACATGTATGTATATAAAACTCATCTTACCCCTGCCTTTTCTCTGAGATTTATCGGTCTGTTCCATGCTTCTATATCTTTGGATCAATTTTGTTCATCAGTTTATTTTGTTCATTAGATTCCTATATGAGTGAGATGATGTGATACTTGTCTTTCTCTGGCTTACTTACTTAGCTCATCATAAACTCTCCAGGTCAATCCATGTTGTCTCAAAGACTAGGATATTCTTCTTTTTTACAGCAGCATAGTATTCCATGATATAAATGTGCCACAGCTGTTTTAATCCACTCTTGGACACTTGGGTTGTTTCCAAATGTTAGCTATTGTAAATTGTGCTGCTATGAACATAGGAGTGCATATATCCTTTCTGATTTGTGTTTCTGGTTTCTTAGGATATATTCCTAGAAGTGGGATTACTGGGTCAAATGGAAGTTCTATTTTTAATTTTTTGAGGAAGCTCCATCCTGTTTTACACAGTGGCATCACCAGTCTACATTACCACCAGAAGTGTATTAGGATTCCCTGTTCTCCACATCCTCACCAACACTTGTTAGTTAATTGTTAATGATAGCCATTCTGATAGGTGTGAAGTGATAAGTCATTATCATTTTAATTTGCATCTCTCTGGTGATTAGTGTCTTTGAACAATTTAAAATGGCTCTTGGACAACTATCTGTCAACTTTGGAGAAGTGCCTGTTTAGGTCCTTTGCCCATTTTTTAATTAGATTGTCTTAATTTTGTTAAGTTGTATGAGATCCTTATATGTTTTGAAAATTAACCCTTATCATATGTATCATTGGGAAATATGTTCTCCCATACTGTAGGATACATTTTCATTTTGTTTATGGTTTCTCATGTGCAGAAGCTTTTTATTTTAATGTAGATCCGTTTATTTATTTTCTACTTTGTTTCCCTTGCCCTAGGAGATGTATTGGCAAACATATTGCTATAAAAGATGTCTGAGATTTTGCTGGCTATGGATTTTTTTCTAATAGTTTTATGGTTTCACAACTTACATTTAAGTCTTTTATCCATTTTGAGTTTATTCCTGTGTATGGCATAATTTGGTGGTCTAGGTTTTTTTTTTGTTTGTTTTTTGTTTTGTTTTTTCATGCACCTGTCCAATTTTCTCAATGCCATTTGTAAAAGAAACTGTCTTTATTGCATTATATTCTCTTGCCTATTTTGTCAAATATTAAATTAGTGTAATGGCTTGGATTTATATGTGGGTTCTCTGCATTGTTCCAATGATCTATATGCTTGTTCTTGTGCTAGTACCAGGGTGTTTTGATTATAATGGCTTTGTAGTATAACTTGATATCTGGTATTGTGATCTCTCCAACTTTGTACTTTTTTCTCAAGATCTCTGTGGTTGTTCAGGGTCTTTTGTGCTTCCATATAAATTTTTGGAGTGTTTTATCTAGATCTGTGAAATATGCCATTGGGGTTTTAACAGGAATTTTTATGAATATATACTTTGCCTTTTGGGGAGACATTTTAATGATGTTAACTCTACCAGTCCATGAACATGGTATATTCTTCTTGTTGTTGTTTATATATTCTTCTATATATTTCTTCAATGTTCTATAGTTTCCTGAGTACAGGTCTTAAAGTCTTGAATCTCCTTGGTTAAGTTTATTCCTAAGGATCTTAACTTTTTTGTTGCAATAGAAAATGAGACTTTTTTTAGTTTTTCTTTCTGAGAGTTCATTATTGGTGTATAAAAATGCCATTGATATTAATTTGTATCCTACAACATTGCTGAATTCATTTATTAAAACTTGTAGTTTTGTGCTGGAGTTTTTATAGTTTTCTACATACAATATCATGCCATCTGAGAATAATGACAGACTTACTTCCTCTTTTCCAATCTTGATGCCATTTATGTTTTCTTCTTGTCTGATCTCTGTGGCTAGGTTTCCAGTATTATGCTGAATCAGAATAGTGTAAGCAGACATCCTTGTCTTATTCCTGTTATTAGGGGAAATGGTTTTAGTTTTTGCCCATTGAGTATGATATCTGTAGATCTATCATACATAGCCTTTCTTATATTGAGGTATGATTCCTTTATTTTCACTTTGCTGAATTTTTTTTTTATTTAAAAAGGGTGTTGGATTTTGTCTAGTGCTTTTTCTGCATCTAGTCATATGATAATGTGATTTTTTATTTTCAATTTGTTTTTGTGATGTATCACATTTATTGATTGGTGAATATTGTATGAGTCATGCATCCCTGGAATAAAGCCCACTTGGTCTTGGTGTATGATCTTTTTAATATATTGCTGCATCCTATTTGCAAATATTTTATTGAAGTTTTTAACATCTATGTTCATCAGGGATATTGGCCTATAATTCTTGCTTTTTGTAGTATCTTTATCTGGTTTTAGAATTAGGATAATGTTTGCCTCCTATAAAGAGCATGGCAGTGTTTCTTCCTCTAGGAGATTTTGGAATAGTTTGAAGAGAATAGGTATTACTGCTTTGAATATTTGATAAAACTCCCATGTAAAGCCATCCTGAACCAGGGATTTTGTTTACTGGAAATTTATTTTATTTTTATTATTATGGTTTCAATTTCATCAGTGGATTTTGGCCTTTTCATGTCATCTGATTCTTCCTGATTCAGTTTTGGAAGATTATATTTTTCTAGGAATTTCTCCCAGGTTATCCAACTTATTGGCATAGTATTTTCTTACAATCCTTTGTATTTCTGTATGTCAGTTGTTACTTCACCTCTTTTGTTTCTGATTTTATTTTTCATTTTTATATTTTTTGTATGTTTTTTTTTAAATCTTTATTGTTCAGACTATTACAGTTGTTCCTCTTTTCCTCCTCATAGCTCCCCTCCACCTTATAGTTCCCACCCAACCCAATGTTCTTAACCCCTCCCACTGTCCTCATCCATAAGTGTATGATTTTTGTCCAGTCTCTTTCCACACCTCCACACCTATTTCCTCCTGAGTATTGTCAGTACACTCCCTTTCTATGCCCCTGATTCTATAATATTCACCAGTTCATTCTGTTCATCAGATTTTTTATTCACTTGATTTTTAGATTCACTTGTTGATAGATATATGTTTGTTCTTCATAATTTTTATCTTTACTTTTTTCTTCTTCTTCCCCTTCTTAAAGAATATTTTTCAGCATTTCATATAATACTGGTTTGGTGGTGATGAACTCCTTTAGCTTTGTCTTATCTGTGAAGCTTTTTATTTGACCTTCAATTCTAAATTATAGCTTTCCTGGGTAGAGTAATCTTGGTTGTAGGTTCTTGCTGTTCATCACTTTGTATATTTCTTGCCACTCCCATCTGGCCTGCATGGTTTCTGTTGAGAAATCAGCTAACACTCGTATGGGTGCTTCCTTGTAGGTAATTAACTGTTATTCTCTTGCTGCTTTTAATATACTCTCTTTGTCTTTTGCTCTTGACATTTTAATTATGATGTGTCTTTGTGTGGTCCTCTTTGGATTTCTTTTGTTTGGGGTTCTCTCCACTTTCTGGACTTTTAAGTCTATTTCTTTCGCCAGGCGGGGGAAGTTTTCAGTCGTTATTTCTGAATAGGTTTTCAGTATCTTGCTCTCTCTCTTCTTCTAGCAACCCCATAATTCTGATTTTGGTACACTTGAAATTGTCCCAGAGGCTCTTTACACTATCTTCATATTTTTGGATTTTTTTTTCCTTTCTGGTTGGATGCTTCTGGTTTCTTTGTATTTCAAATCTTTGACTTGATTCTTGTGATCCTCTAGTCTGCTGTTAGATCTCTGTATATTATTTTTTTATTTCAGTCAGTGTATGTTTAATTTCTAGTTGCTCCTTTTTCATATCCTCAAGGGTCTCACTAAATTTATCGGCCTTTTCTAGAAAATTCTTGAAAAAAACTTCTAACCATGGTTTTGAACTCTATATCCAGTAGTTTGCTTTTATCCATTTCTTTCATTTGTGACATGTTTTTTGTCTCTGCATTTTGGCTGCTTGCCTAATTTGATAGAGTGGCTTTATGTGCTAGGTGTCCTATAGGGCCCAGTGGCTTATCCTCCCCAGTTTCCTGAGGTAGACACTCTTGGTGCACCCCTTTGTGGGCTGTGGGCACAGTCTTGTTGTAGTTAAGCCTTGATTGTTGTTGGTATCACTGGGCAGAATTGACCTTCCCGCCAATTGGCTGTGAGGATCAGCTGTGTCTACAATGGGAGAACTTCTGTGCTGGAGACACCTTTATGAGGCAAGACTTGCTTCAATGGGGCTTCAGTGCTCACTGAATCTGCCCTCTGAGTGTGTCCCTTATGGATCTGAGGAGTTGTAATCTGGATGGTACTACTCTGACCCCTGGGTACATTGGCTATTGGATCTCTAAGGAGGTGCTAATTTAGCTTTTTTTCTGAGGCCACCCAGCAGGAACTATGGAGAGATCTGCAAATTCATCTTTTTTGTTTGAGTTTTTCAGGTGCCCAGATGAAGCCCAGCAGTGAAGCAGTGCAAGCTGCTGTGGGGCCTTGGGTCTTCTTTTGGATGTTCTGGGTCTCTCTGACTCAGCTGCAGTTTGTTAGGTAAGTGTAGATTTCAAAGGACCAGGCCATTCATATGCAAAAGCCTCTGCACACAGCTTGGATGGGCAGACTTTCAGGGTGAAGCAAACAGCAATGGCTTTCCATCAGCCCTGTCCTAAGAGGTCCCCAGGTCTCCAAGTCCTTTGGTAATCGCTGATAGCACCTCTGAGAGAAAGCTATCCTCAAGTTCTTCCTTCTTCCAGACAGTTCAGTTTCTCCCCATATGAGTTTGGGTCCTCAGAGTCTCATCCGGAACTGGAGTTCAGAGCAGATGGGAGCTGTGTTTCCTTCCATATTGAAAAAGCCAGCCACATACAAATTGCCAGCCCCTTCTACGTGCGCACCTCTGTACCTCTACATTTTACTTCTGCAGCTCCACTGAGTCTAAGTGTGCTTTTCTCTTCCCCTCTAGTTGTAGAATTTCCACTTAGCCAGCCTTCCTGTGGTTCTGGATGATGTCCATTTGTCTTTTAGTTGTAATTTTGAAGTGGTTGTGTGAGGCGGCAAGTTCAGGTGTTTACCTATGCCACCATCTTGATTTATCCCCTGACTTTATTTTTTTGTGCTCTTTATCTTTGTTTCTTGATGAGTCTGGTTAATGTTTTATCAATCTTATTTATTGTTTCAAAGAATTAGCCCTTGGTTTTATTATACTTATGTATGGTTTTATAGTCTCTATGTCATATATTTCCACTATAATATTTATTATTTCCATTCTTCTACTTATTCTGGACTTTTCTTTTTCTATTTCTAAGATTTTAAGTTGTAAAGTTGGATAACATTAAAATGTGTTTGTCTTTTTGATGCACTTCCTTCCGAAAACTGCTTTTACTCTATCTCATTGATTTTGGGTTGTGGTGTGTTTATTTTTATTTGTTTCTAGAAGTTTTTTTTTAATTTCTTTATTGAACTCATTGGTAACCTATTAATATTCTAAAATATGCTAAGTAGCCACCATCTTTTTAAATGTTTTAATGGTTTTAATGGTGTTTTTAGTGTAGTTGATATCTAATTTCATGCCATTGTGAACCAAAAAGATGATTGATATAATTTCAATCTTCTTGAACTTATAAAGACTTCTTTTGTGTCCTAACATGTGTTCTATCTTTGATAATGCCCCATGTGAACAATAGAGCAACGTATATTCTGCAGCTTTGAGGTGAAATGTTCTGAAAATATCAATTAAGTTATGTGTGTAATTTGGAGTCACTTTTTTTTTTGTGGGGGGGAGTGTCTGGAAGATCTATCCAGTGAAGTCAATGTGGTGATAAAGCCCCATACTATGACTGTATTGCTGTTGATCTCTCCCTAAAATTACCCCAGAAATTTTTTTAATATATATATTTAGGTGATCCTATGTGGGTGCATATGTTTACTAGGGTTATAACCTTTTGTTTTTTTGATCCCTTTGGTATTATGTAGTGACCTTTATTGTCTCTTGTGATGGCCTTCATTTTGAAATCTATTTTGTCAGATATGAGTATTGCTACCCCAACTTTTTTCTCATTTCCATTTGCATGAAAAAAAATTTCCCATCCTTTTATTGTTATCCTGTGTGAATCTTTTTATTTCTGAGGTAGGTCTCTTGTAGACAGCATATATATGAGTCATATTTTCTTATATATTCAGCTAACAATGTCTTTTGATTGGAGCCTTTAATCCATTTAAACTTAATGTTATTGGTATGTATTTATTTATTCCCATTTTAATTCTTTATGCATGTTTCTCCCTCTCTCCCTTTTTTTTTGCATTTTTATAGCAGTTCCTTTAACATTTCTTAAAATGCTGTTTGGTGGTGATAAGCTCCTTTAGTCCCTTTTTTTTTTTTTTTTTTTTTTTTTTTTTTTGTCTGCATAGCTCTTTATTTCACCACCTATTTTAAACTAGAGGCCCAGTGGACAAAATTTGTGCACTCATGGGGGTCTTTCAGCACAGCCTGTGCCCTTTCACAGTCCAGGAGACCTTGGGAAATGCCAAACTTATGGCCTAAGCCATCAGTCAGGCATCCTTAGCACTGCAGCAGAGGCAGGAGAGGCTCCTGCCATCACTACCGCACTTGCCATCATTTAGCCCAGGTTCTGGCTGAGTGGTGGTCTCCCTGGGGGAGTGCACTGACTACCAGGGGACAGTTCCTAAGTTGAGTGTCTATCCCTGGTGGTCAGTGAGCATCATAGCAACTGGTTGTTCTGCTGTTTGGTTAATTTGTATATTAGCCTTTTATTACATAGGATGATAGCCTTGTTGTGTAGAGTCATCTTTTTTTTTTTCCAGATACTTGCTTTCATTACCTTAAATACTTAATTCCATTCCCTTCTGGCCCGTAGTTTCTGATGAGAAATCAGCTCACAGCCTTATGGGACCACCTTAGTAAGTAACAAATTGCTTTTCTTTTGCTGCCTTTAAGATTCTCTGCCTATAATTTTTGGCATTTCAATTATACTCTGATGGTATGGACCTGTTAGAGTTCTTTTTGCTTGATATTTTCTGTGCCTTCTGAACTTGTGTGACTTTTTCCTTCACCAGGATAAGGGTGTTTTCTGTCATTATTTCTTCAAATAGGTTCTCTATCCCTTGATCAATTTATTCCCCTTCTGGCATTTTTATGATGTGGATGTCATGTTTCATATTGTCCCACAATTCCCTTAAACTATCCACCTGTTTATTAATTGCATTTTATTTTTGGTTCTCTGATTGAATGATTTTCTTATCTGTCTTCTAATTCACCAATCCAATCTTTGGCTTCCTCTAATCTTCTGTTTATTCCTCCCAATGTATTTATTATTTTTGCTATGTCATTCTTTATTTCTGGATGGTCATTTTTCATAGTTTCTATGTCTCTTCTCCTGCTGTTGAGCATTCTTATAATAATTACTCTGAACTCTATATTGAATAACTTGCTTATCTCCTTTTTATTTAGCTCCTCTCCTGGAATTTTTTCTTGTTCTTTCATTTGGGGCTTTTTGTTTATTTGTTTGTTTCTCAATTTTGGCAGCCCACTTGGGTTTGTTTCTATGCATTAGTTATATCTGCTATTACTCTCAGTTTTTAAATGGTCTCTGGTACAGACAAATTTCAGACACTGTTGGTGACTGACCTTGAGTACTGTTTTTTAAGATAGCAGCAATCCACAGCTTGTGGCTGACTTTGTTGGGGCTGGTGTGTTTGTAAAGGACCAAATGCACACCAATACCTGATTTTCCTAGCCCTGGGTCCATAAACATATCATTTCAAAATTCAAAACTTCTGCCTGCAGTGTGATTGTTATTTTCAGTTTCTTAATGAGCCTCAATGTGTAAGTGAACTCCACTGGGTGGGGCTAGAGGTTTTCTAATGGGCATGGCAATTGCTTTCCCCCAGGCTAAAGCTGCCTGTATCCTAAATGTTTGCCTGAGAAATACATCCTCTGCAGTATGGGGGAATGACTCAGACCAGGAATCCAGGTGACTGCCCTCTGAGCTCTATACTTACAGCCACCAACCCTGGATTTTCCCCATACAACTCTAGTCCACTCTGCCCACCCGCCTACTCCTGCCAGAGTCCAAGATGAGTGACTTCACACAAAATTTTATGCATTTGGCTGTTTAAGAGTATGCCATAATTTCTAACCATTCTCCCTGGCAGACCCAACCCCCTCTGCTTTTCACAGCCAGATTTTATGTGGGCACTTTTCTGTGTGTTCCTCTAGGCTGGGAAGCCCAGATTATGGTTTAGACTGCAGAGTTCTCAGTGGATCCTTCTACAGTTGAAATATCCCTCCAGAATATCAGCTTCTATTGGGGGAACCCTGCCAGTCCTTACATTCCTCCACACTTTCTACCAGTCTCTGTATAGTTTTCACTTTATGTCCTTGATTATAGGGGTTCTCTTCAGCTAGTATTAAATTGATTATTCAGGATGGTCTTTTCTATATTCTAGTTATAATGCCAATTTGGTGTTGGAAACTTGTAAATGTAGCTTCCACTTAAGCAGCCCCCATCTTGGAATTCTCTCTCCTTATTCTTTTAATTTGAATGAAATACAAATACCCATGACAAAACATTTATTAAGCAAATACACATTAAAATATAAATAATATAGCATCTTAGTTACATACATTTGTGCGCACATGTTTGCACACACACAAACACATACAGACTGGAAGGAATGCCCTAAAATTTAGTAATGGATGTAAGTGGATAATATTATTGTTAACTTTTATTTTCTTCTTTGAAATCTCTTCTTGAATCTTTTCACTTACCAATAGTAGGCATGAATTCCTTTTATAAATAGAAACAAATACTGATTAAAGCATTACAGGAGACAGTGTCTTAGGTATTTGGGGGCAATATAACACCAGTGGAAGCTGCTCATATTCTCTTACTTTATGTGGTTGTTCAAAATTTTAAATATCTTTCTTAAGAACATGATTCATTGAGAGTCTTATGTAGCCACTCAAAGGATACTAGAGGATATGCTATGAGTTTCCTTTTAGAGGTTGTGCTGGAAGAAGTAAATACTAAGTTACCCACCCAATGAAAAAGTCCAGGAACTATTTGGGGAAATAAGGAACACTGGGGGTTAACATTGGAGACTTTAGGTGTAACTATGGGGAATATGTTGTGAATAGGAAACACGGATAAGGATGAAAGGTTGTAAGAGTCATTCTTAAGAGGAATAGATACCTTCTCTAAGAGGAACTGCTGAGAGAAGTTACTGGAACTAAGAAACACACACAAAAAAATAACTTTCTCCAGAAAATACCATTGGGCATGGCTGATTGAATGGTAGACTAAGACTGGATATTAGCACTCAGAATTCTCTGGTCCTGGTCATCACTTACTCATCCATTGCATATTGAGGAGAACAGAAAGGCTTGCCCTTCAGTGTTTTATAACAATTATATTATTATTTTCCATTATTTGACCTAGTAGGGTATTAGATAATAGAATTTTACAAAGAAAGGCTGATGATGGTTTCACCTCCTATGGTGACCTTCCTTGGTAAGGTCACATTTTTCAAAGGCTGAAAGCTCTGAAGAAGGGCTGGCATTCTTGTGCTTTCCTACTTTGTGTGCTTGCTTAGATTGTGTAAACATATGTTCAAAGACCATTATAACTTCTTCAAATCTGAAACTTGGAATTATGCCAAAACTACAGAATCTCCACTTGGGGAGCAGCACATCAATCACATTCAATGACAGTGTCTTATTGATTTATTATGTACACAAATCCAGTGAACTTTTCATGAATGCATATTATAAAAATACAGTACATTTTCTTTCTTTTTCTGATCACACATTTGTTTCCTAAATACTTGTTTGTAAAATTTATTTAAAATATATTTTCAGCTTTTACTATTCTGTTAGTGCTAAGAGTTTATTATCTTTCTAAGACTTGTTTTCCTTGATTTTTATGAAGAAACATTGTTTGTATTAAGATAATTAAACATGTACTATGCACTACCAGAGTTTTAGTTTCTACAAAAGCATGTCCTCTTGTTTTTGATAGCTATTTGCATTACTACCTAACTCCATCTGTACCCCATGCCAGTTCTATGAGTTTCCAGGCCTCCTGTGCTCCTATAATAGTTTCCATTTACTTCTCAAGGATCCTCAGAGACCACCACATTTATACCTTCAGAGACCACCCCATTTATACACTTCAATGTTTTTTATTTTGTTTTGTTTCATTTAAGAAAATATGTCTTGTGCTATTCACAAGGACTTAGACAATAGGATGATAGTCTTGCTACCTATAGATTTACCTCTGTTTCTGGCAGAAGTCTGTATATTACAATATTTCCCTGGAAAACTGATGGATTATCTATCTTGTTTTTATATATTCAAAATAATTAAACTTTTAATCATATATTTTCATCGTTTTATTGTTTATCAAATAAACACATTAGAATGTTTTATAAATAATATATAACCATGACTATTAAGAAAATTCTAAAATCTATATATATAGACACAGGTAATATTAGACTTCTAATAATTTAATCTATCAGCAGAAAATCACATAATTTCCTCATTTTAATTTTTTCCTAAGGAGATTTTCAATATCACATGGATACCTATCCTACTCCTTTATTTTATTGTAACTTAGTTTGTTATTAGTCATTGTATTCTAATCTCTTTGTCAACTCTTTTTTATAATTTATTATTATGTTGCACACAATTTTGTACCTGTCCTAGAGTTTCATGGGGCTAAAAGCTAGACCTTAACTTAGTCAATAGATATTATTCTGAGACAACACCTTACTCCCGGCTGTCACACATCATAAAAACTGTTCTTTCCAAAGAACTGAGTATAGAAACTTTATTTCAACACATTTGCTAAGATTCTATGTAAACAAGATAGGCTATGTTTGAAACATAAGGATAAGTAGGACTCAAGTGTTGCTGAGGAATGGTCCCTGTAAGCAAGGTTCAGTGGGAGTAGGCCAAGAGAAGAGACAACAATATCATAGTTCTGGGCATATTTGTGAAGTAATGAGTAGTCTAGTTTGGCTGCAGTGTGAGGATAAAGAAATGGAAATTTGGCCTCAAATGAAAGATAATATACACTTTATTTAGTCATTAATCCTCGTCTGAAGATTTTTTCCATTGATTTTTAGAAAAAGTGGAAGGGAGAGGGAAAGACGAGAGAGAAACGTCTATGTGAGAGAGACACATCATTTGGTTGCCTCTTACACATATCCTGACCTGGGCCTGGAATGGAGCCTGCAACCCAGGTGCATGCCCTTGACTGGAATTGAACCTGGGACCCTTCAGTCCATGGGCAGACACTCTATCCACTAAGCCAAACCAACTAGGGTGAGAACATACACTTTTAAGCTAAAGTATAGGGTCTTCATTCTTTAGTTTGGTGGAAGCCAATGCAAATTTGTGGTAATGGGATTAGTCAGAGAATATAAATTTGTTAGCAATATGTAGGATACACTAGAATGAAGAATGATTAAAATAACAGAAACTGGGAAAGGGGAGAAATAACTGAAACCTGGCAAAAGACTATTATGTTAAGTTTGGAAAAGATGAGATATAAGACTTTAGAAATAGGAATGTGGGAAGAGGAATGGATTAAAAGACTATCAAGACAGAATGAACAAAAATCAGAACTTATTTAAAATTGTACCACATTTAAATATGACTCTTGATATTCATGTATACTATTTTCCTTCCTTGTTGGTCTGGTTATTGCTCACAATTTTATTTCTAGCTTTGTGACCCCTAATAGTCTTATCCGCAACTTTCCATAGCCATATTAAACATCACATTTTAATTACTTATCAGACTTAATTCAGTGGTTTACTGATATTAGCCTTCAACTTGTTTCTCTGTGATACTGCTTTATGTCTCAGTTTTACTAGACATATGGTAAATGCATGGATCAATATTTTTAAGATATGGCAGGAGAGACATATGTTGAAGTAAAACAATGACTTAATTTTTATATATTTAGGATGTCCATATGACAAGCATATGATGGAAAATATTTGTGGGATTTGGTCATGAGAATTATCCAATCCAAAGAATGATTTGATGTTGTGATTTTTAGTTTAAATTCAGATTTTCAGAAACTTAAAATTATCTGTTATATCAAGCATATGTAATCTGTAAAAATTATGACAAAAATCAAGCTCTGTTATGTTCATTCTATTGATGACTATTTTGTGCAAATACACTGAGTGGCCAGATTATTATGACCACCTGATGTTTGTAGGCAAATTAGCCATATGAGATATGGAAGATAAGGCCTGTTTGAACATCTTTGCTGTCTGCAATTACCAAGATCAACCGTCTCCAATTCGCATGGGAACACAAGGATTGGACAGTTGAGCATTAAAAAGTCATGTGGTCTGATGAATCACATTTCCAGTTGCATCATGCAGAAGGCAGAGTGATAATTTCATGGAAACAGCATGAAAGCATGCACCCTACATGCATGAGCACAATGCTTCAAGCTGGTGGGGGCAATGTTATGGTTTGGGTCATGTTTTCCTGGCATGATTTGGGCCCATTAATTCGTGTGGAACAAAGTCTGAATAGAACAACATACCTAAGTATCATTGCTGATCAAGTTCATCCTATCATGTTGATGGCATATCCCAACGGAGATGGCTTCTTCCAACAAGACAATGCTCCATGCCCCAGTGCTCCTATTGTGCAGGAGTGGTTTCAAAAACATGAGGGAGGCTTTACCTTGCTTTAGTGGCTCCCACAATCACCAGATCTCAATCCCATTGAACATTTGTGGGACGAAGTTAAAAGAGCCATCTGGCAGCTGGTTCAATAACTATCAAATCTCATAGAACTGGACAGTGCTATTCACCAGGTATGGTGCCAGATTCCTCGCATCACCTTTCAACATCTTGTGGAGTTAATGCCAAGAAGAATTGCCACAGCATTGAAGGCAAAAGATGACCCAAAGAAGTACTGATGGGGTGGTCATAATAATCTGGCCACTCAGTATATGTGTGATCAGTATAATTTTTCCTTGCTGCACAGAAATTTATCATATTTACCAAAAAATGTAGTATTGTATATTCATTCATATTTTAATGTCAGTGATCTGTATTCATTTAAAGCATATTCAGCATTTCCACATAATTTATCTTATTAAATTTTGTATGTACAATTACTTAATTTGAATTTAAATGGCTACTTTTAATAGTGAGAAGAGATATTTCAGTATAATTAAAAGGGAGGAAATTAAGAAAAAATTATTTTTTGCTGCTTAACCTCTGATTTTTTTTAATTTTTTTTTTTTGCTATCTCACAATTTCCTCATTATTTGGTTTCATTGCTTCATTATAATTAATTGATTTCTGTACTATGTTTATATAAAAAGTACTGCTATTGAATATGCAAGCACAGAGGCTGTTACCTTTACAACTCTAATTAGTTAAATATTACTGAAAATAAAATCTAGCAGGTGATAGCAATATTTATGATGAAAACTGACATGATTTGATGAAGGGCACATTTAACTCTATAATTTCTTCTGCGTCTTGACAAGGTCTGTAATTTCTGTAGCCCCTCAGAAAATTATATGATTTATTTACCATTCAAAGAGTCTCAGTAGGATATTGACTCCATTTATAAGTTACAAAATTTCAATTACTAGGCTTAAGAATTTAACCTCAAGTGACTTGAATTGTGGGTGTGTATTTCCCTTCTGTTTGAATACAGCACTGCTCTAATAGTAGCACTGATGTCTGTATGTGGCTTCTTCACCTATTTAACCTACTATGTGTGCAAATATACTAGAATGAGTAAGCAATTCAGTATTTATGTCAGGGAAAATAAAGAAATCACAGTCTATATTATTATTTCAATATTTTAGTAGAATATCTTAAATTTTATAACATATCACAAAATTATAATAATCACTGGGGGCATGTGATGCTGTTCCAATCTTGGTAAGTCAAGTGTAATCAACTCTGCAAAAACTCTATTAATCTGGGGTTATATCTGAGTAAATTGGATGTCTGCTGATCCTCTCAAGAAAGTGTCCCAGGAAAAAGTGCTTGCTGCTGCTCTCAGTATGGCCCTCAGTCCTTCCTGCGACTGTCTGTCTCAGGAGCTTTGGATAGAGGATGAAAAGGATGTTTTGGGTCAGGACAGGCTCTCAGTTGAGTGAGGGGATGTACTCAGTAGCAGAGCCTAGGTGGCTGCGGCCACTCCTGCCACTGATGCTGCTGATTCACCAGGGCTCAAAGAGGTCATGTGCTTGGGATCCTGGCAACAGGCCATAGATATTTTTATGCAACTGTAAATTGCATTGTTGTGTTTTTTTTTACTTTTCCATTCTGATAGTCCATTATCTACACTAGTAAAAGAGGAGGATGCAAATTGACTGTACCTTCACAATACCCACCAGCCAATCAGGAGTAAGTATGCATATTAACCCAACAAATAGGGCATATTAATTTGCATATGCAGGTGCCAAGTGTATGGGGGTGGGACAAGATGCTTCTGTGGCAACAATCCAGGTGTTCCACACTGCCCCAGCAGCTCCTGGCTTCTAGGCAGTGTGGGAAGGCAGAAAGGAGACTCCAGGTCAGAGTGAAGGCAGAAAGTTGGCTGCAAGCCAGAGTGAAGGTGGAAAGGCGGCTCTTGTCCAAGAGAAGGAGGTGCAGCCAGTCAGGGGAAGGAAGGCCAATTCTTACATGAATCTTCGTGCATCAGGCCTCTAGTTGGTATATAAAATGCAACTGATTTCTGGATATTTATTTTGTATCCTGCTACTTTTCTGAATTTGTTTATCAGTACTAGTAGAGTTTTGGTTTAATTTAGCTCTTTATCAGGATCACAGAGCTTGGGTAAAATTTATTATTACTGGTCTCCTCTTTCGTTCAAGATGAATAATGTTCATTTGTTGCTGAATAAATCAGAGAAATTTGGGACTGGAGGGAAGCTGAAAGTCTCCTAAATATTATTGGTGTTCCTGAAAAATAAGTTGAATGATCTGTAGAGCATTTGTTAGATTGACACTTGTTGGATGTTCTTAGAAATCAAGTACTTGATGAGATGAATGACTAAGGATATAACAAACAAAAATAACTATTAACAACTGTATAAGAGAATAAAACCAAGGCGTAAGGCCTCCAGTAGGTAACTGAGAGGATGCCAGGATGTTAGTGATGATGTGTTCCTAGATAGCAGACTGTGGACATTGGTAATTACTCAAAACATTTCTCTGTTTCCATGTATGTTTCAATTTTTTTAAATGATGTTAGAGTTGTTTCAGATATGACATGCACAGCAGTCACTTCTGACCACTTACAAACATTTCTTGAGAAGCCAGAATCATATTGAATGACAAAGGGTTGTGAAGGAATGTTTTTCGAGGTTCTTGCAATTCTAAGGGTGATTGTTTATAATATTAATGTGATTACTCACAATTTTTGTTACCTCCTAGAACAAAGTTTGAAAATTTGGGAGTTTTTTATATATTTCCTAAATGGAACTCCTGAAGGAGTCTCTGGGCAAGAAGTTTGCTCTTATAGGGTCCTCAGTAGTGGTTAAGTGTTCTAATTTTACCTATAGTTTTTTGAGTTTCCATTTCAGTGACTCTTTGTAACTAATGAAATGTGAGAGTCACAGTTTATTTTAAAAGCTGGAATCTTGTACCTGAGCTTTTATCTATAACACATAGTGGGGGTTTTTTCAGATTGCTTAGTTCTCTTGGGACTAGAAAAGCCCAAATCAGAGGTAATAGAACGTTTGGGATGAGAGAAAAGACAGTTCAGTTAAAGATCAGTAAGGGCTACTAAAATTATTCAGATATAAGGATTATGTCCAACTAGAGGCTTAGTGCACGGATTCGTGTACCAGTGGGGTCCATTAGCCTGGCCTGCAGAATTGGGCTGTAGCTGGCTCTCTGACACCCCCTGAGAAGTCCTAGGTTGTGAGAAGGCACAGGCCAGGTTGAAGGACCCCACAGTTGCACTATCAGTGCCGAGAAGGGATATGGGAGTTTGGCCAGCCAGGGAGGGACCACAGGAGGGCTTTAAGATGTGTCCAACCCATTTCACTCAGTCCTGATCTGCCAGACCCCAGCAGCAAGCTAACCTACCAGTTGGAGTGTCTGCCCCCTGATGATTAGTGTTCTTCATAGCAACTGGTTGACCAGTCAACTGTCTGCCTCCTGGTGGTCTGTGCTCATCATAGTGAGCAGGTGAATGGCCTTAGCTTATCATTAGCATATAATGCTTTGATTGGTTGAACGGATGACCAAATGACCAGAGACTTGGCATATTAGGTTTTTATTATATAGGATAAGCAGGTATCAGTGAAATAGCTATAGAAATAAAAAAATGTTTCCATGAAATAAAGAGACAGGGATATTTATAATATCAGGTTCCTTGGATAACTTTACCAGTGAAATTAATTCTCTGTTTACTTAAGAGGGCAAGTAAATACTGGCAGTGGGGAAAATTCCTTTTACAGAAGTATAACAACAGTAATAACAGTGTATCTTTTACATGGGGAAGGTTTTAGTCAATAGGATAACATGCAAATAAAGGTAAGGAAATATTCAGAGCTATGAGATTTGGAGTTGAATAAAATCTCATTTTCAATGGAGAAAGGGTCATACTGGACATAGCACTCTTCCTTGCCTCACCTTTACAAATTTGCCAGGATTATGTTTGTTGTTGTTATTATTGTTGTTTGTTTGTTTTGTTTGTTTGTTTGTTTGTTTTTGACAGATGGGACAGGAGGTTATCACTTATTCTAGGCAAGGACTGAATTTAATCATCAATATTGGATGAATAGTTAATTTTTTTTCTGTGATAGATAATCTCTTGAAGGTCATAGAATAAATTTCAAACAAGGGATGGAGGCAAGATGAAGCAGTTTCCAGTTGTCTTAGAATCTCATTTGAGAGGATAATATATCCATCTTGTTTCAAATGGCCTTTTCAATTTCAGGAGGCTTATAATAAGAGATTTTGATTTCTTTGATTAGAGGACCATGTTGTAAGTGGAATAAATAATATGTTGTCTGATTGCAATGGGATTGGGACAGATTTATAAACTGTTAATTTACATATTATAAGATAACGAGTTTCCCTTTGCCTCTGGTATTTTATTGCCACATGAGCTTTAACTTTATGTATAATCGACTCTTGTGGTAATAATAATGAATTTAGAAGGTCAAGCACCTATTTCCTGTTTTTAACTGGTATTCCAGGTTTGTTTATAAATCCTTTGGCCTTGCTATAATATACCAAAGTCATGTACTACTCCAAAAGCATATCTAGTGTCTATATAGATGTTAACTCTTTTCTATAGCTAAATTGTAGGCTCTTGTCAGAGCCAAAATTTTTGTTACTGGAGTTGATTTTGTATTGTGTGGAGGCTCATATTATACAGGGCTTTTAAATATGTAATGGCATATCCTACCTGGAAGCTCCCTACAAATATGCAGAGCTATGACCCATCAGCAAATATAATGAAATGTGAATCAAAAAGAGGAAGATCTTCAATACCAGAGTGGGGAAGGATTAAAGTTTGGGTAGCTGCAAAGTAGTCATGTAATTGTTCTTCAGTCAATAAAGGAAGAAAATTAGTGGACAAAGATATTGACAACACTGAATAGGAATCAGAGAAGAAAAGGAGAATAATGTTAGACATAGAAAGCAAAAGGATTGCATAAGAGATAAGGATAGAGGTTGAAAAAATTGCATCTTTTCAGTCAGGAGAAAGTTTTGAACAACCTGGGGTATATGAATATTCAAGACATGAGTTAGCACATCATTCATGGCTTGAGCATAGATCTGAAGGAGACTAAAATATCCAGTGTGCCTCTGGTTTCTATTATTTTTCTGTGATGCCTAAAGACTGTTCTTCTTTCCCATGAACAAATAGAAAAAAATGTCAAGAAATCTGTGAACCCCCCGCCCCCAAGTTGGTGGCAGAAGAGAGGAAGACTTTTAAGCATTCAATGCTATAAACAAAGAGAGACCCCGTAAAAGCTGAGAGGAGTTCCAAAATGGTGGAGGTGTAAGTGGAAGTTACACTGACATGTTTCCAGAACCAAATTGGAACTACAACTAAAATATAGAAAAAAAAAAAAAAACCCATCCTGAATAATCCACTGAAGACTAGTTGGAGAGAACCCTGATAACCAAGGACAAAAAGCGGAAATCACACAGAGACTGGTAGGAAGTGCAAGAGGCCCAAGAGGGATGACCAGGCTCCCACAGGCAGCAGCTGAAGTTCTGGAGGGATATCTTAGTTGTGGGAGTTTCCACTGAGAATTCTGGGGTTTAAACTCCAAGCTGAGATCCCCATCCCAGGACATCAGAACTGAGAAAGGTGCCCACATAACATCTGGCTGTGAAAAGCAAGCAGTGAGGTTTCTATCAACTAGAGAGAAATGGCTGGAAATGCAGACATCCTCTTAAAGGTCCAACACACAAAATTTCATGTGCAGCCACTCACCATGGTCTTTGGAAGAGAGGGCAGAATGGACTAGAGCTGTGTGAGCAGAATCCAGGGTTAGCTACTCTGGGGTTAGAGTTTGGAAGGAAGCCACCCTGATTTCCTAATACTGCAGCGGATGTCTTTCTCCAGCAGAGTTTTATCATCCAGTCAGCTTTTGCCTTGGGGGGTGGGGGAGAACTAATCACCTCACCCAGTTGAAAAACCTATAACCCCACCCAGTGGTCAATAGCCTTAGGCTAATCAAGACTGAATAATAATCAGGCTGCAGGCAAAGGTTGATATCTGGAGTCTTTGAGTCTTTACCTTATCTCATTTTGGGCCCAGGGCTAGGTAAAGCAGAGCTTGGTGCACAACTTGGTTTTTTACAAAGGCAACCAGATACAGCAGAAGGAGCCATAAGCTGTGGATTGCTGATAGCTTCAAACAGAGTACTCAGGGCCTGTCACAAACCGGGTCTGACATTGTCCTGCACTAGAGATTTAGATTGTAACAGATCTATCTAGCACATAGTCAGCCAAATTGGTGCAACAAAAACAAAATACAGTGTTTCCCCGAAAATAAGACATCCTCCAAAAATAAGACCTACTTACAGGTTTCCTTCTGAGTGAAATATAAGGCATCGCCTGAAAATAAGCCCCCCCCCCCCAGGCTCTGTCTCAGAATGCTATTGCTAAACATGAGAGATTTGGTCCACTGATTCTGAAAGAAATGGAGTCACAATAAATTCACCAGGAAATTCAGGAATTGGATTGTTATGATGATGTTCCAGAAGATGATGACATGATTGTCATTGAATAAATGAGTAAATTCTTGATACTGTAGGATTCACAGTTTGTCTGGTTTGTCTTCACAACTATCGTACTACCGTACTGTATACAGGTAATAAATTTCCTTTATTTTCATTTAACAATAAATGTGTACTGTATTCTTCTTCATGGAAAAATAAGACATCCTCTGAAAATAAGACCTAGCGCATCTTTGGGAGCAAAAATTAATATAAGACACTGTCTTATTTTCGGGGAAACAGGGTAAAACACACACACACATGAAAAACCAAGCCTTAAATGAAAGAACAAGAGAATTCTCCAGATGAAGAGATAAATGAAATGGAGAAAATAAACTTATCAGATATAGAATTCAGAATAATGATGAAAAGGAAGATTGAGAGTATAAGAAAATATATAGTAAGTATGAGAAAAGAACCATTGGAAATGAAGAACAACATAGCACTAATAATGAAAATATTGGAAGAAATAAATAGCAGATTAGAAGAAGCCAAGAATCTGATCAGTGAATTAGAAGATAGGGTATAGAAAATCACTCAATCAGAGAACCAAAAAGAAAACACAATTTAAAAACATGAGGACAGCTTATCTATGGGAAACTGAAGTAAAGCTGAGGATTGCTTGAAGTCTTTCATATGATTACCCTCAAGTGGTTTCAGTTGAAGAGCCATGAATAAATGTTTACATTTATTTTTATTACCTTGTACATATTCATGATATTTTGCTAAAGCCTGGATTTCAGAGAGTAGGGAATTTTGGAAATAGACACAATATTATTTATTTATTTATTTATTTATTTATTTATTTATTTATTTATTTATATTATTGTTTAAAGCAGTGGTCGGTAAACTGGCTTGCGACATAATAATCAATATAAAATAATGAGTTTGCTGACCACTGGTAGACTAAATGTTACCCTATAGTTGGAAACTGTGAGGATTAGGCAATTGTGGCATATTGTGTTCAAAGAGGTAAAGGGTAGTATATGACAGCAGTTGGCAAACTCATTATTCAACAGAGCAGCAAACCATAGCTCACGAGCAGCTGTTTGCCGAGCACTGGTTTAAAGTATTATGAATAGTAGTACATATGTCTCCTTTTTTCCCCATTGATCTTCCCCCAGCCTCCCTTATCCCCTGGCGCATGCCCTCACTCCCCACCCCAAGACACAATTTTTAAAATATCTTCTCTTACTCAGCACAGGGCTCATTAACAAAGCTAGTGACTAAAGTGAATGTCATGTGGTCATTTAGGATTAGACCTGAAGCATCCTTTAGGATGTTTTCCAAGCAGTGCCTATAGTTCAAGTATTATTCACTTTTTTGTGGTCTTCACTACTTTTCTCCAATGTCCTTGTCTCTGTGATATATTATGGGTATGTTTTGGTTTACTTTAAGTCTGTTAATTTTTACACATTTGATCTTAAGGCCATACAATCCTATGGGGGTATCTTCAGATATTCTAAGAAGTTGGACTAATTGGCACAGATCAGGAAGCCCTGGAAAATATACTCCTAAAATTAACTTAAATTTTATGGAAAATTATCCTTTTTTGTTTTGTTTTATATAAGGGGAAACCTTTATGATTGCATTTGGGACCAAGGCTTAAACATGACCTATTGGGGAAGGAGGTGGCAAATGAGGTTTTGCAGATCTTTGTGCTTGGGAATCTAACACAGGGAAAGCAGGATCAAGATTTTAAATCACTATAGGAAATAAGAGCTGGAAAAATACTGTTAGCTTCAGGGAAAGATAGGTAAATACAAAGAGAGTTGTGACCTGGAGGTGAAGAAAACAGAATCAGGTTTCCAGGAGCTGAGGAAGGAGAAGGAATTGAGGAAGATGTGAGTGCTTTTGAGTTTAGAGTGGGTGAGAGCAATAGTTTAGTTTGGCAGATGGTCTTTCAGAGATCAAATAGCCTCAGATAAGATAGACTGATATTTCTAAATGCCCTGATTAAGCTTGGATGAAGAAAGTAATTAGTCATGCATTGTATAATGATGTTTTGGTCAATGACCAGATGGCACATAAGATCTGTGGTCCCATAATGTTAGGTTAGAATAGAGCTAAAAAAAATTCCTATCACCTAGTGACATGGTAACTAGCTATTGTTACTTTGTAGGGAAATATATTACTCATGTGTTTGTGGTGCTGTTGATGTAAACAAACCTACTGTGCTGCCAGTCCTTTAAAAATATAGTACTTATTATATATTCATAGAAGTCTTCTTTATTCTTAGAATTTGGGTGAATAGTACCATCCAATTATGGAATAAATAAACAAAAATAAAAACATAACTTTCAATAATAAAAAGTATAGTACTTAAACTTATGTATTGTACATAATACTAGGTAATGAAAGGAAATGACTATGTTGCTGATTTATATGTTTGTAGTATTGTAATTTTATTTTTATTTTATAGTGTGCTCCTTCTTACCATGTCTCTAGATTGCATAATTTTCTCTTGGGATTGATTTAATCTCATCTTGTTTTGGATAGTAGCATGCGCTACAGGCTTATAGCCTGGGAGCAATAGATAATACCATATGGTCTAGGTGTAGTGGGCTATATCATCCAAGGATGTGTAAATGCACCCTATGATGTTCGCAAATGACGAAATTGCCTAACAATGTATTTATCAGAACATATCCCTCTTGTTAGGTGGCATAATCAACTTCTTCATATTATGAGAAATAAGTAAATTATTTAGAGGGAATTTTGAATTCCCAAGATTGAAGGGCCCACCCAGCGATGAACAAATGTGGGAAGAAGCCAAGAAACCCAGAGTCATTACAGTTACAAATTAATCTTAGTGCAATCATGCTATATTTAAAGATACTTAACTGAATTAGTGCTCTAATGTATAGTCAGTGGAAGGAAAGGAGGAAATGTAACTGATAGAGTTGGTGTTACCCTGAATTAGAAATTGAAATCTGAGATAAGATCTTAAGTGAGATAGTAAGTAGTCCTGCTTGATTAATGTTTTAGAACAATTCTCTGGTCAGTGAAACCCCCCACCTTAAACTCCACAGACCACCAAGGAAATTGCCTCACACAATCCCCAAATTGGAGAGCAGGGGAAAAACCAAAGGGGCCACATAGGTCAAAGTAAAGTTTCTTTGCCTCAAGGAATCAAAGTAACTTCTTTCAACTGTGGAGAAAAAGGTACCACATGCTAACCTAATTCAAGGAAGGCCCGCTTGGCGACCTTGCAAATTCAGAAACCTAAAGTAATCCCAAAGTATGATCTGAAATTAAACCTTTTAATTCAAAAGCAGCCAATGGTGAATAGTCATATCCTAGGCCAGTATATACCCTGACAAAGATCAACTTTGATAGTAACTGAATCTATTGTCTTTTTGCATCTAGAAAGCATACCTTTGGAATGTCAGGGTAATTTATAACTTCCATTTTCCTTTTTCAGGGCACAACCAATGCACCAGAATTCCAAGGTACCAGGACTGAAACCACAGATTCCCTCACAGTTATTCTTATATTAATTGCTCACTGTTAACTATCCTGCACCCACCTATGTAAAAGAAATGTGTCTATCATTTTACTTTTTATCCAGCCCCAGAGGTTACCCTACTTTACTTTCTCCACCTCCCTAATCTATAACCAATTTATTTTGTGTGACACACAAAGGTCTCTTCCTCTGATTGTAATGTATAAAACAAGGTGAAAAACTGCTATTCTCCAGGATCATTATCTCAATACATTGAGGTTCTGTTTCCCAGCAATTGTCAATAGTTGGCTCAAATAAACTCAGGAAAATTCTTTAGGTTTGAATGTTTCTTACATTAACACATCAGATAGGGTATCCAGAGCACTGGTTTGAGATTGAAACTCATCCAAGTACAGTTGAATTTCCAAACAGAAGAGGTGTTCAAAGTACTCATAAGCTGTTGTTATTTGGGTATTGATGATCTCAGTATATACCAGTAGGTGAGGCCCAATATCCATACGAGTTATGGCACCATAACTGTCACATAAAAACCAAATCCAGACTTTGATAAGGATAAACTATTTTGAAAAAACTATTTAATCCAATCATCTGCTGACGGGCACCTAGGCTGTTTCCAAATTCTAGCTATTGTAGATTGTGCTGCTATGAACATAGGGGTGCATATATCCTTTCTGATTGGTGTTTCTAGTTTCTTGGGATATATTCCTAGGAGTGGGATTACTGGGTCAAATGGAAGTTCTGTTTTCAGTTTTTTGAGGAAACGCCATACTGTTCTCCACAATGGCTGCACCAATCTGCATTCCCACCAGGAGTGCATGAGGGTTCCTTCCCTCTTCTTTTGAAAATATTCTTTTTAGGTCCATTGCCCATTTTTTAATTGGGTCATTTATCTTCCTTTTATTTAGTGGTATAAGCTGTCTGTAGATGTTGGAGATTAAACCTTTATCAGTGATAACATTTGCAAATATGTTCTCCCATACAGTAGGCTTTCTTGTTGTTTTGTTGATGGTTTCTTTTGCTGTGAAAAAGCTTTTTATTTTGATGCAGTCCCATTTGTTTATTTTATCTTTAGCTTCCATTGCCCTAGGGGCAGTATCAGTGAAGAATCTCACCAAACTGTTGACTTAAGATCTGCATATGTACTTATATGCAAATTTTACCTCATTAAAAATACAGTGATTTATTTTGGTAATATGGCTGCCCTGTTGAAATGGTCTTTTAAAAATCAGTTCTGAAATTTTAAATTCCATAATCTACATTAATATTTTGTTGATTTATGTAATAACATTAGAATTGTTTCTGGTTATGGACCTACTAAGGCACATGAAAACATTCTCAAAGTCACTAATTATCTGAGAGATACAAATCAAAACAATGCAGTACCATTTCACACCTGTCAGAATGGCCAAAATCAACAAATCAACAAAGGACAACTCTTGGTGAGGTTGCGGAGAAAAAGGAACCCTCCTGCACTGCTGGTGGGAATGCAGACTGGTGCAGCCGCTGTGGAGTACAGTATGGAGTGTCCTCAAAAAACTGAAAATAGAAATCCCATTTGACCCAGTAATCCTACTCCTAGGAATATATCCTAAGAAACTAGAAACACCAATCAGAAAGTTTATATGCACCCCTATGTTCATAGCAGCACCAAAGAGTAGGAATATTATGAGTGTGCATGCACGTACGCGCGCACGCGCGTGTGTGTGTGTGTGTGTGTGTGTGTGTGTGTGTGTGTATTTATGTATGTAGTGTTAAGGAAAGGAAATCGACATACTTTTCATTCTAATGTTTATAAAAAAAGAAAAGGAAATAAAAATGATTAATCTTGATTTAATAGATGTTATTTTTTTTAATGATCAGTTTTTTGGAAACTTTGACATTGTCCCTGTATAAGAAAATTCTTCTGGAAAATCGATCTACATTGATAAAACAAAATGAGCTAGAACCTTTGTGAAAAGTCATAGTTTATATTCTGCATCTATATTCAGACCTGAATTATCCATACTGATTAACTGATTTGATGTACATTACTAGGTAATTTCTTTTATTGTAGTCAACTTCTTTTCATTCAGATCATATTCACATAAGCAAACTGAATGAGCCACCCTCCTGACCCATATGATTATTTTAGTTGTCTTTATGATTTGTGAAGTTTGTTACAAAATTAGTCCAGCTGTGACCAACAGTGAAGATTTTGAAGATGGCATTATTGAATCAGCAGGGTCATAGTCTTTACATACACTCATCCAGACTATCTGCTGCTGAATTTTCCTCTTGGAGTCCATATTATTTGTTGTTATTGTTGTTTTTTAATTTATTTTTATGAAAGAGACAATTAATTCCCAGTTCACTGTATACTATGAGGATACAGTAAATATTTTAAACTAAATGTTTCATTTGGTGTTGTATTTATAAATAATAATGGCCCAATTATATAATTTTACATTAGTAGAATCTTAAAGCAGTATAATTTATATGCAATTCATTTTTTACTATAATAATAAAACATTTCAATTCTAGTTTCTCATTTTAATTAACACTAGAAAAATTTTCTTTGTGAAAGTTTAAGATAAAAAATAATAAAAAAGAAAAAAGAAATAAATATAATCAGAGGTTTTATAACAATGATTTTTAAAAATATTTTCTAAACAATAGCTCTACTTTTCAAAAGAGTGCTACTTATGCTAATCCAAGATTTAAGATATCTTTCCATGTTGTTTGAACACTGGATAATTTTTTACAGTTACTCTTGCACCAACATAGTCTATATTTTTCCTTTTAATATATTTGATTGAGCTAGGAACATATATACCTCTTTGTCTTAAGAGACTATTATTCTTAACATTATTCACATCTTAATATTATTTTAAGTGGTATTTAATAGAAAATTACCTAAATGCAGGAAATATCTGTAAAAGTTAAATATGTTTTGTCATTTTCCATTATATTTTTTCTAACTGTTATACAGCTCCCGTGTTTATGGCCTGAGTGAAGATTGATGTGTGTTCAGGTAGACTGATGATTACAATTGCACAAGGAGTTTTCAGTTCACATGAAAGGTCAGCCATTCTGTTACTTGTTCCTTCCTATGAGTATGCTCACTTATAACTTTAGTTTGAACTTCTAACAATAAATGAATAATGTTGCAAACTGTAACATTATTATTATTCCATAACCCTTTATGACTTTGCAGAATGGTATAAACCTCACTTTGTAGTCAAATTTCTTAATACCTGGAATCACATTGGTCATAAGTCATTCTAGATAGGGCTTTCATAAGAGAAAATAAAGGTGAAAAGATATATGTTACTGTATTTTATTTTAACTATTGATCTGCATTTGTGGCCCCTTAGATAAAAGACGTCTTAAGAATCATAGAGATTCTTTTAATTCTCAAAATTATGTAAGTAATGAAAAGTTAGTTAAGAAGTACCTATTGCACTCTGTGGAATGAATCATATATAAATAATTAATAGCTTAAAGTTTAATATCCAGACCTGGTAGGTATACCACAGGGGGGAGGGGGGAACTGCATGGTTGCACTTTCTGATTTCTAACAGTTATGGCATAATTTATATTTGTAGAAAATAAAAATACATACTGCTTTTTTTTTTTTTTTCAAATTACAAATACCAGAGGGGAAGAGAGAAAAAAATATATGGAATTTTTCAATTTCTTCAAATTCTTTTCTTATACTAAAAGCTGAAACCCAGTTATTGTCGTCCTTTGTCAAAGAATGCACAATAATGAGTCCTTGCATAAATAATGGGACTACGGGTAATTGAGTCTCTGATCATAAGCACTAAGGATTCCCGAAAATAGTGAAGCAGGGAGAAATGAGTTATATGAAAGGAAAAGGGGAAAGTTAGCAAAATGTTCTTGAACCTGTTAAAGGTTAAGTTTCTAAAGAATTTATAATCATGGCTTTCACACAAATATAAAGTGAACACATGTCAAATATATTATTTGACTCATTAATTAATAAGGGAATCAGAATCAGTAGCCAGTTCAAATGAGAATTCAAAAAATCATACATATATAAGCAGTAAGTAATGCTGAACAACATTTTATGATGTAATGTAAAAGTGATTTATAGTGGGAGAAAGCAATTTCATTTCTCCTAGACACAATTCATTTGGATGTCTATGGACAAGAATCATTTGTATTGATATTTGTTTTGTACACTAACAGAGTTGTAAAAGAGCTCGAAGACTAAGAAAGGCAAAGCAGATCCATTGTATCAGACTACCGAGAAGGCTATGCCTAGCTTCACTTTGAAGACTCAGCAATATTAGAACTTATATTTTGAGAAAGATAGCCAATGTGAAAAATAACTGTCAAAAGAGTTTTGAATTTTTTTCAAACAGAAATTAATACCTACATTTAATATATATTTTGACATAAATATTCTTTATAACTCTGAATTTTCTGTATAATATACTATATGAACAGTTGATGTAAGCAAGTAATTTTTTTTCAAGAACCAAAGAATACAGGCTGTTGCACATCTGCACATTATGTAGCAAAAGGAAGACAAGAGCAGCAAAATGTGAGATGTGGAATTTGCTAGTAAAAAGTACATTGAACAATAATTTACTATATGAATGAAATGTAGGATATTTGCATAAGACTGAGAGAAGCAAGTGAATTTCTTATGGAATTAGCCTTTAATCAATTATATATAAACTATTCTTTATAATGAGGCCCAGTGCACAAAATCCGTGCATGGGTGTGGTCCCTAGGCCTCACTGATAATCATGGCTGATCAGGGCCTGGCTGATCAGTCGCCAGACTGGGACAGGAAGAAATATATGCCAGACGCCGATGACACCATTGTCGACATCCTGCCACCATGCAGTTTCTTGCCCTCCCCCTCCCCCATTCTCCTTCCCTTACTGCTATACCACCACCATGGTGGGCAGGTGGTGGGCAAGTGGTGGGCCAAGAAGGGCCTGCTGGCCAGGGGGAAGGACAGGGCACAAAAGGTTGTCCACCGGGCCAGAGGACAGAGCCAGCTCTCGGCCCCTGTGGGAAAGCTGCCACATCCACCACCACCCACCCCCACTTCCCTGTCCCAGCCGGTGGGGCCAGCCTGATCAGGGGATTGGAGCTTGCCGATCTGGGAGAGGTACCTCAGGAAGGGTTGGCCAGCTTGGGGAGGTTGGCTGTGGGAGCACACTGACCACTAAGGGGCAGCTCCTGCGTTGAGTGTCTGCCCCCTGGTGGTCAGTACACATCATATCAACTGGTTGTTCTGGTCATTCTGATCATTCCTGCCATTCCTGTTGCTTAGGCTTTTATATACTAGTATATAGATAAGGAATAATAGCATGATTTTAATTGTCATCTATGTTTCAGTGCTCCTATTGTTAATTATTAATACCTTTCACTAGTGTATGGGGAAAATCCTTAGTACTGAGTGACTAAGGTTGTCTTTTTCTGCCCTAGTTTTAATATTCTTTTTGAGCATACTAATAGCATCTTCCTATTTATATGTACCTGGCTTGTGAAAGTTGCACTATTCACGGCTAAAAGTTTCTCTAGGTCATCCCCATCACTCAGATTTTCTTACCTCTAGACTTATTTCTTATCTCATTTTAAACAGCCAGAAATTATTTGCTAATGGAACTGAACTTGGACTTACCAGTTGAAGTGACACTTTGCTGTTTTGTGAGATTTTTGCCAACTACGTGTGTATGTATTTGCATGTTATAAACTATCTTGCAGAGTTACTACATTGCAGTAACATTTGATTATCTGACTATACCTGTGTTGCTTCTCCAGGGCATAACATACAACCTGGTAATATATTGTGTTCAAAAAATACAGGTTTGTAAATGCATGCGGCAAATGGTCAGAACCAGAAGTTGTTTATAAAGCTAGCTTCAGGGAATCAGATGGAAGCTAGTGTCAGATTTCTTTTTTTCTCTTTCTATTCAGAGAGTGGATAAAAGTGTGCTTGAGGAGAATGAATCAATTAGTAAATGTGAAGCAATCCTTTATGACTTTCAAATATATCACTTTTTTTATATTTCAAGATGGTGTTGAAGATATTTTCAATAAAATGTTCATGGTCAGCAATTTTTCAGCACATATTCTGAATATGAATGTACATTTCCCATGTCTCTATTTTGACAAATAAGAGCCTGTTTACAAAATGATTGGAAGTGTGAGAAGCATAGTCAGAAAACATGGATAACCAAAAGGCTAATTAAGGCTGGGCTTTCTAGCAATATAGATCATGAAATCACTATAACTTAAAAGAAAGCTATGTAGTCCTGAATATTAGTACATTAAGAGTAACTTTCCCTCTCATTCTCAGATGTCACATTCTTTACTTATAAAAACATAATATTTATACTTAAGATCAGCAACCAAATGTGAATGTATTTTAACAATATGAGTCAATTCACTTAAGAATATCTTATCTATTGATTAAATATACTCACTTTTCTAAGAAAGCATAATTGACTCTTCCCTGAAAAAGGATAAAAATTTATAAGTTTGAATATCTCCAGAGCTTAAAACCTAAGTTTAAGTGAAAAACAATGTGCTATCTCAAGCAGAAAGAGGCTAGTTTTATAATTTCCTTTAAAAATGGCAATGCTATTCTGTCTTCTTGCTGGTGGATAGAGAATTTCATGCTGTGCTAGGTTTTGTGTCAGGCTGACTCAACGGAGTGATGTCTCATTATGACACACCAAAGCTACCAAGCAATTTTACTAGTTTTACTTTGAAATTTGCCATCAATATATGAAAATCAGTTTATGAGACCAGAGAAAATATAGGACAATGGAGGTCACAAATACTACATCCCATGTGTTAATTATTTTCAGACAGAATCACATTTTCCTCCTGGGCTAAGTACATTTCAGTGAGATATACTTAAGTCTTTTATAACAAGTAACTTCTCTTTAAATCAATGCGTTATTTTTTAAAAAACTAAACCAACAGAGGAATAGAAGCAACAAGTCTGTCCTTTCTATAGCACTTGTCCAATAATAATAAAGTGATTCTATCAATAAAAATAGATGGAGGGCCTGGGACGGCATGGCTCAGTGGTTGGGCATTGACCTGTGAACCAGGAGGTAATTTTTTAAAAATATATATTTTATCGATTTTTTACAGAGAGAAAGAGAGAGGGATAGAGAGTTAGAAACATAGATGAGAGAGAATCATTGATCATCTGCCTCTTGCACACCCCCTACTGGGGATGTGCCCGCAACCAAGGTACATGCCCTTGACCAGAATTGAATCTGGGATCTTTCAGTCTGCAGGCCGACGCTCTATCCACTGTGCCAAACCGGTTTCGGCAATGGTTTGATTCTTGAATAGGGCACATGCCTAGATCCCCACAAGGCAGCCGGTCAATGATTCTCTCTCATCATTGATGTTTCTATCTCTCTCTCCCTTTCTCTTCCTCTCTGAAATCCATAAAAATATATTTTAAAAAATAGATGTAAGGAGGAACCAAGATGGTGGCATAGGTAAACACAGTACTCTCATTCTCCCACAACCACAACAAAATTACAATTCAGAACCACCTAAAAGCTGACTAAATAGAAGTCCTTCAACTAGAGCAGTAAAGAAGGAAGCACACTGAGACTGGTGGTGGTTTTGGGGGGAGAGATGCAGAACAGGCTGGTCTTACACCCATGTGTGGGTTTTTTTAATCAGGAGAGATATCATGGATGAGGAGGTTCCTGTGAGGAGCAAGGGGTCCCAGCCCCTCATCAAGCTCGCAAACCAGAGTTCCAGTCCCAGATTCTGCTGAGAAGAGTGGTCCTCAAAAATTGGGTTGTAAAACCAGCTAGGATTGTGGCTGAGTAACATGGAGGTTGATTAAGACCCAAACAGTTCCCCTTAAAGGACCGGCACACAGACTTACTCAGACTCACTCTGTCTGAACTCTAGCACTGGAGCATAAACTTGAAAGGGATATACAGGGAGGAACTAAATTGTCTGACATCAGGGCAAGAACTGGGGGGAGGGGGGGAAGAGAGGGAGGAGCCAATTTCTTGCAGATAAAAGTGCTGACAGAGGTCATAGTTCCTATGCTGAAACCCCCAATTCCCACAGAGCTGCCTGGAAAGTGTCATATCTGAATCTCCATCAACATGGCCAACACTGTTTGCTCAGCCCTGGTGATTCTCTGAGACCTTGCCAAAACCCAATTTGCAGCCCCACTCCAGATGTTTGCAGTGCCTTTTCCATATGCATGGCCTGGGCTTCAGACTTGCCTAAAATATTTCAAACCAGTAGCAGCTGGATTCAACATGACCCATACCTCTTGATAAGTGGCCTTAGGACTTGCACTTGAACCATCCTGTCTTGGTTCACAATTTGAACTCTCCTGGACACCTCAAAGCCCAACAAAAGTAGCAGCCACTTGCAGATCACTCTGTAGCTTATGTAAGGTGGCCCCAGGTGGGCACCCAGTAGACAGCTTCAGACCATGACAGATTATAATTCTACCACATCCATGAGTGACATGATTAAAAGGCAGATTCAGTGAGCACCAAAGCCCTACTGATGTAAGTCCTGCTCAATATGGGTGTCTTCTACACAGCAACTCTTCAGCTATAGTAGTAGCTGGTTCTCACAGCCAATTCCTCCAAGTGATGACAACAGCATTCGAGGCTCAACTACAACCTCATATTGCACACAGCCCACACAGGTGTGTACTTAGAGTGCCACCTCAGGTGACTGGGGAGGCTGAGCAACTGGGCCCTATAGGACATCTATTACACTAAGCCACTCTACCAATTCCAGGCGACATAGAAGCTCTACCTAATATATAGAAACAAACACAGGGAAGCAGCCAAAATGTGGGGACAAAGAAACATGTAACAAATGAAAGAGGAGAAGAAATCTTCAGAAAAATAAGTAAATGAAATGGAAACAAGCAAACTACCAGATACAGAGTTCAAAGGAATGGTTACAAGGATGATCAAGGAACTTAATGAGAGCTTCAGGGAACTTGGTTAGCATGTCAAGAATTTTTGTGAGAATTTCAAGAATCTTAGTGAGAACATCAATGACATGAAAAATGACTGTCAGAAATGAAGGGATATATTAACTGAAACGCATAATTATTTATAGGAAATCAACAGTCGAGGATGACATGAATCAAATCAATGATTTGAAATATGAGGAAGCAAAAAGCATCCAATCAGAAGAGCAAAAAGAAAAATATTTCACAAATATAAAGGTAGTGTAAGGAGCCCTGGGACAACGTTAAGCATACCAACATTCACATTATTGGAGTACCAAAAAGAGAAGATAAGAAGTAAAAAAATTAAAAATTTGTTTTAAGAAATAATGACAGAAAACTTCTCTATCTGGTGAAAGAAATAGACTTACAAATCCAGGAAGTACAGAGAGTCCAAAACAAATTGAAACCAAAGAGGCCCACACTAAGACACATTATAAAATGCCAAAGGTTAAAGAATAAGATAGACACTTAAAGGCAACAAGAAAAAAGCAATTACCTACAAGGGAGCATCCATATGACTGTCAGCTGACTTCTCAACAGAAACTATGCAGGCCAGAAGGGAGTGGCAAGAAATATTCAAAGTGATGAATAGCAAGAACCCACAATCAAGATTACTTTTCCCAGCAAAGCTATTATCATTTTGTGACAGCCCTGGCTTTTTATATATTAGGATATCTGTAAGAATCAATAGAATTATCAAATTTCTTACATTTTATATTCAAATTCAGAGTTCATCCAATTTTTACACAAGTATTTATTGACCACCAACTGCATGCCATGTTCTATGCTATGCTTTGTGGCTGGCACCATCCATAGAGGAATCAATAAAACAGTTTCTATCCTGAGAAAAATGGATGAAAACAAATTTTTATCCAGATTAAACCTCTTACATATACATACTAATTATACATGCATTGGTATTATCATAATTAAGAGAATATTATTTGTAAACCTCAGAATAGTAAAACTTGGTTGGAATAAAGCGTGACAATGTACAATAAAGCAACATGATAATCTAAATAAACCAGGTTCAAAACAAACATTCAGTATAGCTGAATCTACTCTACCAACTATTAAATATTTAAGTGTTCTAATTAGGTAAAACTTGGTAATATCTTATTATCATTTTTAAATTAACACAATTATTCAAAATATGTAGAATAGTATATGAGCATGGCAGTGATATGAAAATAATTTAGGAAACCTCCCAAAACATTTAAAGTATGCTTATAATTTCTTTATTATCTTGGAATATTTAGCTCAAAGAATATAATAGCATAAGAAGAAAGAAAACACAGTGAATAGGAAAAATGTAGTTATTCATTTATTTCATATTTATGCATTCACCAGGAAAGATTTACTGTGTGTTCTTTTATTTGTAAACAGTTAGTTGGTAACCAAGAGGCATTACATTAAAAATTAAACTGGCTTTGCTAGGTGATAAAATTCTGATCCATAATGAACTTTATGTGTGAATAAATAGCAAATCATTTTTCCATAAAAAAGGTAGTTCTTTGAATTTCTAAATCTGAATATCTCAGTATTCTGTCCTGTTCAAATTTTTATAAGTATATAAAAGTAATTGCACAAGTAGTCAAATGACTGTAAAATGATTTTATGGATTGTTTGCAATTATGGCTGCAATTATTCTCCCCCCATTACCCACTGAAATGTGACTTTGTCGCTCATCCCAGCAAGAGAAAGAATCTATTTCCCACTGTAAGGATCTGGGGAGTTCTTGTAACTTCTTTGACAGATAGAATATAGCAAGAGTGACTCTATGCCAGTATGAACCTAAAACTCAAGAGGTCTGGCATAATTTCACTCACTCTCTTGGAGCTATATCATTATCAAATGATCAAACCCAAGCTAATATGTTGAATGGTGAGTGACATGTGGCCCAGCCATCTGTTTCCCCTGCCAATACCTATACTTTCAAACACCAGATGTGAGAGTGAAACCATCCTATAAGAACCGGTCTCTGGGCAACTTATTTGCTAGCTAAAGACCTTTGAGGAAACTCTTATTAGTTATGCCTACCCCAAATTAGCAGAGCTGCCAACTCAACCATATACTCATGAGCAATGACAAATTATTATTGTTTTAAGCCACTAAGTGTTTTTTTATTTTTAATGCAGAAATAGTTATTGATATTGACTATTAATTTATTTAGGCATCCTAGTTTTGTAATACTTTGATTACTGGAATGACATTCAGCTGAATATGAAAATAATGGATATAAAAATTAAAATATGTGGTTAGGTTGTATACATAATCTTTAACATAATGATTTGTTGATTGATGGCCAAGAACACTTGATAAATAAAATTATTCTGATATGGTATTAACAAAAATGTTAATGTTTAGAAAAAAGGTAAAATTTTATATCTTATTTATTTGAAGAATGAAAAAATAAGATATTATTAGAAAATAATAGTTTGTGTAATCCTTGTTTTTTTCCAATAGAGGTTTCTCATCTAAATATTCATCACAAAATACATGAAACACAATAGGACTTTATGGTAACACAACAAATTATTATTTCTCTCCTCATAATATGAAATTATTCATAAATGATCCATAGAGCATCCACATAGTAGGAATACACCAGTAGACAAAAGGGCATGAAGGAAATATGGAAGCAAGGAACATTGTGGAAGATTTTAAAAGTACAAAGCAATAGTGATTTACTAAATAATTTTCAATTACCTAAAAAATATAGCCAACAAAACTATTAGTAACATCTTTGAAAGACAACATAGAAAACATTTAACTCTCTCAGTTTAGTGACATTTCTATATAGTTGAAGCTTACATTTAAATTAAAAAGTACATTAATGTTGGCCATTTTTTTATGGAAAAAACTGAAGTACTACACACGTGAAAGTTTTTTTGTTGTTATTTATTTTATTTAACACTAGGGGCCCAGTGCATGAAATTCATGCACTGCGGGGGGGGGGTGTCCTTCAGCCCTGCATGCTCCCTCTCACAGACTGGGAATCTTCAGGGGATGTCCTACTGACAGCTTAGGCTACAAAGAATGGATGGAATAAATAGAAAAATAAGTAGCAAAATTATAGATATGAAAAAAAATTACCAGAAATAATATAATGAACAATTAATCAGAAAAACATAAAAATAACAAATTCTATATAATAAAAAGCTAATATGCAAATCGACTGAATGGCAGAATGTCCAGTCCCTATGATGCACACTGACCACCAGGGGGTAGACAGTCAACACAGGAGCTACCCTCTGGTGGTCAGTGTGCTTCCGCAGGGGGAGTGCCACTCAGCCAGAAGTTGGGCTCACAGCTGACAAGTGCAGCAGTGGTGGCGGGAACCTCTCCCACCTTTGTGGCAGTGTTTAGGATGTCCGACTGTCAGCTTAGGCCTACTCCCCCAAGGGCTCCCAAACTGCAAGAAGGCACAGGTTGGGCTGAGGATCCCCACCCCACAGTGCAGAATTGCCTGCACTGGGCCTCTAGTATATACATAAAAATTGAAAGAGCTTCAAAATGCATTATATTGAGTTGAACTGTGCCCTACTCCAAAAGAAGATATGCTTAAGTCCAAACCCTTAGTGTTTCAGAATGTAACCCTTTTTTTTTTTTTTTTTTTTAGAAATAGGGTCATTACAGAGATTATTAGTTACATTAGAATGAGGTCATACTGGAGTAGGTTGAGCTCTTAATCCAATATGACTGATGTCTTATAAGAAGAAAGCTATATTGCCCTGACCGGTTTGGCTCAGTGAATAGAGTGTCTGCCTGTGAACTCAGGGGTCCCAGGTTCGATTCCAGTCAAGGGCATGTACCTTGGTTGCGGGCACATCCCCAGTAGGGGGTGTGCAGGAGGCAGCTTATTGATGTTTCTCTCTCATCGATGTTTCTAACTCTCTCTCCATCTCCCTTCCTCTCTGTAAAAATATCAATAAAACATATTTAGGAAAAAATAAAGAAGAACATAACCATATGAAGATACTGAGTCATAGGGGAAATACCATATGAAGATCGAAATAGAGATGGGAGTGATGGGGTCCCCAAGTCAAAAATGGCCAAGGGTTGTTGGCCATCACCAGAGGTTAGGAGAGAGGACTGGAACAAATTCTCCCTCAAATCCCTTAAAAATAATAAACACTGTAGCACTCTAGTTTTGGATTTCTAACCTTCATAATGTTTGACTATAAATTTCTGTTGCTTTTAACAACCCGATCTGTGCTAATTTATTATAGAAGCCTTAGAAAACTAATACATACATGAAGCAAAAAAAGTGATCATCAAAGAAGCAGATAAATCCACATATTTTGAGTTTTCACATACCATGACCAGTAATGGAAAAACACCTAAAATTTCTAAGAAATCTATGAAGCAATGACTGTAAGTGAACTTAGCTTAGTCATAGTTTACTATGTCAATACATACATAAAATTTACTCATATTTCCCTATGCAAGCAATAATAGCACCAAAAGACTGCTATACTGAAAGCTACAAAGTATGGCTGAAAAATATTAAAGATGACTAAATTACAAGGAAAGATATATCATTTTCAAAGATTGGAAGACATTATTTTTAAGATATTAATTCTTTCCAAATGGATATATAAAATCAATTTCAATGACAATAATCTCCCTATGAAGCAGAGCTGTCATACATTGTCAGTGGGAAAATAAAACACTATTATTACTTTGGTATACAGTTTCTTATAAAATTTAACATACCCAGGCTCAGCAATTTTAATTTAAGTGTTTACCAAATATTAAAGAGAATATATGTTTACAAAAGACTTGTATAGGAAAGTATATTGCAGCTTTATTCCTAATTATTTAATAAAGCTTTATAAACAATTTTCCATCAATATGAAAATGAACAAATCAGTTGTAATATATTGAAAAAGTAAATAAAATTCAGCAATAAAAAGGAAAAAATTACTCATTCCTTCCACCATAGAAATGAATCTCACAGATATCATGCTAGATAAAAGAAGCCATTTATAAAATAGTACATACTGTATTTTTGTGAAATTCTAGTATGGACAAATATGATCTATATTGAAAGTTAGTATCAAAGTAGTTGTTTCTTTAAGGAAGGGAAATTGGGAAAGCATGAGGGAATATTCTGGGATGATGAAAATATTGCATATTTTAATACATTAATAGCTTATGCAGTTGCATGCATTTGTCAAAACTTATACAATGAAGATTTTTACATTTGACTGTATTTAAAAATAACAAATATTGAACTGTAATTTATAGGGTTACTTTCAGCAGTAGCATGGGCTTAACAATTCTGAAATTACTTTTTGTGTATACTAGGTGTGTAAATATATTCAAGATAATGAGGTGAACGTTTGCTATTGGATAATGGAATTGCAGATATGAAAAAAAGTATGAATAGAATGTACCTTGCTGTATTGGGCTGGAATTGGAAGTATCAGAATAAACTGTTTGCTAAGAGGGCCAAAAAGCAATTAAATGCCAGCAGTAGTGAACATACATAGCACTTTGACCTTGGTTTCTAAACATCATTCTTCACTAAAAGGAAGCAGAGATCCTGATAGAAATTACTAATTCTTCCAGAACTAGAGTAGGGAAAATACAGCATGAGCCTGGAACATCCTTTTGCACTAGACACTAGTAAATAAATACTCAAATACATATGGATATATGAAAAGAGCACAAAAACCTAACTTGGGGAAAGATGAACCTCAAAATAAAAAATAGTAGTTAAGCCTTATAATTGATTAAACAAAATAAAAACCCATCAATCCATGTTGTTGAATAAGTAAACAATCAAACTAATTAGGATTTATAACTTTCAATGATTAAACATATATTATAGGATAGGAATCATATACATTATTCATTTGATCTTTTTATAATCATGTTGCAAGTTAGGCATAATTATTTTTGTTATACATATTAATAATAGATACTGATATAGTCTTTGTATATTGTTTAATAATCCATAACTAATACTATAAATCCAGTGTTTACATCTTGCTCTATATCAAATACCCCCCCCACACACAAACACATAAATATTACTCTGAATGCCATTTTGTTCTTTCTTTATCTTCCTGTCTCTCAGTCATTGTTTCATTGAATTTACTTGATTTGAAAATACTTTAATATGATGAAAATATGAATTTAAATCAACTTTAAAAAATAAACTGATGAACAAAAATAGATACAAAGACAGGGGAAGTATCAAACAGACTGTCAAACTACAGCAGGAGGGTTGCGGAGGAAGAGGGGGAAAGAGATCAACCAAAGAACATATAGGCATGTATATAAGAATAACCAATGGACACAAGACACTGAGGGGGCAGTGAGGGCATGTGTGCGTGGGGGGGGGGGGAGTAGGGATGGCCAGGGGAAGGTCAATGGGGAAAAAGGGAGACATACGTACTACTATTTGTAATACTTTAAGTAATAAAATAAAAATTAAAAAAATAAATGAATTAAAGTATAAAACACTTAACTTTTCCATCTAAAGAAAATTATATTAAGAATATAAAAGTACTCTGTAGTTTGGAAATATTCCAATAGCAAAATTCTGAGTACTTTGGAAGATTTTCAATTTTTTGTATGATCTCCTGGCTATTAAGATAACCAGAGTAATTAAAATCAAATACTCCCTTCACACACACACACAAACGCATACAGATCTCACATATACTTACTTTGCACTCTTGATTTCCAAAGAAATAATTGTAGAAATAGCTCATTTTTTAAAACACAGACAGGATGGATGGAGTCTTTTACTTTTAAAAAATCTTCCCTTTTTGTTTTTAGGTGGCTATTAAATGCAAACTAGCTACCTAAGTTTATATGCCTAGACCTAGAAACCAAACATTTTATTTTAGTTTAAATTTATTTTTTAGTTACACTTGACATATAACATTATATGTTTCAGGTGTACAACATAGTTATTAGAGATTTATATACATTACAACCAGATCACCCTGATTAATCTGGCACCATACATATATACCATACAACAATGTTATTTACTATATTCCCTATACTGTACGTTACATCCCCATGCCCATTTTTTAGAACTGGAAATTATACTTTTAATCCCTTTCACTTTTCTCATGTATTTTAAAACTTATCCCAGCCAATCTGATTCATCAGTGACCAAAATGGATCTATTTGGAGTTGCTAAAATAATATAATCTGTAGTGAATTTTGGTTCTAAGATAAATGATAACCTAGTCTTCAGAACTCCCAATATTTAGAGGTCCAATAAAAACATTTCAATATTTTGTATAGGTGTGGGCAAAAGTAGGTTAAGTTACCAGCCATCATTTCTTAAAATATAAATCATAAGTAAGGATATGAAATAGTAACAATAATAAGATGAACAATACGAATAAATAACACAATAATAAATAATAGAATAATAAACTCTTCTGCATACTCACAACTGTAAACCTACCACTGTACATGAAATAAATATGTTTGATTTAAGACAAAATCTTGAAGCTCTGAGTTGCATTTAAATAAAATTAACATGAAACAAATAATAAGTACATAATTTTGTTCATAAGTCTCTCTTTAGATTAAATACAGATACAGATTTTGTAACTTAGAAATCTACACATGAAACCTATATGTTCATGTTAAGCAATGTCACCCCAAAAAATTTAGTAAAAGAATAATAAAATAGCCAAGAATATTTAAAATTTCTACTTCTTATTGGTATAGCATGTAAAAATTGCTTTTGGATTCTAGATTTGTCATTTACCTACTTTAAAAACCCATCATATTTGCGATTCCTCAGACTGAATAGACTCTTGTAAAAATATTTTTACAGCATTATTTTTAAATATATATTTGTTTTTGAAAGTATTACAAATGTCCCATTCCCTCACCCCATTCATTCCCTTCTTGCTCCTCCCATCCCTTCCCAAGACCTTCATCCCAATAGTGTCTGTGTCCATGGTTTATGCATATAAACATATTAGTTCTTTAGTTAATCTCTTCCTGCCCACCCTTTTCCCTCACCCCTTCCCTCTAAGAATTGCCAATCTGTTGCATGAATCCATGTCTCTGGATCTCTTTTGTTTATCAGTTACTTTTGTTTGTTAGATTTCACATATAAGTGAGATCATATGATATTTATCTTTCTATGACTGGCTTATTTCACTTAGCATAATACTTCCAGGTCCATCCATGCTGTTGCAAATGATAAGAGTTCTTTTTTTACAGCTGTATAGTATTCCATTGTGTAGATGTATCACGGCTTTTAATCCATTCATCTATTGATGCGTACTTGGGCTGTTTCCAGATCTCAGCTACTATAAATTCTGCTGCTATGAACATAGGGATGCATATATTATTTTTTATTGGTATTTTAGACTCCTTAGGATATACTCCTGGAAGTGGAATTACTGGGTCAAATAGCAGTTCCATGTTTAAATTTTTGAGGAAACTCTACCTGTTTTCCATAATGGTTGTACCATTCTGCATTCCCACCAGCAGTGTATTAGGGTTCTCTTTTCTCCACATCCTTGCCAACACTTGTTTGTTGATTTAGTGATGGTAGCCATTCTGGCAGGTCTGAGGTGGTACCTCATTGTCAGCCATCTTTAGTTTTAAACAATGTAAACATTCACCAAGGAAAAGCAATTTTTTTTGAATAAACTGAATGGTATACAAAAAAAGCTGTAAATAATTGCCATTAAATATTTTATATATTTAGTTAGAAAGAATGTGAGAGTATAAATACTTTACCTATAAAATTGGCCCTTACCATTTTGTACATCTTATGGGAACTCAACAAAGTCTAATGTGCTATCTGCAAAGTTCCTAATTTGGACAATTTTATCCCAATTTAACCAAACCTATTATGTTAAAACAAACAAACAAACACACACACAGTAATTTTCCATTCTTACACTTTTCTCAGCTAGGTACAATTTATCTTTCCAGTCAGAAACCTTAATGTTTTCACTAATTGAAATTCAGAAAAATATGTATTCTTATTCTGCTGTTATCAATATTAGAAATATATTTTATGAATTTAAGTTAGTAAATATGAATAAGATTTATTCATTTGCTGCTAAGTTTTGAGCTATTTAGAAATTTCTTAATTTCTTGCTTTAAAAAATTTTTGTTTTATTTTTTAACAGTGGGTATTTTGTTTACTTGGTTACCTAATCTGATTAATACTGATTTTCATCTCAGGGAAACACTTTCTAATCTAGAGTATATGATTGTCTAACTATCATGCTGTATACTTTAAACTAATTCAAAATAATATTGCATGTAAAGTATAATTAAAAATACAGAAAAAAATATATTTGTGTGTAAGATGTGTGGGTGATCTGTATGCATGCCTGAGTGTTCACCAATTAGAGGCAAGCAATACAAAAAAAAGTTTAAAGTGAATCTTTTTATTTTATGGAAACTTGTTAGTTTCTAAATTTTAAGTGGTGTGTAAGTATAAGATGGCTCAATACATAAACCATGCCTGAAACACTCAAGAATTTCAATATTCATAACATAAGATTTAAAATGAAGCATTTTATATTCATTGAAATTTCAAGCTCTTTATAGAGTCTTTTAAGTGCAGATCAGGCAATGATCTCTAAGATGAGAAAAATCATCGGGACCAAGGTACTGTCAAAGAATTGTATTCAGAAAATAGAGCCATCTGGTTCTATATATTTTACTTAGGACTCTTCTTTAATGTGTTTCCTTCCCCAACTAGAAGTAATTAATATAGGAGAAAAACAGATGCGTTTTATTACATCTTTCCATTGGCATGTAGTAATATAATATTTATATTTGTAAATGCAATTTTGATAAAAATAAAAATATGGATAAAATATGGATTCCCTTTCCAATTACTAGCATGATGAATTATTTCATTCAAAGCAACTGAAATATCTTTATTAAAAATATTTTATTGATTTTTTACAGATAGGAGAAGAGAGATTCAGAATCATCAATGAGGGAGAAACATTGATCAGCTGCCTCCTGCACACTTCCTACTGGGGATGTGCCTCAAACCAATGTACATGCCCTTGACTGGAATCAAACCTGGGACCTTTTAGTCTGCAGGCCAATGCTCTATCCACTGAGCCAAATTGGTTAGGGCTACATCTATCTTTTTTTTTTTTCTGAAAGATTTTTCTAGGATTATGGGATTTGCTTAGCTGCAAGATGATGATATCAGGTATTTAATTTTGAGCACCTCTTCCCACACAACTTTCAATCACTGAGGGATGAGAATTAATGAATAAATATCCTTGTCAATCTCAGCTGACCCAGTCACCCCATATACCAGTGAGGCAATCCCAACTCATGTTCTACATGGTACCTCGAAGGACCCCTTTTGAATTAAGCCTCAGATGTGCATCCTTTTTTGACCTTTTCTCACTTTTGTCTGTGTCTTCCTTATTCACTTTAGTTTATTTGATCACATCCCAAGTAAATTACCTCTTCTCAATCTTGGTTTCAGCCTTTGCTTTTGAAAGAAGCCACACTAACAAAATGTTCAATCAATTTATTTAGAAAGTCAAATTAATAATACCTAAGATGCTTTCATCATAAGAGAAGGATGTGATATCTTATCTGATTCCTATACATGTCCTTTTCTCTTTGACTTGCAAGAGGAATTCATTGCTTATCTGTAAAGTTTGATCTAATCCTTCAAAACCTCTATGATATATTTTCCTGTAGTAATACTGGGCTCATGCTGAAAACGAAACCTTTCTATCACTTAAAGGAGGGTTTTTGTAACAAGTTTTCCATAAAATTAATAGTTTGCAGCTCTTAGAGATTTGTGTAACACTAAAAGGGCTTGCATTGAATAATAAAGAGAATAGTGAAGACCTACCTAATGGGGGATGCACACTAGAAGGCTCTAAATGACATTTATAACCACACAACCAAGTGAATATTAACAGTATTATGGATTTACATGTGCCATTGGATTTCTTCATGATTTGACATTTAGCCTTTCTAAAAAGCCAATCATCTTGCCAGGGAAGTACATCTTAATACATTTATCTAAAACCTTTTCAGTCTTCTCACTATACAGGTCTTCTAAAATTAATCAAATTATCGGTCAATGGCCATTATCTACAGAATGTAGGCCTCTGTCTCCTAACAACCAAGTGACTGGATCATCTCATTTTATGATATCAATTTGGAATATAACTTTCAAGGCCTGCTTGGCTTTTGATCAATGTTGACTTGATAATGCCTTCAAATGAAGGAAGGCAATTTTTTATTACTGCCTTATTTTCTGTGTTCTTTCATCTTCACTTTTTAATCATTTTGTGTGTATTTGTACAACTTACACAAGAACCACTTTTCAGCATCACTAATATTCTTTACTGCAAGATCTTTAAGATATAATTTATCCAATAACTGATCTCATTCTGTTATTCTTATCTTATCTACTGCATTGACAGAAATACCATCTTTCAGATCTGGCCTGTCATGTACTGTAACACTTTGAATGTTTTGCTGTTCTATCAGACACTTAAGACTGTTAGCCTAAGACTGAAGTAATGTTGTGTAAATACTATTAGTGTCAAATCTGTTTTGAATTAAATGTTATCCTGTATATTTCTTACATTTCAATCAATTATTTCTGGCCCACTATGGGTTTTAAACTCTTCTGGATTATGCATCTTGATAACCAAGAAATTTCTACTTAAACACCAGGCCCTGTACTACAGGATGTCTCTAACATGTTTGACACTAACCTGTTTTATCAATTTCTCTAAAAGAACTATAGGCATTTCACATAATATCTTATCCCAATAATCTTACTGGTAGACTACCTCTTTGTTTTTAATACTCCAAATTAATAGAATATAATTTTACATTCTATAATATTTCTAGCCAATATTTATGTTATTTTCCTTCTACAACTAAATGCATTTGAAAAAATGATGACACAATCTTAAATTACAGTCTTAATTGAATTGGTGTAACATTAGAATCATGGAGAAGTATTTGAAATGCATACTAAGTGTCAACAAGAGCAAGGGTCTCTCTGTTGTATTCAACATCCCTGGATCACTTGTCCCTAGTTTATAGTATGTGTCCAGAAATGTCTTCAAAATTAATTAATTTAGAATTGATTACTGTTTTCAAAAACCGTTTATGTCCTACTCACCCTGAAACATTTTATTCTTTCAATATTGCTAAAAATTATTTTGATAATATTCACATTTCAACATATATCCCCTTTTTATTTTAACCTGGCATGGCTTATATTACTGCTGCATCATAGATCTCAAACTAATCTCTGAATTAGCTTTCTGGTATATGCATGATGCAGTGAATATTAACAGTATTATAATAAAAATAAAATCTAAATCAAGGGAAAAGTTTTGAAAGGGCACTGAAAATTTTATGAATATGGTTCTGTGCAGTCAAGCATTTTATTCAGTGCCATTACCTAGCTGCTAGAAGCCATGTCTTTTTGCCTCTGTGGCTCTCTTGGAAATTCCCAGCAATCCTTAGGAACCAAGTATTCTGTTTTATGATTATAACTCTTAATGCTTGACAAACCAGAACAGAGACTAAAATAATAAAGATGTAGACATTTAAAATAAACACTATGTAACATGAGAATGTGTTTCTAATGTATTATTTACTTTCATGTTTGATGAAGTATGTTGTAATGCTAATGTCCTGTAAGTGTTTACCCACAGCATGCCCTACAACCTAGCATAAAATCAGCATTATGTTTCATGGTTCATTTTATAGCAATGTGAGACCACCTCACTTTATCCTAGTCTTACCTTTTAATCCCATTTCAATATCTAACTATCTTCCAAATTAATTATCATAATTTGATTGCTGCTAATTGCTTCTTGTTAGCCCCTTTGGCTGATGACTGGTCCAGCTTTTCTTGTTTTCATTCTCAATGCTCTCTTGCACACAGTACCTGGATCTTCTTCCTATCAGTCACTATTCTGGCAACTGCTACACTGAGAAAAGCCCCAGTCCCTTAGGCAGGGGTGGAGAACCTTTTTGCTGCCAAGGATATTTATAAAATCACTTTTGGGCCATACAAAGTTATCAACTTAAAAATTAGCCCGCTATATTTGCTCAAACATTTAATTAACTTCCCCTAATGCCTTGGCAGGGCCAGACCAAATAATTTTGAGGGCTTTGACAGCTTGCAGGCTGGACATTCCCCACCCCTTACCTAAGGAAAAGTCTCTCAATTTTTTTTTCTTTAACTATAATTTTTTTCAGAAAAATTCTGATTCATAAAATAATAAATAGTAAACCCCAAAAAGCAATCTCTGTCAGTTTAGGTCTCCCAAAAACTGACACAAGATAGAAATAGAAAGTGGTTTATTGAGGAAAACGCCTATGAAGGAAGAAATGGCAAGGAAGCAGGATTAGGATAAACATAGACTATGAATCAGTTCTAACACTAATGAAAGTAGAAAGGAGAGGAAGCAAGATTAGATTGAATTTCAGATCTTCATATTGCCCACTAAAGGAGTCATGTATTGAGCAGCAATGGGCATTCTCTATTATCCTTGTTGTGCTCAGTCACTGCTAGAAGCAGTCCTGAGGAGAGCTTGCCTTCAGCTTAAACACTGTGGTAAATCCCCAAAATGTGGTATCTGGAGACTATTGGCTAACTTCACTTTTTGCAGCTGCCACATATTTTAGTATAGAACGATCTATTTATAAAATATTTTCTAAGCATCTAAAATACATGGTTCTAAGCACTAGGGAAACATCACAGTAGTGAAGTGATTAGATAGCAAACAAATAAGTTTATTTTTTAATATAATGGATAGTGAAAAATGATACAAAAATATGAAGTAGGTTAATAAGTACAGATATATAATTTACTATTTTACATAGGGTACTGAGGAAGGCCCTTTTTGGTAAAGTTACATTTGAGCAGAGACATAAAAGGATGTATGACCAGTCAGAGATAGACCATTCCTGGCAGAGAGAACAAACATTGCAAAGGCTTTGAGGAAACAATATACAACATGATAAATTACATAGAGCTTTGTGGGTCATGGAAAGGACTGAATTTTGCCCCGAGTAAGATGAGAAGATATTTTGTGAAGAACAATGGTCTGTTCAGAAAATATTTTGGAAAAATCAGTATCAGGGAGAACAGGTTGTGAGAAGGCAAGGATAGAAAAGGAATAACAGGTGACTTTTAAAAGAATCCAAAAGATATAAGATATGTAAGATAAATTCAGATAGTGTTGGTAAGCATTGGCAGGGATAAGAATTGGTTGTATATTTTTTGAAAATTAAGCAACAGAATTTTCTATTTGATATGAGCTATTAGGGAAGGAAAAGAATCAAAAACACTTTTAATATTTTGGCTTGAGCAACTGATAGGGTAGAAATTCACGTCCTCTGAGATGGGAAAGACTGGTGGAAGAATAGGTTTTAGTGTTCAAAATCAAAAGTTATGTTTTTGACATGTGAAGTTAAAATGCTTGCCTGCTTTATAAATGAATAATATTGTTACATAGCCAAAAATGACAATAGTAATGTTATTCACATAAAGACATATTTTAATTGGATCTCTTTAATATTTTTATATCAGCACTAGCTGTAGCCAGCCATGCATTGCTATGGCTCAGTCTGGTTAAATGGAAAAGAAAAAAAAGAGAAAGCACATGTTTCTAATATGTTTAATTTCACAATGCTTGTGGGTATACAATATTTTTGTTGTTCCCTTGTCTGTGCAGCTATAGAAATTGTCTGATTTTCTGACTCTAGAACACGCAATATATAATTGTCCATGTGAAAAGCAATCCGTTTCTAGATCTAAATTGCACAATTCTAAAGTTTGGCCCTGAGCTTTGTTGATTGCAAACACCAATCAAACTGGGAATTACAATCTCTTAAATTGAAATGGCATATCCGTTGGAATCATAGGAATGTGAGGAATTAGAACATCTTCACCTCAAGATCATTTCTTCTAAGACATTTGCTCATTCATTTTTTTACTGCAAGCCGCATGCCATTGCAAAGCTTTGGTTGGGTGATATTTCGCAACATGATAATTGACACGCCGATTTTCAATTGCAGTACATGTGGTGGCATCCCTGGCAGATCAAGTGAATTAAAAAATTCTGTTGGATAATGAACCGCTTCCTCTGCTTCCACACCAGTGCGACGGACTTGTAAGTGACTGCCTCGCTTTGAATGTCAGACTGAATAATATTGTTAAGTTTGTAGACATCTTTGTTCTTGGCCACAAGAATAGCTCGTTCACTCAGCCAATCGTGAATCTTATAATTGGTTTGAATATTGGGAAATACCTTTTCAACCAATTCTTCTTTTGATGTCACTAAATTGCAGAAGTTATGAGGCAATGAAATTTGTCCTGAGGTCAGATCAACCGGCACCTTTCCGTTCCCAATTTCCAGCAATTGATGTGAGAATATCTTAGCTGATCAATCGTTTTGCAGCTGGACATGCATATTTGTAGTTAATTTTAACGTCTTTATGTGTCGCCACAAAGGAGAGTATTTCAGGCAAGCATTTATTTCATCCACTGGTGTTGATTGAGGAATTACAGGTAATGTTTCCCCAATATCTTCTGCAAGCAATATTAATGGGTTCCCAAATACATATCGGCCTAGCCAGTGGCCATAGACAAACGGGGGTTGGGGGGGCATATCTAGGGAGGGGTTTGGGATGGGAATGGGGGAATAAGGACAATTATGTGAGACCATAACCAATAAAAACAAAAAACTAAAGAAAACTAAAAAAAAAAAGTCTGATGTTTTCATGCAAATCTTACAATGATCGATCAAGAGCCTCCAGTGATTTTTTTTCTCAGCCATTGTGCATTCATCCCAAACAATAAGTTTGCATTTCTGCAATAATTTTGCCTTGCTGGAGGCTTTGGAAATGCTGCACATGGGAGTGTCAATTAATTGCATGTTCAATGGCAATTTCAAAGTGGAATGAGCAGTTCTTCCACCTGGTAGCAAAGTCGCAGCTATTCCAGAGGATGCAAGAGCTAAGGCTATGTCATTGTGGGATCGAATTACTGCCAGAATCAATCTAATTAGGAACATTTTACCAGTTCCTTCTGGCGCATCTAAGGAGATTTCTCCAACTCCATTATTGACAGTTTGCATTATTTGATCATAAATGCCTTTTTGCTCAAGCATTAGCTTAGAGATATTTGATTGCACATATAACAAAAGATCACCCGTGTTATAATTTTGTTCATGGCACAATTCTACATCGAAGGAATCAGCAGCAGATTGAGTCGGTGATGGCATTCCCACTTGATTGAGAACTTTGTTTGTGATTTCTAAGCACAAATCTTCAATCATTATCAACATTGAAATATAATTGTAAAATTGGAAATTTGGAAATCGTAAATGGATCATAAATCGGAAACATTGAAATGGAATTGTAAAATATTTAGTATAGCATGTGTTGCTTTTACATCCAATAGATGCGTATTCAAATACAATGTTGTGTCAAAATTTCAAAGCAATCAGTGAACTTTCAGAGATTTAAGATTTTGAACAAACGAACATTTACATTTTTATTTATATAGAATATCAAATTTATATTTTAATTTTTTCTAGTTATACATAATTAAGAAATTCCTAAATCTTTAATTATGTATTTTTTTTCTTTTTTACTTCTACAAATTTGAAGATGGAGCTTTATAGATAGTTAAACTTACAACAAAGGAAATGCTGGATTCAGTATTTCTCACTAAAAGATCTTTTTTAAAAATTAAAAAAAAAATCTTTTAAAAAAATCATCATGCCCTAACAGGTTTGGCTCAGAAGATAAAGTGATAGAGCATCGGCCTGCAGACTGAGGGGTCCCAGGTTAAATTCCAGTCAAGGGCATGTACCTTTGTTGTGGCCACATCCCCAGTAGGAGGTGTGCAGGAAGCAGCTGATCAATGTTGCTCTCTGTTCCATGTTTCTAGACCTCTACCCCTCTCTCTCCCTTCCTCTCTGTAAAAAAATCAATACAATATATAAATAAATAAATAAATAAATAAGTAAATAAATCATCATCAGAGAATATGCTAGAGAAACATTTTATTCAAAGATATTTTATCTCCAAATGATGTTAAAAGATGCACTGGTAGTTTATTGCTAGATTTGTAATGTTTAAAAATTTTTGAGATATTAAAATTATAGGTCATTGAGGCAGGGATTAGAATTAATATTTATACTTTATGCTGTTTTTTTTTCTTTTCCTGATGACAAAAAAAATAAGAATGGATTAAAAATGAAAATTAATGAATGAAATCAGAACCAGAGTCATAAAACATCAAATAGACTGTCCAAACTATGAGGGAAGGCGGAGGGTGAGAGGGTAAGAGATCAACCAAAGGACTTGTATTCATGCATAGGAGCATAACCAATGGACACAGATGGGAGGATGGGGTGAGGGTTAGGGACTGCTAAGGAGAGGTCAATGGGGAAAAAAAGGAGACTTATCTAATACATTAAACAATAAATAACTTAAATTAAAAATGAAATCAACTAATTAATTATTAGTATGGTTTAATTAATGAGGACAGTCTTTAGTGAATAATGTAGGTCTTGATCTATAAAATCTGAAGTGGAATAGTGGATTCTTAAGTCATTTATAAGCATTTGGCTATAGTGCATTGGGATTTTAGTTTTTAGGACTCTAACCAGATGATCACTAGATTATGTTCTTCAAGACAGGACATGCATTCTATTCTCTTTATTCTAGTATTTACCCCAGTACACTGTCCCCCAAAAGTTTAATTAATAAATATTTTTTTAAATTTCACAATTGTCTTATATATGAGCTTGCACTTATTTTTTTATTAACCATGATTTCATTCCTTGCCAGTTTAGTAGCCTCTCTTTATTCTTCTAAATGGTTTTTATCCTCAGCAGTTTTCCACATGGTTTCTCAACTTCCTTTCACTTCAAAATCTAATTAAATGCTAATATTCACCTTTCCAGTTTGTTAATGAAAATATTAAATAATATCAAGTAGAACTACATTTAGTCAGGACCCTAAATACAGACACTTCTGCATGAGCAACTACATGATTATTTATGGAATTCCTGTTAGTTTTTATTTTAGCTTACCTTCATTGTATTTTGAGTGTTTTTTTTTCATTTTAGACTGAATTCTTGACTAATTATCATGTTAACATATGTTTAACCATTTAAGTCATATCATAACCTGGCAATCTTTAAGGAATTATAATTAAGGACTGAAAATTAGCCTGACATCATCAATATTGGTAAAGTTCAGAGTAGGAGGTAGATCCTGTAAGGTATGATTAAATAAAAATATGGTCAAATATATAAAATAGGCCAAATGTAAGCAGTATATAAACAGGTAATTAATGAAGAATAATTAATAGCATTTTGTTGTCAAAGTGATAATAAGCAACAGAATAGCCTGAATCCACAGCTGTAGAAATTTAGATGATATTTATGACTTTTTCTGAAAGGATATTGTTGAGAGTGCAATCCTTTATGGAGGTTATGATGAGAATGGAGGAAGCAGGGATTATGGAGATAAGTATGGTAAATAATAGAAATTAAATGCAGAGAAGAGAAATAAACTCTACAGAGATGGAAGAACACTTTAAAGGAAACACATCCTAATAAAAGGATAATATGCAAATAGACCGGGCAGCAGAATGACCAGAATGCCTGTGGTCCCTTGCCCTGGCTGGCCCAGCCCCCTTAGCAGGCTCCCCCACCCCAATCTGTGGTGGAGCTGGCCAGCAAACCACCTGAGGACCCTTGTCCCAACTGGCCTCGCCCCCAGTGGCCCCCATTGGGGCGGGCTGACTGGACCTCACCAGTGCATGAATTCGTGCACTGGGACTCTAGTTAGTAATAAGAAAAGAGAAACAATATGGGACAGAGCTATTCTAGATATATCTAGATTGATGGGCTGCTTAAAATCTCTTTACAAATGTAAAGGAATCTGAGAAAAAGGTGAATACAGGAAACGTTTGAATGTTATTGTTGTCTATATGTCAGTAATAAATACTGGTATATTTTTAACTGAAATAGAAAATATTTTTTTTCTTTTTTTATCTTTCCATTACAGTTTTCTTTCATTACTATTTTATATTGTTTTCAGGTGTATAGTATAGTGATTAGACAATCATATAGTTTATAAAATGTCCCCCCTGATATTTCCAGTACCCACCTGATACTACACATAGTTATTGCAACATTATTGACTATATTTCCTCCGCTATTTTTTACATCCTGATGACTATTCTGTAATTGCCTATTTGTAGTTATTAATCCCTTCACCTCTTCCACCCAATCCCTCAACAACCCTCCCCTCTGGCAACCACAGTCCACTCTGTGTGTCTATGAGTTTGTTCATTTTGTTTGTTTGTTGATTAAGGCACTGGTGTTATATGCTTTGCTCAAAAAAATGTAATGGAATGAAGGAAATATATCTTATGAGTCTTTACTAATTATATTAGATCACATAAAGTAACATAATTAATTTTACAACTTAAGAACTATCACAATAATTTTTATTAATATAATCAAGAATTATCTTTTTTATGATGTGAAGGGAGTAAAATTTAGAAAATAGTTTGAACCCCATTATACTGTCTTAGTAGCTTTTTAAGAAAGATCCTTAATGACAATATAAACCATGAAAATCCTTGAAAAAAACATAGGTAACAAAATATTAGACTTCTCATGTAGCAAAATTGTCAATGATACAATTCCTTGGGCAAGAGAAACAAAGGAAAAAATAAACAAATGGACTACATCAAAATGAAAAGCTTCTGCACATCAAAAGAAACCAGCATCAAAAAGAAAATGAAACCCTCTGTATGGGAGAACATATTTGCCAATGATACATCTGATAAGGGGTTAATTTCCAAAATATATATATTGTACTCATACAACTCAACAAAAGGAAGACAAATTATCCAATTAAAAAAAAAATGGGCAGAAGATCCAAATAGACACTTCCCTAAAGAGGACAAACAAATGGCTAAGAGATGTATGAAAAAAAGCTCAATGTCACTAATCAGCAGAAAGATGCAAATTAAAATGACAATAAGGTACCACCTCACACCTGCCATAATGGCTACCACTCATAAACCAATAAACAAGTGTTGGTGAGTATGTGGAGAAAATAGACCCCTAATATACTCCTGGGAGGAATGCAGATTGGTATAGCCACTATGAAGAGCAGTGTGGAGCTTCATCAAAAATTAACAATGGAACTGCCATTTGACCTACTGATCCCTCTTCTAGGAATACATCCTAAGAAGCCTGAAACACCAGTCAGAAAGAATATGTGCACCCCTATGTTCATAGCAGCTCAAATTACAATAGCTAGGATCTGGAAACAGACTAAGTGCCCATTGGTAGATGAGTAGATAAAAAAGCTGTGGTACATTTACACAATTGAATACTATGCAGCTGTAAAAAAGAAGAATCTCTTACTCTTTGAGATAGTATGGAGGGACCTGGAGAGTATTATGCTAAGTGAAATAAGTCAGTCAGAGAAAGACAAATATCACATTATCTTACTTATATGTGGACTTTAATGAACAAAAGAAACTGACAAACAAAAGAGATCCAGAGACATGGAAACATGCAACAGACTGAAGATGCTAAGAGAGAATGAGGTGGGAGGGAAGAGATCAACTAAAGAACTTAAATTCATATTTGCATAACCTATGGACATAGACAATAGTGGAGTGAAGACCTAGGAGGGACAGGAGTAGGGAGGAGGAGTGTCAATGGGGGGAAAAGAGGGCATCTGTAATATTTTCATCAATAAAGACACATTTTAAAAAATATAGGAAATCATTTCTAGGATGTAAGATACATTCACTAAGAATTAAAATGAGGGTAAATATATTTGTTTATTTTGAAATATTTTTTATATCAAGGGATACTGATAGACATGCACAATTGATTAGAGAAGTGTTTTTAGTATGGTGTTCAAAAATAAGATATATTATAGAATAGTTAACTAGGGACATTTATAATTAATTGGAATACATTGTTGGACATGAGAACAACATTATAATATCTTAATATCTGAGAACAAAATTTCAAACTTCTAAAAATAAGGGAGAAATAAAAACAGCATGTAACAGTTAAGATGTTCTATTTGTAGAAGCATTCCAATTTAGCTAATAATCTTTAATCTAATTTTCAGAATATCAGTGTATTAGTGATCAATTGTTATATAACAAATTACCTCAGTATTTAGAGCCTTAAAACAACAAATATTTATTATTTAACAATTTCTGTTGGTCAGGAATCTGAACACGGCTTAGCTTGATGTTTCTTAGAGACCTTCAGGTCTCTAAGCAGGCTATAGTTAAGGTATTGGCAAGGACTGTGGTCTCATGTGGACATATGATTAGAGGAAAAACTGTTTCCAAACTCATTCACATAGCTTTTGGCAGGCCTCAGTATGGCCAGAGTCATGAGTTCATTTTCATGTGGCACTCTCCATAGGGTAATTCACAACATGGCAATTTGTTTTCCCTAGAATGAGATAAAGAGCAGGGATAAAAGCTAACATTCTTTTTTAACTTAAACTTGGATGCAATCATATACATTCAGTGGCCAGATTACTATGATCTCTGAAAGCATAATAATCTGGCCACTCAGTGTATGTCCTATATAATAAAAGGTTAATATCCAAATTTTCCCGTCAACCAGGATTTTGACCAGCAAGCAGGCTGGCCAACCACCCATGTCCCCATGTCCTTTCCCCTTGGGCAGGCAGGCCAGATCCCACCCATGCATGAATTCAAGTACCTGGTCAGGCCTCTAATATATATATATATATATATATTTTTTTTTTCCCCTAATAAAAGAGCAATATGCAAATTGACCATACCTCTGCTATCGATACATCCACAAGCCATTCCCACTGACCACACCCACCAGCCAATCAGAGCAAGTATGCAAATTAATCCCAACCAAGATGGCTGTTGCCACAGAGAGTAGGAAGGAGGCTTAGGTTTCTCTGGCAATGGAAGAAGCCAAGCTTTCCCCCTGCGCTATTTGGCCTAGGCCTCCACTCAAGGATACAAAGTTTCAATTATAGAAGGTAAACAAATCCAAACAGAAATGGCAGCAGCTTTGGAGCAAGCAGGGTTGATCACCCCCAACTGACCTCCCTTGCAGACCTGGTGCCTCCCAATTGCCCTTCCCTGCTGGCCATATTGTGATGGCCATCTTGTGTCCACATGGAGGCAGAATCTTTGACCACATGGGGGCAGCTATTGTGTGTTGGAGTCATGGTCAATTTGCATATTACTCTTTTATTAGATAGAGTCCTGGTGCATAGGTGGGGTCCAGCTGGTTTACCCTGAAGGGTGTCCCACATCAGGGTGGGGGTTCCCTTGGGGCTTGGGGCGGCCTGGGCGAGGGGTCTGTGGTAGTTTGCAGGCCAGCCATGCCCCCCAGCGACCCAAACAGAGGCCATGGTATCTGGAATTTATTTACTTTCTAAAATTGAAACTTTGTAGCCTGGGGCAGAGCCAAGCCTTCTGGGTGCAAAATTCAGAGAACAGGAATAAATTGGAACCCACAAGAATGAGATATACATTATATAATGAACACAGACCAAAATCTATGTAAGTTCTTATTTCCTCTGAGCTTGGTGATTTGAATATCCTGCTGAAGCTAGGCTACAATATAACTGATTTTTTTTTCCATTTTTCTTAGATAGAATAATATTCTCGTACTACCTTCCTTCATTCTGCAATGCTCCTGGTGGTCAGGGCATATCATAACAAACAATTGAACTCCTAGTTGGTGAAATGCTTGAGGGGATGCTCTAAGAAAGAGAGAGAGAGAGAGAGAGAGAGAGAGAGAGAGAGAGAGAGAGAGAGAGAGGAGAATTGAGTGGGGTTGTTTGTTTGTTTTTCTGAGTAAGATGTAAAGGTGGTTTCTTTTCTGGGTTCTTTGTCCAGGTGGATTCAAAGAATGAAGTCATGGACAAAAGGTGGTATATGAAAAGGTGGATATTTGTTGGAAACGAGTACAGACTCCAACATGGGGAGGGATCCCAAAGGAAATGGGCTACTAAGCCCCTTTTTTCTAAGGTTAATAAAGGCTATAGTTCTTGGTCTTTTGGTGCTACCTTCCAATTGGTAGAGTATTAACTTCATAGTTTAAAATCCACATGATGCCCCCTTCTTTTTCTCCCTCTTCAGTGGTAAAATTATCTATCTCCTGTGAAAATCTGTTTTCCTCTTTCTCCCATTTGTCAGCATCTCTCTGTACCATGTGAAAGTTTGTTTCCTCTTTATCCCCATACCCTGTTGCTTTTCCCTATCTTCTGTGAGTAGATGTCTTCCTCTCCCCTTATTCTGTGGCATTTCTGTTTATTCTCTCTGTGAATGTATACTTTTTGGCAGCTCCAAGGCTCCACCCTTGCAGACTTCCCCCATGAACCCTTTATATTCCTAAAACTTAATTCCATGCAGTGAGGAAAACATACTCTTATTTGATAAATTAACATGTGCACTTGCCTTTTGTTGCTATATTTAAGGAGGGTATTTTCAAATTAGAACACTCAAATGAGAGCAATCATATATTTTAGGGATCACAAAGCTAGGTTTTATAAGGAAGAGGTGAAAGTTTGGGGGATATTTGGCCTGAATAAGAGAAAACCTAAGAAAAATGTTACAGCTATATATTATGTATAAAGGCTATCATTAGATTTATTCTGTGTAGCTATATACTTCAGAATAAATGAGAGTGGATAGAATTTCAAAAGAATCAGACTTCAGTTAATAGAAGGCACAATATTTTAGAAAACCTATTACCATTATATAAAAACATGTAAAGTAGTGGCTTTCCTGACTTTAGAAGTATTTTAACTTGGAATATATTATCTCCAAGAAATCTTCAGATTTTCTATATACTACTTATAGTTAAACAAAATTTTAAGTCTATTTCATTGTATTTGTTTCTTTTTAATATATATATATATATATATATATATATATATATATATGTGTGTGTGTGTGTGTATATATATATATATTATTGATTTTTTACAGAGAGGAGGGGAGAGAGATAGAGAGCTAGAAACGTCGATGAGAGAGAAACATCGACCAGCTGCCTCCTGCACACCCCCTACAGGGGATGTGCCTGCAACCAACGTACATGCCCCTGACCGGAATCAAACCTGGGACCTTTCTGTCTGCAGACCAATGCTCTACCACTGAGCCAAACCAGTTTCGGCTGTATTTGTTTCTTAAGAGAGGGGTTCTGGCATTAACCAGATGCTCAAGAGTCTTAACTCTTGAAAAGGTAACAAATCCTTGCTGGAAATTTCCTTGCAAATTCTAAAGTTTCAAGATTCTACTCAACGTATTAATATGCCTTTAATTATACAGCTCTCTGTTAAATTTGAAACATATTTTATGAGTTTATAAAAGTTCTCATTTCTCTTAGCCACATTGTTTTTAATTTATTTATTTTTGGCCTCTCCTCATAAGTATTTATTTTGTTGTTAATTGTTCTATTTGACAGAGAAAGTATATGAATTTTACTTAAGATTACTTCAAGAATGTAGGTTGTTTATTTTTGAGATTTTGAAGCATCTGTTGCATCAGGAATATGTATTGAATGTGTGCACATACTATACTCAGTATCTCTGGAGCTTTGAAAGTGTTAAATAAAAATGATTGTCACATTTGGAAAACTCAGGAGAAATAGGTTTCTAAACTATTAAATGTAGCTGAGAAACTATTAAAAATGGCAATTGAAATGAGTTCAAATGAATTGAAAGATATTTTTAAGAATTTATATATGGAAAAAAAATTGTCTCTGAGGGCAAAATTGTTCCCTACAGTACCCAATATCAAAAACTTTAGTGCACTTTGTCCTTTTTTATAATTATTGCTGGGATTTGAAGGCCTCTGTTTTGTGTTAGCCACTGGGGAAATCAGAAGAAAAATGACCTTTAAATAAATAATTATAAACTCTGTTTTATTGCAATCTTTAATCGCTTCTCTCTTTTTTAAATACACTTTTAATATGTGTTTCTGTTTCTGAAGAGTAGGTTTTGAATAAATTTGTGCTTTGAAATACTTTAAAATTTTTTTATCTAAATTCCTCAAATCTGTAAAATAGAGAAGAATATAAACTGATGCAGCAGCTTAAGTATATCTGGAATAACTAAAAAGCACATTAAAGTTAATTAGGACAAAAAAGCAGCTTTTTATATCATGCTTATATAGATGAAAATTTTTTTTTATAAATTATAACTTTTCTTTAGCTATGTTGGCCAAATGAATATCCAGGGAGAAAATAGTTTTTCATTTTGCAATTTCTAGACCACTTGGCTAGTTATCTTACTTCCATCAATATAAGTAGGGATACTGGGACTTACAACTAACTGTGGGTTGTTGCTTCTTTCCCCTTTCATAAAAAATGAGAACATCTGTAAACATCCTAGCAGGATGATGACCTATGCCTATTGGATGGTATCCAACAAAGACCTCTGTTGAACTAAGTTTGGATAGCCCCACATGAGGAGAATAGATAATTACTAAGGAATAGCTGAGAGGAAGAAAATTTTGAGTATGTAAAACAAAAATAACCCACACTGTAAAATCAATTACAATGTGCAGTATGAAATATGGCCAAGAAATGAAATATACTTAAGAATAAACATAAGGATGTATTTTATAAGAAACTAATTTAAGAACTTCAGCAAGAAATTATTATAGAAAAAAATGGTGGCAGAATAGACAGACAGGTACCGAGGCTTGTCCCGGAGCAGAAAGAAGGAACAGCTAAGGGTTGCATGGGGACTATTTGTTGGCAAGTTAAAGGACAGCTAAACTCCAGGAGAAGGTGAGGGATTGCCGGGCGGGGTTCTCCTGACCGGGCAGCCCCCAATGCAGCTGGGTTCCTTCTCAGAGCGACCAGCTCGGACTCGGAGACCGTGCCATCTTGAAGGAGAAGTGGATCTTAGTGGAAGCTTAAAATATTGCAACTGCTGCAACCACCCAACAGCTGCAAGCCCAGAACACTTGTCTCCAATTGGCACAAACACATGGTTTAAGAGGTGGTCTACACTCCACCATAGAAAGGTCAGATTTCGACTGGAATAAGATGAGGTCTCTGGTCTCTGCAGGAGAGAGAAATGCATGCACTGTGGAAGCTGGAGGACAGGGGAAGGTCTGTTCCTAGAAAAGTCCATGGCTGTTGGGATTGGTGTGATCCATGAATGTGAAAAGGGATCCTCAGAGCTGCTAACAGAAGGGATATCTAAAAAGCAACCCATTTTGTTCTACACAAAAGAAAAGCATAAGGATCTTAAAAGTATGCTAGCTGCTTGGACCCAAAAGGGAAAGGGGAATACGCAGACTTGCCTGAAGCACCATTGTTCACACACGGGCTTTTTCCTCTTCAAATCTTTGCTTCTGATTACTAAGCCCAATACATAGGATCACCCAGTTGGGGACACCCTAGGACACTGCAGGGAAAAGTTGTTTTTCTTGAACCTGGGGATCATAGCGGGAAGTGACGTTCGGAGAGCCGGCTCTGAGGCAGCCCACTTCCACAAACCTGTATTGAGTGCCACAGGGACAGAATGCTAGAGAAGCCAGATAGACCTGGAAGTCAAACCAAAACATTGCCATCCAGGGGCTGAATCACAAATTGACTCGTGTGTAATAAAAAATAAAGGAATACAAGAAAGTAAGACACCACCTAAAAAAATCAGGACTGGCTTACAATACTGAGGAGCAGTGGAATGCAGGGATTCCTGATTGGAAAACAGGCAGGCGTGTCAAACAGAACAATAGAGGAAGTGAATGGCATTCAATACTGCACATTTTATTTTTTTACTTTTAATTTTTAATTATGTTTTTTATTTTTATTTTCTTCATCTTTTACTTAAAAACTATTTTTTTTCTTTTTTCCTCACTTGATTTTACATTTTTAATTATTACATTTTTATTTTCAATCAGTATTATTTCTACTACTATTTTACCTTTTATTTTAAGTGTCATTTTATTTTCACATTATTTTACTTTGGGATTAGTGTTCTACATTCTATTTTCATCTTTCCTTTAGCATAGTTATACTCTATCTCACTCTACCTTTATGCCATCACTGTCTTCCTAACATTTTCTCTTTTGATGACCTGTTTCTCTTACCCTTTTCCTGCTTTACATTTTCCCTATTCTGTTTTCAACCTTTTAAAATTTCACCCTAGTTATATATCTAATTTCCAATCTTCTGCTCCAAGTCCATACACACCTCTCTCTTCTCTGTCTTAACTATCCAAAAAATTGTCTTTCTATCTGTCCTTAGGCTGTTGTTTGCTTGAATGTTGACTATATAAATTCTTTATGCTTTTTTGTGAGATTGTTTTGCTTATTCTTTTTTTAATTTGTTTTTTATTGTTTGCTTTTTTTGCCTCTATTTTCCCTCCCTTGCTTGATATTAATTGTTGTTTTTAGTTTGTATTAATTTCCAGATATTTGTTGCTGGCATTTGCTGGGATTAGAGGCTATTCTCTTGGAGATTTCTCTATATAGATAGATAGATAGATAGATAGATAGATAGATAGATAGATAGATAGTTTGTTATCCTTTTATTTCTTAGTCTCTTTCTTTTCTCTCTTATTTTTTTCCTTTTCCCAATTACATTTTGGCACTCCTTTTTTTCCCTTTTTTTTTCTTTTTCTCTTCTACTTTCTCTCCTATCTCCTAATTTGCTTTTCTCTGGTGGTCACCTTTATTGGGGGTGATCAATAGCGTGGATACATTTCTTTTAAATGCCTTGTGATTTGTATGTAGTTTTGTTGTGTTATGTGCCTTCAAATCAATGCGAGAGGGAGAGAACTACATGACCAGACATCCAGAGAAGAGAGACTATGGGGAAACAAATAAACACCCCACATATGATAGGAAAGCAGGCATCACCAGAAAAGGAAGTAAATGAAATAGAGGCTAAGAACATGTCAGAGAAAGACTTCAGAGAAATAGTCATAAGGTGGCTGAAAAGAATGGAAGACAAATTCGACAATATGAGTAAGAACAAAGGGGAAATGAAGAAGGATCAAGAAGAAATGAAAAATGACATCGCTGCTATAAAGAAATCAATAGAAAGCATCAATAGAAGACTAGAAGAAGCAGAGGATCATATCAGTGAGCTAGAAGACAAGGTGATAAAAAGTACCCAATTATAGCAGCTTCTAGAAAAAAAAAATAAAAACAGGAGGAGAGCCTAAGGGAACTTTGGGACAACTGGAAAGACAACAACATTCTTACAATAGGAGTTCCAGAAGGAGATGAAACTGAGCAAGGAATAGAAAACCTGTTTGAAGAAATAATGACAAAAAACTTCCCTGATATAGGGAAGAAAAAACCCACATGAATCCAAGAAGTTCACAGAGTCCCAAACAAAATAAACCCCAAAGGACCAAAGCCAAAGCACATTATAATTATATTGGCAAACACCAACAACAAAGTAAGAATCTTAAAAGCAGCCAGACAGAGACAGAAAGTTACCTACAGAGTAAACCCCATCAGACTAGCAACTGATTTCTCAACAGAAACTTATCAGGCCAGGATGGAATGGGATGAAATATACAAAGTTATGCAAATGAAGGGTCTGAATCCAAGAATACTATACCCAGCAAGGCTATCAATCAAAATTGAAAGTGAAATCAGGAGCTTTGTAGACAAAAAAGGACTAAGGGAGTTTATCACCACCAGCAATGCAAGAAATGCCAAAGGGTGTTTTAAAAAAAATAAAAGAAAGAAACAGAAATAGGAAGTGAAGAAGGAACACCGAGAAAAGAATAAAAATGGTGACGAATAAGTACCTATCAATTAGAACTTTAAATGTAAATTGATTAAATGTCCCAATCAAAAGACATAGGGTAATGGATTGGATAAGAAAACAAGACCCATATATCAGCTGTCGACAAGCAACCCACCTCAGAAAAAAAGATGCACACAAACTGAGGGTGAAAGGATAGAAAAAGGTTTCCCAGGCAAATGGAAATGAAAAAAAGCTGGGGTAGCAATACTTATATCTGACAAATTAGATCTCAAAGTGAATGACATAACAAGAGATAAGGAAGACCACCTCATAATACTAAAGCCAGCAATCCAACAAGAAGAAATATCTCTGATAAACATATACACACCCAATACAGGAGCATCCAAATACATACAAAAACTCCTGGAGGATATTAAGGGAGAGATTGATAGCAATACATTCATAGTAGGAGACTTTAGTACCCCACTATTACCATTAGACAAATCCTCTAAGCAAAAAAATCAGGAAATAGCCGAAGCCGGTTTGGCTCAGTGGTAGAGCGTCGGTCTACGGACTGAAGGGTCCCGGGTTCGATTCCGGTCACGGGCATGTACCTTGGTTGTGGGCACATCCCCGGTGGGGGGTTTGCAGGAGGCAGCTGGTCGATGTTTCTCTCTCATCGACGTTTCTAGCTCTCTATCTCTCTCCCTTTCTCCCTGTTAAAAATCAATAAAATATATTTTTAAAAATCAGGAAATAATTATCAATCCTTAATGAATCACTACACCAGGTGGAATTAATTGCCATGTTTAGAACATTTCACCCCAAAGCCACAGAATATACATTCTTCTCAAGTGCACATTGGTCATTTTTAAGGACAGATCATATGTTGGGTCACAGGCAAAGTCTTTTCAAATTCAAGAAGATAGAAACCATATCAAGAATCTTCTAAGATCACAGTGGCATAAAACTGGAAATCTACTACAATAAAATCAATCCAAAAATATTAAACACAGGGAGACTAAACATCCTAGTAAACAATGATTGGGTTATCAGAGAGATCAAGGAAGAAATAAAAAACTTCATGGCATCAAATTACAATGAAAACACAACAATCCAAAATCTATGGGTGAAAGCCATCTTGAGAGGAAACTTCATGGCTCTACAAGCCTAATGCAAAAAAATAAGAAACAATGATAATAAATTACCTAACCCTACAACTCAAAGAGTTAGAAAGAGTGCAACAAGAAAGGCCCACTGTAAACAGAAGGAAGGAAATAATAAAGATCAGAGTAGAGATAAACAACATAGAGACCAAAAAAATAATACAAAAGATCAACAAAACTAAGAGCTGGTTCTTTGAAAGGATAAATAAGATTGATGAACCTCTACCCAGGCTCACCAAGAAGCAAAGCAAAATTATATTACTCAAATAAACAAAAATCAGGAATGAAAGACATGAAATAACAGACCCGACAGAAATACAAAGGATTGTTACAAAATACTATGAACATCTTTATTTCAACAAACTGGATAACCTGAAGGAAATGGACTTATTCCTAGAAAAATATAACCTTCCAAAATTCAATCTAGATAATTCTAAACAGCTTAATGGCCAATAACTATGGACGGAATTGAAACAGTCATAAACAAGCTTTAGGCAAACAAAAGCCCAGGCCCAGAAGGTTTCAGGGGGAGTTTGACCAGAAATTCAAGGAAGAACTAAAACCTATCCTCCTCAGACTATTCCAAAAATTCAAGAGGAAGGAACACTTCCGAGCTCCTTCTATGAAGCCAGCATTATCCGAATAACATAACCAGATAAAGACAACACAATGAAAGAAAATTACATGCCAATATTCCTCATGAACATAGAAGCCAAAATCCTCAACAAAATTCTAGCAAATCAGATCCAGCAGTACCTCAGAAACCCCATACACCATGAACAAGTAAGATTTATCCCAGTAATGCAAGGGTGGAACAATATCTGCAAATCAATAAATGTGATTCATCACATAAACAAATTGAGAGATAAAAATCACATAATCATATCAATTGATGCATAAAAAGCATTTGACAAAATCCAACACCCAATCTTGATAAAAACTCTCAACAAGGTGGGAATAGAAGTATCATACTTCAATGTAATAAAAGCTATATATGATAAACCCACAGCTAACATCATACTCAACGGGCAAAAATTAAACGATTTCCTCTAAGAACAGGAAAAAGACAGGGATGCCAACTCTCACAACTGCTGTTTGACATAGTACTGGAAGTACTAGCCATTGCTATTAGACAAGAGGAAGAAATAAAAGGCACTCAAATTGAAAAAGAAGAAGTAAAGCTGTTCTTATTTGCAGATAACTTGATATTGTACATAAAAAAAACCGAAAGACTCCATGAAAAAACTAACAGACTTAGTAAATGAATTTGTCAATGTAGAAGAATACAGTAGTGAACTTACAGAAAGAGAGACTAAAAAATTAAGATACCTAGGAATAAATTTAACCAAGGAGGTAAAAGACCTTCATGCGGAACACTACAGGACACTAAAAAAAAAAAAAAAAAAAAAAAAAAAAAAAAAAAAGACAGAGGAAGATTTAAACAGAGGGAAGAACATACCATGCTCATGGACTGGCAGAATCATCATCATTAAAATGTCCATACTACCTAAAGTAATCTATAGATTCAATGCACTCCCCATTAAAATACCAACAGTATATTTCACAGACCTAGAAAGAACTCTCCAAAAATTCATTTGGAATAAAAAAAGGCACCAAATAGCCACAGCAATCCTGAGAAAGAAGAATAAAATAGGAGGGATATCAACACCAGATTTCAAGCTATATTACAAATCCACTGTTCTCAAAACAGCCTGGTACTGGCACGAGAACAGACCTATAGAACAATGGAATAGAATAGAGAATCGAGATATTGACCCAAACCACTATGCTCAATTAATATTTCACAAAGGAAACATGAACATACAATGGAGCCACAACAGTCTCTTCAATAAATGGTGTTGGGAAAATTGAATAGATACATGCAAAAAAAAATGAAACTATATCACCAACTTACACCATACACAAAATAAACTCAAAGTGAATACAGGACTTAAACATAAGATGGGAAACAATAAAATACTAGAGGAATCCACAGGCAGCAAAATCTCAGATATATGCCAAAAGAACTTCTTCACTGATACTGCTCCTCGGGCAATGGAAGCTAAAGAAAAAAAATGGGACGAAATCAAAATAAAAAGCTTTTTTCACAGCAAAAGAGACCACCAACAAAACAACAGAATAGACTATTGTATAGCAGAACATATTTGCTAATGTTATCACTGATAAAATTTTAATATCCAATATCTACAGGCAACTTACACAATTTAGTAAAATGAAGATAAGTGATCCAAGAAAAAATGGGCAATGGACCTAAATGGAATGTTTTCAAAAGAAGACAGAACGAAGGCCAAGAGACACATGAAAACATGCTCAAAGTCATTAATTATCTGAGAGATGCAAGTCTAAACGACAATGCAGTACCATTTCACACCTGTCAGAATGGCTGTCATCAACAAATCAACAAATAACAAGTGTTGGCAAAGATGCGGAGAAAAAGGAACTCTTTTGCACTGCTGGTGGGAATGCAGACTGGTGCAGCCACTGTGGAGAACAGTATGGAGTTTCCTCAAAAAACTAAGAATGGAACTCCCATTTGATCCAGTAATCCCACTCATAGGAATATATCCTAAGAAACTATTATAGAAACACCAATCAGAAAGGATATATGCTCCCCTATGTTCATAGCAGCACAATATACAATAGCTAAGATTTGGAAACAGACTACCGTGTTTTCCCGAAAATAAGACATCCTCCGAAAATAAGACCTAGCACATAGAAAGATAAGACATCCCCTGAAAATAAGACCTAGCGCAACTTTGGGAGTAAAAATTAATATAAGACACTGTCTTATTTTCGGGGAAACAGGGTAGGTGCCCATCAGTAGATTACTGGATCAGAAAACTATGCTACATCTACACAATGGAATACTATGCTGCCATGAAAAAGAAGGAATTCTTACCATTCACAGCAGTTTAGATGGAACTGGAGAACATTATGCTAAGCTAAATAAGCCAGTCAAAGAAAGAAAATACCACATGATCTCACTAATTTATGGATAATAAAGAACATTATAAGCTGATGAACAAAAAGATAGATACAGAGACAGTATAGCATCAAACAGACTGTCAAATTATAGCAGGAAGGTTAGGGAAAGGTGGGAGAGATAAGAGATCAATGGAAAGACTTGCATGCATGGATATAAGCATAACCAATGGACGCAAAACACTGTGGGGTAAGGGCATGTATGGGAATGGGGGGACAATGGTAATATATGTACATATATAATACCTTAATAAAAATGAAAAAAAGAAATTATTGTAATTATTATTATTACATAAAATGTACTAAGTAAGAATATATTCTAATCTAATTGTGGCTCAGTGTCTACACACAGGGAAATGGGTTTTGAGAGGAGAAAGAGGGATGTGGGCTGGGCTTAGTTCATATTTCACTATGAAGACAAGTGATGAACTTTAAGTTACTGCATTTGGGCTTCAAAGCAGACAATATAGTTGTGTGATTGGGCAGAGAATGAAAGGCAAAGCCAGGAAAAGAAAGATGAAGAAACAGAAAGCAAATTATGGGAGAGAATGACAATTAACCTGGCACTGCAGCCAAGTTACTAAACAGGTAAATTACCATGAGAATTATTAGTGTTGACTTTTTAAAAATTAAAAAGGAAGAGAGAGGAGATAAATGAGGTAGGTAGAAGAAGAGTGAACAGAAATAATGAAAAACACTCATTATTTTAATGCCTTATTTGCATCTATTCTGACACATGTTCTCATATTACATCTTAAGTCCTAATTTCCCTATTTGATTATCTGCAGTAGCAATAACTGTTCTTTTGGGGAGAAAATAGGCAACTATGTTGTTTTTCAGGATATTCCTGCTAGGCTGTCACAATGATCTCAAATTATAACCAAAAGCTGTAATTCATATGATATAAAACATATATTTATTTTAAAGGTCCAACAGAGAAAATCTACACAAATAAAACTATAAATTTTTCAACAATAGTTATGTTCTATAATTTCTGGAGATTTGACCATAATATTCTATGTTGGAGAGTGGTTGAAGTGCATGAGTGGATGACCCTTGATTCTTTAAGTGATTTTTCTCTAAGTGTTCACTATGTCTACCTCTATTAAAAATATATAGTGGAGACAAAGTCTTTCATCCTTTGTACTATACTACAGATTTGAGCTTTTACTAAGCTTAATTCTTTCATGATATACCACAGAAGTCTTTACCTGAAGCATAGGAAAAGATCTGATTATGAGTTCCAATTCTCCCTCTCATTAACCCCACATACTTATAAATTTAATCTTCCAGTAAAATGACAATAGTAAGAGCTATCTTGTGGTATTGTTTTTAAGATTAAAGAGTTATAGAACATACAATTAACACAGTGAAGTACACATAAATTTTCAATATATATGAGCCATTGTTTTGTTTTGTTTTTTCCTTAAAGGTACTCTGTATTCCTCACCTAACCTTAATAGATTGCTTCCTACCTTCTATGCTCAGGCCAGAGTCATTACATTTTCTCAAAGACAGTGATCCCTTTTCAATTTTGTAGAATTATTGGCAGAAGACAGGATTCAGTCTGTGTTCAATATCTGGGGAAAAAGTTCAAAATACAAGGAAACTTTCTATATAATACTTTAATACCTCCAACAACATCAATTTCAGTTTACTCTTAAATTATTGCAGTAGTCAAGAATATGAACTCAAATAGAACTTAACACTTAAAATTGTCCACTCATGCTATTATTTTTCAATATTAATATTAAGTAGTTTTATGAAGATAAAGATAATTGTGAATTTACATGTGATTGTAATAAATAGCAAAGATCTATATACATTTTACCCAGTTTCCCCCAATGATAACATTTTATAAAACTATAGTACAATATCACAACCAGGATATTGGCATTGATATAGTCTATCCATCATATTTAATTTTCCTCAATTTTACTTGTACTCACATGTATGCATGTTTGCATGTGTGTATTTCCTCACATGTTGGTTTATTGAGTTGGAGACAATTTTACCATCTGTAGGTTTTTGTAGTTGGCACTGTAGCCAAGTTACTAAACAGTTAAATCACCATGAGAATTATTTGTGTTGACTTTGGATAACCACAACTCACCTTCCCTCTGAGTATACTCCCTTCCTAGAAGCCAGTCCTTTATTTGGAGAAGTTATCATTGTTTCCTCTTCCTATATTAGTCATACTTTTTTACCGCAAAGGGTAGACTGAGGACATATATACATAAAGATTATTCTCCTTTAGAAATCTAGCCAGAAGAGTAGATTATGACACTCATGCATTAGTAATTTTTCCAATTTACCATAAATAATATTTGTCTCTGCAATATATGTAAAATAATTACATGGTTCCTCACACATGGTAAGCACTTGTTAAATGCTTTCCTTCTATCATCATCATCATCATCATCATCATCATCATCATCATGTTATTATTATTATTATCATAAACTAGAGGCCCCGTTGCATGATATTCATGCAAGAATAGGCCCCTGCCTTCACTCCCAGCTGCCCGGGAGCCAGCAAGTCCCTGCTCTCCACCCCAGCTGCCTAGGAGCTGGCAAGTCCCTGCTCCCTGGCCATCTGGGAGCCAGCACATCCCTGTTTCCAGGCCGCCTGGAGCCAGCAAGTTCTCACTTTTGTCTGGAGCACCATGCCATCCCCCTTCCCCTCATAGCAGGCTTCACACCATTCTGCACCTGCATATGCAAATCAGCCTCACTCTTTGTTGCATACCCACTTAATTTGCATACCCACTCTGATTGGCTGTGTGTATAGTGGAGTGATGGTTAATTTGCATGTTTCTCTTTTGTTAGGTAAGATAAATATTAGATATAGTTTATACTTGTACTTTCTTGAACATATTATTATTACCTTTCATGCAACTATGCTTTTGCTATTTCTGGCATATCTATTTGTCATTATTCAATGCTATAATTGTTATCCATAAGACCTACTTTTTAGAAGCCCTTTTTGAAGCATACCTTTTCTCATTGTAGTGATTGGCATCAGGCAGATTCATTCCTTGGAATGGACTCATTTCCCAGATGCTGAGGTTGTTAGCTGATGGTAATCTTCAGTGGTGCCAGTTTTAAGGCTTTGTTCTCTGCTATAGTATGCTGTTTTGCTGTAGGTTATACTACACCCTTCTAAGAGAAAACTATATCCAGTTAATGGTCAATGCAAGGGTGAGGGTATAAAGTCCAGGTTCTTTCTCCCGGACAGCAGCTAATTTTCAAGGACTTGAGAGCTCTGCAGCATCAGAGCTCCCTTTGTGATCCCCCAAAGCCTTTCTTGAGACTGTGTCATAACTCTTCCCTATGTAATTTTGTTCTCCAAGAAGTTACTCCCCAGCAAACTTATTGTGCTCAGATATAAATCTAAGAATTTACCTCCTAAGGACCCAACCCATAAAATTCCATTCTATACCACCCTTGAGTGTTTATAATCTTTTTTTTTTTTTTAATATTCCTGGAAAAACATTTATAGGATCTGGATTTTATCAAAACTAATATTTTCTCCAAGAGTATTAAGCTGATCATATTTGCTCTGTCTTCAAATTTTTGTTCATACAACATTTATTCTATCATTCAACATATATTTATTAAAAAATTACTGCACATCAAGCACTCTACCAGGTTCGGAGGATACAATGGTGAAGAAGAACAACGCTGGCCATGTTTTCATGGATATTATTGTCTACTGGGAAACATATATTTTGAAAACTAAAAGGTACACATAACCTTGTTTTCCTTTTTGTGTTGTCTTTTCTATGTTGGCTAGTTTGAGCTACCGTTCTTTTCCTTTGTTCTCTGCCAACAAGGAAGATTCCCTATATCCAATGGTAGAAATCATCATTCCCCAAGTAAAACAAGGCAGTGAAAACTCATCTTACCAGAAATCGATAAAGAAGCTATCATTAATTCTCAGGCTGTCAGCAAAGTAGTTTTCAAACTCGATATTCTTGAATTTCTAACTACATATTTGTGTCAGATGTCTTAAAAATAAGGGTGATTCATCTGCTCTTTATATGTGGCTCTTCTGGATCTCTCTTCTGTCTTTGATATCCTTTTAGCATTAAAGATATTGATATTAAAAATTCATTTAACTATGATATTAATCTGATAGAAAAATCTCTCACAAATAAGCATGTTGCAGGTATGGTGTTACAGTGGATTGTTTTTATCCAAAAATGGAACCAGATGTGAATAATGAGGAAAAGAATAATGCAATTAAAAGAAGTACCCATGAAGAAAGGGAGCCAGAGAGCAATATCCCTTGCAATGTTACAAGATGGAAAACTTTGTATTTACCACTATTCTTCTTAGGGGAATAGTATGTATGGTTGAAAGGGAAATATTTGGAAAATTTAAAAAAAATCACTTGAGAGAGGGAACATGACAGTCAATAGGCATGCTGATATAACAGTGTATAGTCACTAATGTGCCTTCCTAGGAGTGCAGGCACTGTCCACCACATGCATTTATTTCAGTAAGCAGAATCTGGAAATGTGGAACCAGGGTGAATTTCTTTTCTAGTTGGTTTCCTTGTCAATCTTTTTCCACATATCAATGAAGTAAGACAAAATAGTCAATAAATAATAAAGGGTAGTGGCTGGAAGGAACAACATATCTTGGCCAGAATCTGCATGAGACATCTACAAGCAGCTTGTAGCAGCTCCTTTTGCATCTGAAATATTTATACTGACCAGAGGGCTGGAGGTTAACTTATATCCCAGTTTGCCTTGGTATCCTTCAGAAACAAGAGCTGTGATTGACATGAATATCATTACTTCCTTCAGAACTTCTAGTTTAGTGAGAATAATGAGAAAGGAGAGGATATGAGAAAGCACACAGCTTCATCAAGCTGCATGCAATAACCTCATGTCTTTCTAAAGGAAGGCTGAGATGTATGACAATTATAAACAAGTATGTGGTCTAATAACACATCCATCTCAGGTGAAAAGGCCTCATAACTTGTATAAGATGTACCATCTAGAATTAAATGCATTTTAAATTACCATGGAACACTTAAATTTCATAAAATGCTTTTAAGTATTTATTTTTCACTTAAAACTGAACACTCAGTGAAATAATCAGTCTTTAATTTCTTAGTTGGCATTAGGAAATTTGAATATTTCTGATCTTATTTCCCCTGTTTGTTTGTTTTTTTACAATATCCATGTGGTAAAAAATTGACTTGTATACATGGGAAAAATGTTTATTTGTAATAAAACATACTAATTTGTGAAATTACTATAAGTCTTCAGCTGTGTCATCTATTTAGATGATTATAATTATTATGATTAAAAATGTAAAATCTATTATACTAAACTATGAACTTTTGAATAGTGAGATAGGGACTATGTTACAACACAAAATGTAACATTTTGTAACATTAATAACAGGTGGCAATAATGGTTTTCTACAGACAATCTCTTTGAACTTATTCAATACTAGAGGCCCAGTGCATGGATTTGTGCACTAATGGCATCCCTTGGCCTGGCCTGCACCCTCTTGCAATTTGGGACCCAGTGGGGTATGTTGAACTGCTGGTTTTGGCCCAGTCCCCACAGGCCAGGCTGAGGGACCTCACCAGTGCAGGAATCCATGAACCAGGTCTCTGAGATTCATCAGTCTCTTTCATGTTTCCATGCCTGTATGTTGAGCGTCTGCCCACTGGTAGTCAGTGCACGTCATAGCCAATAGTCAAATGGTTGAATTGTCACTTAAGCATATATATATATATGTGTGTGTATATATATATATATATATATATATATATATATATATGTGTGTGTGTGTGTGTGTGTGTGTGTGTGTGTGTGTGTGCTTTCTGTATTCTGTCACTGATTATGATTGATCTCTCCCTTATTAATTTTTGATATTGTATTATAAAAGTGGCTGAATTCAAGAAAATAATATTAATTTCTATAATTAAAATAAATTGAGCTGGACAATAGTGTACAAGTTAATTCTGTACTGGTATAACTGACAAGATTTTGAAAAGCCACATGAATGTTTTATACATTTTCTTGGTGTCCTGAGTTAACTTGATAAGAAACTGTTATTAAGGCTGGTAATGATACAATAAAGCGTTCAGGATGGAAGCCAGCAGAGCCAGAGTAATCAGAATTGATTTCAGTGCTCTCGGAGACCCTGTCTGAGACTTGGGTCAGATGGAAGATTCTCATAATTCTCTTAGCTATGAATTAGCTCTCTCATTATTCTTATATTTAACTCCCAATGCAAAGGGCACACAGAGGCCTTTTCTAGGTCCCATAGTCATGATAAGCAGTTTTCATTATTTGGATTGGGCTCTCCTACATTCCATAAAGTTTGAAGATCCTACTCTTTCCGTTCTTAAAAATTTTTAGCTTCAACTGTAAATTTTATTTCCAAATTTAATGACTTAAAAACACTGAAATCCAGAACTGGAAGAACATTTGATATTATCACAAGGGGATGATTTTTAAGGAACTGTTTTTCTTTTCAAATATCATAATATTTTCAAACTATAATCACAACAAATAAAATTTTAGATACAGGCAAAGTCTTCCTCGACATCAGCACCATAAGAAAACTAATTCAATATATCATGTGGCTTTTATACTAAAGCATTTTTCTCTCAGAGGCCTAAAAATACACTCAAGCAACGTGTTTCTTCTTACTAACTCCCTGAGTGATGCTATACGAGATAGGGAAAATAAAATATAAGCAATTTCATAAAGTCACACCACTTCAGAAATTATTGGATCACATAAAGCATAAATGTGAAAATCTATAAAATGCTGACATACAGTCATCTATACTAATAAAAGGGTAATATGCTAATTAGACCAGATGTCTTCCAGATGTCCTTCCCGACAAAGCTACCACAGCTACGAAGAGCCGGAGAGAGGAGACAAGGCCTTGGCAGCATCTGTGTGCTAGAAGTCCTGCCTCTACACTTGAGCTGCACAGGAAACACCTTTCCTGACCACTCATTGGCTGAGCTTGCAGTATACCACTTGCTTGGGTAATAAGAATACAAGAAGGTGATCTAGGGTTTTTTTCCTACCTCTCTCTGGAGGAAAACATGGAGGTCCACTGCTGGAGGGGCTAAAAAAATGTCAAATTTTTAGACGGTTTTGCTCAGTGAATAGAGCCTCGGCCTGTGGACCACAGGGTCCCAGTTCTATTCTGGTGAAGGACACATACCTAGGTTGCAGGCTCCTCCCTGGCTGGAGCCCAAGTCAGGGCTCATGCAGGAGGCAACCAATCAAAGTGTCCCTTTCAGATTTATGTTTATCTGTCTTTTCCTCTCTCTTCCACACTCTCTAAAAATCAATGGAAAAATATCCTCAGGTGAGGATAAAAATAGAAAGTAAGAAATGTCATATTCTATGAAAGAGACATCTTGAAAATGCCTAAAGAAAGTTGTCGTTTTTTCATGGTCAAGGTACTGGAGTCCATGTTGATGAAAAATCCTTGGCGGCTTCAAGGGCTGAGGGCCAGCAACTGTGGCAGCAGGCAATGGCAGTTGCAGTGGGGTGATAGGGGTGGTGCCTTCCTCTGATCAGCCAGTTGCCTCCCTCAGAGGGAGTCCAGACTGAAGCTTAGCCATCAGTAGGACATACCCTGAAGGCTCCTGGAGTGTGAGAGGGGGCATGCTGGGCTGAGGGACCTCCCTTTAGTGCATGAATTTTCATGCACCAGGTCTCTAGTATATAATTATAAAATTATAATTAAGAATCTTACAGAATGCAGCATGTGATATATCTTTTAGATAGAATGGCCCTCCCATAAATAATCACCTTAGCTTTTGGTTTCATAGTCAAATATTCTCTGCTTTCTACTCTCAGTAAATCATGTCTTTTCTAATTATCACAAATGACAACATTGTCAATTTTCTAGACCCCACCTTCTTGTCACTGCATTTTTAACTACCCTATAAATGCTCTATCACTTTATTCATATATAATATAAATGCTTTCCTTTAGCTTTTCTTTCTCTGGTATTTTCTAAATTAATCTACATGTAGTAGAAAGATTTCTGAAATTAGAGTGAGACTATGCATGCTAAATTCTATCTCAACTAGGATTTGAGAAAGCATGGGCAATTCACTTCTACCTAGAGTTTTAGTAACCTCGTGTATAAAATGGAGATGGTACTTACCTTATTAATTTTATATTAAAATGTAAAACTCATATGTGTAAGTAATTTGTACAAAAACATATGCTAAATGATATATACAAAAACACATAATCTAAGTATGTCTTATAATCAATGTAAAAAAAGTAATTCTGGTATCAGGCCTTTGCTCTATTACCCAATTAAAGATGTCATCCATTCTGTGATACCATTTCCCCCAAAATTATCATAAAAATCAAGGAATTATAACATATATGCAGCTAAGAAAATTTTATTTAAAGTCACAGTTGACACAGGCATGTTGGCTTCCTAAAATTTCAACAGAGTGCACTTTCAAATGTGTGCCCTTTTGTTAAAAAAAAAAAAAAAAATATATATATATATATATATATATATATATATATATATATATATATATATATCAATAGACTGCTGTGAACACAATAGCATAAATCTTTAGGACACTTTCTGGGAGTCCATAAAATAACTGAATTAATTTGTTCAATGAATATCAATTTTAGCTGCCAAAATTGTCCAGGAAAAAGATAGTTTGAACATCAGTATATGACACAACGCACAATGGCTCACACAAAAGTTGAGATAGAAAGAAAAAATTCAGAATCAAAAAGAGAGAGAGAGAGAGAGAGAGAGAGAGAGAGAGAAAAGAAGCCAGAGATGGAGAAGATAAATATAAGATACCAAAGGATCATCAAGGATGATCATCCAAGATGATCATAAATATGTGTGAATTATGGCTGGGTTTGTTTAAATCTTAAAGTTCATGGTGACTTAAACCAACTGGAGCACACAGGGTACCTTTGGCAGTGGACACTTCTGTCACATTGGACTCTATCGGTAAGATTTATCATTTTATTCCATTTCTATTGTACCACATTGAAATGAATACTAAGAAATACATATTTTGAAAACAGTACTATATAAAGATAAATATTTAAATTAATAATAAAGTTGTTGAAAAAGGAATTCAAAAGGCAGGGATTGAAGTCTCAGATCTATTATGTGTCAAGTTGCCATATACAAGTGAAGCTATTTCTTGCCTCTACATTCTTCTAAATAAGTCTTGACATTTGACATTAAGAAGTGACACAAAATGGTGGTGGAATAGATGGATGTGTCCTGAGCCTTGTCCCGGAGCAAATAGAATGAGCAGCTGAAACTAATAACATCCAATCTGAAGTGGCAAAGGAGACTAAGTTGGTGAGACAATTTACAGTCTGGAAGGGCAGAGGACTCCTGGAGAAAGGTAAAATCAAGGATCTGGACAGGAGAGTTTGCCATACCTCCAAACCCAGAAGGTCAGAGGGAAACCGCACAGCACCAAACCACTTATCTGGGGACAGGCAGTGTCTGGCTGTGGAAAGGAGGTCCACAGGACTGTTGGAGGCAGGGGATCCTAGATCTGGGTCCACAGTTAGGAAAAACTGAGCCCAGAGGGGGGCAGTCTGAAAGGCTGGCCAGACAGCACAGCACCAGCAGGAGAGGAGCTCACAGGGGCACAGTCTTTTCCTCTGTGATATGTGCTTTTCTTCACTGAACCTAGTTCATAGGATCTTACCCGTGGCTGAGGTGCGGGAGAAGGTGTGGACTTGTGGAGTTTGGGGAGAGTCTGGGGAGAGGAGGGGACCCATGAGAAGTGGCAGCAAGTCTGGCTCTGAATCATACCTGAGCTCAGGACCTGGGCAGCCATTGTGTCCTGAAGAGATAGCCCCTCCCTCCAGTCTCCAGGCAACCAATACAGCCACACCCAAATTCCACTCTGAATGGTACAAAGGATTAAAAAAAAACCTGAATAGTTCTGGAGAATCCTCAGGAATTGGCCTAAGAGAGGCCTTCAGTCCCAGCAACAGGAAACTAAGAAACCATAAACAATACAGAAGATTGGGATCTTAAGCCAGCCAAAGGAACAACACTTTACTTTTTATTTTTTATTATTATTTTATTATCTTTTCCTTCTTTTTTCTTTTTTTGATTGTTGCTTTATTTTCTATTTCTTTTCACATTATTTTCCATAACTCTATTTTATTTTATTTTTATACCATTTTAAATCAATTTTTTGTAAACTTATTATTATTATTATTATTCTCTTTCTTCTTATCCACTCATTCCCTTTCCACTTCCTCTATACTGAATTGAGGTCCTCCCCCTGTTCATCCAATTTTCAACCTTATTTTCAGTATATAAGCTCAGCCTCTACAGATACTGCTCCCACCCTCTTTGCTGGTTATTTGGTATTTGTGTTTTTTGTTTCTTTGTTGTTGTTTTTTTGGTTTATCTATTGGTTTTGTGGTATTATATATATATATATATCTCTATTTTACTATCTATCTATCTATCTATATGCACACACTGTATATTCTCTTTTTTCTTCCTTTTTCTTTTCTCTCATCTTTTTTTCTCTCTTCAATATCATTTGTACTCTCATTTCTCTCCCATACTTCTCTTTTCTCTTGTGGTCACTTATATTGGGGTTATCAGGGTCATTAGTGCATTTGTGCTTTGTTCCCTTTTTGTCATGTCTTGTGGAGGTGAATTTTATCCTATCTGGCCAATGTTCTAGAGAGCAAGCCACATACCCAGCCGCCTGGAGAGGAAACTCCATCCACGGATGGGTCAATAACACCCCAGATACAACTACAGAGGCAGGAAGAAGGTGGCAGTGAGGACAAGAGCATGAGTGAGTTGGGGAGCAAAAGAAGAGTGTGTAGTCATGTGGTGTGTGTGTGTGTGTGTACGAGAGAGTGTGTGTGAGTGAGGCATAGTTAGATCCTGCCAGATCTTTAGGCTCACCTAACTAGGCAGCTTATGTTGCCATTGTAAACAGTGCTGGGAGGCCAGCTCTTTCTTAGAGGCCTTACCTTTTTTAAGGGGAGAGCTTCTGTAACTGGGAGCCCAGCTTTATCTGACCCAGGGTGCCCTCAGATAACACCTGGGACTCTACAGCCACCCCTATCAGGGGCCTGCTACCTTGGCTATGGTCCCATGGTCACCAAGTCTACAGCCACCCTGGATGCAAGCCGCTGTGAATTCTGAAACACGCTCTCCTATTACTGGCCCAATGCTTTAGCCCAGTGCACTGCAACCACATGAGCAGCAGACACGTGAGTAGCCTGTTCCTGGCCAAGGAGCAGCAGCCCCACAAGCATCCCACCCCACACCTAAAGCAGCAGCCTCACATGGCCTGCCCCTATCCAAGGATCAGCAGCTGGGTGAGTGGCCTGCATCCACATCAGACAAGCAGCAACCACACAAGCAGCCTGCTCTGTTTGAGGAGCAGCAGCCTCATGAGCAACCCACCCATGACTGAGGAGCAGCCTACCTTTGTCCAATGAGCAGCAGCTGCACAAACAATCTGCCCCTGTACAAGGAGCAGCAGCCACACAAGCAACCTGCCCCCAACTGAAGAACAGAACCCCATTCAAAGTGTAGTAGCTACCTGAGCAGCCCACCTGGTACAAGGAGCAGCAGACAAATGAGCAGATTGCCCACATCTGATGAGTGGCAGCCCTGTGCAGCCTGCACTGGTGCAAGGAACAGCAGTCACACACACAGCCTACATCCATCCCATGAGCAGCAGCTGGGTGAGGGGCCTGCCCTAATCCAAGAAAAAGGAGCCATGTGAAGAGTCCACCCCCATCCAAGGAGCACCAGGCACATGACCTGCCAGCCCTGTCCAAGGAGCAACAGCCATGCACAGCCTACTCCCATCTAAGGAGCAGCAGACTTTTAATCAGCCCACCCATATCTGAGGAATGTAAGCTCTGTGAACAGGATCCCCCAACCAGCCAGAGGAGCCACCACTGCTGGAAACAGCACCCACCAGAGGAGTCGCTGCCAGCTGAAGATCTGTAACCACCTGAGAAGCAACCACAGTCCAAGGAACCACTGCCACACAATGAGCAGACCCTGCATGACTCTACATCTAGATGAGTAAGTGAGATTTAAAAAAAGTAGACAAAGAAACCCCCAAAGGAAAGAAAAGGAGGAATCAGCAAAAGAAACAAAACACCCAGCTAAGTAAAATGGAGGCATGCATTATAACAGAAAAATAATTCAGAATAAGGGTCATATAGTTCATAAACCAGATTGATGAAAAATCAACAAATGATGTACGAATCAAGAAATGAAGAGTGATATAGCTGAAAAAAAAGAAAAAGAAAAGAAAAAAAAAAACACCATGGAAAGTTTCACCAGTAGACTAGGAGAAGCAGAGGACCGAATTAGTGAATTAGAAGACAGGGAAGCTAAGCACAACCAAATTGAACTGCAATTGGATTTTAAAAAATTAAAAGACAGGAGGATAGCCTAATGAAGATATAGGACAACATGAAACAAATCAACATGCAAATAATAGGAGTGCCAGAACAACAGGAAGATGAAAAAAAGTTTGGAAAAACCTTTCAAAGAAATAATGTCAGAAAACGTCCATGATATGGGGAAGAAAAAAGTTCCAGAAGCACAGAGTCACAATCAAGATGAATCCAAAAAGACCCACACCAAGACACAACATAATTACAATGGCAAATGTTTAAGACAAAGAGAGAATCTTAACGGCTGCAAGAGAAAGACAGAAAATTGCATATAAGGGATCTCCCATTAGATTATCAAAAGATGTCTCAATAGAAAAAAAATCAAGCCAGAAAAGAATGGAAGGAAATTTACGAAGTGGTGCAAAGCAAGGGACTTAACTCCAAGAATACTCTATCTGTCTAGCACAGCGGTTCTCAACCTGTGAGCCACAGCCCCTTTGAAGGTCTTGACCCTTTCATAGGTGTGGCCTAAGGCCATCAGAAAACACAGATATTTACATTACGATTCATAACAGTAGCAAAATTATAGTTATGAAGTAGCAACAAAAATAATTTCATGGTTGGGGTCACCACAACATGAAGAAATTTATTAAAGGGTTGCGGCATTAGGAAGGTTGATAACCACTGATCTAGGAGATAATTCAAAATTGAAGGGGAAAAAAGGAGCTACACAGACAAAAAAAGGGCTAAGAGAGTTTACCACTACTTAACCATCAATGCAAGAAATTCTAAAGGGACTGGCATAAAAAGAAAAGAAAAAGGTAAAAAGGAACACAGGCACAAAAAAATAAAAATGGCTACAAACAAGTACCTTTTAATAATAATTTTAAACATAAATAATTGGGAGCTGAATAGCATACTATTAAATAATAATTGGGTTACCAAAGAGATCAAAGAAGAAATTAAAAACCTCCTGGAAACTAATGACAATAAAAATAAAACAATTCAAAAATCTATGAAGCACAATGAAAGCAGTCATGAGAGGGAAGTTTACAGCTCTACTGGTCTACCTCAAAAAAAAAAAAAAAACAAAAAAAAAAAAACAAGAAAAAATGATAGTTAATCATCTAACTCTACAACTCAAAGAATTAGAAAGAGTGCAACAAATAAAATCAGAAATGAGAGAGGCAAAATAATAACAGCTACCACAGAAATACATATGATTTAAAAAAAAATAAAATGAACAACTCTATCCTAACAAAATAGACAACAACATGTAGAAAATGGACACATTCCTAGAAAATTACAATCTTCCAAAACTCAATCAGGATGAGTCTAAAAATCTCAATAGGTTGATCACCATGGAGTAAACTAAATAAGTCATCAAAAAGCTTCCAGCAAACAAAAGCCTGGAGCCAGACAGCTTCAAAGGTGAGTTTTACCAAAAACTCAAGAATGAATTTAAACCTATCCTCCTCATTATTTAAAAAAAATTTAAGAGGAAGGAATACTTCCAAGCTTGTTCTATGATTCCAGCAACACCCTAATACCAAAACCTGAAAAAGAAAACACAATGAAAGAGAATTACAGGCCAATATCCCTCATGAACATAAATGCCAAAATTCTCAACAAAATTCTAGCAATTTGGATCCAGCAGTACATCAGAAGGTTCATACACCATGACCAAGTAGGATTTATCCTGGAAATGCAAGGATGATACAATACCCACAAATCAATAAATATGATTCATCACATAAACAAATTGAGAGATAAAAATCACATAGTCATATCAATTGATGCTGAAAAAGCATTGGACAAAATCCAACACCCTTTCTTAATAAAAACTCTCAACAATGTGGGAAAAGAAGAATCATAACTCAACATAATAAAAACCATTAATTACAAACCCACAGCCAATATCATAATCAAAGGGCAAAAAATAATACCATTTTTCCTATGAACAGGAACAATACATGGATGCCAACTCTCACCAATTCTCTTCAACCTAGTACTGGAAATACTAGGCATTGCGATCGGACAAGAAGAAATAAAAGGCATCCAAATGGGGGGAAAAAAAGTAAGACTGTCCTTATTCACAGATGACATGATACTGTATATATAAACCCCTAAAGACTCCATAAAAATTATTAGACTTAATAAATGAATTCGGCAATATAACACTGGAGTTAAAAACAGGGGACCAGTTTTAGGGGATGTGCCCATAATTCTGTGAGTTTTACCTCTAGAGCCTTTCTATGTTATCATAGTGAAGATCAGAGAGAAATCCCCTTGTGCTCCTAATATGCCAGTGGGAAATACAATAGATCTTTCCTATAGAGGAGCAAAGGAAAGGATTACATCTGACTACTTCTCAGAAACCCAGCAAGAAAAGAATAAAGTGAAATCTTTAAAGTTTTGAGAGAAAAAATCCACCAGCTAATAATTTGGTATCCTGTAAAATTATCCTTCAAATATGAAGGGTAAATAAAAATTTTTACCAGACAAACAAAAATTAAGGAAATTTGTAGCTAGTAGACTTGCTTTGTAAAAAATGTTAAAAAGATATATTCAGAGAGAAGAGAAATTGTATAGATTAGAAACTTGGATATATATAAAGAAATAAAGAATATTGTAGAAAGAATAAGAGATAGTAAAATAAAACTTTTAATTTCTTACTAGTAATTGATCTAAAGGGTAACAATTTATTCAAAATAATAATAGCATCAATATATTCAATTATTAGTGGTTATGTATCAGTGAAATAAATAACAGTAATAACAAGAAATGAAAGGAAGAATTTAGGAATATTTTATTATTAAAGTATTTGTACTATCTGGGGAGTAGTACTGTGTCATTTGAAATGGTCTTGGATCATTTGTAAATTTATGTTGCAAACTCAAAGGAAATTACTAAAAATGTAATAAAAGAAGTGTAATTAATATGTTAAGAAATGAGATAAAATGGAATTGTTTAAAATGCTGAGTGAAAACCACATAAGATATAAACATATCAAAAGATAATATAAGAACAAGATAAATAAATAGAAAACAATAACAAACATGGTAGATATCAGATCAATTATATCAATGATAACATTAAACATCAATGATCAAAATACAATTAAAAGGTGAGATCAACAGAGTATTTTAAAAAATAAGATAAACTATGTTATCTACAAGATATTTACTTTAAATATAAATACATATAAAGATGAAAAGTAAAGATATGTAGAAATATATGCCATATTATCACTAATTTTTAAAAAGCTGGAGTAGCTATTTTAAATTAGGATAGAGTCAACTTCATAGCAAAGAAAATTATGAAGAACATGGCATAATGATAAATTGGTCAGGTCTCTGACTTAATAATTCTTAATGTGCATGCACTTAAAAAACAGGGGGAAAAAAACTTAAGGTAAAAACCATTTATCCCTTTATTTCCTCAAATCTTCCTTTTCATTTCACTCTTAAAACTTCCTGCTTCACTAGCCTTTCTAAATTATAGCTCTAATCAAGTTATTACCAGTTAAAACTTCAGTGACTCAGAGACACCATATAGGCAGAGGTGTCCTGAGCCTTATCCTGTAGCAGATTGAAGCAGCAACAACAACAACAAAAATCCCCAAATTGGCAAAGTAGACAAAGCTGATGAGACAATTCACAGCTAGAAAGGGAAGAGGATGCCTGGAGAACAGTAAAATTAGGGATCTAGGCTGGAGAGAATTGTGAAACCTCCAAGCCCAGAGGGTCAGAAGTAAATTAACTCTTGAAATATACCAGAGGGAAATTTGCCTTATCCCTTGGTACAGGCATAACATCCGACTGGAAAGAAAATCCATAGGGCTGCTGGAAGCAGGGGATTCTAGATCTAAGCCCACAGCCATGAGAAGTTGTGCCCAAGGGGGCAGCCTGAACAATTTCCCCAGCCAAACAGTGATGGGATGGGGTTAGAAACTCGCAGTGGCACAACTTTTTCCCATCTTTTTGGTCATTGCTTTTATTTGCTAAACCCATTTCATAGGAGCTTTCAAATATAAACACTCACCTGTGGCTGAGGTGCAGGTGGAGGTGCAGACTTGTGGGAGAGTTTGGAAAGAAGAGAAGGTTAGGGAAAGGTGGTCATGAATCTGGTGCTGAGTTATACCTGATGTGCTGGAACTAGGCAACCATTTTCTACTGAAGAGTTAGCCCCTCACTGCAGTCTCCAGGCAACCAGTACAGGCACACCCAGACTACACCCTCAATAGTACAAAGAACACACACACACACACACACACACACACACACACACACACACAAATCTGAATAAAGCTAAGGAGCAGTCGTTCAGTCCCAGAAATAGGAATCTGAGAAGTGGCATACAGTGGATCTTAAACCAGCCCTCATGGTGAATTAAAACTCAGTGGAAAAGAATGACACTTCACTTTTTCATTTTTATTTTTCCTTTATTTCATTTTATTATTATTTTATATCTTTTTTCTTTATTTTCCTTTTTTATTTTTTGTTTACTTTCTGTTTCTTTTTGAATTATTTTTCATCATTCTAATTTTTGTATTTGTTATCCTATTTTTAAATTAATTTTTAAAATTTTATTATTATTTTTTCTTCTCTTTCTCTTTCTTCTTATCCACTCATCCTTTTTCTACTTCCTGTATACTGAAATGAGGTCCTCCCCATATTCATCCAATTTCTTAGCCTTACTTTCTTTATATAAGCTTAGCCTCTACATTTTCTGCACCCACCTTCTTTACTGGATATTTAGTGTTTGTATGTTTTGGCTTATCTCCTTGTTCTTTGGTGTTTTCTCCATATTTTTTTCATTTTTTTTCTTTTTCTTCTTTTTCTTTTCTCTCATACCATTTTTTCTCTCTTTGATATAATTTGTGCTCTCTTTTCTCTCTCCTAATTCTCTATTCTCTGGTGGTCACTTATATTGGGTTTATAGATGTCCCGAGTACATTCTTGTTTTGTACCTTTTGTGTCAGGTATTGTCAAGTTGCATTTTTTCCTGTTTGGCCAAGATGGTGAGAGCAAGCCACATAACCTTAAGAGGAGACTCCATCCACGAATGGGTCAAAGCACTCCAGACCCAACTACAGAGACTGGAAGAAGGCGACAGTGAAAGAGAAAGCATGAGTGAGGGAGCGAAAGAGGAGTGTGTGGACATGTGGAGTGTTTATGTGCATGTGAGTGAGACACAGTTATATCCCACAAGAATTTCAGGGTCAGGATGACCATACTTGCCTAACCAGGCATCCTCTGCTACCTTTGTGAACAGTCCCAGAGTGGTAGGCACTTCCATAGAGACTGCACCTTTTTGAAGGGGATAACTGCTGTAATTGGGAGCTCAGTCTCATCTCCACCCAGTGTAACCACAGACAACACCTAGGACTCTACAGCCACCCCTGACAGGGACCTGCTGTCTCAGCTGTGGTCCCATAGTCACCAAGACTTCAGCCACCCCCAGTGCGGGATCCTGTGAGTTCTGAAGCATGCTCCCTTCTGGCAGGCCCAAGGCTTTAATCCACGGCTCTGCAACCACATGAGCAGCACCCGTGCAAGCACCCTGCCCCTCTCTGAGGAGCAGCAGCCAAACAAGAAGCCAGCTCCCATCTGAGAAGCAGCTGCCACAAGAGTGGCCTTCCCAAGTCTGAGGATCAGCCACATAAGCAGCCCACCCCAACTAAGGGGCAACAGCTGCACGAGCAGCTCAACCCTTTCAGAGGAGAAGGAGGCACTTAAGCAGCCCATTCCCTTATAAGGAGGAGAAACCTGCCCCCATCTGAGGAGCAGCAGCTGTGAGAGCAGCCTGCCCTCATCGGACAAGCAGCAGAAAGTGAAGCCTGCCTCCCCCAAGGAGCAGCAGATGTGAGCATCCTGTCCCTGCCATCCAGAAAGACACCACTGCTGCAAGCAGCACCCATTAGAAGAGTCATCACCAAATGAGGAGCAGCTGCTGCTACAACCTCCCAAGGAGAAGCTACTGTCCAAGGAGCCACTGCTACCCAAGGAGCAGCCCCCAAAATATTTGACACCTAGATCCTTTTGTAAGAGCAAAAATGGGGGAACAAAGAAACCCACAAAGGAAAGAAAAGGAGAAATTGCTAGAAAAGTAGGTAAGTGAAACGAAAGCATGCAGTATGTCATAAAAATAATTCAGAATAAGGGTAATACAGTTCATAAACTGGATGGATGAAAAAAATCAACAACTTATGTAAGAATCAAGAAGAAATAAAGAGTGATATAGCTGCAATAAAAACCACCATGAAAAGTTTCAACAGTAGACTAGGAGAAGCTGAGGACTGACTTAGTAAATTAGAAGACAAGGAAGCAAACACACCCAAATTGAACGGCAACTGGAGAAAAAAAATAAAAGACATGAAAAGAGCCTAAGGGAGCTTTGGGACAACATGAAACAAAGCAACATACAAATAATAGGGGAGCCAGAATGACAACAACCAGAAGAAGGTTTAGAAAAACCTATTTGAAGAAACAATGTCAGAAAACTTCTCTGATGTGGGGAAGAAAAAAGTCACACAAGCACAGAGTCCCAAACAAGATGAACCCAAAAAGACCCATAAAAAAAGATACATCATAATTATTATAACAAACATTCAGGACAAAAAGAGAATCTTCAAGGCTGCATGAGAGAGAAAGTTATGTACAAGAGAACTCCTATTAGATTATCAAATGATTTCATAACAGAAACACATCAGGCAAGAAAGGAATGGAAGGAAATTTACAAAGTGGTGCAAAGCAAGGTACTGAATCCAAGAATACTCTATCCAGCAAGGCTATCATTCAAAGTTAAGGGGGAAATGAGGAACTCCTCAGGAAAAAAAAAAAGGCTAAGGGAGTTTATCACTACCAAGCCAGCAATCCAAGAAATGCTAAAGGGACTAGTTTAAGAAGAAGAAATAAAAAGAGAATAAGGAACATGAAGTACTTATCATTAATAACTTTAAACATAAATGGACCAATTGCTCCCATCAGAAGACATTGAGTGGCTAGATGGATAAGAAAACATGACACATACATATGCTATCTACAAGAGACCCACCTCAGAACAAGGAATTCACATAGTTTGAAAATGAAGGGATGGAAAAATACCTTTTAGGCAAATGGAAATGAAAAAAAAAAAAAAGTTGCTGTAGTTATACAATACTTTTACCTGACAAAATAGACTTCAAAGTGAAGGCCATAACAAGAGATAATGGACACCACTTCATAATACTAAAGGGATTGCGAAAACAAGAGTATATAACCAGGAAAATACATATGCACCCAATGCAGGAGCACCCAAATACATAAAATATATATATATATATCCTGGGCAATATCAAGGGAGATATAAACAAAAATACAATCATAGTAGGGGACTTTAATACCCCACTCACATCACTGGATAAATCCTCTAGATCAAAAATCAGCAAACAAACAGCACTTCTAAATGACTCACTATAGCAGTTGGACTTAATTGATATTATCTGAACATTTCACCCCAAAGCCCCGAAATATAGGTTCTTTTCGAGTGCACATGGAACATTTTTAAAGATAGATCACATATTGGATTATAGGCAAAGTCTCTCCAAATTCAAGAAGAAACTGAAATCATATCAAGCATCTTCTCAGACCACAATTGCATAATATTAGAAATAAAATACAATAAAAACAATCCAAAAAATCAAACACTTGGGAGCTGAATAGCATACTATTAAACAATGATTGGGTTACCAAAAAGATGAAAGAAGAAATTAAAAACCTTCTGGAAATAAATGACAATTAAGACACAACAATCCAAAATATATGGGATGCAGTGAAAGTAGACTTAAAAAGGAAGTTTACAGCTCTATAAGCCTACCTTAAAGAAAAAGAAAAAAAAATGGTAGTTAATCATCTCACTCTACAACCAAAAGAATTAGAAAGAGAGCAACAAGAAAAGCCCAGGGTGAGCAGAAAGAAGGAGATAATTAAAATCAAAGCAGAAATAAATGACAGTGAAGGCCCCCCCCCCAAAAAAAAAAATAATACAAAAGATCAGTGAAACCAAGTGATGGTTCTCTGAAAGGATAAACAAGATTAATGAACCTCTAACCAGGCTCACCAAGAAACAAAGAAAGAGGGCCAAAATAAAAATAAATAAATAAAAAATGAAAGAGGCGAAATAACAGAATCCATAGAAATACAAAGGATTGCTAAAAAATACTATGATCAACAATACTCCAACAAACTGGGAAACCTAGAGGAAATGGACATATTCCTAAAAAAAAATAACCTTCCAAAACTCAATCAGGAGAATCTAAAAATCTCAATAAGCTGATAACTATGGAGGAAATTGAAGCAGTAAAGAAAAAGCATCCAGCAAACAGAAGCCAGATTGATTCACAGGGGAGTTCTACCAAACATTCAATAGAGATAAAATCTGTCCTCCTCTGACTATTCCACAAAATTCAAGAAGGAACACTTCCAAGCTCATTATATGAAGCCAGCATTACTCTAATATCACAATCAGATAAAGACAACACCATGAAAGAAAATTACAAGAAAATATCCCTAATGAACATAGATGCCAAAATCCTTAACCAAACTCTAGCATATGGGATCCAGTATTATATTAGAAAGATCATACACCATGACCAAGTAGCACTTATCCCAGGGATGCAAGGATAGTACAATATGTGCACATCAATAAATATGATACATAACATAAACAAATTGAGAGATAAAAATCACATATTTATATTAATTGATGTGGAAAAAGCATTTGACAAAATCCAACACACTTTCTTGATGAAAAACCTCAGCAAAGTGTGAATATAGGGCTCATACTTCAACATAGTAAAAGCCTTACATGACAAACCTACAGCCAAGATCATACTCAATGGGCAAAACCTAAAACCATTTCCCCTAAGAACATAAACAAGACAGGGCGGCCAACTTCTACCCTCCATAGCAATTAGACAACAAGAAGAAAAAAAAGTTATCCAAATTGGAAAAGAACACGTAAAACTCATTATTCTCAGATAACATGATGCTGTACATAGAAAACCCTAAAAACTCCATAAAAAATTATTAGACTTCATAAATGAATTCAGCAAAGTAGCAGGATACAAAGTTAATGCCAAGAAATAAATGGCATTTTTATATACCAATAGTGAACTTACAGAAAGAGAGATTAAAAATCAATCCCATTTACTCTTGTACAAAAAATATTAAGATACCTAGGAATAAATTAACTAACAAGGTAAAAAACCTGTACTCAGAAAACTGAAAAACACTGAAAATTCAGATAGAGGAAGACATAAACAGATGGAATAACATGCCATGTTTCTTGTTTGGAAAATCAACATCACCAAAATGTCCATACTACCCAAAGCAATCTTTAGATTCAATGCACTCCCCATTAAAATACCAATGGCATATTTCATAGACCTAGAATAAACCCTCCAAAAATCCATCTGGAATAAATAAAGACCCCAAATAGCTGCAACAATCCTGAGATAGAAGAACAAAGTATGTGGGATCTCAATACCAGATATAAAGCTGTATTACAAAGCCACTGTTTTCAAAGCTGCCTGGTACAGGCACAAGGACAGACATATAGACCAATGGAATAGAATATAGAACCCAGAAATCAACCCCAACTACTATGCTCAATTAATATTTGACAAAGGATGCAAAAGCATTCAATGGAGTTAAGACAGTCTCTTTAAAAAAAATGGTTCTGGGAATATTGAACAGATACGTAATAAATAAATAAATAAATAAATAAATAAATAAATAAATACATAAATAAACTAGACCACCAACTTACACCATACCCAAAAATAAACTCAAAATGGATACAGGATTTATACATAATATAAAAAACCATGAATATATTAGAGGAATCCATATGCAGCAATATCTCAGACACATGCAAAAGCATTATCTTCTCTGACACAGCTCATAGGGCAATGTAAATAAAGAGAAAATAAAGAAATGAGACTAAATAAAAAAATTCTATAAAACAAACAAAAAAGCATCAAGAAAACCACTGTATGGGAGAACATATTTGCCAATGTTATCACAGATAAATATTTAATCTCCAACATTTACAGGAAACTCATACAACTTAACAAAAGGAAGATAAGCGATCAAATTTAAAAAAAAAAAAAAGGGAAATGGACCTAAATATAGATAGCTTTGGAAAGAGGACATAAGGAAGGCCATAAGACATAGGAAAACAAGCACAAAGTCACTAATCATCCAAGAGATGCAAATCAAAATGACAATGTGGTACCATCTCATACCTGTCAAAATGGCTATCAAGCAACAAATTAACAAATCACAGTGCCAGCAAGGATGCAGATAAAAAGGAACCCTCGTACACTGCTAGTGGGAATATAGACTGGTGCATCCACTGTGGAGAACAGTATGGAGTTTCGTCAAAAAATTAAAAACGGATTTCCCATTTGATCCAATATTCCCAGTTCTAGGAATATATCCCAAGAAACTAGAAACACCAATCAGAAAGGATATATGCCCCATATGTTCATAGCAGCACAATTTACCATAGCTGATATTTGGAAACAGCCTAAGTGCCATACATCTACACAATGGAATACTACACTGCGGTAAAAAAGAAGGAATTCTTACTATTTGCAACAGCATGAATGGAACTGGAGAGCATTATGATAAGAGAAAGAAGCCAGTCAGAGAAGGATATATATCACATGGTCTCATTCGTTTGTGGAACATAAAGAACAACATAAAATGATTAACAAAAACAGATCCAGAGACACAGGAGCATAGATCAGACTGAAACCTCAGCAGGAAGACAGGGAAAGGTGAGGGTTAGGGGGAGAGATCAACCTAAGAACTTGTATGCATGCATATAAACCTAATCAATGGACACAGACACCAGGGGCGTTAGAGAATGAGTGGAGGGGGCTTAAGGGCACATATGTAATACCTTAATCAATAAAGAAAATACCTTTTTTTTTAGACAACTGACTTTTACTAAAGAACTCACTTTAAAATCCAAGAGAATTGAGTCACTAATGGCTTCAAAATCTGAGAAAGACCCAGACTTATTAATCAGATATTAAAGAGGTCTATATTATATCCTCTGGATGAGGATTATGTAGTTTCTGTGGGTCTCCATTCAAGCCTGGGAATATGTGCAGCAGCATTCATCCGTACACATTCATTGTTCAGGTCCATAAAATTTGCTTTTCCACATTTGGTTATGTGACCCTGCATTTCCCAGAACATGCCTCCTTATCTATGAAATGGAAACTGTATCATCAGACTCAACTTTTGGTGAGAAAGAAAGGGTAACTTTACACAAGTGATAATACCACAAGCATCATGGAATGATGCACAGCATATATTTATGGAAGAGTAGGAGGGGAAGAAGGAGAAAGGACAGTGCTAAAAAGTCACAAAGAAGCCAAGGCAAAAAAGTTGTAATGGTGGTTATCCTGCGTGATAGCTTTCAATTACATTTGACTCAATCTTACCTATTGATTAAGATGAAAAAGTGTATATGCAAAATAAGTTATCAGTAAAGCTTCCTATTGGCTTTGGTGATGGTGATGTCCAGCTAAATGAACTTTCATGGAGAAATTATGTGGCGTTCTCTGCTGCTGTAATTATGTGCATTGGTATTAGTTGTCATACAGAAACAAACAGAAGCAGTGCTTGATCCATTTGAATTTTTTAACACTAAAGAAAGTAGCAAACATAACCATACCTCAAATCTGTACATTTTAGGAGAGGAAAGTCAGAAGAGCCTAATATATTTAATTGTGTTAGCATAACCCCGTGAAGTTTTTAAAGCCTGTTCACAGTCTTTAATTTTTTATTTTGTTTTGAGGTTCACAACATAAAGAAACCTACACAAATATTATAATAGTCAATTGCATTATATTGTCAGGAGTAATAGAACCTTTGAAGAAATTTGCTCTAGAAACATGTATTTTAATAAAGATAACAGACGTTTTTTAAATCTCTGACAGTCTAATGAGTATTAGGAGCACCGGGTCAGCATATCTCATTGTTAAGCCTGCATCCATCAAAAAGGTTCAATTCCCTGTCAGGGCACATGACTGGATTGTAGCTCGATCCCTTAGGGTGGCATGTAAGAGGCAGCCAGCCAATCAATTATTCTCTCTCATCATTGATGTTCCTATCTCTCTTTATCTCTTCTTTCTTCTCTCTGAAATTAATCAAAACATACCTAAAACAAATATTAAAAGCAGAACTTTTAGTGGTGGGCAGAAATAAGTTCATATTCCAACACAACCATGTTTTTATCCTGTGAGATTACAGGTAAAATGCTTCACAGAATATGTTGGTGAGGATGTGGAAAAATGGATGCCTAGTACACTGTTGGTGGGAATGTAGACTGTTGAAACCATTATGAAGTTTCCTCAAAAAATTAAATATGGAACTGCCATTTGATTCATGTGCCCATCAGCAGATGAGTGGATAAAAAAGCTGTGGTACATTTACACAATAGAATACTATGGGGCTGAAAACAAAACAAAACAAAAAACCCTTACTATTTGCAACAGCATGCATGGATCTGGAGAGTATTATGCTAAGTGAAATAAGCCAATCAGAGAAAGATAAGTATCACATGATCTCATTCATATGTGGAATCTTTTTTTTTTATTTTTTATTAAGGTATTATATGTGTACATATCTTTCCATTGCCATCTTACCACTGCCATATATGCCCCCGCGAATTTTTCGTCCATTGGTTTTGCTTATATGCATGTATACAAGTCCTTCTGTTGATCTCTTATCTCCCCCATATCTCCCTATCCCCCCCGCTGTAATTTGACAGTCTGTTTGTTGCTTTACTGTCTCTGTATCTATCTTTTTGGTCATCAGTTTATAAAGTTATTTATTATCCATAAATGAGTGAGGTCATGTGGTGTTTCTCTTTCACTGACTGGCTTATTTCACTCAGCATGATGTCATATGTGGAATCTTATGAAGACAATAAACTGATGAACAAAATAGATCCAGAAACAATGTCATTTTGATTTTTTAAATGTGAAAACATAAAGAAAAATTTAGTGGAATAATTTGATGTTGAAAAAGTTTTATACATTACAAGGTATCAGAAATGTTTTAAATGTGCCTGTTATAAGTGATCAAAGTTATCGTAACAACTACTTTTAAGACACAACCTTCACATGCTCTGTATTACTTTCAGAAGGAAAAAATTGGACAATTGAGAAAGATAAGCATTCTACATCAATGATTAGTCTTCAAGAATTTTTTTGGGGGGAGATGCTAAAAAACTACGGCAGGCCCATTTTCAATATCCATAATTCCTAATGTTAACTGTCATAGCCAGAGTAGGATGGATCCTTGGAAGAGGCTGATTTGCATAGATTAATGTAATCTCTTGTATTTAAGAGTGAAGTGAACTCTGGAAACATAACTTGGAACACATTATGCTCATTCATTACATTTCACTTGATAATTTTAATAATGGGTACATGTAATTTCTGTTGTATTGTACATATATCTTTCCTCTTTGGAAAAAATATATGTCATATGATAAAGGGGGACAATAATGAACTTTCAAAGGCGTTTGAAAATATCAGGCATTACCTTTAGGCTAATTGTCTTTTTTCCTATCAAAATGTCACTTTGTTCTTGAGCTTAAATGGAGATATTTTCCCTGTGCTTCATACTGCAGGAAATAATAATAGTAATAATACTAATTTACAAGCAATGATTGTTGGAATAGACCAAGTTCCCATTGAATCATGGTCACTGATTTTTTATTCATTTGTTTCATATTTTAACTTCTACCAACAATCTTAATATATTTAATTATATTTCATTGATATGCAATCTTAACCCACATCACTTAACACTTACTCAGAAAGAATGTATTTCAAGGGTGAAGACTGACTAAAACCTTTGAAATAATTCATATGGCAAAGATTGATGGGACTTTTATTATAGGGAAAATATAATGTTTATATCTTTAATTGCAATAGTTTGAGAATCCAGCACACGACCTCATACCAAATGTGTGCTGAATAACTGAATGAATGAAAAATGTATGTTAAGAAAAGATTCAAGTTGCTGCCATGGTTGAAGAATTACATCTAATCTATAATTTGTGTATTAGAGTATTATTGGCTTTGACAAAAATAAATAAATAAATAAATAAATAAATAAATAAATAAATAAATAAAGCATGCTGCACTGAAATCATAAAACACCTAATGTTATATGTGAAGGATTTTAGTATTTATTTTATGGATTTTAAAGTAAATGAGTATCCTGACTATTAGGGAAAAATAATTGTTTCAATAATATAGGTGTTTTCTATAATTTCTAATCATGGAGAACAGCAAGAATTTAATAAGGTATTTGATGGCTTAGAAGTCTTTGGTGAACTTTGAAAGGGTAGTCTCACAAATTGATGGAAACAAAACAAAAAAAGTAAATTATATTTTCTGTTCTGGCCAAACTAGGGTAACAGGGATCAGATTTATGCCCTGGAATACCTGAAAAGAAGGGAAGAAAATGAGATACAATTTTGAAAGACACTGGACATCAAGAAGCAGAGACTGATCCATCACAGATAGGAAATAAATGAGGTGAGTCCTATGATTGCTCCACATTCCTTGAGTTTCTAGGCCATAGTTCGGGGAGGCGGAACCCAGGCAAAGACCAGCAGCCTTGCTATGTAGAGGAGATGGAGCTAAGACACTGTAGAGAACAAGGTGGGTAGAGTTCCCAAGACAGACAACCAGAGAGGAAAATGAGAGAAAGAGAGGGAACTCCAGAATCTTGCACCCCACACGAGTGACTCGGGGTATTATTGATCAGCTCCTGTGTGGATATATTATTATTGATAGAAGCCAGGAAAGAAACCACAGAAAAGGATTTTTGATAACTGATACTCACACAGGGCCTGCAATAGCGACCTTTACTGTCAGCCAGACTAAAAAAAGCTCTAGATGCATAGGCATTGAATAATTTACCTGGAAGGGTCTTGCTGCAGTAGTGAGGAACAGTTAACCATACAACATGATTAACATTATTTAGCCATGTACTATCCCAGGGAACTGCTATGTTTATTTCAATCAAATCTTAAAAAGAACCCCAAAGAATCAAACTCTTTCTAAGCAACATAACAGCATTCAAGAAAGGCAAATACTATTTGTAAAAAGAGAAAAGTGATGGTGAACAATACAGGGTTTTAAATAAAGACAGAATCAGTAGTAGGAGCACTGATCTACCCTTTGCTTTACTGTGGCTCTGTTTTTCTGATTATTGTTGAAAATGTTACCTTTAAAGATAATGGGTCTTGATTTCTGAGGGGTTTTTGGATGCCACCTTAAGTTTCAGACCCAATGCCTCACTCACCTCACCCATATTTAGGCAAATATACCACCTGAGGACTGTGAGTACATAAGAAAAATCACACTTCTCAGAACTCCCTCCTATCAATTCCTAGCTATAATTTACTCAAGAGAAATCAAAGTATGTACATGAAGATGTGAACACGTGAAATATTAATTGCCCCTTGATTTCCAAACAGCCTCAATCCAGAATCACTCCAAAAGTCCATCAATAGAAGAATGGGTAGCTAAAGTGTGGTGTATCCATACAGGGAAATAGTTCTCTACCACAAACAAGAATGCCGCCTGGAGGCCCATCCCAGGACAGTGCACGCTGTGCAGGGGCGCGTGCTGACCCGCCACGGGGAAGAGTAAGAATGCACGGAACCTGGCAATGGTCTCCTAGCAACTGGGGGGCTGGGACAACAAACCACTGAGGCCCCGGTTGGCCCTGGGCCAAGAGCGCCATGGCGAGCAGTCAGTGGTCCTTACTGGAGCCCCACAAGGGGTGGCAGTTGAAGTCGGACCTGAGGAAGAAGTCTCTCTTTGAGTCGAGGCTGATCAAGCAGTGGGAGTCAGGGCCCAAGCTGGCCAATGGGCTCTTAGGGCCAAAGCTCAGCAAGCAGTGGCTGCTAGGGCGGGCACCGCTGGAACCCGTGGCCCTGGGCATGAAATATAAGCCCTTGTACAAGGACAGGAACAAGTTGCCTTCCTGCTCTTCCTCAAGGAACAAGGACATGTTTGGGAAGTGCCCCACCTCCTTGGACAGCCGGCTGTGGGTATTTGTGAAGGAGGGGGTGGACGACTTCAGAACGGGCTGTCCATCTCCTGAAGATATGATCACTCGTGGTCCTCGGGAGGGCTTTCTCCCCATGATTGCTCATAGGATTCCCCGCCCTCCGCCCAAAAAGATTCAGAGGAAGCCGCCCAAGGGAGCGGACCTGTGTTCCAAGCTCACACCAGCCCAGCGAGCACGGAAGGCCTTTGTAGAGAACATTGAAGCCAACATGAACAAGAATCTCTTGGCGGACTGCCTGAATCTGGCTGAAGATCTCTCTCCAGACCTTCTCCTCAAGGTTCTGGAAATTCTAGATCCTGACAGGGAGCTGGAGGACACATGGGCTCATTGTGAGGGCACCAAGGAAAGAAAGAAGACCTCCACACACCTGTTTGAAAAACATCCTGAGGAGGTCAACCTGGAAGCTCCCCAGGCAGTGAACCTGGAATCTCCCAAGGCAGTCAAACTGGACCCTCCTGAGGCATTCAACGTAGAATCTCCGTGGAAGTTCAACCTGGAACATATAGAGGCGGACAACCAGGAATCTCCCGAGGAAGTCAACCTGGAACCTGAGGAAAAAGACGAAGTGAAAACAGCCAAAGAGTGTCTCCAGTCTTATTTATTTAGTTTGTTTCCTGAGCAAGAGACAAAAGAATCATGCAAAAGCGTCATCCTCAAACTTCCTGTTTTCCAACACACAAGAAGAATAGTTCATGAATTCTACAAATGGATTGATGATACTTTTGGAGACATAGGCATTGATGAAGAGGCCATCATGAAAAAGTTTGAAATTGATTTTGAGGGCCCACTCACCCATACTACAGTCAATGTAAAGAAAGTAAGCCAGCTTCCTTTGAATTTAAGGCTCAGCAAACAGCTAGATGGTCTAAAGCAGAGAAAATTCACCCTGCAGGAAGATAACTGGGAAAGGAAACTCCAAAAACCACCTAACCCTTATAAACCCAAAAGGGAGAAGATAAGGTATGGAGCATGGTACTTGAACCCCAAACTCTGGAAAAAGGTGGTCATTGAAGAGCCTTTGCCAGGCCCTACAGACATCCTTGACAAGGATGATTGGAGCAATAGAAGACATCTTGAACCAGACATTATTGATGAACTTTATGGACCAATTGCCTTCAAAGATTTCATTTTAAGCAAGGGCTACACGATGCCACTTGTGATTGAAAAGATGTTTTTAAGGAAAGGATGGAAATATGATTCTGTGAAGACTCCTATTCAACGAGTAATGAAACTTCTTTCCAAACCCAAAGAGGAGGAGGATTCAGAGAATGAAGAGGATTAGAAAATTTTCTAATTACTACTCACTTGGCTGGTGTCTCTCTCATTTTAACATCAGTCAGAATTCACCAAGAGTGCCTCACTTGTTATGGACAACTTTGATTCCACAACATCTGTAAATTTAATAGCTAGTGTTAATAAAAATTTCTAAATGAGCTTCTGCTTGGATTCATCAATGTTTTATATTATATATTTAACCAACTATGAAGTGAATATTTACATATACTTCTCTTGGTTTTTATTGCATTAGGAATATTATATTTTATTTATTTTTAAAAATATATGTTTTATTGATTTTTTACAGAGAGGAAGGGAAAGAGAGGGATAGAGAGTTAGAAACATCGATGAGAGAGAAACATTGATCAGCTGCCTCCTGCACACCCCCAATGGGGATGATCCTCAACCAAGGTATATGCCCTTGACCAGAATCAATCTTGGGACCTCTCAGTCCGCAGGCAGATGCTCTATCCACTGAGCCAAACCGGTTTCAGATATATTTTTATTTTAATTATTCATTAAAAATAACCATCAATAAAATTATTACTTAAAAAGGATCTTGTTGCCCAGCCAATGTGGCTCAGTGGTTGAGCGTTGACCTATGAACCAGGAGGTTATGGTTTGATTCCAGGTCAGGACACATGTTTGGGTTTCAGCCTCGATCCCCAATCAGGGGGGGGGCATGCAGGAAGTAGCTGACAAATGATTTTCTCTCATCAATGATGTTTCTCTCTTCCTCTCCCTCTCTGAAAATCAGTAAAAATATATTTATAAAAAATTTTGACAGCTATAATGTGGGATGAATCTAAAAATAATTGTGTAGAATGAAAGAACTGTATCACACCAATAATATTTAATTTATAATGCATTATGACAATTATTTTGTTAAGCACAACTTGTAACCCATAGCCAAAGTAGTTTTATGCATTATTTGTGAATTGTCCATGGCTACCTTTGCACTACAACATGAGAATTTAGAAATTGTCACAGAGATCATATGGCCTGCAAGCCTAAAGTATTTCCTATCTGAATTATTTCAGTAAAATTTACTGCCCCCCTAATCTAGAAGAAAAATATATTCATACATATATTAAGTCAATAATGCCACACTTTTGTTGAAGGAAAGATAGTACATGCGACCGATGGAATAGAATAAAGTAAAATACTTTTAAAAATAACTATTTAATTAGACCTTTTTGAACCCTTTTCAAATCTGCCTATTAATTTCAATATTATTATATTAGGGTCAAAAATGCTTGAGGCAAATCATCATACCTTATAGTTTGTACATGTGATGACTTGTCATGCAGGGATTCCCCATGATTCCAAAAACTGGGTGTTAAATGTGAGTTAGGACAGCCAGAACATGATAAAACAGACTAACTTTCTTCCCCACTGTTATCGCTAGTTAATTCAATTGGCTGTCCACAAAGTTGGGTTGGCCAGGAAATGTGTTTTGTATGTCCATAACATTTTTAATTGAATGTCTTTATATGGGGGTTGCACTGTCTTCTTTATCACCATCCTCGTCATGTCTTGATAAGCCTTTGACCCATTATACACAGTTAAATGACCTCCCTTGCCCACATGGGTATTTTTGTTTGTAACCTTTGAATTAGAAGCTTATGCCCTGACCAGAAATCAAAAGGTGACCTCCTGGTTCACGGATTGACACTCAAGCACTGAGCAGTGCCATCTGGGCTGAAAGTGCATTTCCATATCATGTATCACAGTTACAGAACACCAGGGAGCTTCAAGTGCTAAAAATCTCCTGTGCAAAGTTGATGTGTGAATAAAACTACACAGCACCACCAAATATCCTCTCATTTCTATTCAAGTGCAAGTAAGCTTTGTATGCCATGAATATCAACTTAAAATTCACTCTAAATGTAAAATGAGAAATCAAGCAACTTCTTTACATTTAAAAAATAACAACTAAATCTGTCTGTGATGTGAACGGACAATTTATAGCTAGAAAGATTTGTAGTGCACTTCTGCTTGCCTTCATAAAGGAAGTCACATGTAAATGGAACTATAGGTATATAGTATTTCATCTTTATAGGACAGGACAGATATATGTTTATTTGCAAATTTTCTATTTTAAATGAAGTCTGTCGGTGAATATTGTGAGCCTGAAGAATCAGGTATTTTCAATGTTTATTTTTAATAAGTAAAGGTCTAGAATGTTCCTCTGACCCAGACTTTCTCATCATAATTAAGCCTATATCACCATTGTATCTTATTTCTGCATTGGTTTTCAAACTAGTCTTTCTTCTCTTTAATATATTTTTCAAAAATGCAAACCTGGTCCAATTCACAAGCTTGCTAAATATCCAGGCTAATCAATAACATATCTGTTTACATAGGCACATATCCCACACTCATACTGCCATACAAACATGCTCTTAAATTCCAGACTCCAGTCCATATGTGCTTTCACACCTCTATATCTTTGTTAAGTCTTCACTCAGGCCACTGTAATCCTGATTCAATGCTCTCTCTTCCAGAGCCAATTTTATGATTGGTTTTATCAACTCCTTGTTTTTAAGCAACTGAAGGTCACAAGGCATGAGCTACATCAAGGAAATAAGTTCGACTTAGTTTGAAACCAGGGAACCTTGAAAGGTAGAAAATCCTTGTTCAATAGGTGCTAGTTTTCTATATTCCAGCAAACCTGTATGACTGATGTAAGATAGTGAAAGCTTGCATTTTATAGAGGCCTTTTCAGGACCTGCTATTTAGCTTGAACTGATAAAACTAAGAATGTGATAGGAATTTTCCCAGAAAATAGTGGCGGAATAGGCTGATGTGTTCTGAGCCTTGTCCCAGAGCAGATAGAACTAGCAAATAAATCTAATAACATCCACCCCGAATTGGCTAAGTAGACACAGCTGGTGAGACAATTCACAGCCAAGAAGGGCAGAAGATGCCTGGAGAATGGTAAAATCAGGGATCTGGTCTGGAGAGAACTGAGAGACCTCTGATCCCAGAGAGTCAGAAGAACACCACATGGCACCAAGGCCGTGTCCCTTGGGCCAGGTGCAGTGTCTGACTGTGGAAAGGAGGTCCACAGTACTGCTGGTGGCAGGAGATTCTAGATCTAAGTCCACAACCATGAAAAACTGAGCCAAGAGGGGGCAGCCTGGATAGCTGCCCAAGCCACACCATGTTGGGGTAAGAGGGGCTAGCAGTGGCAGAGCTCTTTCCCCTTTTTTTGGTCTTTGCTTTTATTCCCTAAACCTAGTTCATAGGAACTTTCAAATAAAAACACTCATCCATGCCCGAGGTGCAGGTAGGGGTTCAGACTTGTGGATTCTGGGGAGAATCTGGGGAGAGGAGAGGGTTTGGGAGAGGTGGCCGCGAATCTGGTGCTGAGTTATACCTGATGTGCCAGACCTAGGCAGCCACTTTCTCCTGAAGAGATAGCCACTCCCTGCAGTCTCTAGGCAACCAATACAGCTACACCCTGACTACACCCTGAGTGGTACAAAGGATACAAAAAAATGAAACTGAATACACTGGGCTAAAGAGAGGCCATTCAGTCCCAGCAACAGAAAACTGAGAAGTGGCATACTGTTGATCTTAAACCAGTCCTCATGGGGAAATAAAGCTCTGCACAAAGGAACCACACTTCACTATTTCATTTTTATTTCTTTTTATTATTATTTTGTTACCTCTTTTTTTCTATTTTTCTTTTTTATTTGTTTCTTTGATTTTTATTGCTTTTCACATTATTTTTTCATCATTTAAATTTTTAATTTTTTATATTATCCTATTTTTAATTAATTTTTTAAAAAAAATTATTTGTTTCTTCTCATTCTCTTTCTCTTTCTCTTTCTTCTTATCCACTCATCCTCTTTCTATTTCCTCTATACTGAACTGAGGTCCTCCCCATATTAATCCAATTCTTTAACCTTACTTTCTGTATATAAGCTCAGCCTCTATAGACTCTGCACCCACCTTCTTTACCGAATATTTGGTGTTTGTATCTATTTGGTTTACCTGTTCGTTCTCATTTTTTCCTTTTTTCTTCTTTTTCTTTTCTCTCATAGCATTTTTTTCTCTCTTTAATATCATTTGTTGTCTCATTTAGCTCCCCTAATTCTCTTTTTCCTGGTGATCACTTATATTGGGGTTATTGGTGTTCTCTCCTTAATATCATTTGTTGTCTCTTTTATCTCCCCTAATTCTCTTTTTTCTGGTGATTGCTTATATTAGGGTTATTGGTATTCTGAGTACATTCATGTTTTGTACCCTTTGTGTCATGTCTTGTTGAGCTGCATTTTGTCCTGTTTGGCCAATGTGGTAGAGAGCGACCTACATAACCAGACACCTAAAGAGGAGACTCCATCCACAAATGGCAAAATAACACTCCAGACCCAATTACAAAGGCATGTAAAAGGTGACAGTGGGGGAGTGAAAGAGGAATGTGTGATCATGTGGTGTGTGTGTGTGTGTGTGTGTGTGTGTGTGGCAGTGTTAGATCCCACAGGATCTCTGGTGGCAGGCTGACCATGCTTGCCTAACCAGGCAGCCTCTGCTACCTTTGCAAACAGTCCAGAAGCAGCTAGCACTTCCATAGAGGCTGTGCCATTTTGAAGGGGAGAGCTGCTGTGACTGAGAGCACAGCCTTATCTCCATCCAGGGTGACTTCAAACAACACAATAGACTCTATAGCCACCCCTGTCAGGGGTCTGCTGCCTTGGCTATGGTCCCATGGACACTGATACTCTAGCCACCCCAGCCATGGGCTCCTGTGAGTTTTGAAGCATGCTCTCCTCTAGCCAGCCAACAATTTAGCCCAGGGTATTGCAATTACTCAAGCAACAGCTGTACAAGAAGTCTGCCCCTGTCTGAGGAGCAGGAGCCCTGCAAGCAACCTACCCCCATATAAAGAGCAGCAGCCATGTGTGGTCCACCTCTATCTGAGCAGCATCAGCCACACACAGCCCATACCTGTCTGAGGAGCAGGAGCCACATGGAGCCTGCTCCCATCTGAGGAGCAGTAGCAGGAGAAACCTGCCCCTGTCTGAAGAGCCGCAGCCACAGCGGGAACCTGTTCCCATCTGAGGATCAACAGCCATGTGAGCAGTCTGCCCTCACCATTTTGAGGAGTCACCACTGCTGTGGGAAGCCATGTGAGCAGTTCACACCCTAGGAGCTGCTACCACCCAAGTAGCCACTGTTTCCCGAGGAGCAGACCCTGCACGATTCAACACCTAGTCACATGTGTCAAACACAAGGCCTGCGGGCCAAATCCAGCCCGCCAGGCCTTGCAATGTGGCCCGCACCGCACTGTCATCACTGCACTCCGCTGTCAGTTTATGACATTGTCAGTTTATGACTGTTCAGTAAACCATTCGGCCCGCGATTTAGGCTGGATTTTAGATTTTGGCCCCTTCTCTGATTGAGTTCGACACCCCTAACCTAGATCCTTTGGTGAGGATAAAATGGGGAGACAAAAAAAAAAAAAGGAAAGAAAAGGAGAAATCACAAGAAAAGCAGCTATGTGAAATGAAGGCATGCAATATGTCAGAAAAATAATTCAGATTAAGGGTCATATAGTTCATATATCACATGGATAAAAAAAATCAACAACTTATATAAAAATCAAGTGGAAATAAAGAGTGATATACTTAAAAACAAAAACAATAGAAAGAGTCAATAGTAGACTAGGAGAAGAGGAAGACAAGATTAGTGAATTAGAAGATAGGGCATCAAAACACACCCAAACTGAGCTGTACTTGGAGGAAAGAAAATTAAAAGACAGGAGGAGAACCTAAGAGAGCTTTAGGACAACATGAAATGAAGCAACATACTAGTAATAGGGGTGCCAGAATGAAAAGAAAAGCTGCAAGGGTTAGAGTACTTATTTTAAGAAATAATATCAGACAACTTCCCTGATTTGAAGAAGAAATAGGCATACAAGTACAGAGAGTTCCAAACAAGATGAACGCAAAAGAACCACATGAAGACACATCATAATTATGATGGCAAATGTTCAGGATAAAGAAAGAATCTCAAATGCTGCAAGAGAGTGACAGAAAGTAACATACAAGAGATCTCCCATTAAATTATCAAATGATTTATCAACAGAAACACACTAGGCCAGAAAGGAATAAAAGGGATTTTACAAAGTGATGCAAAACAAGGAACTGAATCCAAGAACACTCTATCCATCTATGCGATTGTTCAACATTGAAGGGGAATTATGGAGCTTCATAGACAAAAAAAAAAAAAAAAAAAAAAAAAAAAAAAAAAAAAAAAAAGGCTAAGGGAGTTTACCACTACCAAGCCAGCAATGCAAGAAATGTTAAAGGAATTGGTGTATAAAGGAATAAAAAGGGAAAAAAGGAACACAGGCACACAAAAAGTAAAAATGGCTACAAACAAGTACCTATCAATAATAACTTTAAAATAAACAGACTAAATACTCCAATTAAAAGGCATTGAGTGGCTAAATGGATAAAAAAATCATGGCCCATACATACGCTCTCTACAAGAGACCTACCTCAGAACAAGGAACTCACACAGACTGAAAGTGAAGTGATGGAAAAATACCTTTCAGGCAAATGGAAATGAGAAAAAAACTGGGTATCAATGCTTATATCTGACAAAATAAACTTCAAAGTGACAGCTATAACAAGAGATAAGTAAGGCCACTTCATAATGCTAAAGTGATACAACAAGAGGCTATAACCATGTTAATATATGTGCACCCAATGCAGGAACACCCAAATACATTAAAAAAAAAAAAAAACTTCTGGAAGATATCAAGGGATAGATCAACAATAATACAGTCATAGTAGGTGACTTTAATACCCTACTGACATCACTGGGTAAATCTTCTAGACAAATGATCAGCAAAGAAAAAAATAATCAGCAAAGAAAAAGCAAACCTATATGATTCGCTAGATCAAATGGACATAATTGACATCATCAGAACATTTTGTGCAAAGCCATGGAATATACATTCTTCTCAAGTGCACATGTGCCATTTTCAAAGATAGACCACATACTGGGTAACAGGCAAAGACCCTCCATATTCAAGAAGATTGAAATCAAATCAAGCATCTTCTCAGACCACAATGCCATAATATTACAAATAAACTACAATAAAAACAATCCAAAAAAGTCAAACACTTGGCAGCTGAATAGCATACTATTAAACAATGATTGGGTTACCAAAGAGATCAAAAAAGAAATTTAAAACATCCTTGAAAAGGATGACAATGAAAACACAACAATCCAAAATCTATGGGACACAACGAAAGCAATCCTGAGAATGAAGTTTTAGCTCTACAAGCAAATCTAAAAACAAAAAACAAAAAAACAAAAACAAAAACAAAAAAAAAAAACAAACAAACAACCAACAATGATATGAAAAATCAATGAAACCAAGAGGTGGTACTTTGAAAAGATAAATAATATTGATAAAGCTCTAGGCAGGCTCTCCAATAAGCAAAGAGAGAGGACTCCCCCAGCCGCCCCCCCCCAAAAAAAAATCAGAAATGAAAGAGCTAAAATAACAACATAACAACAAACCCCACAGAAAAACAAAAAATTGTAAAAAAAAAATTACTATGAACAACTCTATTCCAATAAACAAGACAACCTAGAGGAAATGAACATATACCTAGAAAAACACTACCTTCCAAAACTCAATTAGAAAGAACCTAAAAATCTCAATAGGTCGATTACTATGGAGGAAATTGAGGCAGTCATAAAAAAGCTACCAGGAAGCAAAAGATTGGGCATAGGTAGATTCACAGGGGATTTTATCAAATATTAAAAGAAGAATTAAAGCCTATTTTCTTCAGACTATTGCAAAATATTCAAAAGAAAGGGACACTTCCAAGTTCATTCTATGAAGCCAGCATTACACTAATATGAAAATCAGATTAAGACAACACAATGAAAGAGAATTATAGGCCAATGGCCTCATGAACACAGTGCCAAAATGCTCAATAAAATTCTAGCAAAACCAATCTAGCATGACATCGGAAAGATCATACACCATGACCAAGTAGGATTAATCCCGGGGATACAAGGATGATATTGTATAATATCCACAAATCAATAAACATAATTTATTACATTAAAAAAAATTGAGAGATAAAAATCACATAGTCATATCAATTGACATAGAAAAAACATTTGACAAAATCCAAAACCCTTTCTTGAAAAAAAAACTCTCAGGAAAGTGAGAATAGAGGGATCATACCTCAAAATAATAAAAGCCATATATGACAAACCCACAGCTAACATCATTCTCAATGGGCAAAATCTAAAATAATTTCACCTAAAAACAGGAACAAGACAGGGATACCCACTTTTACCACTCCTGCTCAAAATCATACTGGAAGTGCTAGCTTTATCCATTAGACAATAAGTAGAAATAAAATGCATCCAAATTGGTAAAGAAGTAAAACTGTCCTTATTCTCAGATGACATGATACTGTACATAGAAAATCCTAAAGACTCCATCATAAAACTATTAAACTTAATAAATGAATTCATCAAGGTAGCAGGATACAAAAGTAAAGTCCAGATCTATGCCATTTTTATACACCGATTGTGAATTTACAGAAAGAGAGATTAAACAAACAATCCCATTTATATTGCAAGAAAATAATTAAGATACTTAGGAATAAATTTAACTAAGGAGGTAAAAAACCTGTACTCAAAAAACTACGGTATATTGAAAAATCAGATAGAGGAAGACAAAAACAGATGAAATAACATGCCTTGTTCCATGATTGGTAGAATTAACATTAAAATGTCCATACTACCCAAAACAATCTATAGATTCAATGTAATCCCTATTGAAATACTAACTGCATATTTCACAGACCTAGAACTAACTCTTCAAAAATTCATATGGAATGAAAAAAGACTCCAAATAGCTGCAACAATCCTGAGAAAGAACAAAGTAGGAGGGATCTCAATACCAGATATCAAGCTGTATTACAAAGCTACTATTTTCAAAACTGCCTAGTACTGGCACAAGAACAGACATATAGACCAATGGACTAGAACAGAGAACCCAGAATTCAACCCAAACCACTATTCTCAATATATTACAAAGGAGGCAAGAGCATAGAATGGAGACAAGACAGTCTCTTCAATAAATGGTGTTGGGAAAACTGGACAGATACATGCAAAAATAAATAAATAAATAAAACTAAACCACCAACTTATACCATAAACAAAAATAAACTCAAAATGGATAAAGGCCTTAAACATAAGGTGGGAAATAATAAAAATATTAGTGGAATCCACAGGCAGGAAAATATCAGACATATGCCAAAGCAATATCTTCACCAAAACCTTCACTAGGGTTTCACATGTGCACTTGAGAAGATATTTGCTCCTAAAAGAAAATAAAAAAATGGGACTACATCAAATTAAAAAACTTCTACACAACAAAAGAAACCATCAACAAAACAATAAAACCCACCGTATGGGAGAACATATTTGCCAATGTTTTCTCCAATAAGGATTTAATCTCCAACATTTATAGGAACTCATACAACTTAACAAAAGAAAGATAAATAGTCCAATAAAAAAATCGGAAAAGGTCCTAAATAGATACTTTTTGAAAGAGGACATACAGAAGGCTAAGAGACATATGAAAGCATGCTCAAAGTCACTAATAATCTGAGAGATTCAAATCAAAATGTCAATGAGGAACCATCTCACACCTGTCAGAAAGGCTACCATCAACAAATCAACAAAGGGCAAGTGCTGGTGAGGATGTGAAGAAAAAGGAACCCTTATGCAGAGCTGGTGGGAATGCTGACTGGTGCAGACATTGTGGAGAACAGTATGGAGTTTCCTCAAAAAGCTAAAAATGTAACTCCCATTTGACCCAGTATTACCACTTCTACCATTTCTTGGGGAACATATCCCAAGAAATTAGAAACACCAATCAGAAAGAATATATGCACCCCTATGTTATTAGTAGCACAATTTATAATAGCTAAGATATGGAATCAAACTGAGTGCCCATCAGCAGATGAGTGGAGTAGAATAATGTGGTACATCTACAAAATGGAATACTATGCTGTGATTAAAAAAAAAAAAAAGGAATTCTTACCATTTGCAACAACATGATGGATCTGGATAGCATTATGCAAAGTGAAAGAAGCCAGTCAGAGAAAGATAAATATCACATGATCTCACTCATTTGTGGAATACAATGAATAACAAAAACTGATGAACAAAAAAGATCCAGAGACAGAGAAGCATTGATCAGACTGTCAAACCTCAGAGGAAAGGCAGGGGAGGGTGTGGGAAAGGGTGAAAGATCAACCAAAGGATTTATGTGCATGCATATAAGCCTAACCAATGGACACAGACACTAGGAGGGTGAGGGCATGAGCAGGGGGAGAGGGCAATGGGGAGATAAGAACACATATCTTATACCTTAATCAATAAAGATTATATACACTGAGTAGTCAGATTATTATGATCTTTAAATGCATCATAATCTGGCCACTCAGTATATATCCTATATAATAAAAGGCAAATATGCAAATTGTCCCCTTGGCCAGGAGTTTGATCAGTAGGCAGGCCAGCTAACTACCCATATCCCCTCCCCCTGGCCAGATTGGCCAGACCCCATCCATACACAAAATCATGCACCAGGATTATAATATATATTCTATATAATTAAGAGGTAATATGCAAATTGACCATCACTCCAACACACAAGATGGCCGTCCCCATGTTGTCAAAGATGACTTACATGGAAAGGCAGTTGTGGGCGATCAGGCCAGTAGGGGAGGGCAGTTGGGGGTGACCAGGACCGCAGGGAGGGACTGTTGGGGGGGACCCTGGCCTTCAGGGGAGGGCAGTTGGGGGTAACCAGGCTGGCAAGGGAGGGAAGTTAGGGGCAATTGGGCCGGCAGTGGAGTGCAGTTGGAGGAGACCAGGCCTGCATGGGATGGCAGGTGGAGGAGACCAGATCTCTAAGGAGGCCTGTTTGGGGAGAACAGGCCTTCATGAGAGGGCAGTTAGGGGTGAGCAGCCTGCAGTGGTGGGCAGTTGGGAGGGACAAGGCCTGCAAAGGGCAGTTTGGGGTGACCAGGCTAGCTGGGACGGGCAGTTAGGGGGACCAGGCCTGCAAGGGAGGGTAGTTGAGAGTGACTGGGCTAGTAGGGCAGGCAGTTAGGGGTGACCAGGCCAGCAGGGGAGGGAAGTTAGGGGCAATTGGGCTGTCAGGGGAGCAGTTAGGTGTCAATCAGGCAGGCAGGGGAGTGGTTAGGAGTCAGTAGTCCTGGATTGTGAGAGGGATCCCAGATTGGAGAGGGTGCAGGCTGGGTTGAGGGATACACCCTCCCATGCCCGAATGTCGTGCACCGGGCCTATCCACTCAGTGTATATACTACAGAACCAATGAATGAAGTTTGTGTGCGAGTAGACCTTCCTTTCCCCAGCTACCGGCCTTTGCTTCCCTCTGGCACCAGGGACCCAGGATTCCCTCACAGCCCTGGCTTCTTCTAAAAGGTTATCCAGAAGGACATCCACAAGGATTCCTGGTCTAATTAACATATTATGCTTTTAATATATATATATATATATATATATATATATATATATATATATATATATATATATATATTAAAGAGGTAATATGCAAAATGACCCACATGCCCTCCCACAAGATAGCCGCTCCCATGTGGCCAAAGATGTCTGCCCCCATGTGGTCCAAGATGGCCACCACAAGATGGCCAGCAGGGGAGGGAGGGAAGTTAGGGGAAACCAGGACTGCAGGCTGTTGGGGGGAACCAGGATTTCAGGGGACTGCAATTGGGGGTAACCAGGCCTAGAGAGAAGGGCAAGTGGGGGGACCAAGCATGCAGGGAAGGGGAGTTGAGGGCAACGGGGCCTGCAGGAGGGCATTTGATGTGATCAGGTGGGAAGGGGAGGGCAGGTAGGGGCGATTGGGCCAGCAGGGAAGGGCAGTTAGTGGTGAATGGGCTGGCAGAGCAGGACAGTTGGGGGGAATCAGGCCCTCAGTGGAGGGCAGTTTGGTGCAACCAGTCCTGCAGGAGAGGACAATTAAGGGCAACTGGGCCAGCAGGGGAAGGCAATTGAAGGGACCATCCCTGAAGGAGAGGGCAGTTGGGGGCAAGCAGGCCTGCAGGGGAGGGCAGCTGGGGGTGATCAGGCTGGCAGGGGAGGGCAATGAGGGCAATTGGGGTAATGCGGCCAGCAGGGGAGCAGTTAAGGGTTGAACAGGCTGTCAGGGGAGTGGTTATGGGTGATCAGGTTGACAGGCAGTCGAGCAGTTGGGAACCAGCTGTCCTGGATTGTGAGAGGGACTAAACTGGCAGTCAAACATCCCATCCCTGAGGTGTTCCAGATTGGAGAGGGTGCAGGTGTTATTAAACAGATATATCAAACAGCCCATCCCTGAGGTGTTCCAGATTGGAGAGGGTGCAGGTGTTATTAAACAGATATATCACAAAAATATTTGTTTAATAAATGGGTCCAATCATATTTGCTTATCTATTTACTTCACTTGGCATATTTGAAGATTTTCTGTTTTGAAAACTCTGATTTGTATTTATTATTCATTATCATACCTGTCCAATTGGTTAAAATTGGAAACTTTAATATTCCATAATTTGAAATTTAAAGCTAGTTTTTTTACAAAAAAAAAAAAAAAGTCGATGACTCTTTACTATGAATAGAAGTTAGAATAGTTCTCCTGACTTTCATGTCAATGCTCATTATGGCAATTCATTTCATTTTATACATTTATTTACCACTACTTACTTTATGTCAAATAGATCCTTTGCTTTTTCTTGTCTCCAGAGCTTTATTTCCTATTCTTCCTTACTAGAGGTGCTACTTATCTCTTTTTCAGACAGCTGAAATGATCATTTTTTTCTTTCAACACTATTAGAAATGTCATGCTTTAAATGCCTTACCATTTTATGATTCTTTTATTTCTTTGATAACTACCTTTTATGAACTTCCTTATAATTCTATTGTATATTTATTTCATTTGCAACATATAACATTCTGCCTTATATTAGTTATTTGTGAACTTGTCTTATTCTTATCTTGAACTAAAAAATCTTTTAATACATGGTTCAACCATTCTCATACACTGAGTGGCCAGATTATTATTATCTCTGAACACATAATAATCTGGACACTCAGGGTATATCCTATATAAAGGCAAATATACAAATTGTCCCCCTCAATCAGGAGTTAGAACAGCAGGCAGGCTGGCCATCTGCCCATGTCCCCTCCCACTGGCCAGGCTGACTGGACCCCACCCATGCATAAATTCATGTACTGGGCCTCCAATATAAATATATAAAAGGCTAATATATTAAGTATCCATCCAGGTAATAGTATCACATAGCAACACCCAACTTCCTTTCATTAGCGACTAGCCTTCTTGTAGTTTCTTTAGTCCAGGAACCCAAATTGTTTTATAGCCAGGTGGAAACATTTTGCACTTTAACCAAATGTCTGTGAAGCATTTCCTTGTGCCTCATCTCATTTGATGCTCACAGAACTCCTGGAGTAGGTAGATGCCCTGTTTCTCCGAAAATAAGACAGTATCATATATATATATATATATATATATATATATATATATATATATATATATATTTAAAAATATATTTTATTGATTTTTTTCAGAGAGGAGGAGAGAGGGATAAAGAGCTAGAAACGTCGATGAGAGAGAAACATCGACCAGCTGCCTCTTGCACACCCCCTACTGGGGATGTGCCTGCAACCAATGTACATGCCCTTGACCGGAATCGAACCTGGGACCTTTCAGTCCCCAGACTGACGCTCTACCACTGAGCCAAACCGGTTTTGGCAAGACAGTATCTTATATTAATTTTTGTTCCCAAAGATGCGCTAGGTCTTATTTTCGGAGGATGTCTTATTTTCGGGGAAACACGGTAGGAGACTCAGTGGAATCCCATTTTCCTTTCATTAGCCAGAAAAGAGATATTTAGAAATCTTAGAAACTTGACCTAACTGAAAAGAAATAAGGTATGGTGGACCTTAAAAATAACTTCAGGTGTTTTCCCTGTGTAGGATATAGTCATACACTACTGCAGTTAAATGTTTTACCTTTCATTCTCCCTCTACAATAATAATTTGATTTGTGTTGATATTTTCTTCTATGTTGCTGACAATTACCTGAAAGAGAAGTCACACATATACAATACATATAAAGCACTCACTGGCACCATTCACACATGTGTGTTTCCATCTGTCATTGTGGATTGTGAGTTTGGTTGACACTTCTATTATATTAATAGATAAAAGGCAAATAGTGATATTAAAATGTTTCTTCTAATTAATTTCCTTTCAGTGTGCACAAAATCATACACCGGGCCATCCACTAGTATATATACATAAAAATGGCTGCATGTATAGCCACAAGATGGTGGTGCCCAGTCCTCTCAGGCCCACCAGAGTCCCCCAGTCCCAGGGAGAGCTGCTTCTGAGAGCAGGCAGCTTGTGGCCTGGGCTATGGGCTTGGGAGATGGCTGTGCCCCCCCCTTACCCCCCACATGATCCCCTCCCAGCCGCAGACTGGGCTGTCAGCCTGGGAGATGCCTATTCCCCCTGCATGATCCACTCCCAGCCCTGGCCAGGGTTGTCTCCACTGCCATTCCTTCCTCCACCCCTCACCCCACGTTCCGCTCCCAGCCATAGTCAGCGGATGTAGGCCTGGGAGGTGGCTACACCCTCCAGAGCAATCTCTTCCCAGCAGCATCCTGGGGTGTCAGCCTCCAAAGGGCCTATGCCCCCATGGGGTGATACCCCCCCGCCCCCCCCACACACACACTATAGCCTTGGAACTTCCCTTGCCTCCAGCTGAGTGATTGGAGATTGGGGCGGGGGGGTATATCTGGTCAATGCTGCCCAGCAAACCTCTCCCATATGGTAGAAACTTCTGACCAGGTTAGGGAGATAAATGGGTTTTGTTTAAAATCTTTAGAAATCTCAAAGGAAATGTCTGAGGTAGGGTTTCACATCGGAAGTAAGTTACAAGTAATTTCTGAAAACAAAAGGAGACACTGCAGTTACATTACTGGAGAGTAAGCCAAGGTCTAGAGGTTGGCTCTGCAAGGGCAGTGGTGGGTCCCCCCTACCCTGGTTTCTCAGCACTTGGGCAGGGCTTGAGCCCACCCAGGAAGGCCTTTTCCCTTACAGTTTTTGCCAAGGCCGGGAGGTTTTGTAGACATAAATAAGAAGTGCCCATGCACAAGTCCCAAAGATGCTGGGGCCAGCAGAAATGACAAACTGGGAAAAGAGCAAAACCAGAAACACTACCAATCCCAACATAGGTCATCTTTTTCTTCAGATGACAGTGTGTTTCCCTCTTCTTCGTCTTCTGGAAGCAGGACAGATTCAAGTACTGACAATTCTACCACTGGAAAAGTTAAGAGAAAGAGAGTACAGAAAAGGAATAAAAGGAGAAAAGAAAAAAAGGACAAAATATGAAACATCAAGAAAAAGAAAGAGAAGGAAAAAAGGAAGAAACAACCACATATATCACCTTTCTAAGGTTTCGTGAAATTCCTGTTTAAGGAGTTTATTTATTGACACTTTTAGTTTGGGTCTACATTTTTACTGATTTGTCAATACATGGCAGGTACACTGTCCAATATGTTAAAGAAAAAACTCTATTTGATAAAGAGGGAATATGCAGGGGAGAGTATTTGGTGGTGACTGAGCTGTCAGTTGGAGACGATCGGGCCAGCAGGGGAATAGTTAGGCAAAGGAGGGGGATGATCAGACTGGCAGGCAGAAGCAATTAGGGGCAATCAGGCAGGCAGGTGAGCAGTTGGGAGCCAGCCGTCACAGATTGTGAAAGGGACGTCTGATTGCCTGTTTAGGCCCGATAGGCCTAAACCGGCAGTTGGCCATCCCCCGAGGGGTCCCAGATTGGAGAGGGTGAAGGTTGGGCTGAGGGACTTCATGCACCAGGCCTCTAGTGTGTATATATATATATATATATATATATATATATATATATATATATATACACAAACACACACACACACACACACACACACACACACATTGACTGGCCAGATTATTATGTGTTCAGCAATTATAATAATCTGACCACTCAGTGAATGTTCTGAACCATTCAGCACAGAATTTCACACATAGTTGGTGATATAATAAGTTGATTGTATATAAATTTATATCAATGATAGCAAAATGTCACTCTCTTTCATGAAAACTTCCTGATTATCCAAGTCTGGTTTTTTTCTTTGCATTCTGAAATTCTATAGTACCCAGACTTTCCATCAGTCTTTTCAGCATTTAATGGTGCCATGTGTTATCCCTAGTAGTTTAAAAATTCCTCCAGGGGTAGGGCAGTTTTCAACATCTCTTTTATATTCTTTAGAGATGCATAAGTGGATTCATGAATACTTGTGGAATTAGATCAAATGTGATAGTAATCTTTCATATTTCTTCAAAATGTCATACACTTGTCATGCAAATGAAGCATCAATAAATTAGTGGACAATTGTGAAAATATGAAAGTTCCACATAAAACTTTAGCTTTTTGAGAGGACTATTTCTCTGCACTTATTCATATAGCCTGCTAACCACACTCCAGCTTCATTTACACTAAAATTACTCATTAAAAAGCTACAGTTGGTGTACAATTATTATTATAACTAACCATTTTTTTTCAGAATTTAAGTGCTTATTTCAAAAAGATTTTCCCTCATTGCTTATTCTTTGTACTTTATAAAATATAGGTATCATACCTACTATCATGCCTTTGGCCTTTACCATCTTTTTTTCCTAGGATTCCAGTCAGGGAATTATCCTCATAATAATAAGTACTTTGTTCACTCAAGAGTTACATGTAAATATGTCTTCCTTAAAGTAATTGTAATTCCCAATGTGTTAAATATATCCTCATGAAATGTAGAGGCTGGTAACAAAAAAGTATATAATCCCCTCTTTAAGCATTCATCTAACATTTATAGGTCCTCATAGGTTTAAATGATATACGAGTTAACAGAGTTGATCAGGGCAATACTATTCCTCCATCTTGAAGTTTATAGTAATTGAAAACATTATAATTAATAGAACTCTGTATTATTTTGTTACAGAAAATTAGTATTTTTCACAAAGCTTCTTTATAGAATTTAATTATATTGTCTTAGTAAAAGCAGTAAAATTATAAAAGTTAACTACAGTGCTTTAATATCATTATGATTATTAAATAATCACATGCAATAACCATAATTTTAAAATTACTAACTCCTTTTTAATTTGTTCTGTATATAAACATTTGGTCTGGACCATAAAAAAATTGCTGAACAATATAATGACCGAAAATCACCTACCACACTAACACAAACACATAATAAAAAGCCTTCAAGATTTTTTTTTCAAACACTTTAAGAGTACACTCTACAGGGAAATTTGCCCAAAGTAGTTTAAAAAAATACCACTGTTGAATCTTTAAGTTTAAAAGAGAATAATGGAAGGAATGTAAAATTAATAGTATTGTTTTCTAGTGATGACCACAATGTTCAAGTGTAAACACTTCACAAAAAACATTTTTCATTTTCATGATGATTTTAATGAGTTTTCAGACATATGCTATATTATTGCTTATATTACTGACTAGAGGCCTAGTGCATGGATTTGTGCACCAGTGGGGTCCCTCAGCCTGACTTGCCTCCTCTTGCAATCTGGGACTCCATATTACTCTTTTATTAGGTAGGATTGAAAGTCTCCATTTATTTCCCTGAATTTGCATTCCCTATCCAGTTTCATTGTTAGCCCATGTCAGTTTCCTTCCTCCTAAATAATAAATAGTCAAAGAAAATAGATGAAGAACTTAGGAAGGGAAGAAGATGGCCAAAGCAGAGGAAGATTCATAGAATGATTAAATAAAATACCAATAGTAAGATGGGATTAACTTATTCCATTGCTTTTCCCTCACTGTGTACAGCTATAACACCTGAGTATAATGTATAGGGCAATAATTTCAACTTTCCAAAAGTAAATACTTGCAGGCAAATTAGAGAAGAATACTGAAATTGGAAATATCACTAAATTGGTGGTGTATTTACCATTATTAATTCACCAGAATCTCCCAGTCAGAAGTCAATGAATTCAAGTGGTGTCAGAGGACAGATTAAATTCATCCAGAAGAAGCTCTATGGTTTTGGCTAGAGAAAAGGGAAAGGGGACTCCTAAAGTTCAGAAAGAGTGTAAAAATCCCTCTTTCTTTTAGAGTGCTCTTCATCTCTCCAGTACCCAAGTAATTCTATGTTGACTGGCAGCAGGAGTCAAAACTCTGATGGATGGAGAACCTTCATCTCTGTTCAGTGGGTTTGTGCTTCCAAGAGTATGGGGATAAACATTGTTTCTTTCATCCCTCTTGCTTTCTACATCTTAGACCCTCTCATACAAGTAAGATTTCAGAAGTGCACAGCAGAGCCATGAAATCAAAGTGCAACTCTCTGGACAAAGGACTGGGAAGAGGAGATATATCACTAAGAGGGAGCAGCTTGGGGAAGTGACCTTATAATGTTGTTTGTGATATCCTTGGCTCATCTTTAAATGACTCATGCAGTAGATCTGATCCTATTCAGCACAGCAACATCTTTGAAAAGCAAACTAATTGATAGACCAAGATGCAGGTTCCATATTGATGGCAAACAGTAGCCAAATCACAACAGCCCTACAAATTGTTTGAATACTAAGCTGTCATCTAAAATGCAGTCCACAGGAGGTGGGATGGAACTTGTGGCTTGATATTAGCCAGGTTGATTGACTACTTAAAAGAATCAACATTATTTATTCTTAGGATTTAAACAAGACTAAATGTTTCATAATATATGCAAAATATCTTGGATGAATAAATGAGACAAATATCAATACACGTGGAAGAGATGCAACTGCCAAGTTGACACAAATGTTGGAAACAATATGACAAAGATTTTAGTCTATGGCCATACCACCCTGAGCGCGCCTGATTTCCTCTGATCTTGGAAGCTAAGCAGGGTCTGGCCTGGTTAGTACTTGGATGACAAAGATTTTAAATGTCTATTATAAAAATTATATAGGAAGCAATCACAAACTCTCTTAAATCTAATGAGTGAAAAGGATATCTCAGGAAAAATTTAGGTATACAAAGAAGAATCAAATGAAATGTTTAGAATTTAAAAATGCAATTATCACCAAAAAAAGGAAGAAAAAAACCCCAAACACAAAAATAAACAAAAAAACTCACTTGATAGAAAGCATAGGAGAATAAAAATGACAGAGAACTCAATTAATGCAAATAAATCATAAATTGCATCAATTTTAAAGTCTAACTCATCTAATATGAAGACAAATATTGTCAGACTGGATAAAATCCTAATCGCTTGAAGCTTTAAAAAGGCAAACCTGAAGTATAAAGAAGATAAATTTTTAAATAAAAATAATAAAAGTATCTGATGAAAACACTGAACAGTAAAGACACTTGTATAGCTCTACAACTTTCAAAAGAAATTTTCTGAAACTCAAGAATAATTATTATAGAGATATCCCATAATGGCAAAATAGTTAATCAACTAAGAATATATAACTATCATTAATTCATATGATATCAGTGATACATTCTAAGAATATATAAAGTAAGAAATATGACAAAATTAAAAAGAGAAACATAAAAGTTCACAATAAGAGTGCTTTGTTTTGTTTTAAAATGTTTCTCAATATCTGCAAGGAAAAATAGTAGTAAGTGTACAAAAATTAGGACAATTAGAGAACTTTATTCAAGATACATGCATAAAATATACTGCACAGAGCACTTACAGAAAAAAAAATTCCAAGTGCTCATCAGTAGATGAATGGATAAAAAAATGTTGTGATACATTTGAACAATGGAATAGTACACAGACATAAAAAAGAAAGAAATCTTATCTTTTGTGACAGCAAGGATAGACCTAGAGATTATTGTGCTGAGTGAAATAAGCCAGTCAGAGAAAGACAAATACCATATTATCTCACTTATATGTGGAATATAGTGAACAAAATAAATAGAAGAACAAAATAGAAACAGAGGTATGGAGATATGAAACAAGCTGACAGCTGTCAAAGGGGAGGAGGAAGAGGCAACTGGATAAAAGAATGTGAAGGGATTAGTCAAAGAACATATATGCATAGACACAGATACTGTGCTGATGGCAAGATGGAAGAGGGGCTGGGCTTGATGGAGATGGGAAAGGGTGGGAGAAATGGGGATATTTGTAACAGTGTCAATAATAAAAATAAATATGTAAAAATTATATTGAAGTGCATATATTTAAAATGATAGCAATTATAGATTTTCTAAAATTAATTATATGTTCAGCTATAAAGCAGATTCCAAAAGATTTCATAGGACTAAAATCATACTGAGTATATTATCTTGCTCTGTGGAATAAAGAAATAATTAAAACACCAATATAATGAAAAGAAAACCTCCAACAATTTAAAAATTGCGGATTACATCTCTGCAAAACCCAAGATTTACAGAGAATAAAATTTAAAGTAGAATATAGTATGAATCAAATTACACTGAAAATGTCTTAGTAAAACTCATAGGATTCAGCTATAGCAGCATGTAGAAAAAAATAATAACTTTAAAATGCATACACTAGAAAATAATAAAATGTTAAATTTTATAATATGGCAAACTACTTCAGCAGCAGAGAAAGGACAGAAACTAAGTTAGATATAAGCCAAAAAATAGTGAAATAGAAAATAATACAGAATTTAGAAAATAACAGAGCTAAAAGTTTTTTGGGAAGGAATTTCTAATAAAGTTAAAACTACTTGGCATAACTAAACAAGAAACAACAAAAGAAGGTACATATTTTCAAACCAGAAATAAATAAAAAATGGGGGGGGGCATATCATGCAAATATTAGCAACACACATACACACATACACACACACACACACCAAGAAAAAATATATATATATATTTATCTTTCTCTGATTGGCTTATTTCACACAGCATAATACTCTCCAGGTCTATTCATACTGTTGAAAATGGTAAGGGTTCATTCTTTTTTTATTGCCATGCAGTATTCCATTGTGTAAATGTACCATAGTTTTGTTTTTGTTTTTGTTTTTTTGTTTTTATCTACTTATCTGCTCACTGGCATTTAGTTGCTAGAAATCTCAAGTCAAAACATCTGATCCTAGAATTTCATATGTGGAATCTAATGAACCAAATAAACTGATGATCAAAAATAGATTCAGAATCATAGAAGCATGAAGAGACTTCAGAGGGAATACAGGGGAGAGTGGGTGGATAGAAAACCAATGAAATTGCATAACCCACAGACATAAACAATGGAGTGGTAAAGGTCACAGGGGGTGAGGAGCGAGGCGGGAAACTGGCTAGAAGAGGTTGATGGGGGGAAAGGAGGACCTATGTAATACTTTCAACAAAAAATATTAAAAGAAAAAATTGAATCTGAAAAAAATTAATTGGAATGTCTCCCAATTATGTCTTCTTATAATGCTAACAAAACATTGATTTCCAAATATGAAAAATATCCTATCTAATAAACGATTAATATGGAAATTGACCAGCGCACCAACACACAAGATGGCTGCCCCCATGTGGACATAAGATGGCTACCACAAGATGGCCAGCAGAGGAGGGCAGTGGGGAGGGATCAGGCCTGCAAGGGAGGGCAGTTGGGGGCAATCAAGCCTACAGGGGATGGCAATTAGGGGTGACCAGACTGGTAGAGGAAGGAAGTTGGGGGCAACCAGGCCTGAAAAGAAGGGCAGTTGGGGGAGACCCAGGCCTGCAGGGGACAGCAGTTAAAGGGGACCAGGCCTTCAGGAGAGGGCAGTTAGGTGTGACCAGGCCTGCAGGGGAAAGCAGTTAGGGGCAATCAGGCTGGCAGGGGAGCAGTTAGGCATCAATCAGATTGGCATGGGATTGGTTAGGGGTGATCAGACTGTCAGGCAGGTGAGCAGTTGGAGCCAGCAGTCCTGGATTATGAGAGGGTTGTCCGACTGCCCATTTAGGTGCGATCCCCACTATGGGGCATGCAGGATGCAGCAGATCAATGATTCTCTCTCATCATTGATGTTTCTATGTCTCTTTCCCTGTCCTTTCCTCTCAGAAATAAATAAAAATATATTAAATTATATATATATATATATATATATATATATATATATATATATATATACAACTCCCAATATATTCATTATATAATTGTGGATAAGAAATAAAGCAACACAGACTCCAGTCCCTTCACCATGAAAAAGCTGGAGATATATGTACTAGTATATGTAATACTTTAAACAATAAAAAAAGGAAATAAGGCAACTTCATTCAAGAAGGGGTAGGGAGATAGAGTTCACAGTTGCTTTTGGTTCACAATATGCACAATATGTACCATAACTTACTAAAAAGATTTGTATTGATTTTCTGACTTTAGTAGGATATACTCTCTCTTGATGTGATGGATTAATTATGTTAACTGATTTTTTAAATATTGAACCAGACATATATTAGAAATAATACTCACTTTGTTATAGTGTGTATTTATTTTATATAGTATTGGAGTCAATTTGCTAATATAACATTGAGGATTTTTGTATTTGTATTCATGAGAGATCTTGATCTGCAATTTTCCCTTCTTGGAATATTTTCATCTGGGTTTGGTATTAGGGCAAAATTTGATGACCTCTGTTTCTATTGTCTGGAAGAGATTATATAGCATTGAATAATTTCTTCCTTGATAAACTTCACTAGTGAAATCATCCAACATGCTTTCTATTTTGGAAGGTTAGAAATTATTAATTTAATGTATTTAATTGACGTGCACTTATTCAGATTATATATTTCTGTTTGTGAGAATTTTGATATCTGTATCTCTCAAGGAATTGGTATATTTCATCTAGGTCAGTGGTCGGCAAACTCATTAGTCAACAGAGCCAAATATCAACAGTACAATTGAAATTTCTTTTGAGAGCCAAATTTTTAAAAATTAAACTTCTACTAATGCCACTTCTTCAAAATAGGATAGTCCAGGCCATGGCATTTTGTGGAAGAGCCACACTCAAGGGGCCAAAGAGCCATATATGGCTCACAAGCCGCAGTTTGCTGACTACGGATCTAGATTATCAAATTTGTGTGGGTTGTTCAGAATATTCCTTTATTATCCTTGGGATCAGTAGTGACGTTATTTCTTTTCTGATAGTAATTTATAACCCATATTCTCTGGGTAAGCTTGGTTACAATTTTATCAATTTCATTGATCTTTTCAAAAAATCAACATCGTGATTCATTGATTTTCTTTATTGACTTCCTGTTTTCAATTTCATTCAGTTCTGCTCTCTCTATATATTTTTCTTTTCTTCTCTTTGCTTTGGGTTTACATTGCTCTTCTACCACTTTCCTCAGGTGGAAGCTTAAATGATTGGATTTAGACATTTCTTCCTTTCTACAATATTCATTCAATGCTATAAATCTTTCCTTAAGTACTCAGTTTACTGAATCATAACTTTTGATGAGTAGTATTTTCAGTTCCACCCAGTTCAAAATATTTTAAAATTTCTCTTAGGACTTCTTTGACCCAATGCTACTTAGAAAAGTGTTGTTTATTCTCCATTATTTTGGACTTTTCCCCATTTATATTTCTGTTATTTTTTAATTTAATTCTATTGTAGTCTGAGAGCATTCTTTGTATGATTTCTGGTTTTCAAAAATTTGATAAGGCATGTTTTATAAAAAAGAAGGTGGTCTATTTCATTGACTATTCCTTGTGAGCTTGAGATGAATGTGTATTCTACTGTTTTTGGATGAACTGTTTTATAGATGTCAGTTAGATCCAGTTGATTGATGGTGCTGTTCTGTTCAACTGTAACCTCACTGGCTTTTTGCCTACTGATTCTGTCAATTACTAATAGAGGGGGTGTTGAAGCCTATAACAATGGACTCATGCATTTTTCTTTGCAGTGCTATCAGTTTTGCTTCATGCATTTAAAAATATGTTTCAACTGGTTTTACTTTTTCACCATATTTTTTAGTCTCCCTTTCCCCCCATTAACCTCTGCCTGGCCATTCCCATGCCCCAATACATGCCCTCACTTCCCTAGTGTCTGTGTCCATTGGTTATGCTAATATGCATGCACACAAGTCCTTTTGTTGATCTCTAACCCCTCCCTCCCCCGCTCTTGTCTCTATATCAATTTTCATTCATCAGTTCATGTTGTTCATTATATTCCACATATGAGTGAGATCATGTGATATTTGTCTTTCTCTGACAGGCTTATTTTGCTTAGCATAATGCTTTCTATGTCCATCCAAGTTGTTGCAAATGGCAAGATTTCCTTCCTTTTACAGCAACATGGTATTCCATTGTGTAGATGTACTATATCGTATTAATAGTATTTTAATCCACTCATCTGCTGATGGGCACTTAGGCTGTTTCCAAATCTTAGCTATTGTAAATTTTTCTGCTGTGAACATAGGGGTGCATATATCATTTCTGATTGGTGCTTCTAATTTCTTGGGATATATCCTAGAAGTGGGATCACTGGGTTAAATTGGAGTTCCATTTTTAGTTTTTTTTCCAGGAAACTCCGTATGGTTTTCCACAGTGGCTTCACCAGTCTGCATTCCCGCCACCAGTGCAAGAGGGTTCCTTTTTCTCCACTTCCTTGCCAGTGCTTGTTCTTTGTTGATTTGTTGATGATAGCCATTCTGACAGGTGTCATTTGATTTGCATCTCTTTCATGATTAGTGACTTTGAGCATCTTTTTATATGTCTCTTGGCTTTCTTTATGTCCACTTTTGAGAACTGTCTATTTAGGTACTTTGCCCATTTTTTAGTTGGGTTGTTTATCTTCCTTTTGTTACTTAATATGAGTTCCCTATAAATTTGGAGATTAAACCCTTATCAGAGATAACATTGGCACATACGTTCTCCCATGCAGTGGGCTTTCTTGTTGTTTTGTTGATGGTTTCTTTTGCTGTGCAGAAGCTTTTTATTTTGATGTAGTCCCATTTGTTTATTTTCTCCTTAATTTCCATTGTCCTACAAGCTGTATCAGTTAAGATACTGCTACAAAATATGTTTGATATTTTACTGCATGTGGATTCCTCCAATATTTTTATGGTTTCCCATCTTACATTGAAGTACTTTATCTATTTTGAGTTTATTTTTGTATATGGTGTAAGTTGGTGGTCTAGTTTCATTTTTTTTCATGAATCTGTCCAGTTTTCTCAGCACCATTTATTTAAGAGAGTGTCTTGATTCTATTGTATGCTTTTGCCTCCTTTGACAAATATTAATTAATCATAATGGCTTGTGTCAATTTCTGGGTTCTCTGTTCCATTCCATTTGTCTATATGTCTGTTCTTGTTCCAGTAGTAGGCACTTTTGAGGACAGTGGCTTTGTAATATAACTTGATATCTGGTATTGTGATATCTCCTATTTTGTTCTTTTTTATCAGCATTGCTGCAGCTATTCAGGGTCTTTTTTTATTCCATATGAATTTTTGGAGAGTTTGTTCTAAGTCTATGAAATATACTATTGTTACTATAATGAGGATTTCATTGATTCTGTAGATTGATTTGGGTAAGGATAGGCATTTTAATGATGTTGATTCTACCAATCTATGAACACAGTATATCCTTCCATTTGTCTATGTCTTCCTCTATCTCTTTTTTTCAACGTCCTTTAGTTTTCTGTGTACAGTTCTTTTACCTCCTAGGTTAAATTTATGCTTAGGTATCTTAATTTTTGTTGTTACAATGGTAAATGGGATTGGTTTTTAATTTCTCTTTCTGTAAGTTCCCTATTGATATATAAAAGGCCTTAGATTTCTGCATGTTAATTTTTTGTCCCGCTACATTGCTAAATTCATTTGATAAGTCTAATAGTTTTTTTTTTTTAATGGAGTCTTTATGGTTCTCTATGTACGTTATCATGCCATCTGCAAATAATGACAATTTCACTTCTTTTCCAATTTGAATGACTTTTATTTCTTCTTGTCTAATTGCAATGGCTAATACTTCCAGTACTATGTCAAAAAATGGGTGGTGAAAGTGGACAGCCCTGTCTTGTTCCTGTTCTTAGGTGAAATTGCTTTAGTTTTTGCCCATTGAGTATGATGTTAGCTGTAGGTTTGTCAAACAAGGCTTTTATTATGTTAAGGTATGATCCCTCTATTCCCACTTTCCTGAGAGATTTTATCAAGAAAGGGTGTTGGATTTTGTCAAATGCTTTTTTCTGCATTAATTGATACGACTATGTGACTTTTATTTCTCAATTTGTTTACGTGATGTATCATGTTCATTGATTTCTGGATATTGTACCATACTTAGATCCCTGGAATAAATCCCAGTTGGTCATGGTGTTTGATCTTTCTAATGTAATGCTGAATCTGATGTGCTAGAATTTTGTTAAGGATTTTAGCATCTATGTTCATCAGGCATATTGGCCTGTAATTCTCTTTCTTTGTAGTGTCTTTTTTTCTGCTTTTGGGATTAAATTAATGCTGGCTTCATTGAAAGAGCTTGGAAGTGCTCCTTCCTCTCAAATTTTTTGGAATTGTCTAAGGAGGATAAGTTTTAGTTCTTCTTTGATTGTTTGGTAGAACTTCCTTGTGAAACCATCTGACCCACAGCTGTTTCTATTGACTTTGGAGAGAGGAAGAGAGAGCAAGTGCAAGAGAGAAACATCAATTAGTTGACTCCTGCAGAACCCACACCCACAACCCTGGCATGTGCCCTGACCTGAAATCCAACCAGCAACCTCCTGGTGTACAGGATGATGTCCAACCGATGTTCTCATGTTAAACATGTACATTAAGGACTTGTCATTTAGGGAAAATGACCAGTTTATCTTTTAAAAATGTCCCTTTTAGTCCCTGATAATTTCCCTTGTACTAAAGTCTGCTTTATCTGAAATTAATATAGCTATGCTGGCTTTTTAAATTAGTTTTAATGTGATATATCCTTCTCCATTCCTTTACTTTTGTTATAGCTGTATCTTTATAGTTAAAGTAGGTTTCTTGTAGATAGCATGTAATTGGTTCTTATCTTTTTATCCACTATGCCAGTCTCTGTTTTTTAATTAGTGTATGCAGAGCATTGCCATGTGAAGTGATTGTTGATATAGTTGAATTGATTCCCACAATATTTCTGATGATTTAACTATTTTCTGTTTTACATGTGTGTGTGTTTTTCTTTCCCACTGTTTTTCTTCTCTGGCTTTCACTGAGAATTATATATTATTACATTTTTTTTCTCCTTTGTTAGCTTCTCAATTATTCTTCTTTTGAAGACTTTTTTTGTAGTGGCCCTAGAATTTACAATATATGTACATTTATAAGTAATTTAAGTCCACTTTCAAATAATATTTCACTGCTTTGTGTGTAGTGTATTTTCAATTCCTCCATCTCATTCCTTATGTCATTGATTCATTCATTTAATTTATCTATAACTTATAATTAATACATTGTTGGTATAATTATTTTATTTTATTTATTTATTTAATTATTTACTTATTTTTGGAGTAGTTTTACCCGAAAAATTTTACTCCAGTTTATAATTACTCACTATGTGATAAGAGTTGTAAAGGGAGTCAGGGCTAGGAAGGAAGATATAACAGCAATACTGTGCACATCAGATTCTCTGCAGTCGCATATCTTGCAAATGTTGTTGCCGGAAATTATTTATCCATATGCCTCTTAGTTCTATGATTCTAAAAATCTCATGAGTATAAGGGAAATTAAATTATGCCATTCCATACCATGTAGACAGTCTTACAGAAGAAAGACATACTGAAACCATGACAAGAGTAACCTGTGTCTGCTGACTTCAAGAATACTAGGAAGTCACTGATGCAAAAAGACAGGTCAAAGACAAGAACTCTCTCTTCAGCCCACCTAAGGTTTTGCAAGCCCCCTTGTGGGCTGGGTACTCTATTATTCACAGGGACGTGAGAGCTGGACTCAGTGGTGAATAAGTTCCTTTTTTCTTCCACTAGGCAGATGAAACAGACACCAGCATGGATGCACATTAACTGTGCCTCTTCTGACTTCTCTCTATGTCTACTCCACACCAGAAAAATGCCTCCTATTCAAATAGTTGCAGAATTTACTAGATTATATAATTACTAGAGGTCTAATGCATGAAAATTTGTGCAAGAGTAAGCCTTCCACCCCCCATCTGCAGGCACTGGCTTCCCTCCAGTACCTGGGACCCAGGCTTCCCTCCTTCAACTGCCCACAGGCACGCAGGGCCAGGGCTGGCTTCCCTCTGGCCCTGGCTTCATCAGGAAGGACGTCCGGAATGATGTCCAGAAGACATCTGCTCTAATTAGCATATTACCCTTTTATTATTATAGTCAAGCACTGTTTTCCTGGGATACAAAGTAATGCAGAAGAAATTAGAACTGTCATAGTAGCTAAAACATAAAAAAGCTAATTATTCATCCACTGTAATTTTTGAAGAGACATGAGGAATAGGTCCTCCTTCATCTGATTTTCTGATTTGATTGGTCTGGGGAGGGAACCAAGCATTTTTAAATATGTATTTTATTGATTTTTTACAGAGAGGAAGAGAGAGGGATAGAGAGTTGGAAACATCAATGAGAGAGAATCCTCGATCAGCTGCCTCCTGCACACCCCCCACTGGGGATGTGCCCGCAACCAAGGTACATGACCTTGACCGGAATCGAACCCGGGACCCTTCAGTCCCCAAGCCGACGCTCTATCCATTGAGCCAAACTGGCCTCGGCGGAACTAAGTATTTTTATTTTCTGAAATCATAGGTGTTTCTAATGAGTAATCTGGGTTGAGAAGACCAGTCTAGTCTTATGGGAAAATTCTTGGTCAGGTAGTCCTCACAGTTCATACCCTGCATCATTACTTAAACAGCAGGATGTTAGGAATATTAAACTATCTGAGACTGTTTTATCAACTTTAAAATGGGAACCATACCCATTTTTTTTCTGGGTTACAGTGAGGCTCTCAGTAACATGCACGTCGAGTGCGTGTCATGTTAATTATTTTTAATAAGCAGTTATCTATTAAATCAAATAAGGGAAAGAAAAATGAAAATTTATTTTACACTTACATTTTTATTTTCTAATGCTTTACTTTTTCCCACATAGTTCTGATTCTGGCATATGTCCTATTTTTTCCCATTGCAGAATATATTTTTAACCTTTGTTGCAAGGCAATTTGACTGTTTACAAATCCCTCAATTTTTGTTTGTCTGAGAAAACCTTTATCTCTCCTTCACTTTTTAATTATTTTAAAAAATCTAAGTGAAATTCGCATAACATGAAACTAACCCTTTTAAATTATGCAGTTCAGTGACATTTAATACAATCATGTTTTGCAACTACCTCAATCTAGATTTAAAATATTTTCATCACCCTAAAATAAAATCCTATACCCATTGAACAATCACTCTTCATCTTCTGTCCCAACTCTTGGTCTCTGATAACTACCCGTGTTTCCCTGAAAATAAGACATCCCCTGAAAATAAGACCTAGCGCAACTTTAGGAGAAAAAAATTAATATAAGACACTGTCTTATTTTCAGGGAAACAGGGTACTAATATACGTTTTGTCTCTATGGAGTTACCTACTCTAGATATTTCATATAAAGGAAATCATGCAATATGCAACCTTTTGTGTCTTGATTCTTTCATTTAGCATAATGTTTTCAAGGTTCATTCATTATACTATACTAGAGACCCAGTGCACAAAATTTGTCCCCAGGTGCAGTCCCTGGTCCTGGCCATTTTTCCTAACTGCCCACAGCCTGCCGAGCCCCCTGATGCCACGCACCCCCAGATCCCCATTTGCCATCAGGTGATCAGAGCCTGCCGGCTGGGGAAAGGGACCCAAAGGTGGTCAGTGTGCCTCATAGTGACTGGCTGATCAGTTGTTCTGCCATTAGGGTCAATTTGCATATTAACCTTTTATTATATAGGATAGAGGCCTGGTGCATGGGTGAGGGCCAGCTGGCCTGTCCGAAAGGGGGCTTGGATCAGGGTGGGGGGTCCTTGCTGAGGGGTGGGGTCAGCCTGGGCGAGGGGTCTGGGGTGTTTTGCAGGCCGGCCACACCCCCAGTTGGTGTGGGGGTCCCCGTTGGGAGACAGTGCTGGCCTGGGAAAGGGTCCTGAGTCAGTTTCCAAGCTGGCAACACCCCTGATTGAGGTGGAGGTTCCCTCAGGTAGGTGGGACCGGTCTGGGCAAGAGGCTGCCGGATGTGTGCAGGCTGGCTATGAACCAATCAGCATGGGGGTCCCAGCTGTGAGGCAGGGCTGGCCTGGGAGAGGGGCTGAGTGCAGTTTACAGGCTGGCCATGCCCCGGGTTTTGTCAAGAAGGATGTCCAGAAGACGTCTGGTCTAATTAGCATATTACCCTTTTATAAGTATAGATTGACTTGGTATCCTGCTACTTTGCTGAATTCATTTATTAGTTCTAATATTTTGTGTATGGAATCTTTAGGGTTTTCTACATATAAAATAATATCTGAAAACAGATCATTTTACTTCTTTCTTTTTAATTTGAATGCCTTTTTAAATTTATTTTTTGCCTAATTGTTCTGGCTATAAATTACAGTGCTATGTTGAATAGAATTGGTAAAAGCAGCCATTTTCGTCTTGTTCCTAATCTTTGTGGAAAATCTTTCACCTTTGGGTATGATGTTCAATGTAGGGTCTTCATATAAGGCTTTTATTATGTTGAAAAGGTTTCCTTGTCTTTGTAGTTTATTGAATGCTTTTTTTAAAAAATCATAAAACTGTATTGCATTTTGTATAAACAATGTTCATAAGGACTATAGTTTACTTTTTATTCTATTATCTTTGTCTGGCTATAATATCAGGGTATGCTGCCCTTGTATAATTAAATAAGAAATGTTCCATATTCTTTATTTTTTTGGAAAAAAACTGATAAGTGTTGTTATTAATTCTTCTTTCTATGTTTGGTAGACTTTGCTAATGAAGCTATCAGATACAGGGCTTTTCTTCATCAGGTGATTTAGGATTACTAATTCAATTTCCTTACAGTTATAGGTCTATTAAAATTTTCCATTTCTTTGCAATTTAGTAATGGTAGGTTTTGTAGTTCTAGGAATTTGTCCATTTCATCCAAGTTATGAAGTAATCCTTTTTATTTTGTAGAATTAGTACTAATGTCTTAACCTTCATTTATTTTTATTCACATTAAGATTTTATGTGTTTTTAATATATTTTATTGATTTCAGAGAGGAGAGGAGAGGTAGAGAGAGACAGAAACATCATTAATGAGAGAAAATCATTGATTAGCTTTCTCCTGCATGACCCATACTGGGAATTGATCCTGCAACCTGGGCATGTGCTCTGACTGGGAATTGAACTGTAACTTCCTGGTTCATAAGTTGATGCTCAACCATGGAGCCACAACAGCAGGGCAGATATTTTATGTTTTTATTCCACTTTTTATTAAATTTATTGGGATGATGGTGGTTAATAAGGTTATATAGGTTTCAAGTATATATTTCTATGATTCATGTTTTCTTTATTATATTGTATTTGTATCACTCAAAGTCAAATTACCTTCTGTCACCATGTATGTGACTCCCTTTATCCTTTACTACCTCACAACCCTCCTTCCTTCTAGTAACCATCATACTGCTGTCTGTGTCCCTGAGGTTTTGTTTGTTTATTTTCTCAATTGTTTATTTGTTGCTTTTAGGTATATATGCTACATATGAGTGAAATCATATGGTTCTTAGCTTTTCAAACTGAGTTATTTTGCTTAGCATGATATTCTCAAGGTCCATGCATGTTGTCACAAATGGCAGTATTACATACTTTTTTATGGCTGAGTAGTATTCCATTATATACCTGTACCACATCTTTCTCATCCAATCATCTATCTAAGAACACTTCAGTTGTTTCTATATCTTAGCCTCCATGAATACTGCTGCAGTGAACATATGTTTTGTAAATAAGTATTTTCCAATATTTCGAGTACATATCCAGGAAAGGGGTTGCTGGGTCATATGTTAACTCTCTTCTTAATTTTTTAGGAACTTCCATACTGGTTTTCATAGTGGCTGTACCAGTTTACATTACCACCAGCTGTGAATAAGAGTTCTTTTTTTTTTCTCTGAAATCTCTCCAACAGTTGTTAATACTTTATTTGTTGTTGATAATAGCTAATCATAGTGTTTTGATTTGCATTTCCCTAATGGCTAGTGAAGTTGGGCATCTTTCCATATATCTCTTGGCCATTTATATGACTTCTGGGAAGAGGTGTTCAGGTTTTCTGGCCATTTTTTAATTGGATTCTTTGTTAGTTTGGGTGTTGTGTTGTATGTGTTCATTATATATTTTGGATATTAACCCCTTGTCTGTGGTGTTGTTTGCAAATATTATCTCCCATTAGTTTTATTAGTTTTATTTTTTTGCCTTTTTTGTTTTGTTGTCATTTTCTTTTGTTGTGCAGAAGCTATTTAATTTAATATTGTTCCATTCATTTACCTTTACCTTTATGTCCCTTCTTTTGGGGCAAATTAATAAAATCTTCTCTAAGACAAAGATCCATAAGTTTAATGCCTATGTACTCATCTATGCCATTTATTGTTTTGGATATTGTATATAGGTCTTTGATCCATTTTGAATTAATTTTTGTACTTGGGTCCAAACTTAATCTAGTTTCATTCATCTGCATGTGGCTTTCCTATTTTCTCTGTACCATTTATGGAAGAGGCTTTTGTTTCTCCATTGCTTGTTTTTGGCTCCTTTGTCAAAAATTATTTTTCCATGTACATATGGTTTTAATTTTTGGCTCTCATTTCTGTTCCATTGCTCTATATGTCTGTTTTTCTGCCAATATCATGGTGGTTTGACTATTGTTGCCCTGCAGTATAAGTTGACGCGAAGTAGTATGATACTTCCAGCTTTGTTCTTTTTTCTCAAGATTACTTTTTTTTTTATTTGAAGTCTTTTGTGGTTCCATACACATCTGATGATTTTTTTTGTTCTATTTCTTTAAAAAATTCATTGGGATATTGGTGGGAATTGCATTAAATTTGTATATTTCTTTGGGCAATATGGACATTGTAACTATTTTGATTCTTCTCATCAATGAAACATCATTCCATTATATTGTGTCTTTTTCCAATCTCTTTTAATAATGCTTTATAGTTTTCAGTATATAAGTCCTTCACAATTTTTGTTAAGTTTATTTCTTACATTCATTTATGATTTTAGTTATTGGAGTCTTCTCTTTTTTTAGTCCATCTAGCTAAAGGTTTGTCAATTTTGTTTATCTTTTTGAAAAACCAACTTTTATGTTCATTAATTTACTCAATTTTCAAAAATTCTTTCATTTATCTCTTTTCTAATCTTTATTATTTCCTTTCTTCTGCTATATTTATGAGGGGCCCAGTGTAGGAATCTGTGCACCTTGAAAGAAACTGTGGGCTATGAGGCTGCAGTAGGCACAGGGACAGGTCTCGGCCCTTCCTCTGTGCCCCTACCCGGCCCCTCCCACTGTGGCTCCCAGACCCCTGTCTGAAGGCAGCCCCACTCCTGCTGCCACTCCCACATGCTAATGGCACCAGCCCCACTCACACCTGCTGACAGCGTGGAGTGATTGGGGCTGGTGCCAGCATTGGGTGCAAGTGGAGGCTGCTACCTGAATCACCCATCAGGATCAGGGGGAAGTGGAGAAGCCCTCAGGGGCAATTAAGACTGGCAGCCGCAGCTTGCACCTACTGATGGCACTGAATGATCAGGACTGGTGCCGAGCACCAGAAGCAGGTGTAAGCGACAACTACAGTGCCAGCTATGGGTGCAAGTGGGGCCGTGCTGGCAGTGGGTGCGAGCTGCAACTCTGGCACCCGCAGTAGGTGCAAGTGCCAGGTGGGACTTCAGTGCATGGGAGCAAAGAATTTTCAGTAACCCCTGGAGGCTCTCCCCGATGATAGCTACTGGTGCCCCCACTCACCTGCTCCACCATCCTGCCGCAGCCAATGACCACCATGTTCTGTACATGCCCCCTGGTGGTCAGCACATGCCATAGTGACCTGTTGTTTGGTTATTCCACAATTAGGTCTATTTGCATATTAGCCTTTTATTATATAGAATTTGTTCTTTGTTTTCTACTTCCTTAAGTTACACCTATGTTGTTGATGAGATTTTTTTTTTTATATAAGCATTTATAGCTATAAATGTCCCCCTTGGCATTATTTCCACTGTGTCCCATAAGTTTTGATATGTTGCATTTTTCTCTTTTGTTTATCTTCATGTGCTTTTCAATTCCCTTGTGATTTTTTTTTTATCCATTGGTTGAGAATATTTTGTTTAATTTCCCCAAATTGGTGAATTTTTCTAGTTTTCTTCCTGTTATTTCTTTTTTCTTTTCTTTTTTTAAAATATATTTTATTGATATTTTTCAGAGAGGAAGGGAGAGAGATAGAGAGCTAGAAACGTTGATGAGAGAGAAACATCAACCAGCTGCTTCTTGCATACCCCCTACAGGTGATGTGCATGCAACCAAGGTACATGCCCCTGACCGGAATCAAACCTGGGACCTTTCAGTCCGCAGACCGATGCTCTACCACTGAGCCAAACCAGTTTCGGCCTTGTTATTGATTTCTAACTCCATCCAATTATATTTGGAGAAGACACTTTATATGATATGTTTATATATATATATCTAGACTTCATTTAAAAAAATGTTTATTAATTTTTTTTGAGACAGACAGGAAGGGGAGAGAGACAAAAATGTCAATGAGAGAGAATCATCTATCAGCTGACTCCTGCATGCCCCCTACTAAGGAGACAGCTCACAATCCAGGCATGTTTCCTGACCGGGAATCAAACCAGGGACCTCCTGGTGGATGGGTCAACACAACCACTGAGCCACACCAGCCAGGCTAGACTTAATTTTTGCCCTAACCTATGGTCTATATTGGGAAATGTCTCATGTCTATTTGATAAGAATGTGCATGCTGCCGAAACCGGTTTGGCTCAATGGATAGAGCGTCGGCCTGTGGACTGAAAGGTCCCAGGTTCAATTCCGGTCAAGGGCATGTACATTGGTTGCAGGCACATCCCCAAATCACTTCATCTGTTGGAGGTGTGCAAGAGGCAGCTGATCGATGATTCTCTCTCATCGATGTTTCTAACTCCCTCTCTCCCTTCCTCTCTGTAAAAAAAAATATCAATAAAATATATTAAAAAAAAAAAAAGAATGTGCATGCTGTTGTTAGGTAGGTAGTGTGTTCTGTATATGTCTGTTAGATATAGGTAATTTATTGTGTTGTTTAAGTATTTTATTTCCTTACATATCTTCTGTCTGGTTGCTCTATTCATTATTGATGATGGGGTTTGAAGTCTCCAACTATTATTATATAACTGTCTCTTTCTTCAATTCTATCAGCTTTCATTTCATATATCTTTGGTGTGTGTTAAGTATATAAGTATATATGATCCTATCTAATAAAAGAATAATATGCAAATTGACCATCACAAGGCACAAGATGGCTGCTCCCATGTGGTCAAAGATGGCTGCCCCCTTGTGGACACAAGATGGCCACCACAAGATGGCCACCACAAGATGGCCTGCAGGGGAGGGCAGTTGTGGGAAGTTAGGAGTGACCAGGCCAGCAGAGGAGGGCAGTTGGGGGTGACCAGGCTGGCAGATGAGGGCAGTTGGGAGAGACCAGGCCAGCAAGGGAGGGCAGTTGGGAGGGACCCAGGCCTGTAGGGGAGGGCAGTTGGGGGGGACCAGGCCTGCAGGAAAGGGCAGTTGAAAGCCAGCAGTCCTGGATTGTGAGAGGAATGTCCGACCTCCCAGTGGGATCAGGCCTAAATGGGCAGTTGGACATCCCTCATGGGTCCTAGATTGGAGAGGGTGCAGGCTGGGCTGAGGGACACCCCCCATGGACAAATTTTGTGCACTGTGCCTCTAGTTGATATATATTCTTGCTGTATAGTACCTTTTATTAATAGATAATGTCCTTCTTTGACTCATATCTTTTTTAAGTCTATTTTGACTGATATTTGTATATCTATCCTTGGTCTTTTTTGGTTATAATTTGAATGTAATTTATTTGTCCATCATTTCACTTTCAACTTGTTTGTCTTTGCATTTAAAATAGTCTCTAATAGAAAGCATTTAAATAAATCATATTTTTATCCATTCTGCCAATATCTGTATTTTGATTGGAGAGTTTAATTCTTTTACATTTAAAATAATAACTGATAAGGAGGGACTTTCATCATTTTGAAGTTTGTTTTCCATATGCCGTATAAGTTTTTTTGTTTTGTTTTGTTGTTTTTTTTGTCCTTCATGTCCTGCATTACTCTATTCATTTGTGTTTAGTTGATTTCTATAGTGAAATGTTTAAATTCATTTTTCATTTTTTGTGTCAATACTGGTATTATTCAACTATTTTCTTTGTAGTAACCATGAGAATTACATTCAACATCGTGAAGTTATAACACTGTGCTTGTAATTTATACCAGTTTAATATCAATAACATATAAAAACTAGGCACCTTTATAGGTCTGATCCAACTCCTTTTAGTTGTTGATGTAATAAAATTACATCTTTACAAATTGTGTTCCACAAAAAAAATAAACTAATAATTATTTTAAATAAAGTAGTCTGTTAATTATGAAGAAAATAAGATTTGAAGTTATAAATCAAAGTTTCAGTAATATGTATATAGTTTTAAATTAATAATTATAATTTTCTTTAAATGCATTGATATCATAAATTGGTTAAAATAAATTGCAATTACAAGTCATTTTTTTCAATAATACTAGCTTTTATAATTGCCCATCTATTTAACTTTATCAGTATCTTAACATGTAAACTTAATGCTTTCTCTGGAACTTTCTGAGCTTTTCCTAGATAAGTATGGTCAATTTCTAATTTTTTACATAGTTATAGTTGTTTTTCAGTGTCCTAGTTTTTATTATATGGCTTCTAAAATAGGAAAAAATAATATATGAAGAGGTCTGGGGAAGAGTACTGGCCATTTAAAAGACCTGGAAATCACTTCATCTGGTGGAGAAGAGCATGTAACATTGCGGGGAAGTGCAACAACAATGGCTATTCCCTTTGTTGTCAGAACCTCTGTGATCAGAAGTTCAGCAATCGAGGATAGCACGGATCCCGATATTTAGAGGACAGAGTCTTTTTCACCCACTGTGGCTTCTGCCAGTTGTGTGTAAGCAGCTCCAGGAAAAAACATGTGCATGCCTGCCTCATAGCTGAGGATAGAAGGTGGGTGGTATGACTGTGCTAAGAGCTGAAATTGATTGAAATTAACTTCAATTTACTGTCCAAGTATTCCCCTATAATATTCAAGCCTTCAACAGATTCCTGAATTCTAAAATAGTCAGATTCTGCAAGTACAGCTGTTGATTAGGTGGGGAGACAGATTCCTGAATCCTCTCCAAGCTTCTTACAATTTGAAGCAAGCAATTTGAACAGTAGCCTTAGTTGGAGAGACACTAACCTTTGTCAGATCTTTGCTAGCAAGTTCTGCCTCTTTGATCAAGAATGATTAATGGAAGGAGTATAATAGAAAAAAAAATTTGTAATGCTGGTCTTTGCTTAGCCTGTTTTCTAAGTGTTTTCTTGCACCAATTTGAATATGGCATTTTTCCAACACTGCAAATGAAGCCAAATTAGATCTCAAGATATAGATAGCACTTCTCTTAGTCAAGCCTGTTTTTATACTTCTCTTTCAGATTTCCCATATTTAAACTAGGCACCCTTCTTCTTAAAGCTCTAAGGAAGAAACATCATATGTGATAATACCCTGACATTTGCTCACAGTTTTTCTAATTATTTATTATTATTTTCAAATTATTTATAATATGAATCATGTAGTATAACAGGAGAAATTTTTCCATAAATTTTTTCTCTATATAAAAAGAGTAACCAATGTCCCAGAGTGAGATAATTGGTTTGTCACTTGCTCTCATTTGCCCTCTTTTACTCATCTATATTCCACAATTTAGGTACTATTGCTTTTACTACCCAATTTTCAAAAAAGTATTTATCAAATAAGAAGTGTTTGGCTAAAAGTAATAAGAAATGGCACTATTAGGAGCTTAAATAATAAAGGCATCTAATTACCTCATACATAACCAAAGAACTTCAGTCTTTCTTCAGAGCCTTCCAGAAGATTTCACCTGACTTATTGCCAGCATTTTGTCACAAACCAATCTATAAAATAATCACCAACAAAGGAGTGTAAGATTTGCACACTTTATTTAGATCAATTATGATTTATCCTCTGAGTTTGAAGATATTTTTCCCTTATCTGGGCCTATGGCTGATTGAACATTATTTAGATTTTATAAAATTATATTGCAGGAGGGAAGAGGTAAGCAACCAAATTATATTGAAGGAGAGAATAAGTAAGCAACTAAATTCCACATATCAAACATATATTTCATTTTATTTCATATCACATTCTCCTAACTTTTCTCTCATTTTTCTAACTGATCATACTTAGCTAAGAGGCTTGGTGCACAAAATTCATGCACTCGGGGGGTGGTTCCTCAGCCAGGCCTGTGTCCTCCTGTAGTCCGGTACCCCTCAGGGATTGGGCCTAAGTTGGCAGTCAGACATCCCTCTCACAGTCCGGGGCTTTTGCAGTTCCGGACCCTTCACTTCTTACCGCCCTCCTGCAGTGGAGGTGGGAAAGGCTCCTGCCACCACCGCTGTGTTTGCCAGTCATGAGTCTAGCTTCTGGCTGAATGGCACCCCTCTGTGGGAGTGCACTGACCACCAGGGGGCAGCTCCTGCATTGAGCATCTAGCCCCTGGTAGTCAGTGTGCATCATAGTGACCAGTCATTCTGCTGGTGGTTCTGCAGTTTGGTTTGAATATTAGGGTTTTATTATATAGGATCATTTTATGTGGCTAATTTCTGTTTAACTTTCAAATAATAGTGTTGTTTAGAACTCTGAACTCCGTTCTCTTTCATTCTTTAGTCTACAGAATATTCTATAGTATACTCATCTAGTCTCAATGGCTTCAATTATCTAAATATCTCTGAGTAACAGACATTTTGAACTCATGATAATCAAAGCTGGGCCAGGGAGGGACATGGGAGGTTGGTCAGCTGGGAGGGAAGGACCCCACTGGTGCACAAATTCGTGCACTGGGCCTCTGGTATCTAATAAAGCTGGGCAAAATAAAGAATTTATAGAAGTTAAAAAATAGATATAATGACAAAAATATGACTGTAAGAAGTGAAGAAGCACTTTCAAGTAGGTAGAAATAGTTAATATGAAAGTTTAAAAAAATGAAGCAAAAAAAATCATATAAGCACAGAAAAGTGCCCATTTTATTTAGCAGAAAAAGTTGAAATGGAAATTTGATTTTGGTTGGAGAAAGAGGTAATACAGAAAGGGAATTTACGGATATGATGAACTGAATGCATGTTCTTGATCTGTCTTACTCTCGGCTCCTTGCATGATACATTTTTTTTTTTAAATTTTTGTTGTTTTTATAATATTTATTGTTGAAAGTATTACATATGTCCCCTTTTTTTTTCCTCCCATTAACCCCTTGTAGCCCATCTCCATCTCCCCAAGCATCCCCCCCTATTGTCTGTGTCCATAGTGTATGCATATATGCATACAAGTTTTTTGGTTGATTTCTTCTCATCTACCCACCTGCTCTTGCCTTCCTTCTGAAATTTGGCAGTATGTTTCGTGCTTCTATGTCTCTGGATCTATTTTGTGTAATAGCTTATTTTGTTCATTAGATTCCACATATGAGTCAGATCATGTGATACTTGTCTTTTTCTGACTCTGTTATATCACCTATCATAATGTTCTCTAGTTCCATTCAGGTTGTTTCAAAGGGTAAGAGATCATCCTTTTTTTTCTTTTTCTTTTTTTTAATGCATAGTATTTCCTGATGTAAATGTAGCACAGCTTTTTTATCTACTCATCTCCTGATGGGCACTTGTGCTGTTTCCAGATCTTAGCTATTGTAAATTCTGCTGCTATGAACATAGGGGTGCATACATTCTTTCTGATTGGTGTTTCAGGCTTATTAGGATATATTCCTAGAAGTGGGATCACTGAGTTTTAAAGTTTTAATAACTAAAATGTGTTTCATGGTAATATTTGTGGGAAATTTTAGGTGCATTTGTGGAACGTTTTCTATAAAAGAGAGTATGTCTTAGAATTAATTATAGTAATTTATATTCCTTCTCCAAAGCATGGGGCCAAAGTACAGCTTCCTAGTTATTCCGGAGACCCAAACTTACAATCTAGAGGACCTCTAGATGGCATAAGTTACTACATGCAATCCTTGAAGAAAGCTTCTGGTCATGAAAATGTAAATAGCCTAAACAATTATCAATCCTAATGGACTAAATCAATCCTAGTCTGGATATTTAGGATATGACTGCCTTTCTCTTGTATTAATAAAACAAAAATTATTAGAAGGCATACCTAAAATAAGATGAAAGAAATAAAATCAATCATATCAGTATCACAATAAACAATAGGCTAGTTTCTCCTAAATGCTAGAAAGTAAGGTAAGAAAATATTCAAGCAGATATTTCATCTAAAAGTTCACTTCAGAAAGATAAGACAGATATATTGAAAAAAAAAGGGATGAGAAATGATTCACAAAACAAATATAAAAATCAATCAGAAGACACAATATTCATGTCATTACCAGAACGAAACATTAAGTATGACAAAAAGGGAGAATTTTACTTCAGATGCTTCAATCCCTGTAATTTGTGAATATGTTACCTTATTAAACTGGGGGGAGGGGAGGAAAGACTGGAAATAAAGACTGAGTTTAAGGAACCAGAGAAGGGGAGATTATCTTGATTTAGGATGTCACAACCTAATCATATGAGTCCTTAAAAGCAGAGGGTTTCTGGTGGGAATGCAGACTGGTGCAGCCACTGTGGAGAACAGTTTCCTCAAAAAATTAAAAATGGAACTTCTATTTGACCCACTTCTAGAAATGTATTCCAAAAAAACAGAAACACCAACTAGAAAGAATATCTGTGCCCCTATGTTCATAGAGGCACAATTCACCATAGCTAAGATTTGGAAACAGCCTAAGTGCCCATCAGTAGACAAGTGGATTAGAAAACTGTGGTACATCTACACAACAGAATTCTACGCTGCTGTAAAAAAGAAGGAATTCTTACCATCTGCAGCAGCATGGATGGAACTAGAGAGCATTGGGCTAAGCAAAATAAGCCAGTCAGAGAAAGAAAAATATCACATGATCTCATCATTTGTGGAATATAATGAACAACATCATTTGATGAACAAAAATAGAATGAGAAACATAGAAGCATCAAACAGATTGTACAGACTATGAAGGAAGGCAGGGGGTGGGGGGTAAGAGATCAACTAATGGACTTGTATGCATGCATATGACCAAAACCAATGGACACAGACAGTAGCAGGGTGAGGGATTGTGCTTGGGGGAGGGATTGGTGGGGGAGAGGTCAATGGAGGAATAAAGGAGACTGTATTTTTTTAAACAATAAAGAATTTTTAAAAAGCAGAGGATCTTTTCTGGCTATGGTTAGAGGGAGATGTAATACAGAAGAAAGATCAGAGTCTTAACATTACTGGCTTTGAAGATGGAGGAAGAGGGCAGCCTTTGGAAGCTGGAAATGTCAAAGAAAATGATGATCCCTTAGAGTCTTCAGTAAGGAATGTAATTGATTTAAATTCAATAAGACCTGTGTCAGATTTCTAATCTACAGAACTATAAGATAAAAAATGTACATTATTTTATGCCACTGAGTTCATTGTAATTTGTTACAGCAGCAGTATAAAACCAATGTAGATTTCTGTAATGCAATAATCAACAGAGAATATAAAACTGTCACAGTTTTTATGTGTCAAACGAAAAAGCAATAAAATATATAAATCAAAAACGCCAAACTACCAGAATCATCATAGTAATATATGGTAATATAGTTGCTTAAGGGAAAAAATGGTATAGTTGCTGGGGATGTAAACAACACAATAACATTTTTTTTTATGTAAGAAATGGATGAGGAGAAGAGATTACTCTCTGTAAGAAGATAAGCTTTTACTCTCCAAAGAGAGTATATATTAATTTATTGTATTTGTATAGAACTTACAAATACCAATTTTGAGCTTGGCTACAAAAAAAACATATATATATATATTCATTATAGAGAGGAAGAGAGAAAGAGAGAGAGAAAACATCGATGATGAGAGAGAATCATTGATTGTCTGTCTCTTGCATGCCCCTTACTGGGGATCAAGCCCACCACCCAGGCATGTGCCCCTGGTCATAATTGAACCTGGGACCCTTCAATCCACAGACCAATGCTTTATCAATTAAGTCAAACTGGCTAAGGCTAGGAAAAAAGAAAAGAAAAGAAAAGAAAAAACAAGAAAACTTGCCGAAACCGGTTTGGCTCAGTGGTAGTGTCTATCTGCGGACTGAAAGGTCCCAGGTTCGATTATGGTCAAGGGCATGTACACCCCCTGGTAGGGGGTGTGCAAGAGGCAGCTGGTCGATGTTTCTCTCTCATTGATGTTTCTAGCTCTTTATCTGTCTCTCTACCTCTCTGTAAAAAATCAATAAAAGACAAACAAACAAACAAACAAACAGAAAACTTGAATACATTCTCCCAAACAGACATTTATAGGCCATACTAGAGGCCCAGTGCACAAAATTCTATCATGGGGGTGCTCAGCCCAGCCTGCACCCTCTCAATCTGGAATCCCTCTCAAAATCCAGAACCAGTGGCTCCTAATAATTCACCTGCCTGCCTGCCTGATGCCCCTAACTGCTCCCCTACCAGCCTGATGGCCCTAACTGCTCTCCCCTCCTGTCTTAATCCCCCTAACTTCCTATCTGCTTTCCCCGGCTGGCCTGATCCCCCTAACTGCTCTCCCCTACTGGACTAATCCTAACTGCCTAACTGCTCCCCTCTTCCAGCTCGATCCCCCTAACTGCCCTCTCCTGACAACCTTATCCCCCTAACTGCCTATCTGCTCTCCCCTCCTGGCCTGATCCCCCTAACTGCCTATCTGCTCTTCCTTCCTCCCCGCTCCCTTCTGACCCATGGCACAGGTGTGCTGAGAGCTCTCTACTGTGGCCCTGACCATATCCTGACTGGTCATTATGCAATGGTGCCCTGGACAATTTGCATATTCTTCTATTATTAGTATACATTATTATCCCATAACAATCAGATGTCAAAACAAAAGCAAAAAATAAAAAATGGGATGATCCTCTGAAAATATTTTTTCTCTACTGGAAAATAATTAGCAGTCATCTAAATACCTTATGGATTAAAGAGCAAATATATAAATTTTGAAACAAAATAGCATAATAAAAAACTCCATTTTATTTAAATAGAGTTCCATTTGGGTTTTTAAGACTGCATATTTCAAATATGTTACTTCACAGTTCATGTGTGCTTAATCTTGTCCTTTCTGGGTGATTAGTATTCTCATTTTATTGAATAGTCTTTGTTTCTTTAAGATGGATATCAATACATTTTTTTTCACATGGCACAGGAAATTTCCACCTGATCTATTTCTGATAACCTTGTTTTTATGGACTAAGCATTACATAAAACACTATTTAGGAGTTACAACTTAAAAATGATCACCTCAGAAAAAAATTTCGCTATTTAAAAAATCTAAATCTATAAAAGGTTTAAATTAGAAGCTGAACTTTTAAATAAATTTGAAAATTCTTATAATTTATAAGGTTTTTTGACCAAATGCTAATTATTATCAAGAAATTAATAATATTTTAACTTTAAACTTTAGAGAGAGTGAACTAGTAATGAAATAGCTCCCTCTCCCAATTCTCAAGTATCCAATAACTGTTGGAAGATATGTGATGATCTAAAAAAAAGATACAATAGGTTTTAAAATGATTCTGTAGAAGTCCCTCAGTTCATGCACAAATCATTCATCTTACGAAATAAAATGAAAGTGTTAAAACAGGATTGCTTTTCCTCTATGGGCTTTTACAGGCATTCACTTGCTGCATAAGATGTTCTTATCCAAACAACAGGAAAAATAACCAGTTAGAGGTTTGAAATCACTATGAACAATAGTCTTGACACATCTTAGAATTATCAATGTCTTAAAACCTACTTGCTTGGACTTTTGAGACTTTCAGATGTGCTTGTCTATTCTAAAAACAAAGAATAAAATAGCTGGCAAGGTATATCCTTCCATGTAGAGAAAGCTGAAAGCAGTTAGATGGTACAAACCAGTATGGATTCATTAATTTTTAATATTTAAACATTTTAAATATAAAATATATTAAATACATGACCTGTGAACAACATATCAAATTAATTTGTATAACTTCTTTATAGTTAAATATTTTCCTGAAGAAAATGGCAAATATAAATACTGACATATTTTTGCTCAGGAGTGTGTTATTTTTCTCAGGCAATCAAGGCTGAATATCTAAATTATTTTTGATGTATTTAATTTGTTCACTATTTGCAGGTTGTTGGAAATTTAAAGTTCTTTTTTTTTTTCCTAGAAGTTCCTCTTAATTATATCCATTTCATTTTTCCTTGCTATTGTTCTTATTCTGAAGTACTAGCATATTAGTGTATATCTAGATTGCCATAACAGATTATTAGCTGGATGTCTTTTATTGGTCTTCTTTACTTTAAGGTCTTCCAAAATAGCCCCTAATTAATTAATTGTCCTTGCAACATAGTGACAACTTAAATACCAATACTTTGCATGGAAGACAATTCCAGAAATTTTTTAAAATCTCAAATTATTGGGTTTCTTTACTTTATCTACAAGGCTCAAGGGGCTCAGCACCATTTCTAGTGCTTCAGGTATAGGCATCATCTCCAGTCTACCAGGATGCACAGGGTGCTGTCATCAAACGTTTATACTGAATAGTGTAATTGACTTCCTAAGCTAGTTTGGCCACTCCTTCTTTTTCACCTTCTTTTAGTCCTCTCCTTCAATTATATCATTTCACATATATGTGTTACTTGAGCAATACTTTTTAATTGATTAATTTTAGTTAAATTATATATGTATTTATATACACACATTTATATGTATATCCTACATAATAAAAGAGCAATATGCAAATTAGTCAACACTCTGCTACCCCCACAAGCCATGCCCACCAATCAATCAAGAAGGAGTATGCAAATTAACCCCAACCAAGATGGCTGTGGCCACAGAGCGAGCAGGAGGGAGTCTTGGGTTTCCTATATCTATATCTATATCTAAATCTATATCTATATCTATATCTATATCCATATCCATATCCATATCCATATCCATATCCATATCCATATCCATATCCATATCCATATCCATATCTATATCTATATCTATATCTATATCTATATCTATATCTATATCTATATCTATATCTATCTAAGGCCCAGTGCACAAAATTCAAGCGCGGGTATGGTCCCTAGGCCTGGCTTGCGATCAGGGCCATCTTCCCCAGCTGGACCCGCCCCCCCACCGCCACCTACTCTGGTTCTCTGTTCGCCATTGGGTGATGGGTGCCTGACAGCTGGGGGAAGGGACCAAGAAGTGGTAAGTGTGCTTCATAGTGACTGGTCTAGTGGTCATTTTGGTCATTCTGCCATTAGGGTCAATGTGCATATTACCCTTATATTACATAGGATAGAGACCTGGTACATGGGTGGGGACCAGCTGACCTTTCCTGAAGAGGGCCCCAGATGAGAGTTGGGGTCCCCACTGGAGGGCTTGGCCAGCCTAAGCAAGGGGCCATGGGTGGTTTGCAGGCCAGCCACGCCCCCAGTTTGGTCAAGAAGGACATCTGGAATAACGTCCAGAATATGTCCAGTCTCTCTGGTCTAATTAGCATGCTATCCTTTTATTAGTATAGATTTATTTTATACTATTTGATATTTAAATTTTAGCTAAGTGTATTAGGAGATAGAATTGTGATTAACATTAGGAAGATATAAAATAATTACATGAACAAAAGAAATACAACATAATTATAAATATAGTAAGCTGAATGGTAATGCAATTTCTTTTTCAATTTTCATACTCTACTACTAATAATTCACTCAACATTTTAATTTAATATGTATGTTATATTAGTCTAAAAATGTTGGGTTATATCCTCGTGTGTATTATGCTTGCTCCAAAACAAATGAAATTAGTAGAGTTGAGGGCTGAAACAGAGCCCTTCCATGATTTTCAAGTCATAAGCATCCTCTGTCTAAAAACATTCCATCCCTTTTACCTTTTAAGACAAGAATGGCATTAAAGCAGAATGCTTTGTTTAAGGGGAAATACAATCCTCAACTAAGTTCAAATCTTGTGTCCATTTTCATTCTCACTAAATGTTAGGTTAATAGATAAGTGACAAAAATATTGTACAATACACTAGATTAAGTTGTGCCTAATTAGTCATATAAAAAGAACATTCAGGACTAGTGTATTATTCAGAGTTCTCCACAGTAACAGAACCAGTGTGTGTGTCGGGGGGCGGGGGGAGATGGGGCAGGGATAGTAGTGGGTAGTGGGGAAAAAGAGAGATTGAGATTTAAAGAAATTGAAATACATGATTATGGGGAACAGCAAGTCTGATATCAGTACATCAAAGGCTAGAAATTCTCAGGCAGGTGTGGATGCTATAGTTTCGAGGCAGAACTTCTTTCTTAGGGAAAACCCAGCTTTGCTTTTACGCACTTGAAATTACTTGGATGATGCCTTCCCACATTATCAAGAATAATATCCTTTGATTAAGGTCAATTTACTATAGATATTAACCCAACTACAAAAAAACCACCCTTCATAGCAACACAATAGATTAGTGTTTGAATAAGTGAGTACTATATAAGTGAGTATTGTAGTCTAGCCATGATTATATAAAAAACTAACCATTGCAGTATATCTCTTGTCAACTTGGCATACATATGAGACTGGCGTGCTGCCCACTGTGCCAAGAGGGCCGCCAAAATTGGCATATGTATACATATACATCCTTAACCATATTTAATCTATAAATAAAAAATAGCAATGCCATACTTCCACCTTACATAATACAATTATCTTGTGTACAAACAAAAATGTGCTAACCCCTTCCCCAGAAGGGGATGTGAAATCCCTGGGTGATGTTCACTCTTGTCCATGATATCCCATAACTTCAATGTATATATAATATACACTAATATATATACACTAATATATATATATATATATATATATATATATATATATATATATATAGTATAAATACACACAAACATATTTATAACAAAATAAGAAATAGTTCTAACAGTTAGTCTTCAGCTCCTTGAATGGTCCCATGATCATAACTTTTATTTGTAACTACTGTCTTCTATTACCTATTTCATATGACTTTTGCCCTCAGCAAACCCTTCAGCTGATAATGGTTCTTTTCCTAAAGGGGAGATACAAAGCTTAATTCATGTATGTCTGACGTATTAGTAGTTATTCCTGATTTGGGCTGTTGGGAGTTTTCCTTGCATTAACAGTAATGACAGAGCATGGTAGAACTAATAGATGCCATAAAATGCTTCCTGTATTCTAGACACACTCTTTTTTTTTTACCTCTATTTTGTTGGAGCTTCCAATTTTCCTTTGTTAATTAGGATAAATCAGCCCAACAGATACAGTAATTATCTTCTTTGCTTATTGATTAGGAGACATTAGGAGTCCAAATTGACTGAATAGCAGTCTTAACTTCCAGTTCAATGGAATTATTGTTGTCTCTTGGTATAAACATTGCTTCCTTTGGAATTAAGAAATCCAGATTAATGGAGCATAAGGTCATGGGGACAGGAAGCAACACTTTTGCTAGTGTATAACTAGGGGGGAATATAGCCTAGACAAGATGATGCATAAAACTAAGCATCACAGTCTATCCCTTGTCAACTTGGCACATATATACAACAATACTGGTAAGCGACACGAGAAAGGGAGCCAAATGACCATGGTTCCCATTTTGGCTATACTTCCATCCTGCACATATGTCCTCATGAGGAGTTCATTACTATCAATTAACTTTCATATGTGGAATTATGGCATACAGAATTTTTTAAATATATATTTTATTGATTTCTTACAGAGAGGAAGGGAAAGAGATAGAGAGTTAGAAACATTGATGAGAGAGAAACAGATCAGCTGCCTCCTGCACACCCTCTACTGGGGATGAGCCTGCAACCAAGGTACATGTCCTTGACCAAAATCAAACCCGGGACCTTTCAGTCCACAGGCTGATGCTCTATCCACTGAGAAAAACTAGTTTGGGCTCCACACAGAATTTTTATCAAGGAATTCACTTAACAGAAAACGAAGTGCAACAATGGGGACCATGCTCAAGGAATTCACTGATCTTAATATGTTACTCATAATCCTAAATCAGCTGGCTTGGTATAATTATGGAGTAGCTTTTTAAATACTCAGTTACAGGTCCAGATAGGTAGCCCTTCCTTGTAAGATTGAGGTAATTTTTATCCAGATTAAGTATAGTTGTATATACTTAATAGTTGTACTGGTTAATAATGCAGATTTTTTTCAATAGATGGAGTTACACATATGATAATATATATGTGATTTGATGTGTAGCTATTTCGTTGTATTGACAGCAAGCTTCAAAACTTCATATGTAAAATTTTGCTGAAGATTTTAACATCATAGATATTTTTAATCTAAAAATGTCAAATTCCGTGCCAAAAAAAAGAGCATGTGTGGGAAGTTTTAATTCATTACTTTATTTTGAAGAAAAAGTTATTGTATACTTTGGAAAGATTATAGTGAACATGCTCCATCTCAAGATACTTGTGAATGCTGGTTTAAACGCTTTAAAAGTGATGATTTCTATGTGAAAGACAAAGAACATCAGGTCAACTGAAAAAGTTTGAAGATTAACAATTACAAGCATTATTGGATGAAGATATGTGTCAAACTCAAAAACAGCTTGCAGAAAGATTAAACATTGCTCAGCAAACAATTTCCAATCATTTCCAAGCAATGATAAGGATTTTAAAGGAAGAAAAATGGGTGCCATATCAACTGAATGAAAGACAAATGGAAAACTGAAAAATCATCAATAAAATCTTACTTCAATGGCATGAAAGAAAGTATTTTTTGCATCCAATTGTGACTGGTGATGAAAAGTGGATTTATTTTGAGAATCCTAAATGCACAAAATCTTCTGTTGATGCAGGTCCACCATCAACATAGACTGCAAGGCCAAATTGCTTTTGGAAAGAAGACAATGCTCTGCGTTTGGTGGGATCAGGAAGGTGCAGTGTAGTATGAGCTTCTAAAATCAGATGAAACCATTAATACTGATTTCTACCAACAACAAATAATCAATCTGAGCCATGCTTTGATCATGAAACAACCAGAATGGGCCAGAAGATATGGCAAAGTAATTTTGTTTCAAGATAACGCACCATTACACAATTCAAAACCAGTTGAAGACACATTAAAAGATCTTGCCTGGGAAGTATTAACTCACCCGCTGTATTTAGCAGACCTTGATCCTTCAGATTACCACTTGTTCTGTTCCATGGCACACTTTCTGAGCAGCACTTTAAAATGTATGTAAGAAGTGGAAAATTAGGTGTCTGAATGGTTTGCCTCAAAATAAGGAAAGTACTATTTGGACAATATCCACAAATTACCTGAAAGTTAGGAGAAATGTGGACATTACTTTGAATAAAGCACTTTTGATGTTTCTCTTGGAATTATCATGTTTTCTTTGATTACAAAATCTGCATTATTAACTGGTACACCCAGTACATGTGCCTTCAGGATTTGCTTAGGCCTAGTCTTGTATATACCACTTCCATTTGATGGTGGAGTGTTTCCCTGCATGCCCAATTTTGTGGTTTGATGGATCAGGTAATTCCTAGTTCATAATGGGCAATTCGAGTTGCATGGAAACTTGGTGGCCCATGACTAAGTGTTCAGTCTCTGGAAGGCCCAGTAGCAAGCCCAAAGCTGTTTCTCAAAATAACAGTAGTGCCGAAACCGGTTTGGCTCAATGGATAGAGCTTCGGCCTGTGGACTGAAAGGTCCCGGGTTCGATTCCGGGCAAGGGCATGTACCTTGGTTGCGGGCACATCCCCAATAGGGGATGTGCAAGAGGCAGCTGATCGATGATTCTCTCTCATTAATGTTTCTAACTCTCTATCCCTCTCTCTTCCTCTCTGTAAAAAAGCAATAAAATATATTTAAAAATAACAGTAGTTATCTGCAGGAGAATAACAGAGCTTTCTTTAAAATTCACAAGGCTATCCACTGCAATTCATCTATAGAGGTCTTTCAAATGCACCAAATAGCATATCTATCTGCCACTGAAATTCCAAGCATCATTGGGCCTGCTGGATCATATGGCTCACATGTCAGAGCAGCTCATAAGTCAGCCTGGAACTGTTGCTGACCCTTCTCTTTTTCTAGGCCCCACTTAAAACTAACAGCCTTTTGGGCCACTCAGTAAGTGAGATAGAGAAGCACAACTGAATAAAGAATGTGTTGTCTTCAAAGTCTGGAGACCCATTAGATATTGGGCCCCTTATTTTGTTTGTAGGAGAGGCCAGATCCAATAACTTATCTTTCAACTTAGAATAGGTATTTCAATATGCCCCACACCTTTTACTGAGGTGGAAGGTCCTTGAATTTTTGTTGGATTTATTTTTCACCATTTGGCAGAGTTTGGCCAGAGTTATTGCTATTACTTATTCACTAGGTTTAATCAGTGGAATAGTATCAATTTAATGGACCAGTATGTAAGGGAAAGGTAAGCAAGTTCTCTGCTGATTAAATTATGACATACTGGAGGCCCATTGCACAAAAGCCATGCACAAGTAGGGTCCCTAGGTCTGGCTGGCAATCAGGGCCACTCTGCAGAGAGACTGGTGGGATGACGGGGGCTGTTGGCACCTACCTTGGCTGGCCTGGTGCTGCCTCCATTCATGCATTGAACATCTGCCACCTGGTGGTCAGTGTGCATCATAGTAACCAGTCATTTCGTGGATCATTCCACTGTTTAGTCAATCTGCATATTATACTTTTATTATATAGGATGTCTGGGGAATTCACATAACTCTGAGCTACGAGACTGAAGATTTATTGCTGGCTTGTCAGTTGAAACATACTTCTCTGGTGGTCTTTACTAATATACTTAATGAAAAAAGAATTTATCAGATCAATACCCAAAACCTATATAATTTTATTAACCAATATCACCCCAATAAATTCAATAAAATATTTGAAAATAGCTATATATCAAATACTAGAGATATGGAATTTTATCAGTTAATGAAACCACATCTGAAACAGTAGCTATAATATTATATAGTTATTATCTAGTTATGTTTGTAATCTACTGTTGTGTACCTAGATCCACTTTCTACATAGGCAAATTAAATGGAAATTAAGTGGGAATCACCACCTTTGTATACTTCTGATCTTTGATAGTGGCAATAATATTTGCTATTTCTTTAGGAATGAGTTATTACTTTTGGTTTGGTATTTTTCTTTGTAAAGATAATCCTAGTGGTTCCACTTGGCCTTTCCCACTATCATATCCTTCCGTCCACAGGTCAGGCACTGAGTATATATATTCTAATTATAAATTCCTGAGGTATGGAAATAGCTATAGGATGGATTTGGGGACGCACTAGATCCACTGTGAGATGGATCTGAGCTAAAACTCCATTGATTCCCTACATAAGCCCCTACTCTGCCTAGTAGACCACAGTGATGTTCTGGCTCTCCTGGAATTAGTGTCAGTTCAGAGTCAGTGTGCAATAATCTCTAAAATAATCTTATCTCTTTTCCCTCAAAGCGCAGTTACTCTGGTGAAAGGACCTTTTGGAGAAAGCTCAAAGAAATATTAACAGTAACAGTATACATATTTGGTGGTGTAGCAGGATGATTCTAAAAGAGGACTGAGGCTCCCTTTAATTTAGAGCTCTAGGTCTATAAACTGGCTCAACTCTAGGAATTGACTTAGGAGTCATTATTCTCTGTTTTGGTCATTCAGGTTAGACTTTTCTTTTTCATTTCACCTAGAACTCTTCCATGATTACAAATCAAATAAGAATTTTGTAAACTGCTCATCTGTTTCTTTTCTAGTGATGCCATGATTAACTAGCCAGCATAAGTATTTGTGAATTAGACTATTTTGATTATTGTTTTGACTCTTCTTTCCATTGTGGTAACCATGCTTGCCTTATCATTGGCAAATAAACACTACCACTTGGTGCCTGCCACTCTGGGATACAATTACTACAGTTGCATGTAAGAATCATATTTAACTGGAAACAGTTTCTGCTGTGATTTTGGACTACAGAGAAGAGTGATCAAGAGATTTTTAAGGATGCTGTGGCTGAACATATAATTTTACTAGTATTTCTCATAGTTGTGGTGAAATGTGTGTCATCTGGACATTCCCCAGGTGGGGGAGAATTTCTTATATGATAAAATCTGGCTAACATCCCAATCTCCTGAAGTCTTTTTAGTTACCTTTCTTTATATTGTATCATTATAATTTTGGCACTTAAGTTCATATTCTGTAAGCATATTTTCGTCCATGTTTCGACCAACCAACTAAATATACCAGTAGAGCCCTTTCTAACTCCTTGAACTATGACCCTGAATCCAAAATCTCTCTTCAGTAGTCTCATATCAATAAATTCAGCCATACCCAGCTTTATTTTCCTTCTACTCTTGCCCCCTATATCCATTATCAACATTCTTCCTATTGTTAAGTTGTATGAGTTCCCTGTAAATTTTGGTGATTAAACCCTTGTTGGAGACAAAATTGGCATATATGTTATTCCATGCAATGGGATTTCTTGTTATTTTGTTGTTTAGATGGTTTCTTTTGCTGTTCAGAAGCTTTATATTTTTAAAATATAATTTAATTGATTTTTTACAGAGAGGAAGGAAGAGAGACAGAGAATTAGAAACATCGATGAGAGAGAAACATCCATCAGCTGCCTCCTGGACACCCTCCACTGGGTATGTGCCCACAACCAAGGCACATGCCCTTGACCAGAATCAAACCCGAGACCCCTCAGTTTGCAGGCCGACGCTCTATCCACTGAGCCAAACCAGCTAGGACAGGGTTTTATATTTTTATGCATTCCCATTTGTTTATTTTTACCTTAGTTTCCATTGTTCTAGGAGCTCTATTGATAAAGGTATTGCTAAGAAATATATCTGATATCTTGCTGCCTATCGGTTGTTCTAAGATTTTTATGGTTTCCTGTCTTACATTTAAGTCCTTTATCCATTTTGAGTTTATTTTTGTGTATGGTGTAAGTTGGTGGTCTAGTTTCATTTTTTTGCATGTATTTGTCCATTTTTCAGACCACCATTTATTGAAGAGACTGTCTTAACTCTATTGTATGGTTTTGCCTACTTTGACAAATATTAATTGAGCATAATTGTTGGGGTTGATTTCTATGTTCTCTGTTCTGTTCCACTGGTCTATATGTCTGTTGTTATGCCAGTACTAGGCTTTATAGTATAACTTGATATCTGGTATTTTGATCCCTACAATTTTGTTCTTCTTTCTCAAGATTGCTGTAGCTATTTGGGGTCTTTTTTATTCCATATGGATTTTTGGAGAGTTTGCTCTAGGTCTGTGAAATATGCCCTTGGTATTTTATGGGGATTGCATTGAATCTGTAGATTACTTTGAGTAGTATGGACATTTTAATGATGTTGATTCTACCAATACATGAACACACTATATTTTCCCATTTGTTTATATCTTCTATCTCTTTTTTCATTGTCCTATAGTTTTCCAAGTATAGATCTTTTACCTACTTAGTTAAGTTTATTCCTAGGTACCTTAATTTTTTTGTTGCAATGGTAAATGGGATTTTTAAAATTTCTCTTTTTGTCAGTTCATTATTGGTGTAATAAAAAAAGCCATCTATTTCTTGGTGTTAATTTTGTATTCTGCTATATTGTCAAATTCATTTATTAGGCTTAGTAGTTTTTTTAAATTTATTTTTTTTTTTAAGTTCCACATGTAAGTGAAATCATATGGCATTTGTCTCTCTTTGGCTTATTTCACTCAGCAAAATTATCTATAGGTCCATCTATGCTGTTGCAGATGACAATATTTTGTTCCTATTTTAAAAACTGAGTCATATTTCCTTTTAGCATATAAAATATTTTTAATCTTAATTACCTCCTACTTATACCAGACAAAACAGAATTTAAAACAAATTCTATACTCATTTCTTATTTACTCATTCATCCCTAGATAGACAATGAAGTTTGCTTTCATAGCTTGGCTATTATAAATAAAGCTGTTATGAAGATATGGATATATATATATATATATATATATATATATATATATATATTTGATTTAGTGTTGGGGAACACAAGATATTTGACTACAAGGAGGACATTCTGAGAAAAGGGAAGCATGCAGAAGGCCATCTGCCTTGTTTATTGGAATTCTGACTTAAGGGAGTGCTGAAGATGGCACCCCAAATTATTCCTTGACCTTTCCAAACAAATCTGTGCATGTGCAGATTCCACAAATAAGTGAGATCATCTGATATTTGTTTTTCCAGGTGTTTACTAGAATCCTTAATCTTTATATTTGGGTGCCCTTGCTTAAAGGACACTACAAACACATGTGTCCTCCCAAGATTACATCCCCTACTGATTGTGTTTTAAAGATAAACTTTACCTCAAACTGCTGTTACAATAAAAGGCTAATGAGGCAGGCAATCGAGGTTGCCTGGTCCTTTTGGCCAGGCCATCCCTTAGCCCTCTCTTTCAATGCAAACATTGTGCGAGAGCAATGGTCAGTAAACATTCCCCCACATTAACACCACATTAGTCAACAGAGCCAAATATCAACAGTACAACGATTGAAATTTTGTTTGAGAGCCAAATTTTTTTAACTTCAACTTCTTCTAATACCACTTCTTCAAAATAGACTCTCCCAGGCCATGGTATTTTGTGGAAGAGTCATACTCAAGTGGCCAAAGAGCCTCATGTGGCTCGCAAGCCGCAGTTTGCCAACCAAGGTGCTAAAGTAATCCATTTCTCCGTTACTCAGGGTCTGCTGGTCAATCCCGGCAATTTAGTATTTTGGGTCTCCAGATAAATACCCAGAAGTGGAATTGCTGGGTCCTTTGTTGTCTCTTGTTATAGAATTTGTTTTAAAGTCTTTTTTGTCTTGTATAAGTAGGAGGTAATTAATATTAAACAAGATCATAGGGGTGAGGTCCTGAACAAATTGGATTGGTGGCCTCATAAAGAGGAAGAGAGAGATTTAAGTTGGCAGAATGTAGTTCCTCTTGGTCCTAAGTTCAAGTCCCCTATTTTCTTACTGGCCATAAATGGGGGTTACTTTCAATTCAATAGTCACTTGAATTACTATCATGTTGCCTCTCTGTCTTCAAATCAGAAACTTTAGGCAAGTCCTTCTCTTGTTTCAAATATTTCTGACTTATTCTTCTGCTATATATATGTACTGTCTCCAGCTGAAGAAGGTGGTTTGCTTTTAGGGACTCAAGTACTTTCATTTGGCATACCTGGGTAATCTCAGCTACTCTCTCCACCTTAAGATAATTACATCCTTAATTATATCTTCAATGTCCCTTTTGCCATGAGACATAACATATCCAGAGGTTCTGGATATTAGGGTATGTGCATCATTGGAAAGTCATGTTTTTTCCTGCCACGATGGGGAATATAGATTTCTGCAGAGCCATGGGAGAGGAAACAAATGAAAACAAATTATTGCACACAGCCTCAATTTCCTGCCAGGATGTTTAAACATGCTAGTTACACTACAAAAAAAATTACACAGAAAATTATAGAAGAGGAGAGGAAATGCAAGTTCCAAAAATTAACCTATAATTCCATGAGAAACTGCTAAATAGACTTAAGGGCCAATGTGATAGTATTAGGAGTTGGGCCTTTGGGATGTACTTAGGTCATGAGGGGAGAGCTGTCATGAATGGGACTAATGCTCCTACAATAGAGGCCCCACAAATCTCCCTAGCCCCTTCCATCATGTGAAGACACAAGACTGCAAAATGGAGGAGGGCTTTTACCAAACTATACTGACATCCTAATCTTGGACTTCCAACCTCTAGTCTAGGTATTTTGTTATAGCAGTGCAAATGGACTAAGATGAAATGGTCCAAATCATTGGTGCCAACACCAAATGTGTTTGAGGTGTAATAATGTCAACTAAAAAGCCCTGCTGGGATAGAAAGTTCATGAACACTGGTTCAGGATTTCTAGCCACTTTCAGGCATTTTTTTCTCTGAAACCAAGGAATGTGCCTGCTTTTAATGTTGATTCCATATAAGGCTTTAAAGGTAAATTTAATGATTATGTTTGTTTTTTGGTGGAGTGGCAGTCAAAATATTTAATCAAGTGTGGTTTAATGGGACTTGAGCCTCTCTCTCTCTCTCTCTCTCTCTCTCTCTCTATATATATATATATATATATATATATATATATATATATATATATGGTTGACAATATTACAGATATCTCCCATTCCCCCACATTAACACCCATCCCCACCAGGTCTTCACCACCCTATGGTTTCTGTCCATGGGCTATGCATATAATTATATAAGTTCTTTGGTTTCTTTCTCCTCATATCCCCACCCCCACATCAAGGGCTGTCAGTTTGTTCCATGCCTCCATGATTCAGGTCTTATTTTATTGGTCAATTCATTTTGTTTATTAGATTCCACAAATAAGTGAGATCATGTAATATTTGTCTTTCTCGGATTGGCTTATTGCACTAAACATAATATTTTCCAGGTCCATCCATGCTGTCCCAAAGGGTAACTGATCCCTCTTTTTTACAGCTGCATAGTATTCCATTGTATAAAAGTCACACATATTTTTTATTCATTCATCTACTGATGGGCACTTGGGCTGTTTCCAAATCTTAGCTGTTGTAAATAGCACTACTATGTACATAGAGGGAAAATATTCTTTCTGATTAGTGTTTCTGGTTTCTTGGGATATATTCCTAGAAGTGAGATCACTGGGTCAAATGTCAGTTCCATATTTAATTTTTTGAGGAAACTCCATACTGATTTCCATGGTAGCTGCACAAGTCTGCATTCCTACCACAGTACTAGGGTTCCCATTTCTCTACATCTATGTTAGCAGTTGTCATTTATTTATTTATTTATGGCAGCCCTTCTGACAGGTGTGAGGTGATACTTCATTGTAGTTTTAATTTGCTTCTTTCTGATGATTAGTGACTTTGAGCATCTACACTAATGAAAGAGAAAAATGTAAATTGACTGTACCTCCACTCTGCCCACCAGCCAATCATAAGTGAGTATGCAAATTAACCTGACAAAGATGACAGCAGCCTTTCCCCCCAGCTGTTCACTGCATGTGGGAGTTGGAGAAGTCAGGCACCAGTGCCTGAGGCTAGCTGCAGCAGGGAGACCAAGAAGCTGCCTGCCCTGTGATCCCAGGCCATAGCCAGCTGCAGAAGCCACGCACCCCATGTCCTGGGGGGAGACAGAGAAATCAGGCCCTAGCACCTGATGCTGGCTTCAGCATGGGAGATGAAGAAGCCACTTGCCCTATGATCCCAGGCTGCAGCCAGTTGCAGAAGCCTCATGTATGCCTGCCCCACATTCTGAGGGAGATGGAGAAACCCGGTCTCAGCATTTGAGGCTGGCTGCAGCCCGGGAAACTGATCCCAGGCTGCAGCCAGCTATAGAATCCACCTGCCCCATGTCCTCCCCACGTCCACCTGCCCCATTTCCTGGGGGAGATAGAGAAACTGTGATCCCAGGCTGCAGCCAGTCAGAGAAGTCACCCACATTGCATCCCAGGGAGCCAGAACTTGTGGCTGCAGCCTAGGTGAAGCTACCTACCCACCATCTGCTGTGGCTGCAGCCAGTCTGGGGAAAGCCAGCTGGGGTCCTGGGTGCCTATGGCTGACCAGAGGACTGGACACAAGGATCCCAGGTGCCTGTGGTTGGCTGGAGGAGGAATCATGGGTCCCAGGTATGGGGCTGAGGCAGAGTTGGTTAGGGGCAATCAAGCCAGCAGGTGAGCAGTTAGGGACAATCAGACTGGCAGGCAGAAGCAGTTAGGGGCAATCAGGCAGACAAGTGAGCAGTTAGGAGCCAACAGTTCTGTATTGTGAGAGTGATGTTCAACTGCCAGTTATCCCCAAGGGGTCCCAGATTGAAAAGGGTGCAGGCCAGACTGAGGGACACGTCCCCATGTGCATGAATTTTGTGCACCAGGCCACTAGTTTTTTAATATGTCTCTTGGCCAATTGTATGTCCTCTTTGGAGAAGTGTCTATTCAGGTCTTCTGCCCATTTTTTTAATTGGATTATTTGTCTTCCTTTTGTTGAGATGTATGAGTACTTCATATATTTTGTAGATTAACGTATTATCAAATTTATCATTGGCTAATATGTTATCCTTTTTAATTTTGGTGGTGGTTTCTTGCCAGGGGTGACGTTACTGTAACAACAGCCTTGATTACCTGCCTCCTTAGGCTTTTTATTGTTACAACAGCTTGAACTAAAATTAACCTCTAGATACAATCAGCAGGGTAAGTATCCATGAAAAAGCACATGCTTCTACAAGGTCCAGTCGTAAAGACTAACTATAGATATTCCAGCAAAATACCCAGGGGCTCAGACTTGTTTGGAAAAGTCAAGGTCAGGCCTACTGCCTTTGGAAAGGTCCCCCTGAGGCCCTGACCTTTCAGAGAATCCTTCTTACAGACTTTTCAAACAAGTCCTGTGCTTCCCCACAGTTTCTTTTAATGTAGACCCATTTGTTTATTTTTTCCTTTGTTTCTCTTGCCCTAGGAAATGTATCAGCATAAATTCTGCTACAGTAGATGTCTGAGATTTTACTATCTATGTTTTCTTCATGTCTTACATTTAAGTCTTTTATGCATTTTGAATTTATTATTGCGTGTGGTGTAAATTTGTGGTCTAGTTTCATGTTTTTGCATGTGTTTGTCCAGTTTTCCAAAACATTATTTGTTGAAGAGACTGTCTTTACTTCAGGGCTTGTGCTTCTCACTGTGATAGAGTAACCTGGGATGGGTAATGTTACTGCTACAAAAAATAAATAAATGCAAGAAACATGTTTTTGAAAAAAGAGATATTCAAACATGTACTTTCATAGGTATCTCATTGGATTACCACTGAATCCAATAGATGCAGTTCTTTGCATTAAGCAGGATGCTAAAAATCTAGTCAAGTGCCACTCTTTAAAGGAAGTAGAGTCAGAAGAAAATTTTTCCGTCTCAATAAAAAGCAGGATACACAAATATTGAAGTGTGTGACTACCAAGGTCAACAGGGCTTGAGAGACCAACATCCCTAATGGAAAAGAAAAAGCAGAGTGTAAAGTCAAATTTTACTTGAAGGCATTTGCATAATTATTAAGGTATTTCAGGTCCAAAGGCAGAGAAATGAAGCTTAAAGCTGCTAAAATCTGAGTAGTAGAACTTTCAACAATTTCCTGATGTTAAGGAGATACAACTGATGTTCAGAACGTTCCAAGAAAGAAGAGATTCTAGTAAATGCCCTAGACTTTCAGTTGAAACCAAAATTATAATGAGCATATCAGAAATTGCAATCCAGTCTAAGTTTTCTAATTATCCTATATTTAGTTTATCATGGTATTGTGTAGTAAACACACTCTACAGGAAAATATAGTGTTGAAATTCACAAATGTGCATAAAATAAACACATAAAATAAGCACTCCCTTTACCCTTTATGCCTATACTAGAGGCCTGGTGCATTTGTGCATGGGGGTATGTGTCCTTTAGTCCAGCCTGCACCCTCTCCAATCTGGAACCCCTTGAGGGATGTCTGGCTGCCCTTTTAGGCCCAACAGGATTGGGCCTAACCAGGCAGTCAGACATCACTCTCACAATCCAGGACTGATGGCTTCCAACTGTTCACCTGTCTGACTGCCTGGTTGCCCTAACTGCTTCTTCCTGACAGCCTGATCACCCCCTAACCACTCCCCTGCTGACCTGATCAATGCCTAACTGCTCCACAGATGGCCGGATTTCCCCTAACTGTCCTCCCCTGCCAGCCTGGTCAACCCTACTTGTCCTCCCCTGCAGGCCTGGTTGCCCTCAACTGCCCTCCCCTGCCAGCCATCTTGTGTCCACATAGGGGCAGCCATCTTTGACCACATGGGGGCAGCCATCTTATGTGTTGGAGTGATGGTCAATTTGCATATTACCTCTTTATTATATACTTTACTAGTGGCCCAGTGCACAAAATTTTTGCACATTAAAAGGGAATTAATTAGAGGAAATATATTAATATTGCTATTTGCCCTTTCTGTATAATAGAAATGTCAGAGATGAAAGAAAATTAGTAAAATGTATATAAAAATATCCCTTCTGTCAGAGTCTGGGTCATGCCTTGGGACCCAGATTCAAGTCCCTGCTCATCCACATGCACCTCGAAATCACGCCAGACAAAACAGGGAATGTAGGCAGGGGGTTTGGCCCCAGGTCCCTCTTAAAGACCTGATGAGGTGGGAGGAGTAGCCTCAGGTCTCCCATCAAGCCCTGCTGGGCACAGAGCATGGCCTCTGGTCCCCCAGCCAGGTGCCAGGGCAGGGGTTGCAGCCTCAGGTCCCCTGCGCCAGCCCGGCACCAAACAGCCTCAGGTCCTTACTGATTGGTTGTTATGGCATCACGGTATGATGACCATTTGCATATTAGCCTTTTGTTATGATGAGAATGGGATTGAAGATAATATGGGAAAGTTCTAAAGTAAGATGAAGAACTTCAGTAGAAGATACTTTAGGCATTTGTTGGTGAGTTTCAAACTATTGGAACAATTTTAGATGATAGCATCTTATGCCATTCATAAATGCTAAAGAAGTAATTGATTTAAGGCCCATTATAGAAAATATAAGGTTTACTAAAAAATAGACAATACTATAATTCATTTCTGATATGGTTGAAGTATGGAGTGGGAGTGGCATAAAGCATTGCGGGTGTAATCATTTTATTCAGTCAGTTGATAATAGGCAGGTAAATGATCTGTGGATTACCTTAACAAACAAAGCTTTCATGTTCATATTTCTCAACATGAGAAACTCCACATTGTAAAATGTAGAGGGTATTAGAAGAAGAAACATGTTAGCTAAAACAGCAGAGTGGAGAAATGTTGGCTCAGAATTTGAACAGGCAGAAACTTGATTTTAAATGTGGTAAAAAACAGAAATATCTCTTCTCACAGATTCAAAAAGTTCAGGGCAGGAAATAGAATCACTATCAATCTGTCATATTGGCACCATGGTATATGTTTAAGCCATATCCCTGGTCAACTGAGAGCTTTAGCGTTCAGTGAGTCAAATTAACAGAAGGTAAAATCAATGGGAAAATGTACTTACCTAGAGAAAATAGGCTTTTAAGATTATAACTCATCCTGAGCAAGAGTTCTTTGCATTTGAGTTTAGGTTCCAAGATAAACCATCAAAGATTGGAATATTATTTTAATTTGCCAGTTTCTTTGCTTCTCTGGGGAATGTTAGAGGAGGAATGGCTGAGTGAGCAGTGATATATAATGATATCACTAATTCATCATGATTTTTTTTTAAATATATTTTATTGATTTTGTACAGAGAGGAAGGGAGAGAAACAGAGAGTTAGAAACATCGATGAGAGAGAGTCATCGATCAGCTGCCTCTTGCACACCCCCTACTGGGGATATGCCCGCAACCAAGGTACATGCCCTTGACCGGAATCGAACCCGGGACCTTTCAATCCCCAAGCTGAAGCTCTATCCATTGAGCCAAACTGGTTTCGGCAATCATGATTTTTATTTAGCAAAGAGAAATAAAGGATTTTTTGAACCATTTTACACTGTGTAGTTCATTTTCTGTTCCTTTCCCCCCAAAAAAAAATCAAATGTTAAGCACATTTACACTATTGAATGTGCCTAAATGAGCATTAGTGAGCAGAATATTACGAAAGAATTCTATCCACTCATGTTGACTTTAAAGATATAGTCACATTAAACCTCTAGACATTTACAAATGTGAAACAATGTATTTTCTTTGCAGAGCTTTTAGAGATTATAATGCACAGAATCAATCTTATGTTTCATCTTATGTGAGAAATTTCAGGTGTCTTCTTATTCAGTAGATTAAAAATGACATCTCAAAAAAGAATGTGGCATAATTTATTTCACTTTTAGAATTTTAAACTCAAAAAAAGAATAATAACTCTTAACCAAGAAAATATGCAAAAATATACAATTTGTAAAAGATTTTTCCTGCTAGAAGGAGAACACTCTGGATTTTAAAATTATAAATTAAAATGTATTTAATATATGAATAAAAATCTAGTATAGGCCAATCAACTCAATAGATTATGGAAAGATGCTTAATAATTATATACTGTGTTTCAGGTAAAAATGGAGTTTGAATTTAGAAACCAAAGGTAAAATATAAGCAAAAAAAATTATATCTCTTAGAACAAAAATACCTATAAATGGTTGAACCTAACAGAAGTCTTGCAAATAAATCTATCACAAAATAGAAAAATAATATATACAGTACAGTCACCACCATATAATTTATTAAGAAGTAGGTTCTAAGATAAGGCATAGTTCTAAGCATAAGATATGTAACAGATAGATATGTAAATAAATACATAATTTATATAAGTGTTATAATAGAAATAAAATAATTTTATTCCCATTTATAAACACATCCTATCTAATAAAAGAGTAATATGCAAATTAGCCATTACTCTGCTATACCCACAAGCCATGCCCAACAACCAATTAGGAGTGAGTATGCAAATTAACACAACCAAGATGACTGTGGCCACAGAGTGAGCAGGAGGCTTGGGTTTCCAGCAATGGAGGAAGCCAAGCTTCCACATACCCTGGATGGCCCAGGCCTCCACTCAAGGCTACAAAGTTCTAATTATAGAAGATAAATAAATCCCAACAAAAATGGCTGTGGCCACAGAGCAAGCAGGAGGCTTGGCTCCGCTCAAGGCTACAAAGTTTCAATTATAGTAGATAAATAAATCCCAGATACCATGGCTTCTTCTTGGGTCACTGGGGGGCGAGGTTGGCCTGCAAACCACCACAGGCCCCTTGCCAAGGCTTTCCCACTCCCCAAGGGAACCCCCACCTAAATCCAGGACATCCTTTAAGTCAAACCAGCTAGCCACCACTCGTGCACGAGGCCTCTATCCTAATAAAAAAGTAATATCCTTATTGAACATCATGCCAACACACAAGATGGCTGCCCCCCATGTGGACACCAGATGGCCATCACAAGATGGTCAGCAGGGAGGGAAGTTGGGAGCAGTGGAGAGCAGTTGTAGGCAATAAGACCAGCAAGGGAGGGCAGTCAGAGGCAAACAGGCTGGCAGGGGAGTGGTTAGAGGGTGATCAGGCTGGCAGGCTGAAGTGGTTAGGGGCAATCAGGCAGGTAGGCAGGCAAGCAGTTGGGAGTCAGCAGTCCTAGATTGTGAGTGAGATGTCTGAATGCCCATTTAGGCCCAATCCTACTGGGAAGTTGGACATCTCTCGAGGGTTCCAAGATTGGAGAGGGTGCAGGCTGGGCTGAGGGACAGACATCCCCATGCATGAATTTTGTGCACTGGGCCTTTGTAAAATATAATAGAAATGCAGAAAACATTATCATATATACATCATCTTCATTTGTAGGATATAGGTTTTCATAAATTAGTTTACTGATTTTTGTTTTCTACAAAATACTATCTTATCATGGGAAACAAGTATTTTCATATTTGTAAGAAAAAAAATATGAAGAAAAATTCCAACCAAATTGCAATATTCAAAGCCTCATGGAAATCTTAGTAAAGAATTGAAATAACATCTGTCCCGTTGTTCTTTCAAAAACTATTTCGCTGCAAATTAGCCATTACTTTGCTATACCCACAAGCCATGCCCAACAGCCAATTAGGAGTGACTATGCAAATTAACACAACCAAGATGGTTGTCACATCAGTAGTCTAAATGTTAATGTGTATAGACATTTAAAGGAATGAAACATCAAAATGAATATGTAAACAGAAATATGAAAAATAATTGCAAGTAGCCAGGGAGAAGAGTAAGAATGTTAATTCAACAGTCAGTTTTAAGCATTAACAAACAAAAATTTCCACAATCTATGACCTAATGCCATAGGTGTATTATGGCTTAATGCTTTTATAATATTGAAACCTTTAAATTTGTTGGGTTATGCCAAAACCGGTTGGGCTCAGTGGATAGAGCATCTGTCTGTGGACTGAAAGGTCCCGGTTTGATCCCGGTCAAGGGCATGTACATTGGTTGCGGGCACATCCCCAGTAGGGGGTGTGCAAGAGGCAGCTGGTTGATGTTTCTCTCTCATCGATGTTTCTAGCTCTCTATCCCTCTCCCTTTCTCTCTGTAAAAAATCAATAAAATATATTTTTTAAAAATAAAAATAAATAAATTTGTTAGGTTATTGTGTAGAACACAAGCAATTATATTCTGCCATTGCTATCCTCCTGTGTTTGTATCAATAACTAAAATGTACAGAAATACTGTCACTATTAGGAAGAAAAGAAACTTCTTTCACAATAGAATATCACTTTCAAGTTATATCAATATCAGTGCACTTCCAGAGAAAGAGATCCTGGATATTTGTAAGATGTCTGAAAATGGTTGAGTAAAATATTAAACTTTTTATTTTCTAAAAATAAAATAAAAATACTGTTCTAATCTAAGGGCAAAAATATTCAGAGGAAAATGACAAGATCTGAATATATTAACTTTATCAGGTTTAGCCAATCATAGAATACTACAAATAAGTGTCTCTGAATAATGAAGATATTAATTAAACATCTACAGGTTGTAACTCCATCTGCTCTTTTGTTCATTTTTCCATATTAGTTAAATGGTTGAACAGGGGTCAAAGGATGAAGAGTGAAAACTGCTCCAAACCAGCCCAGACAGATCTAATTTTATATAATAAGACCAAGAAACTTCTAAATAGGAAGGAAAAAAGAGATCAAAGACAGCTGCCAATGGGCAGGCAAGCTGAAAGATAGTGTATGAGTGAGAATGAAAGGAGAGTGTGTGAACATATGGGGAGTGTCTATTTGTGACCGAGGGATAGCTATATTCCAAGGGACTATAAGGGACTGCTGGACCAGGCTCCCCTGACAGGGAAACCTTCACTGCTGCTGAAATCTCTCCCAGAGTAAGTGGCTTTGCTGCAGAGATGGTGCCATCTTGAAGGGAAGAGTGGCTTTGATCAGAAGCCTAGCCTTACCTTCAATTGGGAAGACTCTGATAGCTCCTAGGACCCTAAAAGCACAACATCCAGGGACCTTCTGTGAACCCACAAACACTGGGTCTCAAGCAGTGCAAATATGCAAGCTCAGATGAGCTCTGCACCTTCTTATGAAAAGGTCAGATTTCACCCAGAGAAAGGTGAGATCTGCGATCCAGGCTGTTGGGAGAAATGCACAGTGGGATCTAGAGGTTCAAAAGAAGTCTGCACCCCACAAAATCTGCAGTTCTTGGGGCCAGCATAGTCCATGAATGTAGAAGGGGGTACACAGGGCTGCTGACAGAAGGGAACTCCAGAAATCAACCCATTGCTGGGCTGGGCACAAAAAGGCAGCCTGAAGCTTTACCAGTAAACCTGCTGCTCTATGCCGGGGGAAAAAGACGTGCACAGAGATGTAAACAAAGTCACACTCAGTGCCGGGGAGGAAAATCCGCAAGTTCACACACTTACTCTGGCTCTTTTTTTCTCTTTAAATCCTTGCTTTTAATTACTAAGCCCAATACATAGGATCACCCATTTAAAACACTCTCAGAGACTTCAGGGGAAAGTTGCTTTTGTGGAACCTAGGGATCAGAGTGGGGAGAAATGATCAGAAAACCAGCTCTGGGGCAGACCATACCCCCAAACCAGGGGGAAAAATTCTAAATACTGGGTAGAGAGGACTTATAGTCCCGGATGTCAATACAGACACACAGCCATCCATGGGTTGAACCACAAATTGACTCTTATGTAAACAACCACATGGAGGCTGAGTAACAAAGAAATACTGCCTGCTTAAAAACAAGATTATGGCTTATGACACAGAGAAGCTGTGGAATTCAGAGACCTTCAATACTGCCTTGACTACCTGACAAGAAATAGGCATGCCAAACAGAATAGTAGAGGAAGTGAATGACCTTCACTACTGCACATTTTTATTTTATCTTTTACTCAAGAAACTACTTTTTTCTTTTTTCTCACTTGATTTTATCTTTTTAATTATTATATTTTTTATTTTTAATCAGTATTATTACTACTATTAATTCACCTTTTATTTAAAGTTTCATTTTATTTTCTCTTTATTTTATTTTAGGATTGGTGTTCTACATTCTATTTTTATTTATCCTTTAGCATCATTTTACTCAATCTCAACTTTATGCCAACACTCCTCCTCACTTTTCTCCTTTTATTGTCCTATTTCTCTAACCTTATTCCTGCTTTACATTTTCCCTATTCCTACCTTTTACCCCCTGCTAAAATTTCATACTACTTATATAACTAATTTCCTATCTCCTGCTCCAAATCCATACATCTCTTTTCTCTTTCTTCACTATACAATTTTTCTCTCTTGACGTTTTTTGTCTGTTTTTTTATGCTTTTTGTTTTATTTTGTTTTGTTTTGCCCTTATTTCTCTATGTGCTATTGTTATTGTTAGTTTGATTGCTGATTAGGTTTTTTTGTGTGTGATTGCTTCTCTCTTTTTTTCCCCCTCTCCTTGCTTGCTATTAGTTGTTGTTTGTAGTTTGTATTCATATCTGAGTGTTAGTTGTTTGCATTTTTGGGAGGATTAGTTTTTCTCCTATTGGACATATGTTTTTATTTGTCAAAATTAGAGCAATACTTTATATAGACATTTACGGTGTTGCTTTTGTATACCTGTATGTAAAATATTCTACATCCTTATTTCTCTGACAGTTGAAATCCTTTCATCCACAAGGTCAAAGTCTGTCTCATGTATGATCTTCTTAATTCCTGAAATTGTAAGTGTTCTTTCCATAACCTACAGTTTACAATATGATTAAGATTTTTAAATGAAAATAATTGTCATATGAGCATAAATTTTAACTCTAGCATAGACTCCAAAGACTAGAGTGTGGCAGTGCATATTTTCATAATCATAAAGGAAAAAGTAGAAAAAGAATTAAATAATGCATAGTAATTTAACAATAATGCATATTAATTTTGCTTGATCCTACCAACTCTGTATTTTTCTTAAATGAATGTATAATTATCTTCATGGTTTAAACTCCATTTTTAAATGTTCTGAAATTTTATGGTTAATTTTGTTATTAACTAGTCAATTTTATTTTGCTTTTAGTCAATTTTGTTATTCTAACCATCACTCTAGTGATTTTCTAGATCAAAGCATTCAGGCTTCAGGTTTCTAGAGCTGTTGTTGGTTTGATGCTATTGCTGTTTGTTAGTTTGGTTTATCTTTTCTCTTGGTAAAAAATACCCTCCATTCCATTTATAATTTTAGTTTCCCTTTCTGAAAAGTGCCAAGCTCTGTCTTGATTTATAAGGCCACCAAATATAATGATGCAAGTTGGGGCCCACAGAAATCCAGAATTCATATGGACTCTGAAGTGAATGGCAATGCATAGACTTGTGAATCATACAAGTTATTCAACCATAATGGCTACCTTTTAGGTTTTTCAAATAAAATGTTTTGCCACCCTACTGTACAGTTTGTGAGTAAAATTATGACTAGTTAAAATATATTTGAGTCACCAGTCTACCAAATAAATATGTCAACTTGTTTAAATCTCTCTAAAGATCAGTTTAACATAGGAAGCAAGGCCTATAAAGTATTTATTATGTGATCATTTAAAGGTAGATCTGGGGTGGCAAGTGTGGGGTGGAGGGGATTAACAGGGGTGTGAAAGGGAACTTCTATACTTTCAACAATAAATATAAATTTAAACAGAAAGAAAGAAAATGACAACTTAGTTGCCATTAAGTTGAGAGAGGCATGTGAATATAGTTAATAAATAAAACACACTTGAAAATTTATAAAAAATAATTAAGTATATGTTTGGTATAAAACAAATTGAGCCCTGTCCAGTTTTGCTCAGTGGTTGGAGTATCAGCCCACACACTGAAGGATCTCATGTTCAATTCCCAATCAGGGGCACATGCATTGATTGCAAGTTGGGTCCCCAGCCCCAGTCAGGGTGCAAGCTGGAGGCAACCAATCAATGTGTCTCTCTCACATAGATATTTATATATCTCTCTCTTTTCCTTGTCTCTCTCTGCCTCCCTACTCCCTTTCACTCTCTCTAAAAATCAATGAGAAAAATATCCTCATTCCTCAGGTGAGACTTAAAAAAAACCATAAATTGATAAGATAGAATAATTCAAGCATTCTGACCTAGAGATGCAACAGTACTGAGGGTAAATATTTTCTAATGTTCACACATTAACATTTCTAAAAGTAGTTTTTTATTTTATGCCTCCTAATTTGATTAAAAAAAACATTCAATAAGCAATTATTCTTAAAATTCTCAAGCAAAATGCTACCACATCTTAGGCATCTACTTTCTCTGAAGAAGAGCCATCTCTGTTGTTACCTTTGGCCTGATATTTAGTGAGAGAAACAACTGACCAAAAGCACATTGTTATGTAATTCAATTATATGAAAAAGCCAATATACTCTGATTGAAAAATATTCTGTGATAACTCTTAAAGTATATTAAATAGTATATGGCCATGGATAGTAAATGTGTAATATGAAGGGCTGACTACTAAAAGACATTTTATATGTAGATCATATTAGAAAATTATAATGTGAATAGAAGGATTATGAAGTATAAGACATTTATGTGGATTTAGAAAGTTAAATAGTGAAATATCATCTAAGTTTTTTCTTCTTACCTGCAAAATGGAGGCTAGATTTTGATGATGATTGAGATCCCTTCAAGCTCTAAAATTCAGTGATTCTAAAACAAAATCTTAACAAAAAATAAAGGAAAATTCAAATTAATAAGGAAATGTAAATCTCTTACATATGGTGCTTTAAACCTAATAAGTGATCAAATACTCATAGAAATTATAGTTTCCTTATTAATTATTTAAAATATCTTTGATTTTCCTCATGGTTAATATTTATAAAGCATAGTGTCCCCAGTCGACTATTGAATAAAGCAGGTTATCCCCTTCCTCTATACTAATTAAACAGAACTTAATTTCCTAGACTTTCACAATTTTGTTATTTCACTTCTTGACCTGACTCTTTAAATAGCATTTAAAAATCTTTACACTTTTCCTGAGGATATTCACTAATAAACACGTTCCAACTTGCATTTTTCTAGCACTAAAGAGAGAGCAGTTTCTACTTCGCATCGCATTCACTGTACTTCCTTTTATACATATTTTAGTGGTATGTAAAATTCATTCATTCACTTATTCATTCATGTGTTTTTGCTACATCAAGCAAACCAATTCCTATCAAATATCAGGGGTCCTATTGTTCCTCAGAAACATAGACTGAGACAGGTCTTCAGGTACATGTGTTTTACTGAGGATGTGCTATTGAGAAAAAAACTTGTAAGAAGCATTAAAGAAGCAGGATAATGAAGAGGAAACGGTCCATCAAGGATTCAGCCTCACTTACTAATAAAATATAGTGTTCACCAGATTCACTAAATTTGTGAGATATGGGGAGCTCTGGAAGATAACATACCACAGGGGTTCCCTTCCTTGAGACAAGAAGGCCGACTTTATGTATCCTTGTATTAGTTTATTACTGGTTATGTGCAAAGTGGATGGGTGATGGAGTGGCACAAGCTTTCAACAGCTGAGGTGTACTAGTCTAGTAAAGTAACTGTGGGAAGGGCCCAAGTGGTATCTATTACAGTCTACCCTCTGCCCCATTCATTGCAGAGATCCCTTTGTTTTTCATTTCTTTTCTTTTTTAAATAAAATTTTATCACTGATTTCAATTAAAATTCATTCAGGCATAGCTCTTTATAACTCTATTGTCACAATACCTGAACACATTTATAAAAGGAAGTTTATTGGGATAAACTCATCTATCACCACTGTAGTTAGTTCTGAGGCCAAAATTAATACAGCATCTCTCCCTACTATCATATGTTCTAGATTTTCTACACTATCTGCAGGATGAGGAGGCTTGACTGACTTGGTGACCTACACCCCTATCCTTGAGGGGAGTTAGCTATTAGTTATTATTACTTTCTAAGGCCATGGATGCCATAATTGTGTATTTGTTGTTAAAATTTGGCATTAAAAACTCAAAAAACCTCCAATTTTTTATTCCCTGCACACAATGATATAGCAGCAGATTATTAGGGTAATTACCCTTGCTAGAAAGGTAGCTGTCTCTTAGGAAAAGGAGCCAGATATTATCAGGCACATAGATTATGTTCAATAAGAGTCTTACTGTGTCATGTGCTTGACACACTTACTGGCCTAAGGACCTGCAGATAGGAAGGGCAAAACCATACTCAGTCTGAAGCATTGCCATTGCTCACTTGGATAACTCACTCAAATCCAGATAGTGTATCAGAAGGAATTCTGAAACAATCTTGGGGTAGATCCACATGTGAAATAATTGAAATCTTCACCAATGCCTATTAACAACATGCTTGTCATGTGTTATTCACCTTACAAGTGTATGTTCCAGATCCAGCTTGCCTTGAAATAACTGCATCCTGAGCTAACAACTTAACTGAAACTTCATAAGAAATACTCAGAAAACTACTCACATAAGTTTTTTGTGAACTCTTAATCCAGAGAAACCATGAGATAATAAATTATTATTTAAGCCATTGTATTTTGGGGTGAATTAGTAGGCAGCAATAGATAACTAATATAGAGTTGTTCAATGGTAATGGTGGCCATTTGCATCCCCAAGTATCATCTTATTTCTAACTATCCTTGAAAGATTTTGATATCTTTCTTGTCCCAATGCACAACTACCTTACTTCATAGTCATAGCTAGCATTGCAGTAAGACTAGGAAAATTGTGATGAATATATTATTAGGATGGTGCAGAATCTTTTCACATAGAGACACAGACTCTCCCTCAGCAGTAAAAGTCAACTCTGATCATTAGTTCAGCTCCAGAAAATGCAAGGGACTGTGCCATTTTTGGAAGAACAGCTTTCCTCAGCCTCTTGTTATCCATCTTGGATTTTATTTAATATGTACATTAACCAATAATATTGTTGGCTGTTTATATATCATTACACGGGACTATCATATTTCATTAAATATTTCCTTAGCTCTCTTGGAAGCCACTTGGATATTGCTGTACCCATTTGTGACAGGTAAGGACCTCAATCTAGCCTCTGATATGTTGGATTTCTATCTTTACCATTGCTACCAAAGAGGTCAGTTCTACAACAGAATATTCTACCATCATCTCTGCCCTATAGGACAGCCAATACTGAGATGGTCTTGCCTCTCCTACAGATTCATTCTTTATCACTTTGGTAAATGGAGTATACTTTAGGCTTTCCCTTGAAATTTAGTCATTTGGTGGTTTTCCAACCTTAGGATATTTATCTAACCTGCCAATTTCTTTGAGCCTTTCGATCCTTTGTCCCACTGTCTGTCACAGCACTTCAGTCATTTTTACTTTGCTTAGTGGGACCCTTCACTTTTTCCAAGATACCAAGAGCCACATTTGCAGCATGTTAATATCTTCACTAGGGTATTGAAATCCTTTATCACAAGATAGTTTCCATATTTATAAAAGTCACATTAACCAACTTCATGTTCTTCTCCTTATGTGAAATCCTCAGTATTCAGTCCATACACATTCTCTTTGCTCCTTCTAGCATATATTAGCCAACTCCTTCATCAAATAATGTCTCTCTTCTTTTCATAAGCCCAGAACATTTCTAGACAGATTTTGTTGGAATATGAATCTTGCTGTATTGCAGTTTCCAGGAAAGGAGGTGGCAAAGGAAGTGCCTTAGGAAGGAAATCATTTGAGGCCTTTGCATCATCTTTAATTAAGAAAAGGGGTGCATACATTTCTAACAAGGAGAAGTGAAACAAATTTTAGGCTCATTTGCTACACCCATATTTCCTATTAGGGCCTTACTCTGGTATATAAAGCCCATTTATGAGGGTGAAAATTCAACCTCTGAAGCTTCATGACTCATAGAATTAGTCCAGAGACTAGTCTGTTCTGTCTGTTCTTTGGCTGTAATAAATTGGTCTCCTTAAATAATTTCAAAGATATTCTGTTTTCACAATTTTCCTTGAATTGATGACTACTCGCTCTAAGGCTGTTTTTATCTCTTTTCCAGGAATCATTAGTATACAGCAGCAGTTACTCCATTTAATAATATTTATGGAAATTTTTTTCTCACACATTTTAAGCAGCAGAGATATTTCACCTGCATGGTTGTTCTGTTCTGCCAACATCCCATTTATGTTTACCATAAAAACATTTCAACAATTATACTTTCACAGCATGTAAGAGGATAACAATAACAGATAAACTCTACCTTCTAGTAGTGTTTTTATCTGTTTGCCTGCTGGCCATTATGTAACATATCCCTACAATCTCTGGTTGGAGCTTGCTTCTTAGGATCATACTTGGTACTAAATGCCTTAGAGATAGTTCCCAGGAGACAGCCTATGGTAATAATTATGAGCAAACTATCTGTTAGGGAATGCTTTAGGTAGATACCCCTGTTGGGAACATGCTCCTGCAAGAAAATATAGAAAGAAGGACTGAGTAGAGGAACAAAGTGACAAACGAACAAAGGGAACCCTCAATTGAAAACTCAGTTAATATTATAAAGAGCTCTGGAGCTATATGTGCCCTCAACGTTGTTATAAATTGAGGAAAGGAGGCCAGGCTATTTTTATCACCATATAATCCAGTCGTTGACTAAGGAATGCTTCTTGAGAGGGGATCTAATCTTGGACATTTCCCTGATGCTAAGTTCAGTTCCCTGTGAGTTACAGGGTTGCATAATTTGGCAGCTCATATTATCAGCATCTCAGGTGAGGATGCCTTGACAATCAAGATAAGGCCTTGGCGAAGCACCACACAATTCACTATCTATACTATTATTATTATCATATACAGTAACAAAAATAATAAAAATAATATTAAAATTGTGATGATTGCTAATAATTTGTGATAGTTAATTATACCCACCCATTTGTCTAAGCCAAGGAGTGCCCAGATTAAACATTATTTCTGGGTGTGCCTGTGAAGGTCTTCCCAGATATTAGCATTTGAATTTAACTCAGTAAAATAGCTTGCTATCCCCAATGTGGGTTGATATCATCCAGTACACTGAATATTTTAATAGAATAAAAAGACAAGGAAGAATTCACCCCTTTTTACTTTCTGACTGCTTGATTAGGGACATTGCTTTTTCTCCTCCTCTTTGACTGGGATTTACATCACTGGCTCCTCTGGTTTACAACCCTTCAGACTCAGGCTTTAAATTATACTAACAGCTTTCCTAGGTCTCCAGCTTGCAGATGGCAGATCATAGGACTTTTCAGCCTCCATAATGATGGTTATGATGTGAGCCAATTATTAAATATCTTCATATAAATAATTATTAAAGCTTGCTTAGCTGACTAGGCTTTGTACTTGAGTGTTGACTTATGAACCAGTAGGTCATGGTTCAATTCCTGGTCAGGGCACATGCCCAGGTTGCATGCTCAATCCCCAGTAGGGGGATGTGCAGGAGGTAACCAATTAATGACTCTCTCTCATCATTGATGTTTCTATAATATATCTATCTCTCCTTTTCCCTTCCTCTCTGAAATCAATAAAATTATATTTCTTAAAACACACACATTATATATACATATATGTAATATAATATTACTAGAGGCCTGGTGCATAGATTTTGGCACCATTGGGGTCCCTCAGTCTGGTCTATAGGGATCAGGTCAAAAACCAGCTCTCTGACATCCCCTGAGGCGTGTTTTTCAGGTGACATAACCTGGAATTTGGCTTCCTCCTCTCTGGTTCCAGGTGTGTCACCCGAAAGCTATGGCAGCCAAGTCACTACAGCTCAGCAGCTCTTGCATTGAGTGACTACCCCCTGGTGGTGATGTTTCCTCATCATAGCTACCAGTCAGACAGTTGAACAGCCAGGTGGTCGCTTTGGCACATATATATATATATATATATATATATATATATATATATATAGAGAGAGAGAGAGAGAGAGAGACCAGATGGACAAAGATTCATGTAAGTATGCATCTTCTAGGTCCTAGGAGGTTCTATCATACCACAATGATAAATGTCAGAAAATGTCAAATATATATAATATTATCAAATCTATATTCTATATACTTTATGAAAATTGGCCTAATAATATAATTTATAGCAATTGTTTTTATAATCCAGGATCATCTATTCCATTCAATGATCATGTCTTTATCCATTTTATTTGATTTTATCTTACTAATTATGTCCTTGCCAGCTGTTTTTAAATTAAATGCCAAAATTTCCTATATTGGAGTATCATGACTATCTTTACAACTTTGATGTGGGTACTAAAAGTGAAAAAAATATCATAGGACGTGGCACAAAAGCTCTGATTTTGAAGCCCAGTAAATTATTCAAGAATTTAATATATATCACCTGTAATGTTTTAAAACTGATATAAGAACACTTATGTTTCACAATGGTCAGGTGGGCAGTTTAGGACATGATAGGTGAGTGTGTGTGTGGGGGGGCACTACTTGTGTATTAAAAGATGTTTTATTATTGGAACTATATGACCTGTCTCTTGGTATTGAAAAAAACACAAAACACTGGACTTGTGGTCTAGTAGATTTCTATATAAAAAGGCTAATATGCAAAGTGTCCCATTGGGAGTTCAACTGGAGACCTCACTCACTATGATGTACTCTGACCTCCAGGGGGTGGTGTGGAACAAAGGAAGGCCCCAGCGGGCAGCCAGAAGACCCTGCTTGATTTTATCTTATTAATTATGTCCTTATACATCAACATAAATGCTAATTGTGTGCTATTATAGCCATATGAAATCAATGAAGGTTCAAAATAAATTTAGGGTACAACTGAGAAATTGACTATTATAACATGTGCACTTGCAGTTAGCAAAGAATGCTTATATGTCTGAGTAAGCTCAACTGAAAGAAGTTCTAGGAAGGTAATTTTCCTCTCATAAGAATGTCTAATCAATTTCTCAACTGACACTTTGCTTTTCACATATTTACTTTTAAATTTGACCAACTTTGTTTTTATAGTTGAATAGCATATGAACATTTTCATAACCCAAGAAAAAGGCTGCTATATTTTTCTCTCTTTATATCTCCATTCTCTGGGAGTGCCTGTGTGATGTAGCCTCCTCATTAAAAACCATCCTGCAGATAGTCCTGTTTAGCACCAATGAGGAGACATTAGCCTGGATATTTAAAGTAAGGGCAAATTATTTGTTTTATGTATTATTTTAGATAATTAATCATCATATGAATTTGATCAAGAGAGGATAACCAAACCAAAAAAAAAAAAACACACACACACACACACACACACACACACACAAACAAACAAACAAACAAAAAAAAACCACCTTGTGGCATTGTTATAACCAATATGAAACTTGAAATTTTAATATTTCAAATCTTCCCATATTTATCTGGTTTATAAATTTAAATGATTCTCCTTCTTCAATGCCTTCTGTATCTTTGTCTCTTTATTTCCATCACTTCCTGTAAAGAGCACCTGGGAAGGCACATGAGCTGCATTGGGTGCGGTAAAGAGAGAAATATTTTATAACTTCCAATTCCTCATTTTTTTTCATGTAGCTTGTTATAATTTCGTGTTTATTAACTCCTCTAGAACCACTTATAGATATTTTGTAATAGTCCTTTCTCCCTGAACATAATAAAGGCCATAGGAGTAACTAGGAGCTATACAACTCTACAACATCGTTTATCTTGTTTTGTATAACCTCTTCGGGGCTAGTTACTTTAAATAGTATGGAAAAACACCAACTTTTCAAATAATTATAAATAATCTCCTTACAAGTTTATTTCAAGCCTGCATTAAGGGAAGAGGCCTAGAGTGAACCATTTCAATATTTTTTGGGGGGTAAACATATTGTGGGGGAACATAGAATGATTAGAGCAGGACTTTTCAACCTTGGCACAGTTGACATTTGGGGCTGGATAATTTTTTTGTTGCCAAGGTCCATCCTGTACAATGTAGAATATTTGCAGCCACCCTGACCTCTACCAAAAAGGTATCAGTAGCAGCCACTTGTTATCACAACCAAATATTTCTCAAGTTATTGACAAATTCTCTTGTGAGAAAATTGCCCCTGGTTGAGAACCACTGCCTTTGACACATGGAAAAGAAATAATTGGGCTAGTCAGACAGTTAGATGGGTAACTTAGGTGCCATAAATTCTAAATCCCATTTAGAGACAAAAGTTGCTAAAACTTTATCAAAAATTAAAATTTTATCAGAAATTAATTTGAGGAGAAATTAAAAATTTTCTCTAGAAGGATGCTGTGAAATTCATCTTGTAAAATCTTTCTGAACTGTTTGGGAGAATTCCAATTTCTTAATTTCATCAAATCAATATAATCTCTTCAGAAAAAAAATCTTACAATATTTCTATTACTATCTTTAATTCAAAATTATAATTATTTTTTACTATAATAATAATGATAAGTAAAGGGAAAGTAATGTTATAAGGCAAACTATATGTATTTTAGTATGCTGCTGCTCAGGTTGATTACACTAGAAAGATAATGAAGCAGTTCCTGGCTTCTACCTATAAAGAGAATCACCATATGCAGCAGCTACAAATGCAGACTGAGAGATGTGCTGTATTGGCAACTCAGACATGCCAGTAGCATCACTCTGACTGATGTGCATTTCTGAAATAGCAAGCAACTTGGTAAAATTCTAAACAAAAAAAAATGTACACCTTTATTTCAATTTTCATAGTAGTGATTGTAGGGGAATTTTGTCTATTAAAACCATATTAAAATTTTGCTTGTCTGAAAAAAGAAATTAGGTCCTATAGATATTTATTTCCATATTTTTCACTTTCATGAATGCCAAGTACAGTACTCTAAACTTGTGTGGGTTGTGGGCCAGTTATGCATAATGAATTGCAGGGAATCTACCATATCTGGACCTAGCTAATCAATGTCAGTAAGACACCCCAAATATTGTGCAGAACAAAACTGTACTAAAATTTTCCAAAACTCTCCCTAGAAGGCAAAAACCTGCTCTAAATTAATCTCCTCATATTTCTAATTCTGTTCTTGGGTAAAATCCAAAGTTCTTATAATTCTGAATACATTTTACTCTATACAAACCCCATCTAATAAAAGAGTAATATGCAAATTAATCATCACTCTGCTACACCCACAGGCCACGCCCACCAGTCAAGCTCATGAGCCAATTAGGATCAAGTATGCAAATTAACCCCAGCCAAGATGGCTGTGACCACAGAGCTAGCAGGAGGGAGGTTTGTTTCCCTGGAGATGAAGGAAGTCAAGCTTTCCACACACCCTAGGGGGCCCAAGCCTCCACTCAAGGCTACAAAGTTTCAATTATAGAAGATAAATAAATCCCAGATACCAGGGCCTCCACCTGGGTCGCCAGAGGGCATGGCCAGCCTGCAAGCCACCACAGGCCCCTCACCCAGGCCACCCCATGCCCTAAAGGAACCCCCATCCTGATACAGGACACCCTTCAGGGCAAACCAGCTGGCCCCACCCATGCACCAGGCCTCTATTCTATCTAATAAAAGAGTAATATGCAGATTGACCATCACTCCAACTCACAAGATGGCTGTCCCTATGTGGTCAAAGATCCTGCCCCCATGTGGACACAAGATGGCCACCCCAAGATATCCAGCAGGGGAGGGCAGTTGGGAGCTATCAAGCCTGCAGGGGAGGGCAGTTAGGGGTGACCAGGCCAGCAGAGGAGGGAAGTTGAGGGTGACTGGGCCTGCAGAGAAGGGTAGTTGGGGGGAACCAGGCCTGAAAGGGAGGGCAGTTAGGGGTGGACAGTTAGTGGCAAACAGGATGGCAGAGCAACAGTTAAGCATCAATCAGGCTGGCAGGGAAGTGGTTATGGGATGATCAGGCTGGCAGGCAGAAGTGGTTAGGGGCAATCAGGAAGTCAGGAAGGTGAGCAGTTGGGAGCCAGCAGTCCTGGATTGTGAAAGGGTTGTCCAATATTGGAAAGGATGCAGGCTGGACTGAGGGATACCACCTCACCATGCACCAGGCCTCTAGTGTAATAATAATTGGAAATTCCTACTTTGCCTGTGTAGCTCAGTAATTGAGCATAGATCCATTAACCAGGTGGTCAGGGTTTGATTCTCTGTCAGGAAGCATGCTCTGGTTACAGGCTTGACTCCTATAGGGAGTATGCAGAAAACAGCCCGTAGATATTTTTCTCTCATCAGTGTTTCTATCTCTATTCCTGTCCCTTCTTCTCTCTGAAATCAATTAAAAAAAATGCTCCTCACTCACATGTGGAATCTAATGAACAAAGTAAACTGAACAAACAAAATAGATCCAGAGTTACAGAAGCATGGAAGAGATTGTGGAATCTCAGTCTTTTTCTTTCTCATCAATGTTTCTATTTCAGAGGGAATGTGAAGGTGGATGGGTGGGAAGAGAACAACCAAAGAACTTTTATGCATATATCAATATGAATAACCCTTGGGCATAAACAATATGGTGGTGAAGGCCTGGGCAGGGGGTAGAGGCCGGTTAGAAGGAGTGAATGTGGAAAAAAGGGGACATATGCAATACTTTAACAATAAAGATTTAAATATAAACAAATAAATAAATAAGAAAAATGCAGTATGCTATGTATTTTATTTATTCTATCTGTTTCTTCCCTTTTGTTTGATAAGTTGATTGTAACACAATTGATTTCTCCAAATATAATTAAGTCACGATTAACAGTTTAAAAAATACAACTATGGTCATAAAAAATAGGATTGCAAAACAATCACTATTGCTATAAATTATGTTATTGAGTCAATTATTATGCAATAATAATTGCATAATTTTCATATGAATTGTAGTTTTGAAAATAGTATTATATCCATTTGAAATATCCTGACATTGATAATTGCGTACCTTGAAGGTAACAGCTATGTCTTCCTCAGCCCTGATATTTTACACCAAATACAGTGCTTTAAGCAGAGAACATGATTACTATGATCACAAAGAAATTTATGATTCTAAAACTTTTTGACACTGGAGCTTTTCAATGAATGAATTAATACAGTCTTTTGTGTATAATATGGTAATTTCATATTAGGCACAGAGAAGACGTTTGTGAAAATAAACAAAAATAAACAACAACAACAACAAAACTAGGTTTGGGACCATTAATAAAGCTTGTAAAAGTTCTGGCTAGTAAGAGAAATCAAGAAAGCAATAATTCTGCAAGAAAATGAAGAATGGTGATTCACAAACTACACATGAATTGGCAGTGTAGCATGGCAAGAGATCAATAATATTATTTTGTGTGTTTTAAAACCTCACAAATCAAGTATGTTCCCATTGATCCACAACTGAGCAGTGAATGACTAATGACCATGATTTATGATAAAGATTATGATGATAAAGTATATATTAGTAATAATCTGCATTCAGTTGAGTTAATTATAATGTATACATGAATGAATAAATTATTAATTAGTCCTAAAATATCATATCTAGTCATATTTTCCCATATTAAACTTTAAAATTATTTTTAGAAATGTATATTGACCCAGTATAAAATGGGCTCCACTTTTATTTTTCTAATGCCCAATAACTAGCTTAACAAATAAATGAATGAAAATAAGATGTCTGGGTGGAACAAGTGTTGTTGAGGGAGATTTTCAATTAAAATTTATTCAAAATGTCTAACAATATGAAGTGCTTCGAATATTCTTGCAAAGATTGAAATTCTCTATTTTAAATGAAAAAAAAATGAGTTAATAGCTGATTAATATATAGATCAATAAGTAGAAGCTAATGCAATAACCCATAAGAGCTGCATATAGAGTAGAAATATAAAAACTCTTTAACAATGGCATTCCATATATGGCCACTTCTGAAATAATTGAACATTGAAGCTTTCCTATACCTATTGACCCAGCCACTAACTCACAGTGAATTATTCCTAGACACAGAATTACATGATCTCATAGAAAACTTTCAAACCCTCATTAAACCAAATTATTGTAGTGAAAATTTCCTACCAGTGACATTTAGTAGCACAGCCACAGTTGCAATAGAAGGAACCTTAGTATCCCTTTGTTTTACTTTTAAACCACTGAAAAGTTGAGTCCATTTCAATGAATATATATTTCTGACTATATTTTGCTGTAGCATGCATATGGAAGCCATGAATAAAGAAGATGGAATTTTATCAATGACTTTATTAGTGAGAATAAGTAAAATTTCCTCTATCAAAGTAAAGAAAGTATTTGTGTACATAAATTTTATTTTGTAGTTCCTTTTGTTAATATGGCCTGTTTTCAAAGTTATTTATTAAATGAGCTTTTCAATGACAAGGCCCATCAATGTGTTCTGTAATAGTCTAGTGGGCTTGTATTAAGCATATTTAAAAAATAAGAAGGATGTTCCAGCCTGTTTTCTGGGGATTTTTCTCTGGCCATCATTGTTGTTTCCAAAATATATAAATAACTCACCAAACAAATAAACAATCCAATCAAAAAGTGGGCAGAAGACCTGAAAATACACCTCTTTCAAGAAGACATACAACCAGTAGGTATAGGAAAAGATGTTCAACTTCACTCACTATTAGGGAAATAAAAATTAAAATTATGAGATACCACCTTTCACAAGTTAGAGTGGTCATTATCAACAAGACAACCAACAAAAAATATTGGAGAGATTGTAGAAAAAATGAAACCTTCATTCACTGCTGGTGGGAATGTAGACTGGTACAACCACTATGGAAAGCAGTCTGGTGATTCCTCAAAAATTTAAAAATAGAACTACCATACAATCTAACAGGCCCACTTTTTGGTATACACCTGAATAACTCAAAATCATTTATATGCAATGATATATGTGCCCCTATGTTCATTGAATCATTATTCACAGTGGCCAAGAGTTGGAAAAAGCCAAAGCGCCCTATAATAGAGGGCTGGATAAAGAAGATGTGGTACATATATACACAATGGAATACTATTCAGCCATAAGAAAGGATGAAATAGTGTCATTTACAACAACATGATGGACCTTGAGAACATTATGTGAAGTGAAATACTAAGTTAAACATAGAAAGCTAAGAACTATATGATTTCACTCATATGTGGGATATAAAACTGAAACTTATGAACACAAACAGCAGTATGGTGGTTGCCAGAGGGAAGGATCTGGGGGAAGAAAAGGGTCCTAATATAAGGTGGCAGATTTGACTTTGGGTGGTGGGCACATGGTCTTACATACAAATTTTGTAAATTAGTAATCCACACATGAAACCTATATGTTCATGTTGACTAATGTCACCCCAATAATTTTTTTAAAGGAATATAATGCCCCAAGTGATAGTATTGAACTGGGGATTTGGGGAGGTGATTGGGTCATGAGGGCAGAGCTCCCATGAATGGAATTAGCTCTCTTTCCTCCCAGTGATGTTAGGTTAAAGTTAGAAGACAGTCCTGTATGAACTGAAAAGCAGTTACCAGTAATACAGTTTAACCATGTGGACACTCTGATTTTGAACTTCTCATTGTTCACATTTGTGAGACATAAAGTTCTGTTGTTAAATAAAAAAATAAGATGGAATAGGAAATGATGAAATAAAGTAGAATATAAGAGTATCAAAGTTTGCTAACCATAGTAAGGGTATTATTATTTTTTAATATATTTTATTGATTTTTTTATAGAGAGGAAGAGAGAGGGAAGGAGAGTTAGAAACATCGATGAGAGAGAATCATCAATCAGTTGCCTCTTGCACACCCCCTACTGGGGATGTGCCCACAACCAAGGTACATGCCCTTGACCAGAATCAAACCCAGGACCTTTCAATCCGCAGGTCGACGCTCTATCCACTGAGCCAAATGGGTTTCGGCAGTAAGGGTATTATTTTAAAACATTTCCAACATACAGAAATGAATGAATATGTTTGTAAAAAGTATTTCTTGTACATGATGCTCAAAATGCATATAATATAGTCTGTATATCTATACTAATAAAAGGGTAATGTGCATATTGGTTGGGACACCATCACAGTAAGGACTGGCATGGGTGGGTGGGAACTTGCAGCTTTGGGGATGTGATGGCGGCTGCTTCTTGCTCAGGGCCAGCCCTGGGCAAGTGGCAGAGGGAACCAGGGTGGGGGAGGCTGGCCTGGTGAAGGTCAGCCTGTACTCCCCATATGGCGGCATAAGTGGCTACAAGCACTCTGGATGGCCACGGTGGCTTGCCCAGAAGGACCACAGGTTCCTTCTGCCAACTGGCAGCAGAGCCATTCTGCTGGGAAACCTCTGCACCAGCAGTGAAGGCCTGTGAGTGGAGGACAGCCCAGCAGCGAGCACAGGAGAGGGCAAGGGAAAGATCAGCTGTGAAAGCAAATGAGGGAAAATTCTTTATGACTGAATGACCAGAATGACTGGTTGACCAGTTGCTATGATACACACTGACCAGCAGGGGCAGATGCTCAACTCAGGAGCTGCCCCCTTGTGGTCAGTGCACTTCCACAGCCAACTTACCATGATTCCTCTCCCCAGCCAACCAACCTTCCATGGCCCCTTCCACCACCCACCCTGGCCAGCCATCCTCCCACTGTCCCTCACCCTGACTGGCTACCCTCCCTCCTCCCAAATAGGCCTCGAATGCTGGCCAGGCCAAGGGACCCCACCTGTGTATAAATTCATGCACCAAGCCTCTAGTATACTATATATGCCTTGGCATTTCATGTTTTGGCAGGAGAATCCAGTGTACAAATCAACTATCTAGGTAATATATATATATATATATATATATATATATATATATATATATATATATATATATATATATATATATTAAGCTTGTTGTTTTTCTTTTTACTGAATTCTAAGTGGTGTCCTAGTTTAAACCATTTTTTTATTAAATAGAATAAAAGAAAGCTGGAAGTTCAAGTTATATTTCATGCTGGTGTATATTTAAAGCTCTGAGCCATGAAAGAGGCAAAGGAGGGAAAATTTATTATCACCTGAATTGATATATGATGACATACAAATGAAACTTAATGAATGATCAATAGATAATTGATCTAATAATAACTCTAATGAAGAATGCAATTGGTGAATAAAATATAGAATTGTGAACAAATTTTAACTATCTAATAGTTTTCACTAAAATATATGCTTCAACATTTTTCAATATAGCTGAAGTAACTTCCACTATCAATATATTACTATAGTTGAGATAGCAATGTCTTGATTTAGTTAAGACAACCTTAGTTAACCTCATAGCATTCTTATTTCATTCAACCTGTGTCTTGGGTGCCAATTCCACCATCAAAGATTGGAACTAATATTTAATTTCTTGGTAGAGATTAAAATTTGTCTTATTCTACCTATAATTGCCATTTAAAAGCAATTACAACCATTTTGTAATGTTTTGCATTTCACAAATAATTATGGTGACTATAGTAAAGCTAGTATATGAGATATTTCCTAGGATGCAAAACGTGACTGGAACTCTAAATAGCTATTTACTATAGATATACTTCTCTATTGTTAGCAGAAAACAGTGCTTTTATGCTCAGAAACACAGATAATAAATGAAGAATTTCTGAACACCAATCAATTTTCCTATCCTTAAAGCTGCCAAAGTTGAGTTAGAAAACACACAAAAAAATAGTATTAATTTTTCAGAATAGCAATTAATAATAGAAAGACATTTAAGCATATTTCTAGTGCCTGTGCTTTAACAATTTTTAAACTTAAGTCCAATAGAGGAGCTAAGGCCAGTCAAACCAACAGAAAAGCACAGAAATAAATTAGTGAGCACTGTAGACTGTGACAGTGGGGCTCCTTTGCAACTCCCCACCACTGGTTTCAAAAGTAATAGCACAGCAATTTGGGAAGGTTTTGGCCATTATTTTTTCAAGAATTCTTGCTACCCTTTTTCCTCCCCAGTTCCCTGCTCCTTAGAGCAGATATTTCTTAATTGACCTGCATTTGAGTTCTCTGAGTCTTCTGTCTTCTCAATTCTGTTGCTGAAAACTTTCTAGTGAAAATTTTATTTCAATTATTTTACTTGCAGCTTTGGAATTTTTATTTGGTTCCTTTTTTATATAACTTCTATCATTTTGTTTATATTCTCTGTTGAGACATTTTTTTCCTCATTTTCTCTATTTATTTTCTCATAGTTTCCTTGTCTCTTTAAGTATCATAAGATAAATGGTTCAATGTGTTTGTGTAAAATGTCTTGGATTTCTCAGGAACAATTCCTATTTGTGTGTGTGTGTGTGTGTGTGTGTGTGTGTGTGTGTGTGTGTTTAGTCCACATTTACTTGTGTATTTTTTTCCGTGCCTTTTTAAATGTGTTTATTTATTTATTTGGTTTAAGAACTGGAAAGTTTTAATATTATAAGATGGTAACTCTATAGATCAGGTCTTCTTTCTCCCAGTGTTTGTTGCTGCTATATATATATATATTTTTGGTGGGGGGGGTTAGTTGTTACATGTTGTTTACTGACTTTTCTAAACTATTTTTGTTAGAACTATATTCTTTGTTATGTGTGATCTCTGAAACCTCTATTTATTTTTACTTAATGGTCATCTAGTGGTTTGATAAATTTCCATGAATAAAGGAGCAAAAAAAATTAAAATACTTCATGGATTTGTTGATTGGATCTGAATTGGAGCACTCCTTCAGTGCTTCACCAAGAAATTTACAATATTGTCATCACCTTCACTTCCTGTTTTTAGAGAGCCTAATGATCAACCATTAGTAAAAGCTTAAGGTTTCTCCAATATTATCTGAGAGTATGCATCCTGTCCTGGGTATATGTGTGGTTTTCTAGAGCTCATGGTACATGTGGGAGCTTTTCAAATTCCTATATCCCCAAGTATCTTAGTATCCAGCTTTTCCTCCAGGTCTTTCAGTGTGCCTTACTTATTATTTGACACAAGTATAATCTTTTGCCCCAGAGGGTAGTGGCTTGTTGATTTGCTATTTAACACTTTTGAGGGATATTTCCTATGTAGCCACTTTTGCACCATGAGAGATTTCCAAGTTAGGTGAAACAAAGGAAAGCCTCTTGCATCAATATTTGAGGGATCCCGCAGACAGATCAAAATAGACAAATCCAATTCCTTGAAAACAATCTCTACTCTCCTCTCTCCAGAACTAGAGCCACCCACCAGAAATGTGGACTGTCATCAAGACTATCATCAAGACTGCCACCAAGCCAGCGAGGGTCATGAAGCAAGAGTAAGCTGAAACACAAAGCTCTTTTATCATATTCCAATCATCTATTTCTTGGTCAAAAAATTTGCTTGGTTGTTATAAACTTTTGACTATATCCCAGATTTCCAAGTAAGTTGATTCTGTCAGTCTTTGCTCCATTTTTGTTGTTTCTGAGGAAGGACTTAACCTTCAAGTAGCCTAGTCCACTATTTTCACTGATGTCACTTAGTAATAAATTGGTTTTTGTTTATTTATTGATCTCTTTATTTTACACTGTGTTTTCCTGCTTTTTTGTATACCTACTGATTTTTTATTGGATGCAAGACATTGTGAATTTTATCTTATTGGATCTTGGATTTAAAAAAATCTCTAGGGATATATATATATATATATATATATATATATATATATATATATATTATTATTAATTTTTTACAGAGAGGAGGAGAGAGGGATAGAGAGTTAGAAACATCGATGAGAGAGAAACATCGACCAGCTGCCTCCTGCACACCCCCCACCGGGGATGTGCCCGCAAGCAATGTACATGCCCTTGCCCGGAATCGAACCTGGGACCTTTCAGTCCGCAGACTGACGCTCTATCCACTGAGCCAAACCAGTTTTGGCTCTAGGGATATTCTTAAGTTTTCTTTTGGGGTTCAGTTTACTTACTTGGGAACAGTTTGGTCTGTTGAGTTGTTGCCTTTAAGATATCTAGTCAGGTCTACTGTATTACTCAGTGGTCCACTAAGTTATTCAGTCTATGCTTAAGTATCCCTTACTGTTATACACTGAATTGTGCCTTCATACATATTTTTATATTGAAGCCCTAATACCCAATGTGATTGTATTTTAAGATAGAGCCTATAGGGAGATGATGCTATTTTCCTAATGAAATAATTAAGGTAATTCCCTAAAGGAGATAAAGTTATCTCCAATCCAATAGGATTGGTGTCATTAGAAAAAGAACATCACCAGGTCTCTCTCTCTCTCTCTCTCTCTCTCTCTCTCTCTCTCTCTCTCTCTCTCTCTCTCTCTCTCTCTCTCCCTCTCCCTCCCCTCTCTCTCTTTCAAAAACCAGAGAAAAAGTCATGACATGACAATCTATAAGCTAGGAAGAGATCTCTCATCAGGAACTGTATTTTTCAATCCCCTGGATCATGGACTTCTAGCCTCCAGAACTGTGATAAAATCAGGGTATGTTGTTTAAGCCACCAGTCTATGGTATATTTTTTCATTTTTTTAAAATGTATTTTATTGATTTTTTACAGAGAGGAAGGGAGGGGGACAGAGAGCTGGAAACATCAATGAGAGATAAACATATACCAGTTGCCTCCTGCACACCCCCTAACGGGGATGTGCCCACTACCAAGGTACATGCCCTTGACCAGAATCGAACCTGGAACCCTTCAGTCCCCAGAGCAATGCTCTATCCACTGAGCCAAACCCGTTTCAGCTATGGTATCTTTTTTTCAGTGGAAGTGTAGCAGACTAATACACCCACACTGAGACAGACCCCTTTGTTTACAGTACCCAACATCCATGAATCATGAGGTTTTCCTATCTGAGTTGTAGAAAGAAGCACCATTGCCAGCCTTGTGTGAGCACCAATACTGTTACCTCTAGTACTTTCAGGTGGTACTTTCCCTAACATCTAATAGCTTCCTCACAGACATGCACTAGTCAGTACTTAAGGGAATACTTGAGTATTCATTTGAGAATACTCCATTTAATGAATACTGCAAATCTCTGGAATTCTATTTGTGAAGGTCTTACTTCTCATTCTTTCCTATGAATTATAGCTACCCTTTTTTTCCTCCTCCTCTCATCTCCATCTGCTCACTATGCAGAGTCTGCTGAATTCTGCCTGCATTTTGTCTCCTTGAATTGTACTCAGGAAAGTCTCTCAAGGCATTAATTTGGGGTGACCATAGGGGTTACTGTGTTTAATTCACTTCTCAATGGGATCGGTGTCCTTCCTTGCCTGATGAACAGTGTTTTGAAAATTACTGATTCATATAATTTACCCATCTCGTATAGTATTTCAAGCAAGAGAGTAAAGCTGGTATTTTTAAATATTTTGTCATAAAAAATGGAAGTTCCTGTCATTTATTATCAACTTAATCTTAAGCAGTCATTCTCTTTCTGTTTTCACAAACATAAAATGGGGATTATGACATCACAGGGTTATTGTTCATCAGTAGAGGACCATAGTATGAAAACAATAAAATTAAATTCAAGTAAAACAGTTCAAATCACTAGGGATTCCAGGAACTTAGATAACCAGGGAACTAGCGATTAGTTTGGTTATGGAAAACAATTTCAAATATAAAAGAGCGCCCTCACTTGTTTGGCTGCAGACTGGCGTGTCCAGGTTAGATTCCAGTCAATGGCACATGCTTAGGTTGTGGGCATGGTCCAACGTGCAGAAGGCAGCCAATCAATGATTCCCTCTTATCATTGATGTTTCTATCTCTCTCTTCCTCTCTGAAATCAATACATATATATATATATATATATATATATATATATATATATATATATATATATATATATTTTTTTTTTTTTTAAAAGAGGATTCTCAAAATGCTAGTGACTTTGTAGAGGGAAAAAAAAGATATTGGAAATGTTCATTTTGCCAAACATGAAATATATTTTTTTTATTTCATTACAGTTTTATTTGTGGGGTGTGTGTGTGTGTTGTCAAGACTCTTAGTGATGTTATGGACATATTTGCTGCTAGGCCTCTTTATATTGTATATGAAGAATTTGAGTGTTAGTTAGACTGATTATCTAAGTGACATTGGTTATTGTGAGTTGATTTCTCACAGTTATTTTTCAGGTGTATCTACACCTGTGAATTGTGAGTGACAGTTTATATAATGTTTATTTCAGGCAGTCGTGAGATTCCTTCTTGTTCATATTCCAACACAAAGTCCTTTATGACAAATTAGAACCTGGAACATGAATTTGACAATTTCTAGTGTTCAATCTTTCTTCAAAATTTAGTTGTCAGCTATAATTAGTTTTCTGTGTGAGGAAAAAAGCACCACTCAGCCAGACCAACAGAATAGTTTTTACATAGAGGAAAATTCCCTACTGTCATCATTGTCACTGTTTCAGTATTGCTTTAAGCTTTGCTTCTCTGCATGGCCTTGGATATCTTGCAGACAAATAATGTAAAAGTAATGTTAATATTTGGGGCAAGTTATCTAATTTTTGTCTCTTTTATGGCACTTGCTTTTCTATCTGTGTCATACAATTCTATCTCTTGTCCCACATTTCCCATATTTTAAATTCAATCTAGGACTAACTGTGAAACTTTCACTATAAGCATTATTGTTTAGGAACCCACATTCCTATCTCCAGATTTTAAATGTGAATCTCCAAAACCCATGTCTTATCTTATAGACTTCCTGAGTGTATGAGACTATAGAAACTGCCTATGCCTTTGTTTCCTCTGTGTAGGAATCCCTCTACAAATTTTAGTCACTCATTTAGTTAGCTACCTATTCAATGATTAAAAATATTCCTGGGCCCCTTACTAAGATAAGATGCAAGTCATGGAGATGCAAGAAACTTAAGCCTCCCTCCTGCTCACTCAGTGGCTGCAGCCATCTTGGTTGGGGTTAATTTGCATACTTGCTCCTGATTGGCTTATAGGCTTGGCTGGTGTAGTGGAGTGGTGGTTAATTTGCATATTATTCTTTTATTAGATGGGGTTTATATAGAGTAAAATGTATTCAGAATTATAAGAGCTTTGGATTTTATCTAAGAACAGAATTAGAACTGTGAGGAGATTAATTTAGAGCAAGTTTCTCTGCCTTATAGGGAGAATTTTGGAATATTTTAGTATAGTTTTGTTTGGCACAATAATTGGCCCCTCCTACTGCAAGTCCTGTGAAGATGGACACAAATGATCGGTCAGTAGATCACTTGGAGCTTCAAGCAGGTTGCTGTGATCTAAAAAGGAGGACAGTGCCTGGCAGTGGTTAGCACCGAAGTACCACACAGGAAGCCCAGAATTGGCAGACAGAAGAGTCAGAACATATGGGAGCTTCCCATGCGGCATTAACTGCTGTAATGAACACCACTTCCCTTTTTCTCCTTTTTTCCCCCTTCCTCTTTTTTCTTCTCTTTTCTTTTTATTTCCTCTTTACTTTTTATTTATTTATTTACTCTTTTAAAATTTATCTTGTTTATCTATTTGCTTTATGGATTTATTATAATGCTAGTTTCATTGTTTTCTTCATATAGCTTCCCTGTTCCTATACAATTGTTTTTATTAATTTTATTTTTTTTAAAATATATTTTATTGAGTTTTTACAGAGACGAAGGGAAAGAAATACAGAGTTAGAAACATCGGCCAGCTGCCTCCTGCACACCCCCAACTGGGGATGTGCCCGCAACCAAGGTACATGCCCTTGATTGGAATAGAATCTGGGACCCTTGAGTCCGCAGGCTGAAGCTCTATCCACTGAGCCAAACCAGTTTTGGCACAATTGTTTTTCTGTTTTCCTTTTTTCACTACTCATTTTTTCCACCTTCTTTTTAACTCTTTTCTTTTTTCTCCTCAGATGTCCACTTTCTCATCCTTTTCCTTTACTTATTTTGGGTCTACCTACTTTCTTCTCTATTTTCCTTTGCAATTTTTTTCTTCTTTGCTTTTCTTTACATCCTTCTTTATTTTAAAATGTTTTCTTCCCCTACTCCCTTTTTCTTTATGTTTATTTTAGCTCTGAATTGACATATTTCTCTCTCACTGCCTTTTTTTTTGGGGGGGGGGGGTGCTTTTTGATTACTGGCTTGGTTAGTTGGTTGGTTGGTTGGTTTTCTCCTCATCTTTTTTCTTTCCTTTTTTCTATCTTTTCTCTCTCCCCATTCTCTTTTCCATGATAGTTACTTTTGTTGGTGCAATAGGGGGTCTTGTGTATGTTTTTCTTTTACTCCTTTTATTTTATGTTTTGTTGTTATATTTTGTTCTGTTCAGTCAGCACCCACATAACAGCTTGCATGACTGGGTCAGGGTGAGCCACAGAGTCAACCATCCTGAGAGGAGACTCCATCCACAAACAGGGAGCAATATCAACACCAAACTGCAACAGAATTCCAATAACTCAAGAAAGGGCTTAGTATTAGGGTTAGGGTTACTATTGGGGTTAGTATTAGAAGAGATTTACCAAACATTCATAGAAAAACTAATATCCAACCTCCACAAACTATTGCAAAAAATTTAAGAAGGAACACTTCCAAGCTCTTTCTATGAGGCCAGCATTATCTTAATTCCAAAACAAGACAAAGACATAACAAGGAAATAGAATTACAGACCAATATATCTGATGAACATAGATGTTAAAATCGGATCCAGCAATATATTTAAAAGATAATATACCATGACTAATTTGGATTTATTTAAGGGATGCAAGAATAGTACAATGTTCACAAATCAATAAATTATATAAATCACATAAACAGATTGTAAGACAAAAATCAAAATATCATATCAATTGATGCAGAAATTGCATTTGACAAAATCCAACACCCATTTTTAATAAAAACTCCCAGCAAAGTAGGAATAGAGGGATCATTCCTCAACAAAATAAAAGCCATATATGACAAACCTATAGCTAACATCATATTCAATGGGTAGAAACTAAAAACATTTCTCCTAAGAATAGGAATAAGACAAGGATGCCTGCTTTCACCACTCATATTAAACACCAAAGCCTGGTGCATGAAATTTATACACAGGAGGGGAAGGGGCTGTCCCTCAGCTCAGCCTGCACCCTCTCCAAATTGGGACCCCTTGGCAGTCAGACATCCCTCTCATAATCTGGGACTGCTGGCTCCTAATCGCACACCTTCCTACCTACCTGATTGCCTCCTAATGCTCCCCTGCTGGCCTGGTCGCCCCCAACTGCCTTCCCCTGCAAGTCTCATGCCCTGCAACTTCCCTCCCCTGCAGGCCTGATCTTACCCCCAACTGCCCTTCTGTGCTGGCCTAATTGCCCCTAACTGCCTCTGCTTGCCTGTTCAGCCCTAACTGCCCTCCCTTTCCAGGCTGGCCTTGCCCCAGACTGCCATCCCCTGCAGGACTGGTCTCACCTTCAACTGCCCTCCCCTGCCAGCTTGGTTGCCCCATTGGCCTCCCCTGCAGGCCTGATCACCCTTAACTGCCCTCCCCTGTAAGCCTGATCTCACCCCAACTGCCCTCCTCTGCAAACCTGATCTCACTCCACCCATCTGCCAGCCAAGGTTGGTTCTGATTGGTCAGTTTTTATGCCAATCATCATCAAAAGCTCCGCCTCCTAGGCAGCCATTGGCTCCTCATAGTTGACTAAATTTGGTTCCAATTGGTCAGTTTCTATGCCATTCAGCAACTCTGGGCCTATCAATGGGGCCAGATAAGAAAGGCAGGACTGATCAGTAGCCCCTGTAGAGGCCTGGAGAGAAATGGAGGTCCAGCTGCTGGCCAGACCTGGAGAGAAAGAGAGAGGCAAGTGCTGATCAACAGGTGCCACATAGGCTACAGATCAGACCTTACTTCTCATTTCAGGCCTCTCTCTGAGCCTGATTCACAGCCCCCCTCAGCAGTCAATTCTGGGTCACCATGCCTGCAGCCATAGCAGTCAGTGCTGGGTCACTACAGCAACCCAGCATTGACTGTGAGACTGACTTCCAGTTGGTCGAACCTGCTCATGCCCTCACTCTGCTGGTGTCTGTGTCCATTGGTTATGCTTATATGCATACATACAAGTCTTTTGGGTGATTCTCCTCCTGCCGTCCCTCTGAAGTTTGATGCTCTGATCAATGCTTCACTGTCTCTGGATCTGTTTTTTGTTCATCAGTTTATGTTGCATCAATATTTAAAAAGAAGAATAAAGTTGAAGGAATCACAATACCAGATATCAAGTTATACTATAAAGCCATTGTACGCTATACAGCCTGGTACTAGCACAAAAGCAGACATATAGATCAATGAAACAGGACAGAGAACCAAGAAATCAATCCAAGCCCAATTAATATTTGACAAAGGAAGCAAGAACATATAATGGAGTCAATACAGTCTCTTCTATAAATGGTGCTGGGAAATAGGACAGGTACATGCAAAAAAACAGAATGAAACTAGATCACCAACTTACACCATACACAAGAGTAAACTCAAAATGGAAAAAAAAAAGACTTAAATATAAGTTGTGAAACCATAAAAGTCTTAAAAGATATCATAGGCAGCAAAATCTCAGTTATCTCTCATAGCTATATATTTACAGATACATCTCCTAAGGAAAAAGAAACTAGAGAGAAAATAAACAAATGGGACTGCATCTAATTTAAAAGTTTATGCCCAGCAAAAGAAACCATCAACAAAATGAAAAGAGAATCTACTGTATGGGAAAACATATTTGCCAATGATAAATCTAATAAAGGATTAATTTCCAAAATATATAAGGAACTCACACAACTTAACAAAAGGAAGACAAGCAATCCAATTACAAAATGGAAAAAGGAACTAAACAAACACTTTTCTCTAAAGTGGACATACAGAAGGCCAAGAGACATACGTATTAAAAACTTCCAAAGTCACTAATTATTAGAGAGATGCAAATTAAAATGACGAGTTATATCACCTCACACCTGTCAGAATGGCTATTAACAAATCAATAAATGGCAAGTGTTGGTGTGGTTGTGGAGAAAAGAAAACCCTGCCTTAGCCAGTTTAACTCAGTGTATAGAGCGTAGACCTACGAAATGAAAGGTCCCAGGTTTGATTCTCATCAAGGATACATGCCTGGGTTGTGGGCTTGATCCCCAGTGGGGGACTTGCAGGAGGCAGCCGATCCATGTTTCTCTATCATCATGGATGTTTTTATCTCTTTCTCCCTCTTCCTTCCTCTCTGAAATCAATAAAATATATATGTTCAAAAAAAGAAAAAGAAAAGAAAAGGGAACCCTTGTACACTGCTGGTAGGAATGCAGACTGTTGCTACCTTTGTGGAAAATAGTATGGAATTTCCTAAAAAATTAAAAATGAACTCCCATTTGACCCAGTAATCCCACTTCTAGAACTATATCATAAGAAATCAGAAACACCAATCAGAAAGAATATATTCACTCCTGTGTTCATAGCATAGTAATTTACAATAGCTAAGATTTGGATACAGCCCAAGTGCACATAAGCATGAATTTTTATGGAAAGTATTATGTAAAGGGAAAAAAGCCAGTGCAAGAATGATAAGTATCACATGACTTCATTCATTTGTAGAATCTAATGAATAAAATAATCTGATGAGCAAAATAGATCCATAGACATTGAAGTATGGAAGATTGACTAATTTTAGAGGGAAGGTGAGGGTGGTGGGGTGAAGAATAATTAACAGGGTAATAATATATATATATATATATATATATATATATATATATATATATACATATATAATATTATGTTATGTTATATTATATTATATTATATTATATTATATTATATTATATTATATTATATTATATTATATATATATAGAGGGGGGTGTCCCTCAGCCCAGCCTTCACCCTCTCCAAACTGGGACATTCCTCTCACAATCCAGGACTGCTGGCTCCAAACTGCTTACCTGCCTGCCTTCCTGATTGCTTCTGCCTGTCAGCCTGATAGCCCCCTATCCACTCCCCTGCCAGCCTGATTGATGTCTTACTGCTCCCCTGCCAGCCTGTTTGCCCCCAACTTACCTCCTCTGCTGGCCTGGTCACCCCTAACTGCCCTCCCCTGCAGGATTGATTGCTGCCAACTGCCCTCTCTTGCAGGCCTGGTCCCTTTCAACTATCCTCCCTTGCAGGCCTGGTCCCTCCCAACTGCCCTCTCCTGCTGGCCATCTTGTGGTGGCCCTCTTGTGTCCACATGGGGACAGGATCTTTAACCACATGGGGGCATCCATCTTGTGTGTTGGAGTGATGGTCAATCTGCATATTACTCTTTTATTAGATAGAATAGAGGCCTAGTGCATGGGTGGGGGCCAGCTGGTTTGCCCTAAATGGTATCCTGGATCAGGGTGGGAATTCTCTTGGGACGGGGGGGAGGGGAGGGCAGCCTGGGTGAGGGGCCTGTGGTGGTTTGCAAGCTGGCCATACCCCTGGTGACCCAAGTGAAGGTCCTGGTATCTGAGATTTATTTACCTTCTATAATTGAAACTTTTTAGACTGAAGTGAAGGCCTAGGCCGGCCAGGGCTGCAGAAGCTTGGCTTCCTTTATTGCCTGGGAAACCCAAGCTTCTCTCCTGCTCTCTGTGGCTGCAGCCATCTTGGTTGGGGTTAATTTGCATACTCACTCTGATTGGCTGGTGAGTGTGGCTGGTGGGTGTAATGGAGTGATGGTTAATTTGCATATTACTCTTTTATTAGGTAGAATAAGGACATAAGATTATACTAACTCAAAGGAAATTGGAACTTTTATTAGTTTGCTTATGTTTCCTGTTTTTTGTTTGTGTGTGTGTGTGTGTGTGTGTGTGTGTGTGTGTGTGTGTTTTATATTCCTGGGTTCTTCTTACAAATTTTATTTGTTACTGATAATGAACTTAGGCATCAATACAACAACTTTCCAGGGAGATCATTATCATGTAACGAGACAGAAATCAATGTTAAGTTACTCATACACAAATTTCTTTATGTAATTAGTGTGACAAAATCTTGATTTCATTAGACATACTATTGGGAAAAAAGGAGATAATTATAATATCATGGGCAATAAACAATAATGATGAACATTTTGATTATTCTTGTTAAACTGACAAGCAATAGGTTTTTGAGAAAGTAATCATGTTAGAGTTTTAAAATGTAATATAGCTCTTGAAATTAAAGTAGCTCTAATTTTTAAACATGTCCTTTGTGGACCTATTTTTATTTCTCTTGGGTAAATATCTAGGAGTATAATTGCTTGATTATATAGTGTAGGTGTATGTTTAACCAGTTAAATGCCACATGTCCAAAATGGAAACCAACCCCACATGCCACGATATTTTGAATTGAATTTAAAAAATCAATTTGTAATTAATATTATGAAAATAAATATATTGCTCACAGTTTGGGTGTTCTTGAATATTTCTGCTGAGAATTCTCACAAAATATGATTTTGAAGTTGGTCAGGGCTGTCACTTAGGGAAAATTTTTTTTTTATAGAAATGTGTGGTGTGTTGGGAAGATCTGCTGCTCATGTATCAAGACTCTTATGGTGTACAATGGGTTAATCTGATGATGAACTGAAAGGATGATTTTTAAATCAGTTTACCATTTTATACTGCCACCAATAATATACTAGTACTAGAGTCAGGTTGCTCTAAATCCTGGCCAATTTTTGGAGGAGACAGTCAACTTTAGCAATTCTAGTGTGAGTATAGTAGGAAATTCTACTAGACACTAGAGGCCTGGTGCATGAAATTCATGCATGGGGGTGTGTGTCCCTCAGCCCCGCCTGCACCCTCTCCAATCTGGGATCCCTCTCACAATCGACTGCTGGCTCCCAACTGCTTGCCTGCCTGCCTGCCTGATTTCCTCTAAACTGCTTCTGCTTTCGAGCCTGATCACCCCCTAACCACTCCCCTGCCAGCCTGATCAACACCTAAATGCTCCCCTGCTGGCCTGTTCACCTCTAACTTCCCTCCCTTTCCAGCTTTGTTACCCCTAACTGCCTTCCCCTGCTAGCCTTATTGCCCCTGCCTACCTTCCCCTGCAGGCCTCATCCCCCCAACTTCCCTCCTTTGCAGGCCTGGTCCTTTCCAAATGCCCTACCCTGCTGGCCATCTTGTGGCATCCATCTTTGACCACATGGGGGTGGCCATCTTGTATATTGAAGTGATGGTCAATTTGCATATTACCTCATTATTATATAGGTTTGTTGGCATTGGTGATTTTTATTTAATGTCAGTCTCTATGGTTTGAAAATTAGCTATATGTTTAGGACGCAAAAGAAATAACAAAATTTAGTAAAAAAACTTTTAGTAAATTTTTTTTTTAATTTAGGATATACCTTTAAAATTATATATATAAATTTAAAGGTGTATCCTATAAAATATTTGTTATTACCTAGACAGTTCATGTTATTAGAGTTTTCTCAAACTTCAAATGTGTATGTTATTTTAGACATGATTTTTCTTTAGTCACATCCATTTCTGTACACCAAGATCCATGAAGAAAAGGAGAATTTCTTTTAGGCAGAATGTTCTGAGACTTTCTCTGTTTCTATTCCATATATTATATGATACCTCAAATACCCCTTCATTTCTATTCATTATAATCTAAATTGACTTTCTCTCTTAAAACTATTTATGCATAATTTTATGTATTGAGAATCAATCTTACAAATTTAGAGAGCGATTATGTTTTAAATACTTATAATAAGTTACTACAAAATCACTGCATACAAATTATAACAGAATTCAAAATGTTAAAAAGGTAAATTGCACAGATGGTATAGTACAAAATATTTTGAAAATCACCAACTGCTAATATTATTTTGATTTAAAATTTTTGAGTTGATCTGCATGCTTTCTATTTATAACTTCATTCATGGCAATAGAAATGGGCTAACTCTATAATAAATAGCCAGGATGTAAGGACCAATCATGAACAAAGGCTGATCAACCAAAAGTCTGCACTGGGTTGCCATGGTGGCCCATTGCTGACTACTAAGGCTGCTGGCCTGGTGACCCAGCAGTGATTCTGAGGGGGCTTTGAATCAGGCCTGGCCAGAGATCTGAAGAGAGAAGCAGGGGTTTACCTGTAGTGTCTGAGGCAGTTTTTGACCAGCACTTGCCTCTCTCTTTCCCTCTGAGCCTGGCCAGCATCCCCATATCCATTTCTCTCCAGGCCTCCAATGAGGCTGCTGATCATCCCTCCTTTCTGATCAATCCCTGTTGATAGGTCCATAGATGCTGACTGGCATAGAAACTTACCAATTAGAACCAAATCTGGGTCAACTGTGAGGAGCCAATAACTGCCTAGGACACATGTGTCAAACACAAGGCCCGCGGGCCAAATCCAGCCCGCCAGGCCTTGCAATGTGGCCCACACCGCGCTGTCATCACTGCACTCCGCTGTCAGTTTATGACATTGTCAGTTTATGACTGTTCAGTAAACCATTCAGCCCGCGATTTAGGCTGGATTTTAGATTTTGGCCCCGTCTCTGATTGAGTTCGACACCCCTAGCCTAGGAGGTGGAGCTTTTGACACTGACTAGCATAGAAACTGACTGATTAGAACCAAATTGGCCAGCAGTTGGGAGTAAGATCAGGTTGGCAGGGGAGGGCAGTTTGGGGCAAGATCAGGTTGGGAAGGGAGGGCCTTTGTGGGTGAGATAAGGCTGGCAGGGGAGGGCAGTTGGGGGCAAGATCAGGCTGACAGTTAGGGGTGATCAGGTAGGCAGAGGCATTTATGGTCCATAAGGCAGTCTGGCAGGTGAGTGGTTAGGAGCCTGTGGTCCCAGAATATGAGAGGGATGTCTGACTGCTGGTTTAGGCTCGATACTGAGAGGGCCTAAACCTGAAGTCAGACATCCCCCAAGGGGTCCCCAATTGGAGAGGGTGCAGGCTGGGATGAGGGAACCTCCCCCTCCATGCACGAATTTTGTGTACTGGGCCACTAGTATTTACTATATTTACTAACACATATCATAGTTAAATCCTCCTAGTTTAATCAAATTATTTTTCAGTTATTTTAAATAACAAATTTGCACTGAGCTTAATTAAGTTTAATGTGATATTTAAATTCAATGCTAAAAATTAATTAAAATTTATAGTATTTTATCATCATTAACCTTTATACTTTTTAATTATACCATTTATTTCTGCTCCGACCCGCAGGGCACAACAATGCGGGAAGAGGGAGAACCTGTGGAGGATGGAAAGAGGACAGGAGATGTGGAGAAATGGAGGCAAGACAGGGTTCTTATCAAGCCTCAAATTTTATTTCTGGAACAGCAGTATATATACAGCAGGAACAAAGGGGGACAGGGTTGTCTATGCAGCGGGGTATTTGGCGGTGTATGATTGGTTAGGCACTGAGTGACAAGGTGGTAAGATATCTGGCAACACAGGATTGGTTAGCTGCTAGGGCGGTGTTCTAACTTGGCAGGCGCGGGCTCTGATTCAACTGGCAAAGGTTGACTGGCTGAAAAACAGGAAGTAGAACCAGGATGTGGGCTGTTTTGAGCTTCCTAATTCACAGGGGCTAAAGTTTTCCACTGCTTCCAACATATTTCATAATATGTTTCTTCATATTAACAAATTAGCCTGAAAAAAGACTTATTTAATAGGAATAAAAATTTGAAACATTTTTTTAAAACATGAAAAGAAATTTAAAAGCATGTAATTAGCTTGCATTATATAGTAATTCAATAAATCTAGCTTCTAATCTAAAATTGCATTTTAATTAATTGTTCTAAACCCTTTAAGATAAAACATATATTTTATTTTGATGAAAAAATTTTAGCTAAATATTAAATAAGTGTAAAATGGCCACACAATGTTAAAAATAATATATTTTACACTTTAGTAATAGTAATTAAAAATTAAGACACACACCACCAAACCAGTATTGCAAGAACTGTCAAAGATTCTACTTTAGGGAAGAAAAGGCAAAAAAAAAAATGTGTGTGTATATATATATATATATATATATATATATATATATATATATATAAAATATATATATATAACACACACATATATATATGTAATAAATTGATGAATAATAAATAATATAGACACATAATTACTTTAAATGCATATGAATTAAATGCTCCAATCAAAAGAGGTAGAGTGGATGAAACCAGTTTGGCTCAAAAAACTGAGAATGGAACTCCCATTTGACCCAGTAATCTCACTCCTAGGAATATATCCCAAGAAACTAGAAATACCAATCAGAAAGGATATATGCACCCCTATGTTCATAGCAGCACAATCTACAATAGCTAGAATCTGGAAACAGCCTAGGTGCCCGTCAGCAGATGATTGGATCAGAAAACCATGGTACATCTACACAATGGAATACTATGCTGCCATAAAAAAGAAGGGATTCTCATCATTTGCAGCAACCTGGATAGAACTAGAGAACATCATGCTGAGTGAAATAAGCCAGTCAATGAAAGAGAAATACCACATGACCTCATTCATTTATGGATATTAAAGAACATTATAAACTGATGAACCAAAAGTCAGATATAAAGACAGTAAAGCAACAAGCAGACTGTCAAATTACAGCAGGGAGGGTAGGGAGATCTGGGGGAAATAAGAGATCAACCAAAGGACTTGTATACATGCATATAAGTACAACCAATGGACACAAAATTCGAGGGAAGGAGGGTATGTATAGGAGGGGGGGCAATGTTAAAATATGTACACAGATAATAATTTAATAAAAATAAAAAATAAAAAAAGGAAAAAATAAAATAAAAATTAAATTAAATTAAAAAAAGAAAAGAAAGGAATTACCACTAATAACCGCACTTCAAGTGGGTATAACAAGTACATGTCCATGCACATTTACTGTGGTGGTTTGTCCTGGACATAGAGATATGCAAATAGACATGAAGAGTGGGTCATAAGGGAAAAATTAAATATCTGAAAATGTAAGAGTTGAGTGAGAAATTTATATGCTGGAATCAAACAAACAAAAGAAAAAAAAAGAGTGGCTTTGCAAAGTGAAAGACTGATGGAGAAGCTCCAACTGAGAAGTAAATCTAATAACTTTTCAGCAGCCACAGGAACATAAGCATGAATATATATTTATATGTGCACATAATAGCTATCAATTTAAGGAGCTATAGGATGAGTCAAAAAGAGGCTCTATGCCTCAGACATAAATTATAACTTGACAATACCATTTTTAACTTATCTTCCAAAGCAGCTATATTTGTCACATTTGTACAAATATTATATATAGAAATACATTATTGAAAAAACAAAAATTATTTTAAAATACTGAGAATACAATGGGTGACTTCTTTTTCTCATCAGCTCCAGTTATTCCTACAGCTGAAATTGTGTGCCACATTTTTAGAGGGAAAAGTACAAATGGGCACATGTCTAAGGGATCCAATAATGTGGGTCTAAAATGAATATGTCTATAAATGGTGGAATCAAAAACACTGAACAGAAAAGGTTAGTAGAATAATTTTGGTTTAATATAAGAAAGTACTTTTCATTAGGAGAATCCAAAATTGAAATTGAGTGATTCATCAGGGAGTGAGTTTCTCATATTAGTCCTTACCATTGTTTATTCACAGTGTATAACAGATTTGTAGAGGGCTTTGGTAAAAGAAAATTAAAAATTCAAATGTTCTTAGATTTGATGGATTTTCCTTCCTTTATAGTAATTTCCTTGATTTACAATAAAAGTTTTAGAAATGTTTAGCATTTTACCTTTTCTGTACAATATTTTTATTGAATTAATATTTAAGAATATATATATATATAACCTTTACAATTTTAAAGCAGTTTTAGGTTTATAAAAAATGAAGCAATGTACAGATATTTCCAACATATCCCTTGTCCCCACACATAAATAGCCTCTCCCACTATCAACCTTCTGCCACCAGAGTGATGCATTTGTTGCAACTGATGAATCTATATTGATACATCATTATCATCAAAATCCCATAGCTTATCTTGTCTTCACTCTTGCTATTATACATTTATGGTTCTGCATAAAGATATTATGACATATATCTATCATTATAATATCATACAAAGTATTTTTACTACCCATTAAATGCTCTGTGCTCTCTGCCTATTCATTTATCTCCCCCAACTACTGGTAACCAATGCTCTTTTGATTATTTCCATATTTTTGCCTTTTACAGATGTCATAAAGTTAGAATCACACTATAAGTATCCTTTTCATATTGGCTTCTTTCATTTAATAATATTTATTTAAATTTTCTTCATGTATTTCTATGCCTTTATAGCCTATTTATCTTTAGCACTGACTAATATTCTATTCTCTGACTGTACCACAGTTTATTTATTCACCCACCAAAAGGACATTTGATCACTTCCAAGTTTTGAAAATTATGAATAAAGCTGAAATAAATATCCATGTGCATAGTTTTATGTGGACAAAACTTTTCAAGTCCTTTGTGGAAATGCCAAAAAAGTCCAATTGTTGGATCATATGGCAAGAGTTCTTAGTTTTGTAAAAAACCTCCAAACTATCTTCCAAATTAACTGTATCATTTGTAATTCTCATCTATCTATATAAAAGTCTAATATGCTAAGTGTCCAACCATTTGACCATTTGACCAATAGTTATGATGCGTTCTGCCCACCAGGGGAAAGACGCTCAACGCACAGGCATGGAAACATGAAATTGACTGATGAATCTCAGAGGGAAGGGAGGAGGAGGAAGGGTGGGAAGAGATTAACCAAAGATCTTATATGCATACTAGAGGCATGCACCAGTGGGGTCCCTTGGCCTGGCATGCACCCTCTTGCAATCCAGAACCTGTTGGGAAATGTTGGACTTCATGTTTCAGCCCAATTCCCACAGGCCAGGCCAAGAAAACCCACCAGTACACAAATTTGTGCACCAGGCCTGTTTCAACCCAATCTCCACAGGACAAGCCAAGGGAAGCTCCATGTGGCCTTTGAGAATTGGGCCAAACTGGCTCTCCCACATCCCCTAAAGTGTCCCAGATTGTGAGATGGTGCAGGCAAGGTTGAGGGACCCCACCACTGCACAAATCTGTGCACTGGGGCTCTAGTTAGAAATATACGAGAGTTCCTTTTGCTTACATCCTTTCCAGAAGATAAATTTTTCATACTTTTGCAAGGGATATCAAATCTAATTTTTGCTGCTATCAAAGGCTTCCACTATCTTTATAGATCAACTAGAGACACAATACACGAAATTTGTGCAAGGGGCTCAGCCCTCGTAGACCAAGCTGCCTAGGCCCTCACAGCCCTGGCTTTATCAGAAGGACATCCAGACTGTCATTCTGCTGTTTGCTCTTTATTATATAAGACTAGAAGCCCAGTGCATGAAATTCGTGCATGGGGGGTGTGTCCCTCAGCCCAGCCTGCACACTCTCCAATCTGGGACCCCTCAAGGAATGTCCGAATGCCTGTTTAGGCACTATCCAGGTAGGATATGGTGTAAACAGGCAGTTGGACATCTCTCTCACAATCCAGGACTGTTGGCTCCCAACTGCTCGCCTGCCTGCCTTCCTGATTGCCCCTAACTGCTTCTGCCTGCCAGCCTGATCACACCCTAATCACTCCCCTGCCAGCCTGATTGATGCCTAACTGCTTCCCTGCCAGTCTGTTTGCCCCTAACTGCCCTCCCCTGCAGGCCTGGTCCCCCTCCACTGCTCTCCCCTGCAGGCCTGGGTCCCTGCCAACTGCTCTTCCCTACAGGCCCCATCGTCCCCAACTTCCCTCCTCTGGCAGCCTGGTCAACCCTACTGCCCTTCCCTGTTGGTCTGAATGCCCACAACTGCCCTCCCTTGTAGGCCTGTTCCCACCCAACTGCCCTCCCCTGCTGGCTATCTTGTGGTGGCCATCTTTTGTCCACATGGGGGTAGGATCTTTGACCACATCGGGGCAGCTAGCCATCTTGTGCATTGGAGTGATGGTCAATTTGCATATTACTCTTTTATTAGATAGGATAGTACTTGTTATCAAGGTGACGAATATGCATCAGATTATTTTTCTTTAATATTTAATTTTTCAATGATATTACTACCTGAAAAAGGGGAAAAGGAAGTAAGAGTATTTTTCTCTGTAAGAAAAATAAAAAGATTAAGTTATACTTTTGTCCATGAGAAAATATTCTTACACATAAGAAGTGAGTAAACTTGTACTGGGCTTTATTATCAGAAATGCTGGAGAAAATTTTAAAGCTTATTTTCACATGTCAGTCTTTCACAATATCATTTAGCATTCCTATAAGTTGGAGAATCTCCTATGTATATATGTTAAGCTTTAATAAATATAAAATGTTTAAAACTAAAATCAAATCACAATGAACAGAATATTAATTATAAGCTTACATATTAGCTCAACAATCATTATCTCACCTCAAAGACATGCAAATTAATACATAAATATATTTCATATGATCTACATACACATTATATATACATACTATATATTTATACATAATTATGTATTTAGGAATGCACATGATTTTTAATAAAACATCACAGCTTCGGACTTTCAAAGCATGATTTTATATATTATATATTTACATTATAAGCCCTAATAGCCTTTCTAAATGCTGAATTTTAAAGTGGCTCTTTTGTCCCTGATAGAACGCATTAGTTTCATTGCTAAAAAATGAGAAGCTCTCAAACACATTGTGATTAAAATTCCTGAGTTTGCTTGAGAAAGCTCTAACATATGGGGATTTGTGTTAAACCAAAATACTCATACCATTCCAAAGAAGGCTCATTTCTAAGGCCAAGTGTCCCTTTAGAGAAACTGACACATTCAGACTTGTCTTGTGAACTACCATAAATTAAAAATCAGTTTACCAAGTAATTATTACTTGTTACAAGTTTATTTTTTTCCATAGCTATGAACCCTTGAATTTTGACCTTAAGGAATAAACATTCTTAATGTGGTAAATTTATAGAAGTTAAAGTATAAAAAGTCCTTTGGGTCAATGTTTATGTCTTCCAAGCACATTTGAGTTAAACTGATGGCTGGTACCCTATAATGTACTATAAATGAATCCTAATTAAAACCTTCATAGGCCTACTTTTCCCATTTTCTTAGAACTATTCTTCAGCAAAGAATAACATGACTATTCCCCTTTTTCATTCAATTGACCTGTTATAATAATTTCAAGAAAAAAGTGACAAATTTCTTAGGTAATTTATCAATCTATAATAGTAGGAAATTTTATTTGCCAGGCTTTTAAATTTTTTTGACAAGATGTTGATACTTTTTGTTGATGCCAATTGACTTACAATAAGCAAAATATTAATAGTTAACTGAAAAACTCTAACTTCAGAATTGATATTGTTTTCATCCCAATGAATTTAAAGAATGAAAGTAACTTGAATGTCTAGTAGGGTCTTCATAATATAATTTCAGCTGGAATTTTCATATAATTGTTAAGAAGTTACAATGAAATAGCAGATATAATATAAAAAACTGTCATAGCTAGTGGAAAATCAAAGTTATTGCAATTATCTTGTAAATGTTAAGGCTTGCTTTGATGAATTCTTGGAATAGTTTTCTAAGCATTATTTCCCCATGGTTTACAAGGTACAGAATTTCTTCCTGTTACTTTGTTAGTGGGTTTCTGGTTGGATAAGTTTTTGATAGTCCCACTATGACAACAAAAGAAAATCACATGCCCTGTGAGTGTTGAATTAAAGAAAACTAAGAGCTAAGGAGAGTAAAATGACATTCTTTATTTTGCTGACCATTCTGTTTTGCTCTCATTCCATGGTTCAATTTAATAACTTTGGGTAGAATCCACTACAAATATAATAGGGGAATGAAAATTGACATCCTTATTTTTTTTTCTTCCAAATCTTTCAAAGGTATGAAGAGTTTCATTATTTTTACCAGTATGAATCAATTACATCCAGATATCTATATTAAAATTTTTATAAATAGAAGAATCATTATACTGCTCAAAACTACAGGGAACTAATTTTTCAATAGCTAAAACTGCTCAATTTTTCACAAATATAGTACCAGGTCCTTATTAACCAACTAAAAATAATTTTTGAAGAGTCAATATAGAAAATATTCTCTCTTAATTGGTTTTGATATTTAGACAGTAGAGAAAAAAAGACAAAGTGTGATTAAGTCTTTTCATACACCTCTAACTGCTAAATGTTTGATTTCTACTCGAGGCCTGGTGCACAAATTCAGGTACCAGTGGGCTGCCTGGGCCTGACCTACACTATTGGGCCGAAACTGGCTCTTTGACATCCTCCAAGGGGTCCCAGATCGCAAGAGGACACAGGCTAGGCACAGGGACCCTACTGGTACATGATCAGGCCTGGGAGGGAAATGGGAGGTTGGCCAGCCTGGAAAGGACTAAAGGAGGACTCCAGGGCATGCCCAGCCTGTCTTGCTCAATTACAACTGGATCCCAGCAGTAAGTGAACCTACCAGTTGGAGAATATGCCCCCTGGTGATCAGTGCAAGTCAAAGTGAGAGGTTGAACAGCCTTACCCTATCATTAGCATATTATGCTTTGATTGGTTGAATGGCCGAAGGACGACTAGACACTTAGAATGGTAAACTTTTATTATATAGGATAATTTTACCAACAGGGAGAGTTGGCTACATTTTTATCCAACTATTGTGATTTCTTTTTTAAGCTATGGTTATTTTAATATAATTATCAACTCCATAGAAAAGAGCACCAAGAGATAGTGGGCTTTAATTTTACTTTCCTTACAAATTCAGGCACCACAATCCATTGCTAATTCATCATGAATGAATGTTAGGGAAAATTGTAAAAGATTAAGGAGAAGTTTTCAACAGGTCATAGTTTTGAAATGGAATGTGTGTTCAGCTTGCTCTTACATCTTTAAAATTACGTAATTTTTTTCATGGTCAAAGAAACAGCACATTTTTATTCTGTATATAAAAATTACTAAAAATGGGCATGATAGCATTGATATGTCTTCTGTGCCAATTAAAACACTTCATTTAAAAGTATGGTTGCTGTTTTAATTTGTCTTCACATCCTAAGATACATACAAGCTGCAATTTAAAGAATTCTGGTACAAATTAATTGTCTAATTTTTTTAGGATGTTTGTAAGATTTGATAGAGAATAATACAAATAATGTCCTATAAAAAAAGTTTTATAGAAAGCGAACATAGATGGAGGGAAGCTAAATTGGGAGGATAGAAACATGAGGCAACATAAAAGGAAACATACAAATTTTACCACAATGCACATTAGAATTATATTTCATTCCCTAAAATTAACATCTATAAAGTATGGTATGAGAAAATCATCAAGAATTATATCATTTCAAATGATATACAATAAACAAACATGGATTAAAGCAAAATTGTTCAATAACATACAAACCCGAAACTGTCATTGCTTGATACCTGTGAAATTGAACTTAGGGAAAGGTTATATAAATGATAGATGATTTAGGAAATGGAATAAAGCATAGATGAAAAATATAAAGCAATCATGAATATACTAGAGGCCCAGTGCATGAAATCTGTGCACGGGGGTATGTGTCGCTCAGCCCAGCCTTCACCCTCTTCAATCTGGGACACCTCAAGGGATGTCTGACTACCTGTTTAGGCCAGATCCCAATATAATCGGGCCTAAATGGGCATTCTGACACCCCTCTCACAATCCAGGACTGCTGGCTCCCAACTGCTCACCTGGCTTGCCCCTAATCACTTCTGCCTGCCAGACTGATCATACCCTAACCACTCCTTAGAAAGCCTGATTAATGCCTAACTGCTCCCCTGCCAGCCTGTTTGCCTCTAACTACCCTCCCCTGCAGGCCCGGTCACCCTTAACTACCCTCCTCTGAAGGGCTGGTCCCTTACAACTGCTCTCCCCTGCAGGCCTGCCCCCCCCAACTCCCTTTCCCTGTGGGCCTTGTCACTCCCAACTTTCCTTCTCTGCTGGCCTGGTCACCCATAACTGCCCTGCCCTGCAGGCTTCATTGCCCCAAACTGCCCTTCCCTGCTGGTCATCTTGTGCAGTCATCTTTGACCACATGGGGGCAGCCATCTTGTGTTGAAGTGACAGTCAATTTGCATATTACCCTTTTATTAGATAGGACAGAAGCCTGGTGCACAGGTGGAGACCAGCTGGCTTGCCCTAAAGGATGTTCGAGATCAGGGTGGGGGTTCCCTTGGGGAATGGGGTGGCCTGGGCAAGAGGCCTGTGGTGGATTGCAGGTTGTCTACACTCCCCAGAGACCCAAGTGGAGGCCCTAGTATCTGGGATTTATTTATCTTCTATAATTGAAACTTTGTAGCCTTGAGCAGAGGCCAAGGCTGTGGGAACTTGGCTTCCTCCATTGCCGGGGAAACCTAAGCCTCCTGCTCTCTCCATGGCCACAGCCATCTTTGTTGTGTTAATTTGCATACTCTCTCCTGATTTGGCTAGTGGGCGTGGCTTGTGGATATAATAGAGGTACAGTCAAGTTGCATATTACTCTTTTATTAGATAGGATAAACAAGTGGTAATAAGCCTTAAATTATGCAAAGCAAAAACTGAAAATAAAACATAAGGACAAATGCACATATCAACTATTATCATTGAAATTTTAAATTATTTTCTTAGAAACTAACATCTATAAGAAAAAATAAAGAAGGATAACATAACATTAACTAACATCTATAAGAAAAAATAAAGAAGGATAACATAAGATCATAATAGTTTATTACTATCAAATGTTTATTATTAAGTGAAAACAAAGACCTCAATGTTTCATTTCTTAAATGACAACTGTGCTAAAAAAGAAATTTACTCTCCACAATAAGAGTATCATAAATAAAAAAAACTCAACTGCATATTTAAAATTATATTGAAAGAAATAAATGATAGAACAACAATATATTTAAATATAATCCTGTTAATATTTCAAACATAAAAATAATTTCTGGTATAAAATTGGAGGTCTTGACAAATGTAAAAAATAGTGAACAGAATTATAAGAACTAAAAGGAAAATAAGCCCTAATCAGTTTGGCTCAGTGGATAAAACATCGGCCTGTGGACTGATTGGTCCCAGGTTCTATTCTGGTTAAGGACATGTACCTCGGTTGCAGGCACATTCCCAGAAGAGGGTGTGTATGAGGCAGCTGGTCGATGTTTCTCTCTCATCAGTGTTTCTAACTCTCTATCCCTCTTCCTTCCCCTCTGTAAAAAAAATCAATAAAACATATTTTAAAAGAGAAAGAAAAACTCTGTCATATTCTTAGATAATGTGTATAGAAATTATTTGTATAGAAAGTCAAATAAATCAATAATCAAGCTATTGGCACTAACAAGAGAGTTGAACAGAGTTGCCTAATACAAGATTATCTAACATTCACATCTGCTTTAAGTGATGGAGTTTTGTTGCCTTTAAATTGTCTGTTGAGGAATTTATATGTAAAACTAGGTATACATAAGTACTTTTACAGACAAAAATTAAAAGTTCTAAGAGCAGAGGCTCTCCACAGCAATTTACAAAATCATAGCAAAATACAAAACATATGGCATTGGTGCATAAATGCACAGAGACATTATGGAATGGAAATGGAAGCTCAATAGCAGAGCCATATAGGAAGTTAGTATATTATGAAGAGGTCACCAAAAATTGGTGTGGAAATATTACAGTGTTTGTTGGAAGCCGGATCAATATATAGAGGAAAAAATAAGTCCATCCTCTACTTATCACTATTTAAAAGTGAACTTTAGATGGATTACATACCTGAATATGAAATGTTGAACTGTTAAACCAATAAACTAAATTGTAGCTAATGACTTTGTGAACTTGGGATGGGGTGAACGTCTTAAATAATAATCTAAAATTAAGATAATAATAAACATTTTTATTAATTTGATTGAGCACATAAAACATTACAGCTTCTTTTTTGATTACTGTTTAAAGTATTACATGAGTCTCCTTTTCCCCCCATTGACCTCTCCTCAGCCACTCCTTACCCCAAGCACAAGACCTCACCCCCCTACTATCTGTGTCCATTGGTTTTGTTCATTTATGAACAACATAAACTGATGAACAAAAATAAAAACAGAGACATAGGGGCATCTAACAGACTTTATAACCTATGAGGGAAAGCGGGGGTGAGGGGGTAAGAGATCAACAAAAAATTACAGACTCTTGTTTAAAAAGGACATCATATGCAATGTTTGCAGATATATAACAGATTGAGAAAAAGCATATCTAAAAATGAAAGGTGATTAATATATGGAATATAATGTAGATCATTCAATAAAAATGGGCATAAACATTAAATAATTAACTCATAGATGCAAAAATCCTAAATGAGTTAAAAGTAAATAAGTGAAAATGTAATCAAACTTTAGTGGCAATTAGGAAAAAAAAAAAAACGCTAATTAAAATAGCAAAGAGGGATCGCTTATACCCATCAGATTTGCAGAAATCTGAAATTTGCTATGCTATTCTTATTAGGATGTGTTGAAATAAGAACCCCTATGTTCTGCAATACATAAAACAAAATGTTAGAGATAATTTGGAGAGCATTTTGAAAAGTACTTGGCTAAGTATGCACATATCCCATGTGTAGGATGTTTTCATACAAACTGTGACATTTCATAACTATCCCAGGATAACTGGCATAAACCGATCATAGTCATCCAATACATTACATCACTCCCATCCTACATATATTGAAGTGATATTAAAGCATAGATCAGTACAGGGATATATATGTGTATGTTCATTATTGTATTGATGGTAACAATAGAACATTATGAGAAGTAAGTGTCCTTCTAAAGGGAAAGGAAAAATAAAGTGAGGATGCATATTATGTACTGGTTTTATACAGTGAAATAAGTGTACATTTAGCAACATTAAAATTATTGTTAAGTGAAGCAATACAATCTATATTCATCCAGGATACATGACTATCTATCTATATAAAACCCTAATATGCAAATTAATTGAATGGTGCAAAAACTGGAAGAAAGATTGGTCGCTATGATGTGAACTGACAACCAGGGGGCAGGTGCTCAATGCAGGAGCTGACCCCAGCCCACAGGCCCTGACCTGCATTGGGGGTGGGGCAGGTGAGTGGGAGGTGGCAGGCCAGCCAAGGTGGGTTGTAGCAGGGGCCCCTGATCACCTTCCAGTCACCCCATAGATTGGCCACGATTGCCAGCCAGGCCTAGGGACCCTATCCATGAATGAATTTTATACACTGGTCCTCTAGTCTATATAATAAAAGCCTAAGTGATCATTATGCCACACACCCAGAATGCTTAATGTGCGAGCTGCCTCCTGGTGGTCAATGTGTTCCCACAGGCTCACAGCTGGCGAGCACAGTGGCGCCACCACGGAAAGGGTAAGGAGCAGCAAGCAGGCGGATAGTAAGGAGCTAAGGGTGGCAGAGTGCAAGAGGGGATTGGGCCTAATCTGGAAGTTAGACATCCCCTGAGGGGTCCTGGACTGTGAGAGCATGTGTGCTGGGCTGAGCCCCCTCCCATGCATGAATTTAATGGTGGGTGTAGTGGAGTGATGGTTAATTTACATATTACTCTTTTATCAGATAGGACTAGTGGGCTGATGCACAAAATTAGTGCAAGGAGCTAGGCCCCCACCACTGCAGTGGCTGCCTCTAATTCAAACAAAGTATGTATACTATCTGGGTGGGGTATGGAATAGAAAAATGAAATGATAGTATAGATTGAAAGAGAGGGGGAAATAGCAATTAAAATGTTAATAGAGCCAAAACCGGTTTGGCTCAATGGATAGAGCGTCGGCTTGGGGACTGAAGGGACCCGGGTTCGATTCCGGTCGAGGCATGTACCTTGGTTGAGGGCATATCCCCAGTAGGGGGTGTGCAAGAGGCAGCTGATTGATGACTCTCTCTCATTGATGTTTCTAACTCTCTATCTCTCTCCCTTTCTCTCTGTACAAAATCAATAAAATATAAATTTTAAAAAAAATGTTAATAGAGAGAAAATATTGTAGTTGAACTAAGACTATTATTAATTCAATCAAATAAAATTATATTTATGTAGAATTGTTTTCTCCTTGTACTAGTTCTACAATTAAAATTAAACATGGCCATCCACCTCTTACACCTCATTTTGCTACTAGATATAGTGAGTGGCCAGATTACTATGATCTCTGAATGCATAACAATCTGGCCACTCAATGTATATTCTATATAATAAAAAGCTAATATGAAAATTGGCCCCTCAACTAGGAGTTCGACCAGCAGGCAGGCTGGCCAACAGCTCATGTCCCCTCCCCCTGGCCAGGCTGGCGGACCCTACCTATGCACGAATTCATGCACTGGGTCTCTAATATATATATATTTATTTACACTGAGTGGCCAGATTATTATGCATTCAGAGATCATAATAATTTGGCCACTCAGTGTACATGACAACATGGAGCATTGAAATGGATAATCTACCTTAAAATGATCTGTTAAGAATCATGACAGATGCCTCAATGTTTGAGGGTTCCCATTTGAAACATCATTGTAGTCATATTTTGGCTCCAAATTTGTCTCTATTTTTATTGATAAACTAGAGGCCTGATGCACAAAATTTGTGCATGTTGAAGGTGTCCCTCAGCTCAGCCTGCATCCTCTCCAATCTGGGACCCCTAGGATCGGGCCTAAATGGGCAGTGGGATATCCCTTTCACAATCCAGGACTGCTGGCTCCCAACTGCTCACCTGCCTGTCTTCCTGATTGCCCCTAACCGCATCTGCCTGCCAGCCTGATCATCCCCTAACCACTTCCCTGCCAGTCTAATTGATGCCTAACTGCTCCCCTGCCAGCCTGTTTACCCCTAACTGCCCTCCTCTGCAGGCTTGGTCACACCTAACTGCCCTCCCCTGCAGGCCAGGTTCCCACAACTGCTCTCCCCAGAAGGCTCAGGTTCCCCCCAAAACTTCCCTTATCTGCAAACCTGGTCACCCCTAACTTCTCTCCTCTGCCTCCCTGGTCACCCCTAACTACCCTCTCCTGCAGGCTTGATTGCCCCCAACTGCCCTCTCTTGCACGCCTGGTCCCGCTCAATTTTCCTCCCCTGCTGGACATCTTATGGTGGCCATCTTGTGTCCACATGGGGGCAGGATCTTTGACCACATGGGGGAAGCCATCTTGTGTGTTGGAGTGATGGTCAATCTGCATATTACTCTTTTATTAGATAGGATAGAGGCCTGGTGCAAGGGTGGGGGCCAGCTGGTTTGCCCTGAAGGGTGTCCCAGATCAGGGTGGGGTTTCCCTTGGGGCATGGGGCAGCCTGGGCGAGGGGCCTGTGGTGGTTTTCAGGCTGGCCATGCTCCCTGGTGACCCAAGTGGAGACCTTGGTATCTGGGGTTTATTTATCTTCTATAATTGAAACTTCTATAATTGTAGTCTAAAGTGGAGGCCAGGGCCAGCCAAGGCTGCAGAAACTTGGCTTTCTCCATTGCCTGGGGAAACCCTGTCCTCCTGCTCTCTGCAGCTCCATGGCATATTACTATTTTGTTAGATAGGACTAGAGGGCTGATGTACAAAATTTGTGCAAGGAGCTAGGCCCCCGCCGTTGCAGTGGCTGCCTCTGCCTCAGTACCCATCTGCTGTGGCTTTGTCTGGAAGGTCATCCTGAAGGACGTCAGGTCTAATTAGAATGTTACGTTTTTATTATTATAGATTGATTAAAGAGCACTTTTATTTTCTCAGCTGCTTATGGGGGTAAGGACAATGATTGCAAAATTATCCTAGAAGCATAAAAGATTTTGACTTTTTGGTATTTTAATCTTCTACCATCAACAGAAATAAACAAGTACCATATTTTCCGGCATATAAGACGACCCCCTAATTTTACAGTTAAAACATAGGTTTAGGCCTATATTCGCTGTATAAGACTACCCCCCACTTCCGAGGCAACACCAGTTCTTTTTTTAATAGACCGCCTCTCTGACTCTGGCCAATCTGAGCAGGCTTTTTACTAGACTGTGTTTTAACTGTAAAATTAGGGGGGTCATCTTATATGCCGGAAAATACGGTAAGCAAACCCTTTTCAAATTGATGTAAACTTAGAAAAAATAGTTAAATTAACACTTAATAAAGACTAGAAAAATTAATTTAACATTATTTTCACAAAAGTTACAAATTATTGATGAGATTATTTTTGGGTATTGCATGGCATAAAATGCAAAAAAAAATAGACAAGTTTGTAAGGTCAAGTTCAAAATTCTGGTGGAGGTACACACAGAAATAAGCATTTATACTTTCAGGGAGACAACCATAGGATCCTCATGAGTTGTACATGGTAGTTTTATAATAACCTGTGTAATCTTTTGATGTCATGGAGATAAAGACACTGTGAAGGTGAAACTAGCATGTTCAGATTTGAATGTAGGCAATGTACAGAGAAATGGAATTGAGTTCGTGAAAGGGATATGATGAAACAAATTTGTTACACATATCCATTTTCCCTTTGCTTTCTCCTATTCTATATTGACACAAAGAGCATTAACAATTTCTCATTTGTTTTAATAAAGCCTGTTAGGTTTTTCTTTCTTTATTTTAAAATAAATGAACTGTAATTTATTTATCAGGAAAAATTGCTTGATTATATTACTCTATCCTAATGTTGCCTCTTTTATTTTTTTTATGAAAAATACTAAAATGTATAGAAATATTTACAGTAATGCACACATCTTTGCATTCAGAGAACTGGAAGATGTTGGTTTTTAATTCATCCTAGTTAGATTTATTAATGAACAATTAGAAGATCACATATCTCTGTTGAATGCTTACTCTTCTTTTTTCCTTTTCATTTGTGCCTTTGTTCCACAGATGACTAAGTATTGATATATACTTCAGTTCTTCACAAAACATCCTCATCTTTTCTTGCATGCTTTCTTTCTTGCTTTATTTTTTTTAATTTACTTCTTTATCCATTATCCCATTTGCATTTCTGTCCATTCATGAGCAGTTACTTCAACACTAAACAAGCATGAGGGCTTGAAAACTGAGGTCTTGTGAACAATATATTACTTACTTTATGTTGGTTGTTTTTTGTTTTTGTTTTTGTTTGGTTTTCTGTCTCATACAGAGGCATGATGGGTGAACCCATGTTTTGACAGCACTAAGTTGATTTTATTATACAGTATATGAGGATTCAACATGGCATTATTATCATGGCAATTTATTTGTCCTACGTTCATCTATTATTTTTTATATCCAGTTAGATATCACTTGCTATGGTTAAATCTTGTAAAGTATACCAAAGTAGAAAATAGCTGCATATACCACACACACACACACACACACACACACACACACACACACACACAATCACCCTTACTTGTATATATGGGTTTTTGCCCTCTGAATAATTTTTTTCATTTAAACTCTGCACTTTATTACATAATCCATGTACTATCTCTCACAAGTGATTATTGACATTTTTTAACTTTTTATTTTGAAATAATTTTAAAGTCATAGGAAGCTACAAAAACTGTACAGGAGGTTCTATGTACCACCCACCCAGTTTCTTCTAATGGTTATATCTTACACACCAGTAGTGCAAAATTGAAACAAGGAAATTGGCATTGGTACAATGGGTCTGTATAGTTCTTTGCCATTTGTCAGATCCATTTGTCAGATATGTCAATTAATTCAACTATGGCTATAATCAAGATACATACTATTTTTTAAATATTTTCTTATTGATTTGAGATAGAGAGGAAGAAGGAAGAGAGAGAGAGAGAGAGAGAGAGAGAGAGAGAGAGAGAGAGAGAGAGAGAGAGAAGAGAGAGAGAGAGAGATGAGAGAGATGAGAGAAATGTGAGAGAGAGAAACATCAGTTGGTTACCTCCTGCCCAAATACCAACAGGAGACCAAACCACAAACCTGGTCATGTTCCCTGACTGGTAATGGAACAAGTGGCCTTTTGGTGCATGGGATGATGCTCAATCAACTGAGCAACATTGGCCAGGACAAGATACAGAACTACTTCATTATCACAAGGATTTTCCTATCTATTCCTTTATGGCCACACCCACCACTATCCCCTCCACCATTCCTAAACCCTGACAACCACTGATCTGTTTTCAATCTCTATAATTTTGTTACTTCTAGAATGTTATGCATGAATCAGAATAGGTGAGTTTTTAAGGTTGTCTTTTTTCACTAAGCATACCATCTTTTAGATTGAGCCAACATGTGTATCAATAGTTTATTTATTTTATAAAGTCAGATCCCATGATATGAATGTGCCATGATTTGTGAACTATTCACCTACTGTATAACATTTTTAGTGTTTCTAGTTTGGGGCCATTACAAGTAAGCTGATATGAAAAATCATGCGCAGGTTTTTGTGTGGATTTAAATTTATTTCTGTGGAATAAATGATCAGGAGTGAAATTACTGAGTCATATGGTAAATATTTATTACAACTTTAATGTTTATTTATCTTAGGTTTATCCCATTTTTCTTTATGTGGAATTCTGTTTAAAGCCCTTCTTATTTATGGATTAACTTCATGGGATAATCTCATGTGAGCACATGAAAAAGAAAAAAAAAATAAAAAAGCTTAATCAATAAAATTTTCAAACATGAAGTCCACAATCTTTGCCTTGTAATTTAAGATCAGCCAAAATTATTTATTCTAATTTGGGAAAACTGGATTCCAGTCTCAGCCCCACCCCCTAGTTCTTTGGTTGACTAACTTGGTAGTTTGTCTTTCAGCTAGCTAATATGCATATTACAACTCTATTTTTTTTTATCCTTTATCGTTTAAAGTATTACATAAGTCTACATTTCCCTCCATTCACTTCAGCACATGCTCTCACCTCCCTACTGTCTGAGTCCTTTGGTTATACTCATATGCGTGCATACAAGTTCTTTGGTCGATCTCTTATCTCCTTACCTCAAACCTCCTTCCTGCTTTCCCTAATAGGTTTGACAGTCTATTCGATGCTTCTATGACTCTGGTTCTATTTTTTCTCATTAGTTTATGTTGTTCATTATATTCCACAAATTAGTGAGATCATGTGATATTTATATTTCTCCAACTGGCCTATTTTGTTTAGCACAATGCCCTCCAATTCCATCCATACTGTTGTAAATGGTAAGAATTCCTCCTTTTTTATCACAGAGTAGTATGCCATTGGGTAGATGTACCACCATTTTCTAATCCACTCATCTGCTAATGGGCACTTAGGCTCTTTCCAAATCTTAGCTATTGTAAAGTGTGCTGCTATGAACATAGGGGTGCATATATCCTTTCTGATTGGTTTTTCTATTTTCTTGCATTATATTCCTGGAAGTGGGATTTCTGGGTCAAATGGCAGTTTATTGTTTATTTTTTGAGTAAGCTCCATACTGTTCTCCACAGTGGCTATACCAGTTTTCATTTCCACTAGCAGTGAACGAGGGTTCCTTTTTCTCCACATCCTCTACAGCACTTGTCATTTGCTGACTTATTGATGATAGCCATTCTGACAGGTGTGAGATGGTACCTCATTGTGGTTTTGATTTGCATCTCTCAGATGATTGGTGACTTTGAGCATGTTTTCATATGTCCCTTGGCCTTCTGTATATCCTTTTTCTATTCTAGTCTATTTTCTAAATCTTGACTTAATCTTCCATAAATTATTCTCCCTTTTTCTTCCAGATTTGGTATCATATCTGTTACTTTTGATTTCTAAAATTAAGCTCATACTCAAAATTCAGGTTTGACTGGCTCCCAAAGTTCCATTCTCAATTCAACCTAATCTAGAAAAAGAAACTTGTAAATTAGTCTCTCAAAGTCAGTTCTGGGGATATGAGTCATGTCCCAGAAAGTTAAGGCAGCATAAGATTCTGTATCACTTCAAGCAATTTAGCTAATATTTCTGGACTTCAATTTCTCATCTGTATGTGGTCTCTTTAGTTAAAGTTAATCTATTAACTTTTCATTAAAAGTTACCAAAAGACTAAAAGATCTTGTGGTTATTTCTCACCCAAATATTAGGTCAGACTGTTTCATTTTTTAAAATTTATTATTTGAACAATAACTTTCTCTGCCTTGGTACCCAGTAGAATTGATTCAACTGATTTTATGTGTGTATTCCCCCCATACACTTTGCTTATATAATCTTTTAATTCTACGTGGATTCTCATCAATCCTCAGAGTGTTTAACCACTACCTAAAATCATTGCATCAGTTTCTTCATGCAATGCCATAACAAGAATTAATTAATTATTATGCTTTATAAAGATCTCTGCAGTTATAACACTTTTTTGAACTCTAAAATTTCATTTTTCCCCTACCAGCATTACATGTGCACCTAGTGACACATGGCTGCATATGCATTCCAAAGTTGCACTGAGTTCTTTAGGAAACTAATATAGGAAAAAAGCTTTCTGGGTGATGAAAATCCATGAAGCAATGGAATGATATGTGGAGTATTTGTAAAGGTGATTATTATGGTTATATAATACTTTACAAAAATTTCACTCAAACTTAGTGATTTAGGACAATATTCATCAAGAATTCAGGAGCAGTTAACTGAATGGTTCTTGTTCAGGGTAGTATCTCAAAAAGTTGAAGTCAGATAGTGGCTATGACTAGAGTCATCTTGCAGGCTTCTTTACATCTGTGGTTAGTGAGTGGGACAGCTGGGATGGGAAAAGTTAAGGCTTTTCAGATATATCTATGTAATTTCCATGGATTATCTGTATAACATGGTGATTTCAGGGTAGTTGACACTCTCACCTATTTGTTTAGGGTCCTCAAAGCAGAGAGAGGTATATAGAGATAGAAATAGAAAGAAGAAGAAGAAGAAGAAGAAGAAGAAGAAGAAGAAGAAGAAGAAGAAGAAGAAGAAGAAGAAGAAGAAGGAGAAGAAGGAGGAGGAGGAGGAGCAGGAGGAGGAGGAGGACGAGGAGGAGGATGAGGAGGAGGACGAGGAAAAAGAGAAAAGAGTGAGGGGGGGTGGAGAGCTTAGGGGACCAGGCAGAAACAACATATCCTTTTATGAACTAGCCCTGCAATTCATGCATCATCACATTGTCAAATTCTATTAAACTAGGCAGATATAATAGTTAACATAGGTTCATGGGGAGAACAACACACTCAACCTCTTGATGAAGGAATGTTATCTAAAATTATAAGAAAGGCATGGAAGGTGCACTTTACCCACAGGATGGTGCATTTCCCCCACAGGAAGGTGCATTTCCCTCACAGGAAGTTGTGTTTCCCACACAGGAAGGTGTATTTCCCCCACAGGAAGAAAGGTTCCCCCACAGAAAGGTTGTTTCCCTCACAGGAAGAATGGTTACCACACACGATAGTGTGTATCTCCCACAGGAAGATGGGTTCCGCCACAGGAAGGTCATTTTTCCCATAGGAAGAATGGTTACACCACAGGAAAGTGTGTGTCCCTCACAGGAAGATGGGTTCCTACACAGGAATTTGCGTTTCTCCCACAGGAAAGTGTGTTTTCCCCAGATGAAGGAGGGTTCCCCACAGGAAGGGGCACTTTCCACACAGGATGGTGCATTTCCCAACAGGAAGGTGCACTTCCCATACAGGAAGTAGCATTTCCCCCACAGTAAGGTGCATTTCCCCCACAGGAAGAAAGGTTCCCCCACAGAAAAGTTGTTTCCCCAAAGGAAGAATGGTTACACCACAGGAAAGTGTGTATCCCCCAGAGGAAGATGGGTTCTGCCACAGGAAAGTTTGTCCCCACAGGAAGATGGGTTCCCACACAGGAATTTGCATTTCTCCCACAGGAAAGTGAGTTTTCCCCACATGAAAAAGGGTTTCCCACAGGAAGGTGCACTTCCCACACAGGATGGTGCATTTCCTCCACAGGAAGTTGTGTTTCCCCTACAGGAATGTGCATTTCCCCCACAGGAAGAAAGGCTCCCCCACAGAAAGGTTGTTTCCCCCACAGGAAGAATGGTTACACCACAGGAAAGTGTGTGTCCCTCACAGGAAGATGGCTTCCCACACAGGAATTTGCGTTTCTCCCACAAGAAAGTGTGTTTTTCCCACATGAAGGAGGGTTCCCCACAGGAAGTTGCACTATTCCAACAGGATGGTGCATTTCCCCCACAGGAAGGTGCATTTCCCTCACAGGAAGTTGCATTTATCCCACAGGAAGAAAGGTTCACACACACGAATATGTGTTTCCCACACAGGAAGGTGTTTTTCCCCCACAATAGTTGTATTTCCCCCACAGAAAAAAAGGGTTCCCAAAAGAAATGTGCATTTCCTCAAGAGGAAGTTGTATTTCTCCCACAGGAAGAAAGGTTCCACATACGAAGATGTGTTTCCCCCACAGGAAGAAGGGTTACACCACAGGAAATTGTGTATCCCCCACAGGAAAATGGGTTCCCACACAGGAATTTGCGTTTCTCCCAAAGAAAAGTGTGTTTTCCCCACAAGAAGGAGGGTTCCCCACAGGAAGCACACTTCCCCCACAGGATGGTGCATTTCCCCCACAAGAAGTTGCGTTTCCCCACAGGAAGGTGCATTTCTGCCACAGGAAACAAAGTTCCCCCACAGAAAGGTTGTTTCCCCCACAGGAAGAATGGTTACACCACAGGAAAGTGTGGGTCCCCCACAGGAAGATGGGTTCCCACACAGGGATTTGCGTTTCTCCCACAGGAAAGTGTATTTTCCCCACATGAAGAAGGGTTTTCCACAGGAAGAAGCACTTTCCCCACAGGATGTTTTTCCCCCCACAGGAAGGTACATTTCCCCCACAGGAAGAAAGGTTCCCCCACAGAAAGCTTGTTTCCCACACAGGAAGAATGGTTACACCATAGGAAAGTGTGTGCCCCCCGAGGGAAGATGGGTTCCCACACAGGAATTTGCGTTTGTCCCATAGGAAAGTGTGTTTTCCCCACATGAAGGAGGGTTCTCCCCAGGAGGGTGCACTTCCCCCACAGGATGGTGCATTTCCCACAATGGAAGGTGCATTTCCCCCACAGGAAGTTGTGTTTCCCCCACAGGAAGGTGCATTTCCCCCACAAGAAGAAAGGTTCCCCCAGAGAAAGGTTGTTTGCCTCACAGGAAGAATGGTTACCCCACACGATAGTGTGTATCTCCCACAGGAAGATGGGTTCTGCCACAGGAAGGTCATTTCCCCCACAGGAAGAGTGGTTAAACCACTGGAAAGTGTGGGTCCCCCACAGGAAGATGGGTTTCCACACAGAAATTTGCATTTCTCCCACAGGAAAGTGTGTTTGCCCTACATGAAGGAGGGTTCCCCACAGGAAGGTGCACTTCCCCCACAGGAAGGTGCATTTCCCACACAGGAAGGTGCATTTCCCACAAAGGAAGTTGCGTTTCCCCCACAGTAATGTGCGTTTCCCCCACAGGAAGAAAGGTTCCCCCACAGGAAGGTCATTTCCCCTACAGGAAGAATGGGTACACAACAGGATAGTGTGTGTCCCCCACAGGAAGAAGGGTTCCCACATAGGAATTTGCGTTTCTCTCACAGGAAAGTGTTTTCCCCACATGAGGGAGGGTTCCCCACAGGAAGGGGAACTTCCCCCACAGGAAGTTGTGTTTCCCCCACAGGAAGGTGCATTTCCCCCACAGGAAGGTGCATTTCCCCCACAGGAAGGTGCATTTCCCCCACAGGAAGAAAAGTTCTCCCACAGAAAGGTGGTTTCCCCAAGAGAAAGAATGGTTACACCACAGGAAAATGTGTATCCCCCACAGGAAGAATGGTGTCCCCCACAGGAAGATGGTTTCCCACACAGGAATTTGCATTTCTCCCACAGGAAAGTGTGTTTTCCCCACATGAAGAAGGGTTCCCCACAGGAAGGTGCACTTCCCACACAGGATGATGCATTTCCCCCACAGGAAGGTGCACTTCCCCCACAGATAGTTGCATTTCCCCCACAGGAAGGTGCATTTCCCCCACAGTAAGAAAGGTTCCCCAACAGAAAGGTTGTTTCCTTCACAGGAAGAATGGTTACACCACAGGAAAGTGTGTGTCCTCCACATGAAGATTGGTTCCCACACAGGAATTTGTGTTTCTCCCACAGGAAAGTGTGTTTTGCAAACATGAAGGAAGGTTCTCCACAGGAAGGTGCACTTCCCCCACAGGATGGTGCATTTTTCCCACAAGAAGGTCATTTCCCCCACAGGAAGAATGGGTATACAACAGGATAGTGTGTGTCCCCACAGGAAGAAGGGTTCCCACACAGGAATTTGCGTTTCTCTCACAGGAAAGTGTGTTTTCCCCACATGAGGGAGGGTTCCCCACAGGAAGGGGAACTTTCCCCACAGGAAGTTGTGTTTCCCCCACAGGAAGGTGCATTTCCCCCACAAGAAGTTGCGTTTCCCACACAGGAAGGTGGGAATTCTCAGATCATAATGGAATAAAATTAGATATAAACAAAATTTTTTTAAAAAATTAAAAATTTAAACATCTGTACGCTAAAGAACATACCATTAAATAATGACTGTGTTAGCAGGAAATCAAAGAAGAAATAAAAAGCATTAGGCAACAAATGAAAACAAAACAATCTAAAATCTGTGGAACACAGTGAAAACCGTCTTCAGAGGTAAGTTCTTAGCTTTTACAGTACTACCTCAAAAAACAAGAAACAATGGTTATAAATTATCTAACGCTGCAATTCAGAGTTAGAGAGCAACAAGAACGGCCCAGCCTAAGTAGAAGGAATTAAATAATAAAGATCAGAGCTGAGATAATCAACATAGAGAAAAATAATAATATTACAAAAGATCAACAAACCAAGAGCTGGTACTTTGAAAGGATAAACAAGATTTATGAACCCATAGCCAGGCTCACCAAGAAGCAAAGATAGTGGACCCAAATAAATAAATTCAGAAATGAAAGAGTTGAAATAACAACTGATCCCATAGAAATACAAGTGATTATGAAAAAATACTATGAAGAATTATATTGCAACAAAATGGAAAATTTAGATGAAGTGGGCATATTCTTTGAAAAATACAAGCTCCCAAAACCCAACGAAGATGAATCAAAAAACCTAAATAGGCCAATAACTACTGAAAATTTTTAAATAGGTTTCAAAAATCTTCCATCAAACAGCCTTAGTTCAGATGGCTTTAGGGAAGTTCTACCAAGCATTCAATGAAGAGCTAAAACCTATCCTCCTCAGACTATTCAAAAAAATTCAAGGGGAAAGAACACTTCCAAGCTCTTTCTATGAATCCAGCATCACCCTAATCCCCGAAACAGATAAAGACAACACAAAAAAGAGAACTACAAGAAAATATCTTTGATGAACATAGATGGTAAAATCCTCAACAAAATGTTAGCAAATCAGATTCAGCAATACATTAGAAAGAGATCTCATACACCATGACCAAGTGGGATTTAGTCTTGGGATGCAAGGATGGAACAATATCTGCAAATCAATAAATGTGACACATCACATAAACAAATTGAAAGATAAAAATCAGTCATATCAATTGATGCAGAAAAAGCATTTGACAAAATTCAAAACTCTTTCTTGATAAAAACTCTCAGAGAAGTAGAAATAGAGAGATCATACCTCAACATTATAAAAGCCCTATGTGACAAACCTACAGCTAACCTCATACACAATGGGCAAAAACTAAACTCATTTCCCCTAAGAACAAGAACAATATAAGGATGCCCATTTTCACAACTCCTGTTTGACTTAGTACTAGAAGTACTAGCCATACTGATCAGATAAGAAGAAGAAACAAAAGGCATCCAAATTGGAAAAGAAGAAGTAAAAATGTCCTTATTAGCAGATGTCATGATACAGTAGATAGAAAACCCCTAGGACTCCCTCAAAAAACTACTAGACCTAAGAAATGAATTTGGCAATGTAGCATGATATAAAATTAACACCCAGAATTCTAATGCATTTTATACACCAATAATGAGCTCACAGAAAGAGAAATAAAAACAAACAAGCAAACAAAAAAATAATACTATTTGCAATTGCACCAAAAAAAAATTTAAGATACTTAAGAATAAACTTAACTAAGGATATAAAAAACCTATACTCAGAAAACTACAGGACATTGAAAAAAGAGATAGAGGAAGACATAAGCAAATGGAAGAACAATCCATGTTCGTGGATTGATAGAAACAGCATCATTAAAATTTTCATACTACTTAAAGCAATCTGTAGAGTCAATGCAATACCTATTAAAATACCAATAGAATATTTCAAAGATATAGAACAAACTCTCCAAAAATTCATCTGGAATAAAAAAAGACCCCGGATAGCCACAGCTATCCTGAGAAAGAAGAACAAAGTTGGAGGAATCATAATACCAGACATTAGGCTTTATTACCAAACCAACTTTATTCTCAAAACTGCCTGGCACTGGCACAAGAACAGACATATAGACCAATGGAACAGAATGGAGAACTCAGAAATTGACCCAACCCATTATATTCAATTAATATTTGACAAAGAAGGCAAAAGTATACAATGGAGTCAAAATAGTCTCTTTAAAAAAAGGTGCTGGGAAATTTGGTCAATTACATGCAAAAAAAAAAAAAATGAAGCTAGATCACCAACTTACACCATACACCAAAACAAACTCAAAATTGATAAAGGATTTAAATGTAAGACGGGAAACCATAAAAATACTACAAGACTCCATAGGCAGCAAAATAGCAGACATATGTTATAGCAATGTCTTTACAGACACAGATCCTAGGGCAAGAGAGACTAAAGAGAAAATAAACAAATGGGACTACATCAAAATAAAAAGCTTCTGCACAGCAAAATAAACCATCAATAAAACAACAGCCGAAACCATTTTGGCTCCGTGGATAAAGTGTCAGCCTGCGTACTGAAGGGTCCCGGGTTTGATTCCAATGAAGAGCATGTACCTTGGTTGTGGGCACATCTCCAGTAAGGGGGGGGGGGGGTGCGTGCAAGAGGCAGCTGTTCGATGACTCTCTCTCATCGATGTTTCTAACTCTCATCTCTCTCCCTTCTTCTCTATAAAAAATCAACAAAATATATTTTTTAAATAAATAAAAATTAAATAAAACCACAAGAAAGCCCACTGCATGGGAGAACATATTTGCCAATGTTATCCCTGATAAGCATGTAGTCTCCAACATTTATAGTGAACTCATTCAACTTAACAAAAAGGAAGATAAACAATCCAATCAAAAAATGGGCAAAGAACCTAATTAGATACTTTTTGAAAGAGGACATTCAGAAGGCCAAGAGATATATTAATACATGCTCAAAGCCACTAATGATCTGAGAGATGAAAATCAAAACAACAATGAGGAATCACCTCAGAGACCTGTCAGAATGGGCTATTATTATCAAATCAATGAAGGACAAGTGCTAGAGAGGATGCTGAGATAAAGGAAACCTCCTTCACTGTTGGTGGGAATGCAGACTGGTGTAGCCATTTTGGAAAACAGTATGGCATTTCCTTATAAATTTAAAAATGGAACTGCCATTTGATCCAGTAATACCACTTCTAGGAATATATCCCAAGAATACAGAAACACCAATCAGAAAGGACATAAGCACCCCTATGCTCATAACAGCACAATTTACAATAGCTAAGATTTGGAAACAGCCTAAATGCCCATCAGCAGATGAGTGGATTGGAAAACTGTGGTACATCTACACAATGGAATACTACACTGCTTAAAAAAAAAAAATTCTTGCCATTTTCAGCAGCATGGATAGAACTGGAAAAGATTATGCTAAGTGAAATAAGCCAGTGGATGAAAGAAAAATACCACATGATCTCACTCATTTATGGATAATAAAGAACATTATAACTTGATGAACAAAAAGATAGATACAGAGTCAGTGAAGCATCAAACAGACTGTCACATTATAGCAGGAAGCCTGGAGAGATGGCGGGGAGATAAGAGATTAACCGAAGGACTTGTATACATGCATATAAGCACAACCAATGGAAATATAGGGTTTGGGGTGAGGGCATATGTTGAGAAGGATAGGGGACTTCAGGGGAAGGTCAGTGGGGGGAAAAAAAGGAGACATATGTTCTACTATTTATAATACTTTAAACAATAAAAAAGCAGAAGAAAACTATCCTCCAGTGAGAATTAAAACAAACAAACAAATAAACATATGAATAAATAATAAAGTGAAAGGATGGAAAAATATTCCATGAAAATAGCAACAAAAAGAGAACAGGGCTGACTAATATCAGACAAACTAGACTTTAAATTTATATATATACATTCAGTGGATCATTAGTAGATAACCATCTGCATGAATGCTTGTAAAAAAAAAAACTCCTTCACTATCTCCTCCCCCCTCAAAAAACAAAACAAAGCAAAAAAAAAACAAAAAAACACCCACACACAACTATGTCATTGTTGAATGGCTTTAACTGACTGTTCATCATAGAAACTTTATTTTATGTTTCTGAAAACTAACCAATTTAATTATCTATAGTAGTTTAGAGTATACAGAGGTTATTCTGCAAATTTATATTGGTTAAACAGCATTTCTTAATGGTCAAATACATTTTCATTGTAGTATATAAAATTTGAGTGGAAATGTTTGATAATGGGGCAAGGTTCAGAGACAGTAGTGACTAGGAGGACATTGGGAGAAGGCTTTTTGATTTACTAAAGAAATGCTCCTTGGGTAATTTTTTAAAAATATGTTTTATTGATATTTTACAGAGAGGAGTAAGGGAGAGAGATAGAGAGCTAGAAACATCGATGAGAGAGAAACATTGACGAGCTGCCTCTTGCACACCCCCTACCGGAGATGTGCCCGCAACCAATGTACATGCCCTTGACTGGAATCGAACCTGGGACCTTTCAGTCCGCAGACCGATGCTCTGCCACTGAGCCAAACTGGTTTCGGCTCCTTGGGTACTTTTAAGATTTAATTCTGAGAAGCAAAGGAAACTTTTTGGCTTTCTGTTGGATGAAGTAATTAGTTTTGCATCTTAAACCATGTAGCATCATTTACCTACTCCTGAGAGTACTACACAGAACAAATTTGCTCAAAGAAGTGACTATTTCACAAATTGAATTCTGTTATGTGCAGCCTAAATTGCCCTGGCACAGTCACAAAATAAATATGAGTAGAATTTGATGAAGTAATTGCTAATTTTATTTGTAATTATCTACACTAATAAAAGAGAAATATTCAAATTGACCATACTTTCACAACGCCCATTAGCCAATCAGGAGTGAGTATGCAAATTAACTCAACAAAGATTGCGGGTTAACTTGCATACTTAGGTGTGGAGTGGTCAGACAGAGTGGGACTCCTGCTATGAGGGGGACGACAGAGGGTGGAGGGAGCTACAGGAGTGGCATTCTGGCTAGGAGTGAGGACTTGCAGGCGCCCCAGTGGCTGGAAGCGAAGCTAAGGGAAGAAAGGCCCATTCTTCCACCAATCTTCATGCAACCGGCTTCTAGTTTTTACACAATTGAATATATTAAGGCTTTATTTAGGCACTGTGTTTTATGAGTAAGATCATATTTATCTTGTTATAATAAATACATTCAGAATATTTTATATATACATATTTTATATACAAATATACATATACATTATACATAAGTATATATGTTCAGAATATTTTAAAATATAGTATTATATTGAACCACTGGCTATAGTTTCATATTTATTATTTAATATTTTTGTGCATATTTACTTACATGTAAATTCATATAAATGTGCATTAACTTTTTATTGGGACAGCTAAATAAAAATATATTTGAAATTATGAAGACAAATTGATAAACTGCATTCATAATTTCATTTAAGTACATTTTAACAATATTTACTTTCCATTCTTTATGGATAGATTACATTCCTTCTGGCTACTCCAAATAAATCAATAAATTTAATTTTAAAAAAAGAAACAACAGACAAAATACAGTTGAAAGCAAATATTTTTATATAATACTTGGTAAATCAGCACAAATATCTACTTTATCCTTTCATACTGATTATGTACATGACAGATAAATTGAATTTTATATGAGTTATTTGTGTCTTTCCCAGCTGTACCTAACAATCATTTATTTCTAAAGCTTCTTTTACCATATAAGCCAATAGCAGTGAAATATGGTTTTATTGATACTTTTCATAAAAGGGATTTATTTCCATTTTTAGATTAAATTATTTATATAAATATAAATTTGCTTTTGATATCACATATTAGTTGATTTAAGTAACTAATAAATGCTTATTAATTAGTATCTTCTTCAAAAATTAAATGACTAAGTAAAATGCTTGACCTGACCTGCAGGGATTAGATTTATCCATTACATTGTTAATGCTTCATCAATTTAATGTACTTTATAGTTATGTCAAATACTTTGGTTATGTAAAGTATTTAAAATATTTGCCCCCCCCCCTTAAAGAATAAAATTTCATCACTATATAGTCTCCTATCAACTTGATAGATTGCTTAGTACAAGACTTGCTTGTTTCCTAACAGGAAACACAATGAGTTTATCTCAATTTACCAAGAGAAATGTTTCTTTGGAGAATTCACATTAAATCCTGTGGTTTGCTTGTCTCAATTTTGATAGATGTCCAATTGCCTACAGTCCCATAAGTAGAAGAATTAAAATAAAATGACTATAATGAATGTTTAAGGTTATCATGGCATTAAGTAGTCACTACTGTCATTTTAAAAAATGGTTAAATTACAGTTTAAAATATAATGATGTAAACTGATAACACATAAATTCTAATATGCCTCAAGATATTCAGATATTTTTAAAGTTAAGCAAAGAGGAAATATTCTGCAAAACTAGGCTATTGAACAAGTAATGTCTAGTTTTGTATGTTTGATGAAGGTATCTTACATAACAATGCTTTATGGGGAAGAGAAGTTCCTGATTACTTAGAAGATAAAAAGCCTCTGGGGAAATTGTGATTCTAAATGTTCACTGATCCCTGTGGGGTTCTCAAGTTCAACATTTTTTCAAATATCTGTAAAGGACACACATGCCCACCCATATTAGAATTATGATCAAGCTATTAGCCTGTAGCAAAGATCAGTACTGTCATTTGGATGAATATGTAGCAAACATTAGTATTGTCATTTAGACCACTGATTTTCAACCTTTTTCACCTCATGGTACACATAACCTAATTACTAAAATTTTGCAGTACACAAAAAACAAACAAACAAATAAACACACACACACACACACACACACACATATATAGTGCTGATCTGACCAAAAAAAAGATATAAATTTAATTCATTCATATATGACGACTATGATTGTGTTGGCAGTTGTATTTAATTTGATTTGATAAATTAAAGGAATAGAGGTTAGTGCCCTCAACTAAATAGGTATTGCATGTTTAAATTTTTTATTTTTGTGGCACACTGATTAAAAATTGCTGATTTAGAGAAAATACAAGTTTAAAGATTTTGCTTTCTTTAGAATTCATCCCTGGTGTGTGTGTTTGGCTTATGAACTTGAAGGGCTTGAAGAGATTGATGTTAAGTTTATTTTTGTTTTTATGATCTCTACTAAAATAAAGCAATATTAAATAATTATTGTTACTCTGATTTTTTCAATATTTTTATTTAAAGGTATATTTTTCTATTTAGAATTATTTTGAATTTATTAAAGAATGAAATAAATAGAGAATATTCACTTAGGAGCAAGATATCAAATATAATAATTTTCATATTTTGGAAATAATCTGAATTAACATAAAGTAAAATATTTCCAATGTAGAAAATAAAATATTCCATGAAGATAAAATATTTCCCCTTTAGAAAATAAGCTATCCTATATTCTACAGTACATTGTATTTAGTAGTTATTAAATAAATATTTGTCATAGGTTAATAAAGTCATCATTATATTTGGGTAGATTTGATAGAAATCAGAGTTTATTTTTCTCAAGCTGTAGTTAGGTGTAAGAAACTGTTCATTAATCATTCACACCCAAACAAAAGAAAGAGTTAATTATATAGTTATAACTGTGCAACATCTGTGTGTCCCTAAATAAATTGAGCAGAATCAAATGAGAAAATAAATTATCTAGGTAATGGGCCTGTCCTAATTCAAGGAGGGGAAAGCATAACAAGGTAAATATATCATTTTACTGGAGGATATGAAGTCTAGTTAAAGTGCTTGATTTCAAACAGGGAACACTAAGAATGTGTACACAACTCAAGAGTTGTGATGATTGTCAAGGTTCAGTTAGATGCTCTTATTCTATATACTTTAATGAAAAGAAGTTTTCAGAATATTGGCATTTAAAGTTAATGAGACTAAAGGAAAAATAGCTAACATAAACTTGAAAAACATGAAGCTAAATGGTAAGTGGAGGCACAAGTATACATAAGTATAATTTTGCTCTACAATTTTTCAAGACAATAAATATCATATATTTTTTTCTGAATCAAATAAATCTAGAACCTACTAGTTCCACATAGAGGTCCTAGATGGCTTGAGCAGCATGAAGAATAACACTAGTTAAAAATTTGGCTCAGCTAGTTTGGCTCAGTGAATAGAGCATCAGCCCATGGACTGAAGGGTCCCAGTTTTGATTCAGTTAAGGGCACATACTTTGGTTTTAGACTCAATCCCTAGCCCTGGTCTGGGCAGGTGTGGGAGGTGATCAATAAATGTGTCTTTCTCACATAGATGTTTCTCTTTCTGTGCCTCTTCATATATCCCAATCTCTAAAAACCAATGGAAAAACATCCTTTGGTGAGGATTAAAAACACAAAAAAAGAGTTTGGCTCCACCAGTGTGGCTTAGTAGTTGAGTGTAGACCTATGACCCAGGAGATCATGGTTCAATTCCCTATCAGGGCACATGTCTGGTTGTGGGCTTAATGATTAAGCCTTAATCCCCTGTAAAAAATGTGCAAGAGTCAGCCAATGATGATTCTCTCTCATTATCGATGTTTCTACCTCTCTCTCTCCATCTTCGTTCCTCTCTGAAATCAGTAAAATTAAATCAAAAAATTGTATGGAGAAGAGGAAGGAAGATGGCTGCCGATGGGAAGGCAGATGGAAAGATAGTGTGTGAGTGAGAGAACTAAAGGAGAGTGTGTAGTCCCATGGAAGTGTTTGTGAGTTGGGGGGACAGCTATACTCCAGGGAACTGTGGGGGATTGCCAGACAGCGTTCCCCTGATCAGGCAGCTTCCACTGCTGCTGCTATTCCTCCTGGAGCGACTGTCTCTGATGCAGAGACCACGCCATCTTGAAGGGGAGAGTTGATATTGTCAAAAGCCTGAAAATCCAGGGAATATACAACAAAGGCACCCATTGAACAGATGCGAACCCTGAACAATTCTCCCCAAGTGGCACAAGCATGAGGATTCGGAGGAGCTCTGTGCCTCCTCACAGAAAGGTCAGATTTTGCCTGGGATAAGGTGAGGTCTGTGGTCCTGGCAGGAGAGAGAAATGCGCTGGAGGATAGAGGGAAGTCTGCGCCCTGAAAAGTCCTCGACCATTTGGGCTGGTGTGATCCCCGAATGTGGAAGGGGATCTGCAGGGCTACTAGCAGAAGGGAACTCTAAACATATTTTTCCATTGACTAAAATAAGGGTCAATGAGTTAAAATATTTCCTAAGATTTCCAAATTGCTAACTGCATAGGTAATACTTTATCACAAATTTTCTGATAGCTAATCTTGTCTACTTTTCAAAAGTTTTAAAATTGAGTTTTTCCTCACTTAAGCCAGTAATATTCTGGAATTTATATTTGCAAATAGTGGAAAGTGAAACCTTACCATTTCTTAAAACATATAGTCATTTTTGCGATTATCATTGTTTGGAGTATCCATAATTTTCCAGTGATTTCCATGTGACTTTTGTCATAATTTGAGCTTCCGTGTGGCTTTTGTATTTGCTTCCAGGTGCTTTATTCTGTTTGTTAGCAAGCATTAGATCTCTTGTGCTATTGACACATGGTTTTTATTACTATAACTTCATCACAATTCTTACTAATATTAGAATAGCCTCATTTGTTATTCTCCATCAAAAATTTAACTGTGGCTACTCTTGGGCATTTATTTTACCCTTATTCCATTTGGAATACATTAGTTGAGTTACATGAACTTCTGGTTGAAATTTTAAAATAATTAAATCACATTAAATTTAGAGTTTAACTTATAGTTGACCTTCTTACATTGGTTTCACAATGAACATGACATAGCATTCTCATTTAATAAGCACCTCTATTTTCCAAGTAAGCTTTCCCATAATACATAACAAACTGATCTCATTTCTACTACAGTAATGATAATGGAAACCAATAAAATGTATATAAATGTTCAGCCAGTATGGTTCAGTGGTGGAACATTGACTTATAAACAAGGGCATCATAGTTCGATTCCCAATGAAGTTCAGGGCATATGGTGATTTTGGGCTTGATCCCCAGTGGGGGGCATGCAGACAGGAGGCAGCTGGTCTGTGATTCTCATCATTGATGTTTTTATATTACTCTTGCTCTCTCTAAAATCAACTAAAAATATTAAAAAAATGTGTAAGAATAATTTCAATGGGGTTTCTTGAAGCAAATAAAACAGTTATAATTTGGATTACTTAGAGAATATATAACTACCTTTCTCAAATGAATGAGAATTAATTGATGCACTCTTGGTTATTTATACTGAGTTACCCAATCCTTTTGATACTTAGTAATAACTTTTATTAAAATAGGACATGGTTGCTGAACCGGTTTGGCTCAGCGGATAGAGTGTCGGTCTGGGAACTGAAGGGTCCCAGGTTCGATTCCGGTCAAGGGCATGTACATTGGTTGCAGGCACATCCCCAGTAGAGGGTGTGCAGGAGGCAGCTGATCAATGTTTCTCTCTCATTGATGTTTCTAGCTCTCTATCTCTCTCCCTTCCTCTCTGTAAAAGATCAATAAAATATATTTAAAAAATAGGACATGACTTTTTCTGAATATGTGGACTGTATATTTTCCAAACTAAAATATCATTTATGGAATATATATTTTATATAAATTTTAACTTCAAAATAGCCCACATATTCAATATAGAAGTGCATGTATATGTCTCTCTTTTATTAGATATATAAAAGAGCAATATGCAAATTGACCATACATCTGCTATACCCACAAGCCATGCCCACCAGCCAATCAGAAAAAAGTTATGCAAATTAACCCAACCAAGATGGCTTCAGCCATGGAGAGAGCAGGAGGCTTGGTTTTCCCTGGGAAGGGAGGAAGCCAAGCTTTCTGCCTGCCATGGCTTGCCTAGGCCTCCAGTTAAGCCTACAAATTTTCAGTTATAGAAGATGAATAACTCCCAACAAAAATGTCTGCAGCCACGGAGCGAGCAGGAGGCTTGGCTCCACTCAAGGCTACAAAGTTTAAATTATACAAGATAAATAAATCTCATATACCAGGGCCTCCTATGGGTTGCTGGGGGCATGGCAAGCCTGAAAACTACCACAGGTCCCTTGCCTCGGCAGCCCCATGCACCAAAGGAACCCCCACCTTAATTCGGGATACCCTTCAGGACAAACCAGCCAGCCCCCACCCATGCACCAGGCCTCTATCCCATCTAATCCTATCTAATAAAAGAATAATATACAAATTGATTGTCACTCCAACACACAAGAGGGCTGCCCCATGTAGTCAAAGATGACTGTCCACATGTGGACACAAGATGGCTGCCACAAGATGGCCAGCAGGGGAGGGCAGTTGGGAGGGTCCAGACCTGTAAGGGAGGGCAGTTGTGGGCAAACAGGCCTGCAGGGGAGGACAGTTAGAGGTGACTAGGCCAGCAGAGGAGGAAACTTGGGGTGACTGGGCCTACAGGGAAAGGCAGTTGTGGGGGAACCAGACCTGCAGAGGAGAGCAGTTGGGGGGGCTGCAGGAGAGGGCAATTAAGGGTGACCAGGCCTGCAGGGGAGGGCAGTTAGGGATTACCAGACCAAGCAGGCTGGCAAGGGAGCAGTTAGGCATCAATCAGGCTGACAGGCAGAATCAGTTAGGGGCAATCAGGAAGGCAGGCAGGTGAGGAGTTGGGAGCCAGCAGTCCTGGATTGTGAGAGGGATGTCTGACTGCTGACTGTGAGTGGGTAGTTGAACATCCCTTGAGGGGTCCCAGATTGGAGACTGTACAGGCTGGGCTGAGGGACACATACCCCAGTGCATGAATTTCATGCACCAGGCCTCTAGTATATATATATAATCACCAATAAACAGTTAAGAATACTTATTAGGAAAAATAAATTATAGAAAAAAATCACATCTTATATAATTTCAGAAGTAGTCTTTGACATTAACGTGATGGTACCTTATATCTATACCATATTTTCTATAGATTTAGCATTTATACTGTATCATCATGATATCACCAACCTGAGAATCCTGTATAAAATATAATTTCCAAGCATCACACAATAAAGCTAACTATCCTTCAATTATAATGCATGATTTTCTATTAAGACATACTCATAACTGTTTTTATTTGTTTTCTTGAATGTTTTTACTGTTTAGATTGCTAAGTTATATTCATTAACTTCTTTAATCAATAAAAATGATATGAGGCATTATTTTAATTATGAAAATGAAAATTTTGGACTTAATGATTAAGTAAGTGGCCCAAGGCAATACAGCTAATAAGTAGAAGACACTAGAAAACTTTTATGTTTGGTATTAAAGTTTTAAATACTTTTTTTATACCTTTTCAAGAATAATGAGGTAAAAATAATCCTAATTAATCTGTGGCCAAATGCTGACTGTGTTCTTACTGATTTGAGAGACTACTTGAAGCTTAAATTGACATTTTAGTTGCTTGCATAAGTATGTGTTCACTGACACTAAAAGATCTTGACAAAACTTGAGGCTTTCAGAGCCATCCTTATCCATGCATTTCTTAAACCAATGTTCACAGATGTGGAGAGAGAAACTATCCCGACAGACAAGTAAAAATTTATGAAACCAGAAATATTTAAAACTAATGACCTCAATGTGAGTAACATACTTGACTGCCTTTGAGTTAAGCATGCTTTGGAGCATTTCCATTATTATGTTTTCATATAGAGAAGGAAGACTTAAAATATATTTCATTAGTTATGGAACATAATGTGAGTAGCTAGACTTAAAGGTCATAATTCTTACACAAGAAGAAACCATCAATTTAATTATAGACTGAAGTAAGGATACAATAATTGTAATTATTTCTGAAGAATTATAAGTAATTACTAAAACTAATTATATTTGTTTGGCCTGAGGTTAACAGCTGGCAATGAGTGACACTTGGCTCTCTACAAAAGACAAGCAATTATAAGTGTTTGCTTGAACTCATTGTGGTTGGAATTTATGAAAATCAAATTTAAGTTAATATGCACAGAGTTCTGAGTACTAACTTCAATGGATAATATGTGAATGTTTAGGATCAGGGTATAAGATGTGTTATGGATTGGTAGGAACCAAAATCATACCTCCCCATGGAATAAAAGGTCAACTTTCCAACTTAATTTTTCAGGGTACAAAATCTTCTCAGATATGAAGTGGTATCTTAGGGTAGAAGCAGATGCAGCAATCTTCAGCAATAACTTATCTTGGTCCCCCGATTCCCTAACAAGAGGAACACAGATGCTTGTGACATGGACTATGCTAGGAAAGATCAATTCATGTTATCAAACTGCCCCTTTGACTCCAGTCTTCAATCACTAGACAGAAATAACTTCAACAAATGAAGCACTTCCATTTAAGGAAATTTTTATTAACCTTGTACTCTCCCTGTTCTTGGATCAAATTCAGCATCAGAAAAGGAAAATACAGTTGACCCTTGAACAACATGGATTTGAACTGCTTGGGTCCATTTATACACAGATTTTAAAAGTAAACATACAGTACAGTAAATGTGTTTTCCATATGAAGTTCATCTAGACATTTTCCTTTCTCTGGTTTGCTTTATTGTAATAATACAGAATATTACACATATAACATATAACATCTGTTAAGAGACTGATTATTTACATTATCCACAAGGCTACATGTCAACAACAGGCAATTAGTATTTAAGTTTTTGAAGAGTCAAAAGTTATACATGGATTTTTGACTGCACAATGGGATCAGTTCCCCAAGCCCTTGTGCTGTTCAAAATCAACTGTTCTTTTCTAAAGGAAGAAAGCAGATTTTCCTTGAGCAATATTCCTAACCTCAGCTTTCCAGTGTTCAAAAGCCTAGCCTTCTGATGTTGAACACCTTTCCTATCTTATTGGCCTCTCTTGTATAATTTTTTTGAAAAATGTCCATTCATATCCTTTGCAATTTTTAAATTGCTCAGTTTGTCTTTATTATTAATGAGTTACATGGGGGTTTTATATAGTCTGTACTTATCAGATTTATGATGTTAGAATATTGTTTTCATTCTGTGGATTGCCTTTTCACTGTCTTGATGATGTTCTTTGGAGCATAAAATTTTTTTTTAATATATTTTATTGATTTTTTTTTTTTTACAGAGAGGAAGGGACAGGGAAACATTGATGAGAGAGAAACATTTACCAGCTGCCTCCTACACACCCTCTTCCTAGGATGTGCCTGCAACCAATGTACATGCCCTTGACCGGAATCGAACCTGGGATCTTTCAGTTTGCAGACCGATGCTCTATCCATTGAGCCAAACCGGTTTTGGCAAAGTTTTTAATTGTTATGCTTTTTAAAATTTCTATGAATAATCTCTTGTAATTTAGAGGATACAAGTTTTATACTTTTTGTTAAAGTTACTCCTGCATATTTTATTGTTTTGATGCTATTATAATTTTTTTGAGAAATTAATTTTTATTTTTAATTTATTTGTGCTAGCATTTCTACTTCACTTGGTGTAACTCCAAAGAACTTCTCCAAACTTCTAAGAGTCATGGTAGTAGCAAGTTAGTACTTTTTCCAAGGTCCTTCCTTCCTATGGTATTAAATTCCTTACTCTAGAAAACATATTCTTTCTTATTCAAGTTTATGTCCAGATCTCCTATTTTCTTCATCCAGGACATTTAGGATCCTGTTCAAGAAGTGTTTTTTTTTTGTTTGTTTGTTTGTTTTTGTTTTTTCCTCTTGCTGGTATATTTTGGCTAGATCATGCAACCATGCGGCTCCTTTGGGATATGTTTTCTTTCTTATTGAGGAGGCCCAACATTTCTCTGGCCAGGTCATAATGGAACTTAACACCAGTTTTTGAAATAATGGCTAGGAAGAGTGGTAGAGATAAATTCTAAAGGTGATATCTGTTGCTTTCAAGGAAGAGACCTTTGTATTATCTTTAAGAAAAGTGGGACTGCTAGACTTTAACAGGAAGAGTGGGCTCTTCTGCAAGCCCAAATGACTCAGAAGAATATGGAAGTTCAACATTATTCAGTGCATCAGTTTAGATGTCTTCCATATCATACTCAGAATCCAACTTTTTTCCAGTAGGGAAATGACCCTGACATAACAATATGCTTTGGTTAAGAATTAAAATGTATTTCAAAATCTGTTACTCTGGGTCCTGGGCTTGATTCTCAGTTTCCTCTGCCTTCCTCTAACAGGGGTCCTCAAACTTTTTAAAGTGGGGGCCAGATCACGGTCCCTCAGAGAGCTGGAGGGCCGGACTATATGAACTACTAATCCCTACTGTAACACCTTGGCTGCGCTCACTGCCCAAAAATCCTGGCAGGCAGGATCAGACTCCCCTGGGGGCTGCATGTGGCCCGCGGGCCATAGTTTGAAGACCCCTGCGGAATGAAACACTTTTTATGCTGCTAATTGAGCCCATTTAGTTTCACAGTTACCCTTCATTTGTGATTACTCTTAGTTTTTCATTGTCTTTTTCAAGAATTTTTGTTGCCAGAAACAGACATCTAAAACCACTATCACTAGTATTTTCCCAATACTTGCCTGGTATATTACCCTCGCTAGTGCAAGCCCTTCCATGGTACACTATTCCATGACACCGTGGGTGAAAGTTTTAACTATTGGCATTCCACCATGTGCTTTCAGGGGTCCATCTTCCTCCAATAGTGAAGTTCTCATTGCTAGATGAGCCACAAGTGATTATTTCCAAAGTGTTATCTTAATATCTGCTTTCTGGAAACAATCCAGATACTCATTGTTGCCTTTAAGGTGCCCTAGAAAGGAAATTCTGAGATGGAGATTACTACTCAAGAACTTGTACTTTTAATATCATCACTTGTAGAGGGTTAAAGAAAGTAGCAGTTAGCATATGAAGAAGATGGGCTGTGATGAAGTCACAAAAAAGGACAGCCAATTTCACAAGGAACTCTGAGATTTAGGATGACCCTGTAAGGTAGCTCCAAACTTGGAACATAAACCAGGCATTTACTGTGTATTTTGCATTGATTGGTCATTGAATTTGGGTGTGACCTCAGACTAGGCAATACTCTTCATTTGAGGGCAATAATAAGAAGAAGGTCTAATCTGCAAGCTGTTATCTACAATATTCTCAACAGCTTGGGAATGAGAGATTCAATACAGGCATACCTTGTTTTATTGCACATGGCTTTATTGCACTTGTATTTTTACAAAATGAAGGCAAGAACCCTCCACCAGCAAAAAAAATATAACTTGCTTTATTGGGCTGGTCAGGAACCAAACCCACAAAATATCTGAGGTACGCTTGTATTGTAGATGAAGGATCTGGTGGAAGCACCCACTATCTAATAAATACACATTCACAATTGTTATATTTTTCTAGAAAGTTTTATTCTTAAAGGTTATTGTATTTATATACCCACAACAGCTTTTTGGGTGATCAATATTATATCTTTATTTTTAAACATGCAAACTCTTCATTCTCTTTGGGTTATTTGTATCTCTTTTAATAACATACTTTAAAAAATGACCTCCCTTGCCAGGTCTGCTTGGCTCTGTGATGGACCCTCTACCTGTGAACCAGAAAGTTATGGTTTGATTCCTGGTCAGGGAACTTGCCCAGGTTGCGGGTCTGATCCCTGGTCTGGGACATGCAGGAGGCAACCAATCAATGATTCTCTTTCATCATTGATGTATCTATCTCTCTCTCCCTCTCCCTTCCTCTCTGAAATCAATAAAAATATATTTTTAAAAACTGATCTCCCTTAGAAGCTAAGAATTTTCTCTTCTCGTGTTCCTTACTCAACTTTCATACTGATACTATTTTAATATTTTATAAAATTTACGGCTGATTTTTAAAATATATACTGTCTCTTTTCTCTAAGGTATGTTCATATGTATATTTTTATTTCTTTATTTTTATTTTATTTATTTTTAAATATATTTTATTGATTTTTTACAAAGAGGAAGAAAGAGAGATAAAGATTAGAAACATTGATGAGAGTCATCGATCAGCTGCCTCTTGCATGCCCTTTACTGGGGATGTGCCAAAAATCAATGTATATGCCCTTAACCGGAATCGAACCCGGTATCCTTCAGTCCGCAGGCTGACGCTCTATCCACTGAGCCAAACCGGTTTCCAGTATTTCTTTATTTTTAAATACACAACTTTATTAAGATACTTGTTTAAAAGTACTGCTATATGCCATGCAGTATTACCTGGAGATTTTTCTCCCCTATTCATATTTGAATAATTTACTAAAATTTTGTTTTGTTTATGGGGGTTTTACATGGCAAATTTTTATGGACTTGTGATTCCTAATAATAATTTATTATCTTATGTTTTAATTATAATTTCATTGAAAATTACAAATTTCATATTCAAAAATATGTATCCTTTAAATAATTAAAATTATCCTCTACTTGTTCTTGCTCTGTATGAAAAATATTATTTCTCACTAAAAGATAGTTATAAAATGTCCTTTGTCTTGGGTATTATTTTTTTCTACATAATATTATGCATATATCTCTTTGTATTTTTTTTCTAAAACACTCACTAGAAAAAATAAAGTGATGATCTGTGGGCAGAGAGAGAATTTAGGGACAATTAAGGTGAATTTTGAATAGAATAGACTTTGATATCATATAAATGTTTGACATATACACTTTAAAAATTTTAAGATAATCTATAAAACTGAAAAATGAAATCTGAAATGAATGAACCTAATTGACTTGATTAGCAGCACCTAAAAGGAAGTGTGTGTGTGTGTGGGGGGGGGGGGGAGAAATCCATATTACATCCACATCAGTTTCATTTAGCATGTGGTTTATTAAATGCTTTAGGATACATGTTCATATGTAAATTGATTTATTTACTAAGAAAAGGAAGGAAATGTTTGTTTTCTTTATTTGCTTTCAAGTGCTAAAATTCATTTTTACTTAAACATCTATATATATAAAAGCCTAAACCACCAATCAATTAGATGATCAGCTGACCAGCTGGTAGCTATGATACACACTGACCACCAGGGGGCAGATGCTCAATGCAGGAGCAGAAACCAAAGGCATGGAAACATGGAACAGACTGATGAGTCTCAGAAGGAAGGGGGGAGAGCAGGTGGAAAGAGATTAACTAAAGATATTATACACATTCTAGTGGCCCAGTGCATGAATTTGTGCACCAGTAGGGTCCCTTGGCCTGGCATGTGAAGATCAGGTTGAAAGAAACTCTCTGACATCCCCTAAGGAATCCTGGATTGGGAGAGGGGACAAGCCAGGCCAAGGGACCCCACCAGTGCATGAATCCATGCACTGGCTCTCTAGTATCAATAATAATAAAAGGGTAATATGCTAATTAGACTGGATGTCATTCCAAATGTCCTTCCTGACAAAGCCGAGGCCAGAGGGTAGCCAGCTCAGGTCCCAGGTGCCTGTAGGTGGTCCAAGGGAAGCCATCCTGGGTCCAAGGTGCCTGCAGGCAGCCTGAGGGAAGCAGCCCAGGTCCTGGGTTCCTTCCAGCAGCTGGAGGAGGGAAGCCTGGGTTCTAAGTGTCTGGCATCCTGGGTCCCAGGTGCTGGAGGGAAGCCAGTGGTGGCAACTGGGGGAAGGAATGCTTACTCTTGCATGAATTTTCATGCATCAGGCATCTAGTCTATATATAAAAGCCTAAGCAACCCTCCAACCAGCCAACCTTCTGGTAGCTATGACACACATTGACCACCAGGGGCAGATGCTTAATGCAGGAGCTGTTGAGTGACAGCAACTTTACAGATTTCCCTCTCACACTCCAGGACCCCTCAGGGGATGTCAGACTACCGGTTTCAGCCTGATCCCCCACAAGCCACAGCAAGGGACCCCGCCTGCCAGAGGCACCCCACTCACTCTGCAGATTGGCTTTCAATACCTGGTGCCACCCCAGGTGTGACTGGCTGGGGAGGGACCATGGGATCTTGGCTCCAGGATATGTCCAACCTGTCTTGCACAGTCCCACATCACCAGCCAACTTCTAATTAATTTACTTTCAACATGCATGAATCTGTGCACTGAGCCTCTAGTATACTAATAATAAAATTTAGGATTTTTAATGTACAAGAATAAAAAGATAATCACATTTAATGTTTTGCATATTATTAAATTTTACTAATTTTTGCTTTTCTTTATAACTTTTGTCACTCAATAAATTATTTCAATCTGACATTCTTTATTATTCCTTATATCTATATATTTATTTCAGAATTATATTTTATGAGACATGGACCCAATATTTTTTCAAATATTTCTATTTCTACATTTTTGTATTTCTTTAACCAGGATTTCTATTACTTAGGTTTTGGAATCTCCATTTTCATCATCCATATGTTTTTAACTTTTGTTTTATAATTTTTATTCTTTCATACTTTTTCCTTTCAGGGCAGTTTCTTAGCGTAGGTGTTAAATTGACAAATATTTATTTAGCTGTGTATATTCTACTGCTTATCTATCATATTGCTAATATATTCCCTGATTTCTTTTGCTGTATGTATCTTGCTGTTTGTATCCTCCAATTTTTCATTGTTTTTGGATTGTAAATTATTATTGTCAGATGTGATAAATGGTATAGATGAAGAGCTGAAGGATCTATAGCTCAAGCAGTTCAGGAGTAGATGACTAGATTAACATTAAAATTATAGATACATATTTATTTTAAAACATTCACAGAAATTTCTGATTTATCTTACCAAGGATTCTAAATTTTACTGGAAGGAAAATGACTACAGATGCAAGATAATTAGCAAAGCCACTTTTGGCTTCTAGGGAACATGAGAGGACACACAGTTTCCAGTGATTCAGTTATGCAAAAGAGCATCTCACCAGATCTGGTTAACTCACTGATTGTTCTTATACTAGTGTCCCAGTGCATGGATTCATGCACATTTAATTAGCCTTTCTGGTACAGGGACTAACTATATTTTATGAGACATGGACCCAATATTTCTTCAAATATTTCTATTTCTACATTTTTTTATTTCTTTATCCAGGATTCCTATTAATTAGGTTTTGGAATCTCATTTCCATCATCCATAAGTTTTTAACAGTGGTGTCTGGTGGGGCGGGACTGGGAGACACAGGCTGGACGGACATACCCTGGAGCCAACCTCCCATGGTCCCTCCCTGGCCTGCGGCACCTGGAGCGCATGGACTGGCACAGCAGCTCTAAGGGTGACTGTGGAGTGAGCAGGGTCCCTCCAGCATGTGGGGTTCCTCAGCCTGGCCTGCAGGAATCAGCCAAAACCAGCTCTCTAATATCCCCCAAGGGGTCCCGGATTGCAAGAGGAATTTTGAGGAATTGGGCTCCCTCCTCTCTGGTTCTGGGGTGCATCACCACTGCCAAGTGACTGCAGCTCAGTAGCTCCTGCATTGAGCGTCTTTCCCCTGGAACTCAGTGCACACCATAGCTAATGGCTGGTTGGACGGTCACTTAACATTTTATATATATAGATTGCTATTTTGTATTTAGGATGTGGATCTCCATTCAGACAGGACTTATATGAGTAATACAGAATGTTTGTTGATAGTTGGGCTCTTCAAGGTTAGGATGCAATTTAGCATCAACAAGGGAACCTCTTTATGTGGGAAAACAGAAACTGTACCTAGATGCCCCTAAACAATATTTAATATACTGAATGCCATGAATATTAAATGGTCATTGCCCTTCAGTAACAGTTACTAGAAATTTTTGTTATTTCTGATATTCTTAAAGTAATAATGTATTTTTATTGATCTCTGATTGTTTCTATTTAAAAATGGTAATTTGAATGCCATTATTATCAGTTAAATTCTTAAATTATGTGATTATCTTATTTACAGCAAAAATGTAATCTTCTGTAAAAGCTATTCTTTTTTAAAAAAAATATATTTTATTGATTTTTTACAGAGAGGAAGGGAGAGAGATAGAGAGCTAGAAACGTCCGATGAGAGAGAAACATCAACCAGCTGCCTCCTGCACACCCCCTACCGAGGAAGTGCCCGCAACCAACGTATATGCCCTTGACCGGAATCGAACCTGGGACCTTTCAGCCCACAGACCGACGCTCTACCGCTGAGCCAAACCGGTTTCGGAGTGTAAAAGCTATTCTTAATTAATTGTAAGAAAGAATACTTTTCATAGAAAATCATAACTTACTAATAAAATGTAAATATTTATTATTCATCATCAAATATGAAGTGTGGTTTATTGCAAAAATGATCAGCTTCAAAAATTAGAATATCTGTATAGTATAGTAGGTATTCTTTCATTTGTTTAATAGTATCTTTTTAAAACAAATATGTGAAAACTTTATACTTAAAAGCTAAAAAGTGATAACTGTGCAAAACTTTCCACATATTACAACCAATATTCTATTCTCAAAATAATTTGTGAAAATTCTCATTTGGACATGATGGAGCAAGCCAGTAATACATTATTTGGAAGGGGCTCAATAGTCAAAAACTCTCATTTCCTAAAATTAATCTGACTCATATAAATAACTTAACAACACACAAAACTGCCTCCTGAAAATGTGAATGACAAAGGTAGCACAAGTCAATGATTTAGAGGGCATTTCCAATGAATAGAAAATATATTTTGAACAAAATAATTTCCATATTTTTTTTAAAGAAATTCTCATTTGGACATGATGGAGAAATTTTACAATTATTATAAAACATAATAATCTGGCCACTATATACACCGAATGGCCAGATTGTTATTATAACCACTTGAAGTTTGTAGGCAAATTAGCTATAATTTCTCGCTGAAGTTGCTAGAGGGCCAGACATTATAAATAGGGAAGCAGGTTGCTTACCATGACAGTAGAAGTGATTTTTTTCCCACCTGAAGATATGGGTAAACAATGTGATTTAACTGCTTTTGAACGTGGAATGATTGTTGGCTCTCAGAGCCATGGAGCTAGTATCAGCAAAACAGCTGAATCTGTTAAATGTTCTAGAGCAGCTGTTGTTAAACTGTTTAAAGACTGGACAGTCAGCTGGAAACCTGGGTCTGAGCATGAAAATTGTGGCTCTTAGCCACTAGTCAGTGTTAGAGCAGAACTGAGAGTGGCAAGACTGGTACAAGACAACAGAATGGCAACAGTGCATTAGATTACTGAATATCTTAATCAGGATCCTCGCAAATGATCTCTGAACACACTGTTCACCATACTCTGCATCATAGGGGATATGGAAGCTGAAGGCCTGTTCAAACACCTTTGCTATCTGCAGTTACCAAGATAAAAGTCTCCAATTCTCACGGGAACACAAGGATTGGACAGACGAGCATTGGAAAAAAGTCATGTGGTCCGATGAATCATGTTTCCAGTTGCATCATGCAGATGGAAGAGTGAGAATTTAGCGGAAACAGCATGAAAGCATGAAACCCACATGCATGAGTACAACCCTTCAAGCTGGTGGGGGCAGTGTTATGTTTTGGGGCATGTTTTCCTGGCATGATATGGGCCCTTTAATTCATGTGAAACAACTTCTTAAGAGCACAAAAATACCTAAGTATCTTGCTGATCAAGTTCATCCTATCATGTTGATGGCGGATCCCAAACGATATGGCTTCTTCCAACAAGAAAATGTGCTATGCCATGGTGCTCATATTGTGCAGGAGTGGTTTCAAGAACATGAAGGAGACTACCTTGCTTAGGTGGCCCCCACAATCACCAAATCTCAATCCAATTGAGCATTTGTGGGAGAAAGTTAAAAGAGCCACCAGGCATCTGGTTCCACAACCATCAAATCTCACAGTGCTATTCATCAGGCATGGTGTCAGATTCCTTGCAAGACCTTTCAACATCTTGTGGAGTCAATGCCAAGAAGAATCGCTGCAGTATTGAAGGCAAAAGATGATCCAACAAAGTATTGTGGGGCTGTGGGGTGGTCATAATAATCTGGCCACTCAGTGTGTGTGTGTAGATAGGTAGATAGATGATAGATAGATAACAGAGAGATAGATATAGAGATAGATATATGTATAATTTTATTTGCTTTGTCTTTATGATTATACTTTACATATCACCAGAATGAAAAAAAAAATAATTCAGGAAAACTGTCATTTTTTTTTCTGTTCATCTGCTAGCTGTTTTTTTTGTTTGTTTGTTTGTTTTTGTTTGTTTGTTTTATTTCTTTTTTTGATGATCTGAATTATCCAAGTAATCTACTTGGATTTATTCTTTTGTTTGTTTGTTTGTTTGTTAACACTGGTCAATTTTGCTCATGCAGACAAAACATAGATTTTGAAAAAGTTATTCTAGTTCCATTTTTTAAAAAATATGCTATACATTTAATTGATATAGAAATAAATTAATAGAGAACCATTTTAAATTGTTTCAAGTATTTAAATTACTTGTTATCTATTGAAATAAAATAGAATTTAATAAACACTCCTTAAAATATCCTTATTGACATTGGTTATTTAGAAAAAAAATACATCTTTTACAATGTTTTATAAAATATTGATTGAATGTACAAAAAAGATATATTATTTATCTTTAATTACAAAACATTGTGAAACTTCCAAGACCATAAGGAATGCAATCCTTCAATGAATACAGGAAATCACTTTATATGTTGGAGATTGAGACCAGATGCCTTTTATGACCTTATATTACACAATTATGATTCTGTGTTTCCATATTTTGGAACACCAGACCCACTAATTTCCTGAATTGAATTTATGCTTTACCATATTAGCATGGTAAAATTACATTTTCCATTAGGTATTGCTCACTATTATTTATACTGCTTATACTGCTGTTTCATACGATATTAAAGTGTGATTCAAAACAAAACAAAGTTAAAGTCATCCCCAAGAAATAGAAAAGAAAATAACTTTGTTTTTCCTTACTTAAAGATTCAGAAATCATATATGCTCTATTTTTGTTGTCTTTCAAAAATCACAAGCTTTCTATATTTTACTCTACTCTACAGTTCATGATGTGAATGTTGTTTTCTGTGTCCTTGATTTTGCTTTTATTTTCTTCACTTTTTTTTTCAATTCAGTATACTGATTTTCAAGTTCATTAGTCATTTTAACCCTCCTACTGTGTAGTACTATAGACCTTGAAGAAACTAAAAATATTTTGCATAGCAATTGTTCTAAGGAGTCACACCATAATGTTAATAAGCAAATCAACTGCTAAACAAATGCAGAAAGTATCACTTTAATTCTGAATGATTTTCAGAAACTCTGTGCATGTAAAAATGTATTTCCAAAAGAAATTTTAACAAGAAAGACTATTATGTTCCTGAAAATTTTATTTTTTATCATCTTATAATTTTGATATTTTATAACACTTACTGTCCTATTTTTAAAATTATATCTTACAGTTACCAATTTAAAATATTTGATACTTTTTATTGAATACTAGAGACCCAGTGCACGAAATTCGTGTACTAGAAGAGTGTCCCTCAGCCCAGCCTGTGCCTTCTCCAATCTGGGACTCCTTGGGTATGTGCAACTAACAATTTAGGCCTGATCCCTCTCACAATGCAGGACTGCTGGCTCCTAACCACTCGCTTGCCTGGCTTCCTGATTGCTCCTAACCACTTGATCACCTCTAACTACTCCTCTGATGGCCTGATTGACATCAAACTGCTACCCTGATGGCCTGATCACCCCCAACTGCCCTCCCCTGCAGGCCTGGTTTCTCCCAACTGCCCTTCCCTTCCAGCCATCTTGTGACAATGTGGAGGCATTCTAGGAGCCATCAGGGGATGTCCTACTGACAGTTTAGGCCCACTCCACACGGTCTAGCCTCCCTTTGTGGGAGGCAAAAGGGTTGATCAGGGAAAGGCACCAGCCCCATCACCCTGCTGCTGCAGCCACTGACAGCACAGCCACCAAGGTGTTTTCATCAACATGGACTCCAGTCCCTTCACCACAAAAAAATGACAACTTTCTTTAGGCATTTTCAAGATGTGTCTTTCATAGGATATGCATTTCTTTCGCTTTTTTTATCCTCACCTGAAGGTATGTTTCCATTGACTTTTAGAGAATGTGGAAGAGAAAGGGAAAGACAGAGAGAAACATCAAAGTGAAAGAAACACTTTGATTGATTGCCTACTGCATGAGCCCTGACCTGGGTCCCAGCCAGGGAGGGGCCTGCAACTTAGATATATGCCCTTGATCAGAATCAAACCTAGACCTGCTGTTGGCAGGTGAAGGGTGAGGCATTATCCACTGAGCCAAACCAGCTTGGGCAGGATATGACATTTCTTAGCCCTCCAGCAGCGGACCTTCATTTTTCTCCAGAAGTGTGGTGGAAAAACCTAGATCACCTTTTTGGATTCTTATTATCCAAGTTACTAAGAATATTACCAGTGGCATACAGGAAGCTTAGCCAATATACAGTCAGAAAAGGTGTTTTCTCTATAGTTTATACCAATCAAGGGGTGGGCCCTGCCCAGACCTAAAACCTCTGGCCAAAGCTTTTGACCTTGGGCAGGGGACCCCCAGCCTCCCTGCAATCTCAGGCTCTGTCCCCAGCCAAGGCTGAAAGCCTCCGGCCAAGGCTTGGGCCCCTGTTAGGGGACCCGCAGCTGGCTCCAATTGCCAGACTCTGCCCCTGCTAAGACCAGCAAGAGCAGGCGGAAAGCTTGGTTTCTTCCATTGCGGGGAAACCCACGCCTCCCTCCTGCTCTCCAGGGCCTTAGACATCTTGGTTGGGTTTATTTGCATATTCACTCCTGATTGGTTGGTGGGTGCAGCTTTGTGGGCATGGCTTGTGGGTGTGACAAAGATACAGTCAATTTGCATATTACTCATTTATTAGATAGGATATACAAGCAATCCTATGTCAATATTTCCAGTTATTAAATTATCACCTCAATTTAGAATATTTCTTTTAAAATATTTTACATATAAAAGTCAAACAGTTTGTGTTTATTTACAATTATTTTGAAGTTTTCCCAATTTAGATACTTCAAACTTCTCTAATTTCCTTCCATTGCAGCACAGAATATAAATGTAACCAATTAAAAATAGATGGTTGACCATAGGATTGATCCCACAAGTTGATATATTCCATAGCAGCATTACCAAATTTCTGATTAGATCATGGACATTTGCATCTTGATTATTTGTTCATTTCCTTCTTGCTTTAAAAATAAGCAATACTATTAATTTTGTAAGTGTGTTTTCAATAATTTTATTATGCTTATAGGTTCAAAATATAGTCTCTTTATGCTGCATTCATTGAATACTCTGATTAAAGGTTTCAAAATTATTTTGAACAAAAGAAAACTAAATTTTAAGAATACTTTTACATATTTGCATATAAGTCCACAATCACGAGAATACTGAAGTTGATTTTCAAAGGGTTTAAAATATCAAACATTACTTAATTCCTGTTGATACTAAGCAGCAAGGGCAGAAAATATTCCCATGCTAAATAATTTTTGAGCAGTCAACACAAATTTTTATTTAAGAAATTATCCCATTACTTAATTGTGTATATAAGTAATTTCTGAATATTGACAACTGAAGATTCTATTTTGATCAGTAGAATCATTCATCTTGTTTAGACAGTTATAAATTAGTTTTATACCACTAACCTTCCACCAGAATAGCCAAACTGAAAGAGAATAATCAGAAAGAATATATGCACCCCTATGTTCATAGCAGCACAATCTACAATAGCTAGAATCTGGAAACAGCCTAGGTGCCTGTCAGCAGATGATTGGATCAAAAAACTATGGTACATCTACACAATGGAATAATATGCTGCCATAAAAAAGAAGGAATTCTCATCATTTGCAGCAACCTGGATAGAACTAGAGAGCATCATGCTGAGTGAAATAAGCCAGTCAATGAAAAAGAAATACCACATGGCCTCACTCATTTATGGATATTAAAGAACATTATAAACTGATGAACCAAAAGTCAGATATAAAGACAGTAAAGCAACAAGCAGACTGTAAAATTACAGCGAAGAGAGTAGTGAGATCTGGGGGAGATAAGAGATCAACCAAAGGACTTGTATACATGCATATAAGTACAACCAATGGACACAAAACTCTGGGGAGGGAGAGTATGTATGGGAGGGGGGGCAATGTTAAAATATGTGCACAGATAATAATTTAATTAAAAAAAATAGAGAGAAGAAAAGCAAAAAAATAAAATAAAATAAAATAAAATTTAATGGTTTGTTGAGATATAAATGACATACAATCATATAAGTTTAGGTTGTATAAGTTATTGATTTGATGCATTATGTATTACAATATGATTACCACCATAGCTTTAGCTAACGCCTGTATCATGTCACATATTGTAATTACCATTTCATTTTTGTGGTGAGGACAATTAACATCTAGTTTCTTAGGAACTTTGAAGTTTATAGTACAGTATTGTTGACTATGATCACTAGTTGTGCATTAGATGTCTAGGACTAATTTATTTACTACTTCCAGGTCTGTACCCTTAAAAAAACATTTTCCCTGCCCCCCTATCCCTAGCCCCTTGTAACTATCATTCTATTCTCTTGTTTTTACATTTGACTTTTTAAAATGCCACATCTAAATTATTTTTCTTTTAAATGTATTTTTCTTTTAAAATGTATTTTAATTAAATTTATTGGTATGATATTGGTTAATGAGCTTATATAGGTTTCAAGTGTATATTACTATGATACATCATTTGTATATTGCTTTGTGCACCCACCACCTACAGTCAAATAATCTTCTGCCATCACATATTTGGCGCCATTTAACCTTTACTACACCTTGAACTCCTTCCCTCTGATAACCACAATACTGTTGGCTGTGTCTATGAGTTTCACTTTTATAACCTACATATGAATAAAATCTTATGGTTCTTATTTTTTTCTGACTTATTTCACTTAGCATAATATTCTCAAGGTTCATCCATGCTGTTGCAAATGGAATTATTTCATCCTTTCTTTCTCTGTCTGACTTACCTTACTTAGTAGTCCCTCAATTTCAAAGTTTTTAATATTCATTTCCCTGATGACTAATGGCATTGAACACATTTCCATATATTTATTAGCAATTTGAATGTCCTGATTTTGGAAATATCTGTTCAAATCTCTTGGCCATTTTTATACTAAGCTACATTCCTTTTTAATGGACTTTTAGGAATCTTCATATATATTTAAATACAAGTCACTCTGTGTTTGAGGGCATTACAAATATATATTTTTCTATTGTGACTTATTTTTTCATAGTATTTAAAAAACACAGATATTATTAACTTTAATGTAGTCCATTTTGTGTTCTATGTTAAAAATTATTTTACCACCAAATAAGGAAGACATCTTAATGTAGTTTTCTCTTAGAAAATTTATCTTACCTTTCCTATTTAGATGTACAATGGATCAGATATTAATTTTTAAGAATGATATGATGTAGAGATCAAGTTTATTATTTTTTCTGTATCGGTATTCAACTAACAGTGTCATTTATTAAAAGCAAAAAATAAAAATTACAAATAGCATTTTCTTGTGATCTGTATAAATCTTTTTTGTTAGAAAATGTTCATATGCATGTGCATGTTTTCTTCTTGACACTACATACATTCCATTGATTTACATTTTATTTTTGGACCAAGGACACACTGTATCAATTATAGAAGCCTTGCAATAAATGTTGGTATCTTATAAAATGAATCCTCCCATATTCATTTCAATTTAGATTTTTTGTTTGTTTATTTAGACTTCATCCCTTGAATTTCCATATAAGATTAAGAATCATCTTTTAAGTTCAACAACAAAAATGTCCTTACAAATTTAATTGGGATTTCATTGAAAGTATATATAAATTTGTGAGAATTGACTTGAAGTCAATATCAATTCTTCTAATCCAAAAACATGATATATCCTTCTATTTACTTATTTTTTATTAAAAAAAATAGAATAGTCTAAGATTCATGTCAAAATTGAGAAGGTCCAGAGATATCCCAATATTTTACAATGTCTCCACACATGCATAGCCTCACTTATTATCAATATCTCCCACCGGAGTGCTAAATTTGATACAAATGATGAACCTACATTGATATATCATAATCACTCAAATTCCATATTTTGCATCACATAATTCACTCTTGGTGTTGTACATTTTATGGGTTTAGATAATGTTTCCCTCATTATGATATCACTAGTGGCCTGGTGCACAAAATTTGTGCAGGGAGGGGTGTTCTTCAGCCCGGCCTGCACCCTCTCTAATCTGAGACCCCTTGAAGGAAGTCCTAATGCTGGTTTATAGGGCTCGGGCCTAAACCAGCAGTCAGATATCCCTCTCACAATCCAGGACTGCTGGCTCCAGCTGCTCACCTGCCTGACTGCCTGATTGCCCCTAACCACTGCCTACCATCCTGCTTGCCCCCATCTGCCTCCTGCCACCGGCCTGCTCGCTCCCAAATGTCCCCTCCACCAGCCTGCTCGCCCCCAACTGCTCCCCTGCTGTCCTGCTCACTCCAAACTGCCCCCCTTCCTGCTGTCCTGATAACCTCCAACTGATCACCACTGACAGCTTACCCCCAATTGGCTCCCGTGCTGGTCTGCTTACCCCCATCAGCCTCTGCTGTTCCAACCTCTCCTGATCACACCCTGGCAATCCAAAGTCCCAGCTCTTCCTTTTTTTCTTTTTCTTTTTGTTTTTCAGCGCTTCCTTGAGAAGAGGCCAGGGCCAGCTGGAAGCAAGTATCTAGGATTTATTTATCTTCTATAATTGAAACTTTGTAGCTTTGAGCAGAGGCCAGGGCAGGTGGGAAGCTTGGCTTCCTCCATCACCAGGGCAACCCAAGCTTCCTGCTTGCTCCAGCTCCATGGCCGGCCGCCATCTTGGTTGGGTTAATTTGCATACTTGCTCCTGATTTGCTGGTGGGTGTGGCTTGTGGGTGTAGTGGAGTGATATTAATTTACATTTTTCTCTTTTATTAGTGTATATATAGACTATTTTTGCTGCCCTAAAAATTCTCTGTGCTCTGCTTATTCATTCCCAACTCTTGGGAACCACTGAGAGTTTTGCTGTCTTTACAGTTTGTTCTCTCCAAAATGTCATATGGTTAAATCATGAAAAATTTATCCTTTTTTATATTAGTTCCTTCTACTTAATAATAAACATTTAAGTTTCTTCCATGTCTTCTTATGTCTTGAAATCTCATTTATTTTGTTTAATTTAATATTTTAATTTTTTTCAGTTTTATTAAGATAAAATTGACAGATTACACTGTGTAAGTTTAAGGTGTACAATCTGTTCAGTTGATACACATATATATTACAAAATTATTCCCACTATAGAATTAGCTGACACTTGAATCCCATCACATAATTACCATTTCCTTTTTATGGTGAGAACATTTAATATATACTCTCTTAGAAACTTTCAAGTGTATATTTATCTCTTATAATCACCATGCTGTACATTAGAACGCTAGGAGTTACAAATCTTATAACTGTAAGTTTGTACCCTTGGACCAATATTTCACCATTTTCCCTACCCCTCACCCTCTGGTAACCATAATTCTACTCTGTTTCTTTGAGTGGAGCTTTTTAGATTCCACAGCCTATATAATAAAAAGCTAATATGCAAGTCAACCAAATTGCAGAACTACCAGTCACTATAGCATACACTGACCACCAGGGGACAGAAGCTCAATGCAGGAGCTGCCCCTAGTGGTCAATGTGCTCCCACAGGGGGAGTGGTACTCAGCCAGAAGTCAGGGGGTACTCAGCCTAAGCCATCAGTTGGACATTCCCAGAGGGCTCCTAGACTGTGAGAGGGCACAGGCTGGGCTGAGGGACACTCCCCCACCACCACCCTGAGTGTACAAATTTTGTGTACTGGGCCTCTAGTATAATTGATAACATACAGTATTTTTCTTTCTCTCTCTGACTTAGTTCACTTAGCATAATGTCTTCAAGGTTCACCCAGTTGTTTTGAATGCCAGAAATTCCTTCTTTCCCTTGGCTGAATAATACTCCATTATATGAATTTACCATATCTTCTTTAGCTATTCATCTATTGAGGGACAGTTTTTAAAATATATTTTATTGATTTTTTACAGAGAGGAAGGGAGAGGGATAGGGAGTCAGAAACATCAATGGGAGAGAAACATTTATCAGCTGCCTCCTGCATACCTCCTAGTGGGATTGTGCCCGCAACCAAGGTACATTCCCTTGACTGGAATTGAACTTGGGAACTTTCAGTTTGCAGGTCGCACTGAGACAAGCCAGTTAGGGCGAATTTTGTTGTTTTGTGAATAATACTGCAATGAACATGGAACATATGCTTTTAAGATCTTGTTTTCATTTCTTTGGATAAATGCAAAGAAGTAGGATTGCTGAACTATATTATAGTTTTACATTTAATTTTTTGAAGAACATTCATAGTGTTTTACATAGTGTCTATACTGTTTTCAGTCTCCATGGGCAATGGATAAAATTTCATTTTTCTGCATGTGATAATCCAGTTTCACAGTACCAATAATAAATAAACTACCATTTCCCCATGAGGTATTGTTGGCTCTCTTGTTACATATTAGTTGAATGCTCGTGCAAGGGTTTATTTCTGGGCTATCAACTCTGATCCATAGGTCAATATGGCTGTTTCTTTTTATTTGTTTGTTTTTAAGTTCCTTATTATTTAATGTATTACTTAAGTCCCTTTTTTTCCACATTTACCTCTCCCCATCAGCATATGCCCTTACCCCACCTCTCTGCACCCCCTCGTTTCTTCTGTGTCCATTCGTTATTCTCTGATTCTGTTTTCATTCATCACTTTATGTTGTTCATTATATAAAGTGAGATCATGCAAGACTTATCTTTCTCTGACTGGTTTATTTTGCTTAGCATAATACTCTCCAGTTCCATCCATGCTGTTGCAAATGGTAAGAATGCCTTCTTTTCTACAGCAGTATAGTATTCCATTGTGTGGATGTACCACAGTTTTCTAATTGACTCATCTCCTGATGGGCCTTTAGGCTTTTTTTTCCCAAATTTTAGCTATTGTAAATTGTGCTGCTATGAAAATTGGGGTGCATATATCCTTTTTGATTGGTGTTTTTGATTTCTTGGATTATATTCCTAGAAATAGAATTCCTGGAACAAGTGGAAGTTCCATTTTTAGTTTTTTGAGGAAACTCCATACTGCTCTCCACAGTGGCTACACCAGTCTGCATTCCCACTAGCAGTGCAAGCAGAAAAAATTTCTTTTTTCTTGCATCCTCTCAGCACTTGTCCTGTGTTGATTTGTTGATGATAGCCATTCTGACTGGTATGAGATGGTACCTCATTGTTGTTTTGATTTGCATCTCTGGGATTATTAGTGATTTTGAGCATGTTTTCAAATGTCTTTTGGCCTTCTGTATGTCCTCTTTCAAAATGTGTCTATGTAGATCCTTTGCCCATTTTTTGATGGAATTGTTTATCTTCCTTTGATAAGTTGTAGGTGTTCCCTATAAATTTTGGAGATTAAACACTTATCAGAGATAACATTGGCAAATATGTTCTCCCATGCAGTGGGCTTTGTTATGGTCATGGTTTCTTTGCTCTGCAGAAACATTTTAATTTTGATGTAGTTCTATTTGTTTAGTAGGACTACATCAAAATGTGCATGAAGTTCATGCATGGGGAGGGGTGTGTCCATCATCCCATCCTTAACATTCTCCAATCTGGGACCCCTTGAGGGATCAGGTCTAAACAGGTAGTCAGACATCCTTCTCAGAATCCAGGACTGCTGCTCACAACCACTGGCCTGCCTGCCTGCCTGATCAATGCCTAACTGCTCATCTGCTGGCCTGGTCACTCTTAACTGTTCTCCCCTGTAGGCCTTGTTGCCTCCAACTGACCTCTCCTGCTGGCCTGGTCACCTCTAACTGCCCTCTCCTGCCAGTCTGTTTGCCCATAACTGTCCTCCCCTGAAGGTTTGGTCGCTCCTAACTGCCCTCCCCTGAAGGCCTGGTCACCCCTAACTGTCCTCCACTGCAGGCCTGGTTCCCCCCAACTTCCCTCCCTTGCAAGTCTGGTTGCCCAGAAATGCCCTATCCTGCTGGCCAGGATCACCCTAACTTCTCTCCCCTTCAGGCCTGATCCCTCCCAACTGCCCATCTCTCCAGGCCTGGTTCCCCCAACTGCCCTCCTCTGCTGGCCCAGTCACCCCTAACTGCCCTCCCCTTCTGTCTTGATCACCCACAACTGCTCTCCCCTGCTGGCTATCTTGTGGTGCCCATCTTGTGTCCACATGGGGGCAGCCATCTTTGACCACATGGTGGCAGCCATGTGTGTTGGAGTGATGGTCAATTTGCATATTACTCTTTTATTATATAGGATTTTATTCTTAGTTTCCATTTCCCTAATAGCTGTATCGGTAAAGATAGTGCTAGGACAAATTGTTATTTTGCTGCTAATGGTTTCTTCTAAGATTTTTATGGTTTATCATCTTATGTTTAAGTCCTTTATTAATTTTGAGTTTATTTTTGTGTATGATGTAAATTGATGATCTAGTTTCCGTTTTTTTTTTCTTTCATGTATTCATCTAATTTTCCCAGCACCATTTATTGAAGAGTCTGTCTTGACTCCACTGTATGCTCTTGCCTCCCTTGTCAAATATTAATTGAGCATAATATCATGGGTTGATTTCTGCGTTCTCTGTTCTGTTCCATTGGTCTATATGTCTGTTGTTGTGCCAGTACCAGACAGTTTTCAAAACAATGGCTCTGTAATACAGATTAACATCTGTTATTGTGATTCCTCCAACTTTGTTCTTCTTTCTCAAATTACTGCAGCTATTTAGGGTCTGTTTTTATTCCAGATGAATTTTTGGAGAGTTTGTTCTAGATATTTCAAGTATACCATTGGTATTTTAATAGGATTTCATTGAATATATAATTTGCTTTGGGTAGGATGGATATTTTAATGATGTTGATTCTATCAATCCATAAAAATGGTATATTCTTCCATTTGTTTATGACTTCCTATATCTCTTTTTTCAGCATCCTATAATTTTCTCACTACAGGTCCTTTATCTCCTTCGTTAAATTTATTCCCAGGTACCTTAATTTTTGTTTTGTAATGGTAAGTGTGATTGGTTTTCTTTTACTTTCTCTTCCTGTGAGTTCATCGTTGGTGTATTAAAAAAAAAAAACAAAAAACATAGATTTCTGGGTATTAATTTTGTATCCTGCTACATTGCTGAATTCATTTATTAAGTCTAGTAGGTTTTTGTTTGTTTGTTTGTTTTATTTTGTTTTTAATGGAGTATTTAGGGTTTTCTAAGTACAATACTATGTCATCTGCGGATAAGGACAATTTTACTTCTTTTCCAATGTGGATTACTTTTATTTCTTCTACTTGTCTGATTACTATGGCTCTTATTTCAAATACTATGTCAAACAAGACTGGTGAAAGTGGGCATCCCTGTCTTGTTCCTGTACTTAGGGGAAATGGTTTTAGTTTTTACTCATTGAGTATAATGTTTTTGTTTTTGTTTTTGTTTTGTTTTTTTAATATATTTTATTGATTTTTTTTACAGAGAGGAAGGGAGAGAGATAGAGAGCTAGAAACGTTGATGAGAGAGTCACATTGACCAGCTGCCTCTTGCACACCCCCTACGGGGGATGTGCCCACAACCAAGGTACATGCCCTTGACCAGAATCGAACCTGGGACCTTTCAGTCCACAGACAAACGCTCTACCACTGAGCCAAACCAGTTTTGGCAATTGAGTATAATGTTTGCTGTAGTTTTGTCATACAATGCTTTTACTATGTTGAGGTATGATCCCTCTATTGTCTCTTTGCTCGAGAGTTTTAATGAGGAAGGGGTGTTAGATTTTGTTAAATGCCTTTTCTGCCTCAATTGATATGATTATGTGATTTTGTCTCTCAATTTTTTTATGTGATGTATCAGATTCATTGATTTGCTGATATTGTACCAGGCTTGCATCTCTGGGATAAGTCCCACTTGTTCACAGTTTCTGATCTTTCTAATCCAATGCTGGATCCGATTTGCTAGAATTTTGTTAAGGATTTTAACATCCATGTTCATCAGCATATTGGCTTATAATTCTCTTTCTTTGTAGTATCTATACCTGGTTTTGAGATTGTGATAATGCTGGATTCATAGGAAGAGCTAGAAAGTGGGCCTTCCTCTTGAATTTTTTTGGAATAGTCTGAGAAGGATAGGTTTTAGTTCTTCTTTGAATGTTTGGTAAAAATCTCCTGTGAAGCTGTCTGGCCCTGTTTGTTGGAAGTTTTTTGATGATTGCTTAGATTTCCTCCTTAATTATCGGCATGTTGAGATTTTTAGATTCTTCTTGATTGAGTTTTGAGAGGTTGTATTTTTCTAGCAATATGTCAATTTTCTCTAGGTTCTTTAGTTTGTTGGAGTAGAGTTGTTTATAGCATTTTTTTTTTACAATCCTTTGAATTTCTATAGGGTCTATAGTTTTTTTGTTGTTGTTGTTATTGTTGTTTTTTAAATATATTTTATTGATTTTTCACAGAGAGTAAGAGAGAGGGATAGAGAGTTAGAAACATCAATGAGAGAGAATCATTGATCAGCTGCCTCTTGCACACCCCCTACTCGGGATGTGCCCGCAACCAAGGTACATGCCCTTGCCAGGAATCGAACCCGGGACCTTTCAGTCTGCAGGCCAACGCTCCATCCACTGAGCCAAACTGGTCCTGGCTATAGGGTCTATAGTTATTTTGCCTATTTCATTTCTTATTTTCTTTATTTAGATCCTGTCTCTTTGCTTCTTGGTGAGCATGGCTAAAGGTTCATCAATCTTGTTTATCCTTGTAAAGAACCAGCTCTTGGTTTTGTTCATCTTTTGTATTGTTATTATTATTATTATTATTATTATTATTATTAGTCTCTATGCCATTTATCTCCACTCTGTTCTTTATTGTTTCCTTCCTTCTGCTTATGCTGGGCTTTTCTTGTTGCTCTCTTTCTAACTCTTTGAGTTGTAGGATTAGATAATTTATTACCATTGTTTCTTGTTTTTTGAGATAAGCCTATAGAGAGCTATGAACTTCCCTCTCAAGATTTCTTTCATTTCTTTCATTTTGTCCCATACATTTTGAATTGTTGTGTTTTCATTGTCATTTGTTGCCATGATGCTTTTTATTTCTTATTTGATTTCTTTGGTAACCCAATCATTGTTTAATAGCATGCTGTTTAGCTTCCAGGTGTTTGTGTGTGTGTGTGTGTGTGTGTGTGTGTGTGTGTTTTCCAAATGTTTTATTGTAGTTGATTTCTAATTTTATGCCATTATGATTTGAGAAGATTCTTGATATGATTTCTATCTCCTTGAATTTGAAGAGACTTTACCTGTGACCCAATATGTGATATATCTTTGAAAATATCCCATGTGCACTTGAAAAGAATGCATATTCTGTATCTTTAGGATGAAATGTTCTGAAGATGTCAATTAAGTCTATCTGATCTAGTGAGTCATTTAGGATTGCTATTTCTTTGCTGATTTTTTGTCATGAGGATTTAACTAGTGATGTCAGTGGAGTATTAAAGTCCTCTACTATGAATGTGTTGCTATCTATCTCTCCCTTGATGTCTTCCGGGAGGGTTTTTTGTTTTTGTTTGTTTGTTTGTTTTGTTTTGTTTTGTTTTTGTATTTGGGTAATCCTACATTGGGTGCATATATGTATACCAAAGTTATATCCTCTTCTTGTATCAATTTTTTCAGTATTATGAAGTGGACTTTCTTATCTCTTGTTATGGTCTTCACTTTGAGGTCTATTTTGCCAGATATAAGTATTGCTACCCCAGTTTTTTTATTCATTTTCATTTTTCTGAAAGATATTTCCTATTCCTTCACTTTCAGTCTATGTGAGTCTCTTCTTCTAAGGTAGGTCTCTAGTAGACAGCAAATACATGGGTCATGTTTTCTTATCCATTCAGCCATTTGATGACTTTTGATTGTAGCATTTAGTCCATTTATATTTAAAGTCATTATTGATAGGAACTTGTCTATAGCCATATTGTCACACGCTCATTTGGAGAACATCTCCAGCACTTTCTCTAGCCCTGAAAAGTCTTTCTGTGGGTTCCCAGGTGACAGAATTTCTACCAATGACTCCCCAGGGCCACTGTGTCTGACATGCTAGACTTGGACCATTTCACATTGACAAAAAGATCTGCATCTCTAGACCACCAAGCAAGACATCTTCTACAAGGCCTCTTGAGAGATCTTACAACTGCCTGTGTGGATCATGGAGAATGGACCCATTGTCTTCTCAAACAAACAGTTTGCAGGAGTCACACGTTTTCCAACATTTATGATCTAGGCAACACTGTGACAGGATCCAGGGTGATGATGTCCATGGTGGGCAGACCCCAGTGGCTTCGATATCTTGCCTCATGTGAATGTTTTCCCTTCAGTGTGGCAGAGGTTGTGGCTGCTCCTAACAGTCCATCCAGGGAGCTAGGATTTGGCTCCTGTGGCTCCCTGGGGCCTGTCGTGATCTGTCACGGTAGCCATGGGTAGAAGCCCCCTTGGGGACTGGAGAAGCCATTGCAAGGAGCCGGGGTGGCCTCTAGAACACCAGCGGGTCTCTGTCCACAGCCAGCATGCATCTGGGCTCCTAGTCAGACAGTCCCCAGGATGGGTCCTGCCAGCGTTCCAATGAGCATGGACCAGAAGGCTCCCTGCTTGCCACAGTCTTGCATAGTGTGTGAGAGGTAAAGTAGAGGGTTCACTAAGCTGACCCACTCTGACCACAATACCTGTGATACCCAGGCCTGGTGTTGGCTGAGTCCACAGGGGTTTTACTGCTCCAGCTGCCCTCTGCCACCACCTCCCCTCTCTTGCAGTACTACTGTCTGCCTGTTCAGCTCCCATGTTCCTGCATTGCTCAGTATCCCCCCTGGTATTCTTGAGTGCACCTCACTTTCTGAACTGCTGGCCTCACCCTCCCCACCATTTACTCTCCACTTGCTCACTCATTGGCCACAGAGCCTCTGACCGCATCTCCTTGGGGGACAGTTTCCATCCTCCAGTATTGAAGGACCACACACATGGGCTGACATCAGTGCACACTGATGGACTTGCAGTTCTGTTGGTGTGGATACAGAAGCAGCACTGGGTGTGGCAGGCGCGACTCTGCCCAGTGGCTCAGGAGAACCACTGGATCCGCATTCAGCCCCTTCATTCAGCAATAACAGCCAAGCCCCTCACACTTCCTCATGTCCTCCTTCTGTCTCTCTCTGCCCATGTGAGGACTACTACAATCACAGAGGCCCAGGGATTCAGGGCACTCTCCCATCTCAGTCAGCTGAGGTGCCATCACAATTCCACCTGTTTATCTTTGTGTGACACTCTGCAACACCTTGGGATGGGATGCAAATTTCACAGCTTGTTTTCCTGCCTTCACACATTGTGGGAGCTATAAGTTCAGACAATAGTCTGAGGCCTCCCAGAAGCCTAGTATTTACCCTCCAGGGGACATACACTCCAAGGAGACCCCAAAATGCACAGAATACATACATCTAATGGCTCTGCACCTCATTCACGCCCTAGTAGTGGGCATTTCCTGAAGATATATTTTAAGGGGGTGGGGGGACTTAATGATTTACAAACCACATCATAAAAATGATGGCGGGATCGGATTTCTTGTGAAAATGTTTCCCAGTTTGGCCTTCACAGATCACACCCTCTTATTCTCCTCTCACAACCTGAAGGGGTTGGAGGTTCAGCTGTGATGATGAGCTGAGCAGTAAGAGTGCTAGAGCCCCTCAGAGCAAGTGCCAGGCCAGCAGGGTGGGGGGCAGCCACTGTGTAACAGCCCCCAGCAGCAGTCATTTCAGGGCTCTACTGAGTGATTCCCCAGTGTGTGTCAATGGTCTCTCAATTGGAGTCCTAAATTTCTTAATAAATCTCCAAACAAAATTAATTTTAATGGCTTTAATTAGGCTTAATGGACTATTTATATTAGTATCTGCTCTTTTTGTGAGGTTGTTGAGGAAATACTTAGAGAGGAACAAACCAACAGGCCAATAAGAGAAATGATTGGTCCAAAATCTTTTAAAATTAATTGCCTGTGTGCTATCTATTCACATCTCCTTCCGTGTGCAGTATGCACACTTCATCTGTAGCAAAGCAGGTGACCTGGAGGAAACGTGAGGAAAGCAGTAACCGCTGGTCATCCCTGGTGCTGCTGATGATATCCTTTTTTTCTTGTGGAGTATCTAGGGATGGGAAGTGTCTTCAGTGCCTGAGGCCAAGTTCCAGGAGACCTGCAGCGATGTCAGGATCACGCTGGCTGCACTGGTCTATTGGTGACTGGCCTGTTCTCTGGAGATTGACTCTGCAGGACTACTAAGGGAGCCAGTTCCCAGTTCTACCCTGCCTCCATCACCGATTGGGGTCTGAGGGCCAGGAGGAGAGACCAAGTGGTCTTCCTTCCACCCACCTGCTCACCTCATTAGTCTCTGCTGCCAAGGATTCATCAGTGGCTAAAGGACCCCTGTTCCTCCCCCATTAGCAATTCCTTGATCAATGGAGCCTGAGGGCTGGGGGATCTAGTCATCCATTCCATCATTACAGATCCTGGGTTTTTATATATTAGGACTAGAGGCCTGCTGCATGAAAATTAATGCTCTCACAGGGGCGGGGAGGTCCCTCAGTTTGGCCTGCACTTTCTCAGAGTCCAGGATCCCTCAGGGGTGGGAGGCAACTCAACAATCAGGGAAGGTGACGCCCCATCACACCTCTACTGCTGCCACTTCTGGCAGCACAAGCCTCAGCTGGCCCTGCTTACCTAAATTTTGGGTAGTCCTGGGTGGCTGGGAAGCTGCCATCCGAGGCTTGCCTGTCCTGGCCTTGGGCAGCTGGGGGGGCTGAGGGGACTAAGGAACTCCAGAGGCAGGTAGCATGGCAAGGCCCTGGTGGGGCTAAGGGGATTGGGTGCTGCCATATAGTGGCTGTGGGCCTCACTATCTTTGTGGCTGGGGCATTCAAATAGCATATACCCTACTTATTGGCCGTGTGTGCCACCATCTTTGAGGGCGGGGCAGTCAATTAGCATATTTCCTCCTTATCGGCTGTGGGTGCTGCCATCTTTGTGACAGTGTGAGTGTCGATTAGCATATCACCTCTTTATTAGATAGGATATCACTATTTCTTTTTGGTTCTTAACATAGGTTGTTAATTTTCCCATTCATCTGATTTATAAACTGCATGACCCTTAGTCTGAATTCTTTTTCTGACATATTGCATGCCTCCATTTCATTTAGTTTCTTTTCAGATGATTCCTCTTTTCTTTCCTTTGGGGGTTCTTCTGTTTCCCCATTTTTGCTCTCACTGAAGGATTTATGAGTTGAATTGTACAGAGCCTGAGGCTATAGCAGAGGGCCTTGTAGTGGTCACAAAGTTGTGGGAGGTGACTGATCCTCTCATGGTGACAGGTCGGCAGCTGCTCCTTGTGCAGTTGCAGCTGCTCCTTGGGCAGTCACAGGTGAGAGCTGCTCCTTGGATGGCCATGGGTGGTGGCTACTCTCCAGGTGGTCACCAGCTGCTTGCAAGGGGTTTTGGGGTGGCTGATGGCTCCCTGTGTTGTTGCAGGTGGTGGCTGCTGGCTCGCTGCACATGTGCAAGGTTGTGGACATTGGCTACTGGTTACCTGCATGGTCACAGGTGGCATCTGCTGGCTATTCATGCTTATGCGTGGTCTTGGGCAGTGGCTGCTGGCTCCCTGTAAGGTTGTGGGTGACAGCTGCAGGCTCCAGCTGGCCGTGGGCAGCATCTCTACATGTATTTTTCATCTTACAGAACCACACAGCTTTGATGACTGTAGTTTTAGAATGTAGCTTAAAAATTAGGAAGTGTGATATTTCTGAGTTTGTTGTCATTTTTCAGGTTTGCTTTGACATAGTCTTTGGTAGTTCTACACAAATTTTTAGGATTGTTTTTTTCTATTTCTTTTAAAAATGCCATTGGCATTTTTATAAGAATAACATTGAATCTATAGATGATTATGGGTATTATGAACATTTTAACAATATTCATTCTTCTCATCCACGGGCATAGAAAATCTTTCAACTTGTTTGTATCTCCTTATATTTACTTCACCATATTTTGTAGTTTTCAGTGTATGATTCTTTCACAACTTTGGATAAACTTATTTGTAAGTATATTTTTATGCTGTTTTGAATGAACTCTCTTCTGTACTTTTTCAGATGTTTTGTTGTTAGTATATAGAAATATAACTGATTTATGTATGTTTATTTTTTATCCTGCAACTTTAGTAAATTTGTTGTTTAGTTCTAAGACTTTAGGGGAGTAGTCTTTTAGCAAATTTCCTTTTATCACTGAATATTTTATTTTCTGGATATAGCACAGTTTATTTATCCATTTATTAGTACTTACTATGTACATTGTGGTTGCTTCCAAGTTTGGGCAATTATGAACCAAGATACTGTAAACATCCTTGTACAGGTTTTTATGTAATCATGAGTTTTCAAATTTGGGGATACCAAGGAGTGTGACTGCTGGATCATAAGATAAAAGGATGTTTAGTTTTGTAAGAAATTGCCAAACTATCTTCCAAAGTAGCTGTACCATTTTGTATTTATACTTGTTGATCCACATCCTGGAGATAATTTGATGTTGTCAGTGTTCTAGATCTTGGCCATTCTTATAGGTAAGTAGTTATATGCAATTGTTGCTTTAATTTTAATTTCCCTAGTAACATATGATATGCAGAATATTTTTCTATTATTTGCCATTTGTTTATATTCCTTAGTGTCTGTTAAAGTCTTTGGCTCATATTTTAATTGCATTTTTTTCTTATTACTCAGTGTCAAGTGTTCATAGTATATTCTAGAAAGCAGTCTTTTACCAAATGTGCCTTTTGAAAACATTTTCTCCCATTCTATGGCTTATCTCCTAGTTCTTTTGATATTGCCTTTTACAGAAAAAAAAGGTTATAATTGTAATAAAGTCCAGATTATCAACTATATATTTTATTGATGATGTCATTGGTGTTGTATCTAAACATTCATCAGTGGACCCAAGGTTATATGGAAGTTTTCCTATGTTATCTTCTAGGACTTTTATAGTTTTGCATTTTACATTTAGGTCTATGACTTAATTGTTTGTGAAGGGTATCAGGTATATATCTATATATCTAGATTCATTTTTTATATGTGTATGTCCAGTTTTTCCAGCACCATTTGTTAAAAAGACTATCTTTACTCTATTGTGTTGCCTTTTCTCCTTTGTCAAAGATCATTTTCTTATACACATGTGTGTCTATTTCTGAGCTGCATATTCTGTTCCATTGATCTATATGTCTATTATTTGTCAATGACACACTACCTTGATTACTGTAACTCTATACTGTCTTTAAGTCTGTCCTCCAATTTTGTTCTACATCAATATTTTGTTAGTTTCTGGGTCTTTTGTCTCTTCATATAAACTTTATTAACAATTTATTGATATCCACAAAGAAACTGACAGGTATTTTTATTGGAATTGTGTTAATTTATATATTAACTTGAGATAAATTGATATCTTGATAATATTGAGTCTTCCTTTTCATGAATGTGTAATATTTCTCCATTTATTTAATTCTTCTTTGATTTTGTTCATCAAATTTTTGTAATTTCCCTCATATAGATCTTGTATGTATTGTGTTTTATTTAAACCTAAATATTTTATTATTGAGTGTGTGTTAATTTAAATGGTGTTGTTCTTCAAATTTAAAAATCTACTGTCATTGTTGGTATAAGAGAACTGACTTCTGCATATTAACTTTGTATACTTCAACCTTCCTATAATCTCTATTAGTTCTGGGAAAGGTTTTATAGTTGTTGATTATTTCAGATCCTCAACATAGATGATGTCATTTGTGAAAAAGACACATTATTTCTTCCTTGTATATATACCTTTTCTTTGCCTTCCTTTTCTTTTCTTTCCTTTCCTTATTTTTTTTTCCTTATTGTATTAGTTGAACAGTTTTAAAAAGGAACATCCATCTTTCCCTTATACCTGATTTTTGTGGGAAAGCTTTGAGTTTCTCACCATGAGTATGCTACAATCTGTTCATTTTTATATTTTTAAGGCTTAATCATTTTCTGTACAAATTATGTAAACTTAAAAAATCTCTATTCACAGTTTTTCAATTTATGCATGCTGTTATAAATGGTAACTTCCAATAAAATCACTGAGACATTCATATTAATCTTGCTATTAGCAACATTGCTTGAAGCTTATTTAATAACTATCTGACCTTTATTCTCTAATAAATAAAGATCAAAGCAAGTGACTCAAGCTTGGATCCTGAGAGCCATTTAGCTAGTTTTATAACTAACATCCTCATTAGAATGGCAATTTCTGTGAGATCACAGTTTTGAAACAAAGCATGAATGAATCTAAAGAATACCAACTGCAATATATAACTTTGCACTGCTATATCTTTTTATCAATAAAATACAAAATGTAGAATACAGCCTACAAATCCTACATGATCTGACTATTGAACACTTTTTTCAGCCACATATCTTGCTATTCTGTCCTGCAGCCCCCAACTATGCTCCAGACACATTACCAATTTTTATTTTCCCTAACATGTTTGTGCCTGACAGAGGTTTGTAATGTGTTTTTTTCCTTCAACTGGATTTCTACCTTTTTTTTTTTTTTTTTTTTTTTACTTCTCAGCTGTGGTTATTTCCTACTACTTATATATTTATCTAAATATTATCTTATAGTGAAGGGTTTTCTTCCCTTTTAGACTTTAATTATTATCCAACATTATACTCTTAGTTTTCTCTGTTGTTTTTTTCATAACACATATTATGATTTATATTAAAAAATTATATTTTTGTAAAATGACTCTTGCCAAAGTGCCATGTGAGTAACAATTGTTTCTGCCCTGCTTGTTGTTGATCTTCTTGGTTTGTTCTGTATCTGGTAGGTTATGGGAATCAATGAATAGATGTAAATTTAAAGAAAATAATAATGGAATTTAAATAAATATATGAATTAATGAAAGAACATCATTTGAAGGACAAAACTATAATGGATATTCAAACAGAAAGTCCACTTGAGGCATAAACATGAAGAATCAAATGCAGTTTATAGAAGACAGGCTAAAACATGTTGAAAATGGGAGAGGTATGAGAACACATGTATCTGAGTTTGGAAAGACTTTTTATCTCCTAGAGGACAGCCACATGTATTTGTTATAAGATATCTGCAGCTCTTGTGGTAAGAAATAAAGTAACTGAAAACCACAGATAGAACAGAGGAGCATTCAAAGAAATAAACCATGAAAGAATTAATAGAAAGTAAAAAAGAGTTCTAAATTCAAATTCATTAATTTTCATACTTAATAAAGTTAATTATTATATCTTCCAGTCTAATAAAATTGCAAAACACCCTATCAAAGAGGAAAAACATAGCATATAGTTACATGTACAGCTAAAACTTTCCCTGTTCTAATTTTGAAAAGTTTCTGCAGTGACTAGTACTGGTAACATGTTTCAATATATTGTCATTAGAAAATGCAATTAATGTGTCTTTTACTACTTTATGAATAGAAATGTATTGAAATCTTATGATATAAAAAACAAAGTCTGTTTTAGAAGATTTAGTGTCCATCAAATTTATGCTTTGCCAAATAAAAAGTATTAGCCAACTGCAATGAGCCATAATGCTGATTGAGTTTCTCTTTGTGGAATTTTAAATAAAAATTTCCTATTTAACTCCTTAATTATATATTTATACAAAAATTGATATATCCAAGGAAATATATTTTAAAGCTTTATAATTTTCTTATCACATAGACTTTAATGAGGAGAAAAGCCTTTACAGAATATCAAGATATTAAAAGGACTAAAAAATACGGTTTTAAATATAATAGAGGATTTCTGCTTAGCAATAGGATGCATCACTGTGACAGTATTGTCATATATCTGCAAATTGTATTACTTTATCTTATCTGCAATAGTAGTCTGTCTTCTGATGGTTTGGTTCAAATAAGATTATTTTGAAGCGAACTATCTATCATCTATCTATCTATCTATCTATCTATCTATCTATCTATCTATCTATCTATCTATCTTCTATCTATCATCCATCAGTGTATCTATCATCTTCCAACCTACCTATTAGTAATTCCTACATTTGCTCTGTATAATGGATGTGGCAAAAATGAGAAAATTTGCAGCCCACAAGTTTTTAAGAGTATGATTTTTTTTACAAGGGAGTAGGAATCCTCAGTACTTCAGACACAAAACAAATTCAAATATAATCATACTCCTGGGATTTTGTTTTTTTTTCATCAGTAGAAACGCTTAAAAAAATAACTAACTGTGATAACAATAGGTCTATTTTATAAGGTAGAAATGCAAAAGCAGGGAAAAAAACATGTTAATATTTACTAACATTAATGAGTAAGGCAATAGTACCAATTTGGCCTTTTATGTTTGTTTTTCCATTATAATTTTACTGAAATTTACATACTTATTATATAATAAAGTTTTTTCTGATAATATTATAGTAAATGTGTTTCAGATTATTTTTATTCCACCTAGACAAAATATTGGCATGTTTTTATAATATAAATTTAGCTCTGTTAAAAATATAAAACACTAAATAGCAAGTATTTTTATATATCTTATATTCAGGATATTTGTACATAGTATATTTCACATGGAAATGTTCTTGCCTTCTATATGCAAACTGACCTAAAATTTGCTAAAAATGTGTTTTGAGTGAGATTGATGGAGTTGTTACACAGTCCAAACTTATTTAATAGTGAATTATTATTAGGGGTGTCAAACTCAATCAGAGAAGGGGCCAAAATCTAAAATCCAGCCTAAATCGCGGGCCGAATGGTTTACTGAACAGTCATAAACTGACAATGTCATAAACTGACAGCGGAGTGCAGTGATGACAGCGCGGTGCGGGCCACATTGCAAGGCCTGGAGGGCTGGATTTGGCCCGCGGGCCTTGTGTTTGACACATGTGACTTAGATGGAAAACCATGAATGCTTCTTAATTTCTTCACCTGATTTTTTAAAATGAATGGTTGAATTAAATGCTTTCTAAGGTTGGAGGCAGTATAACTGTTCATTTTACTTCTCCCACATGGATATTTTGGGTTATGAAACATCTTTCATTGGAAACCATATGGAATTATTTTGTTATAGAGTTGTGAGTTTGTCATTAGGGATGTTTAATTATTTTGTTATAGAGTTGTGAGTTTGTCATTAGGGATGTTTAAGTAATAGTCACACTATTGGTTTTTACAGTGCTCTCTGATCTCCTGGATTAAAACAGACATAGGATTATTAACATATGATTTTTAAAAAATGTCCTTGTCCAATATATTCCTCTTTTTTAAGTAATATACAATATTAATTTTCCAAAAATCTTCTCTCTCTTGCACTTGCCTTCTCTCTTTCCCCCCATATCTCTCCTCTCTGTCTATCTGCCTATCTCTCTTCATATAAATATTTAGTAAGTTATATATATATATATATATATATATATATATATATATATATATATATAGTGTGTGTGTGTTATTATTGCATAACAACTTATAAAATGTAATACTTTAAAGAACCAATATTAATTACCTTTCAAGTTTCTTCATATGCTTTTCTGTCATTTTATTTAATGCCTCCTTTCACTGAGTGTAGTGAACAATGCAAATATTCTATAATCTCGAGGATTTTCTGCTTCTATAAAACAGTATTTTCCCAAGTTAGTTATGTTTTTATGTCACCCTAAAATCAAGGAGAAAATATGCTATTAAATTTTTAAATCATTAACTAGTTGCGATATAACTGCATTTCTGGAATATTGGAAACCTGAAGATATATTGTTTGGTTTATTGCCAAATATGGCCTGACATTTCACTGGACAGTATGACTGCACATCTGGACACTTAGCTTCCTAGGGAATGTAGTTTTGCTGATGCTAAGTTTGGCTGGAGAATAAAAAGATTCCAGGTCCCCAAAGAATGTTAATATTTCATATAAAGGGTATTTTCTTCTTTACTTCTGAATGAAGAAAGCAAGAAAAAGCTCCTGTAAGTAGGGCATAACCCTCTGTGGATATTATTCTACACAATCAAATGCTTGCTTTAAGGATTCTAGGGGACAAAGAAAGCTGCAGTGATGTATACTGTTTTACTTCTGCTTGGTATGTCTTCCTCAGTTCTAAAAATTATGGTTTTCTTAGCTAACTGTATGTATTGTTAGCTGTATGTATGCCTGTGTGTGCATACATGCACGTGTTTCTGTGTGTGTATGTGTATGTGTTCATGGCAGTCAGTCTTTGAAAATCCAAAGCTCACCAGAAACATTGAAATTGATTTTTGGAAAGCTTAATAAGTCTATTAAAAATAATAATCAACAATGATAATTATTCCAATAACCAGGCATTCTGGAAACAATCTAAAAATGGTGATGTTATAAGAGGAAACAAATAATATCACCACAAACTATCCATTGCTTCTCTATTATCACTACTGGGGGAAAAATAAACCATCTGCTTTTTCATACTGTAAAGACAAAATTAGAGTTATGACAAAAAAATCTCACCTAGATCCAAGATTGTAAAGCTCGATAATATCTGGGTTATTAGAAAATAAGTGGGTTAATTATACTGGCACCTATATTTTGAGTGAAATTCATGATTTTAAAAATGACCTTAGCCTTGGCCAGTGTGGCTCAGTTGGTTGGAGTGTCCTCCTGAGCATCAAAGGGTCACAGATTCAATTCCCTATCAAAGTATATACCCAGGTTGTAGGTTTGATCTCTGGTTGAATATGTACAGGAGGCAACCAATCAATGTTTCTGTCACTCTGTGTCTCTTCCTTCTCTTTTCTCTAAAATCGATAAAAATATCCTCAGGTGATGCCGAAACCGGTTTGGCTCAATGGATAGAGCATCGGCTTGGGGACTGAAGGGTCCCGGGTTCGATTCCGGTCAAGGGCATGTACCTTGGTTGTGGGCACATCTCCAGTAGGGGGTGTGCAAGAGACAGCTGATCGATGACTCTCTTCGATGTTTCTAACTCGTTATCTCTCTCCCTTCCTCTTTGTACAAAAACAATAAAATATATTTTAAAAAAATATCCTCAGGTGAGGATTAAGAAATAATAAAATTAAAAATTAAAAAAAGAGTTCACCTTTAACTTCACCCAAGGAACAGAATGGTAGTGCTTGGAAAATATGACATATTTACTTAATATGTTTTAAAAATATATTTTATTGATTTTTTACAGAGAGGAAGGGAGAGGGACGGGGAGTTAGAAACATCGATGAGAGAGAAACATTGATCAGCTACCTTCTGCACACTTCCTACTGGGGATGCACCTATGACTAAAGTACATGCCCTTGACTGGAATTGGACTTGGGACCCTTCAGTTTGCAGGCTGACATTCTATCCACTGAGCCAAACTATTTAGGGCTTTACTTAATATTTTAATATGACATATTTACTTAATATTTTAATGATCCCTAATACTTGGATGGAACTGAGATTCCTGTGAATTTCCACTATTACCATATCTTAGATAACATGAATGTCAATTTATTTTTTATTGCATTTCCGTAAATCAATGTTATCATTTAACTACTATATTTTCATACACCATTTTTTCAAGTATTCTACAATACAGTTTTTAACTTTCTCTTCTTAGAACACAATAGATTGGAAATGAAAATAAATTGATAATATAAGCACAAAAAAAACAGGCTGAACTAAAATACATCATATAACGAAATAGTGGCTAAAAAGAAAAATTAATATTTGAGAAAGAAAATGTTGATAGAAAAAATAATGAATAGAATTCCTATTAAGAAAAGATGTCCCAGTTAAAATAATTACATTAAAAGAATTAATTTTAAAGAGTAAGGATGGAATTAGCAATAGAATTGGAAGAGGAAGGCAGGGAAGAAAACAAAAATAAAATTACTTCAACAGTGAGGATTGTCATTCACAATAATGTTGTAAATGGCACCTGTGAAATTTAGCATTAATTATAATAAATGCACCGATTATTCCTCTTAGGCATTTTAAAAGATCCTTGTCAGGGTAGCTCACGTGGTTATAGAGTCACTGAGATACACTAAGGTTGCAGGTTTGATCCATGATCAGGACACATGCAATAATCAACCAATGAATGCATAAATAAGTGGAACAAGTAGATCTCTCTCTCTCTTATTATAGAAATTCATTGCCTCGCCGAAACCGGTTTGGCTCAATGGATAGAGCGTCGGCTTGGGGACTGAAGGGTCCTGGGTTCGATTCTGGTCAAGGGCATGTACCTTGGTTGCGGGCATATCCCCAGTTGGGGGTGTGCAAGAGGCAGCTGATCGATGACTCTCTCTCATCGATGTTTCTAACTCTCTATCTCTCTCCCTTTCTCTCTGTACAAAATCAATAAAATATATATTTTTTTAAAAAAAAGAAATTCATTGCCTCATGTATGGAGTCTAGAAGTGTGAAATTGTAATTTTAGCAATGCTGTGCCTTCTCTGAGGGCTCTAAGGGAGAATTCTTCATTGCCTCTTTAAACTTCTGATGTTTGCTGGCAATCCTTGGTGAGAAAATATAGGATAATATTTTCATGACTGAGTTATTGAAAATGTTTTTTTAGAACATAGAAGAAGATAAATGTAAAATTTTAAAATAATAGAAACTTTTTAAATTAGAAAATTAAAAACCTCTATTCATCAAAAGATACTGTTAATGAAATGAATGGACTTGGTGAAAATAGTCAGCAAGCAGATATGTCTTAAATCAGTGATAGCCATAATATACAAAGAAGTCCTATAAATCAGTAATTAAGATATATACCTAATAAAGAGTAATATGCAAATTAACCATCACTCCTCTACACCCACCAGCCATGCCCACCAACCACACGCACCAGCCAATCAGAGCAATTATACAAATTAACCCCAACCAAGATGGCTGCAGCCACAGAGAGCAGGAGGAAGGCTTGAGTATTCCAGGCAATGAAGGAAGCCAAGCTTTCCACACACTCTGGCTGTCCCAGGACTCTACTCAAAGATACAAAGTTTCAATTATAGAGGATAAATCCCAAGAAAAATGGTGGCAGCCACAGAGCTAGAGAGAGAAGGCTAGGGTTTTCCCTGGTGAAACAGGAAGCCAAGCTTTCCACCTACTCTGCTCAGCCTAGGCCTCCACTCCAGGCTACAAAGTTTCAATGGTAGAAGCTAAATATATCCCAGATACCAGGGCCTCCGCTTGGGTTGCTGGGGGGCATGGCTGGCCTGCAAACCACCACAGACCCCTCACCCAGGCTGCCCTACACCCCAAGGGAACCCCCACCCTGATCCGGGACACCCTTCAGGGAAAATCAGCTGGCCCCCACCCATGCACCAGGCCTCTATACTATATAATAAAAGAGTAATATTCAGATTGACCATCACTCCAACACACAAGATCAAGATAGCTTCCCCAATGTGATCAAAGATCCTGCCCCCATGGGGACACAAGATGGCCACCACAAGATGGCCAGCAGGGGAGGGCAGCTGGGGGGGGGGGGAGACTGGGCCTGCAGAGGAGGGAAGTTAGAGGCAAACAGGCTGGCAGGGGGGGCAGTTAGACATCAATCAGGCTGGGAGGGCAATGGTTAGGGGTTGATCAAGCTGGCAGGCAGAAGTGGTTAGGGGCAATCAGGAAGGCAGGCAGGTGAGCAGGTAGGAGCCAGCAGTCTGGATTGTGAGAGGGATCCCAGATTGGCGAAGGTGCAGGCTGGACTGAGGGATCCCCCCCCCACACACACATACCCCATGCACAAATTTCATGCACCGGGCCTCTAGTATACAATAATATTATTACATGAACAAAATATTTGAACTGACACTTCAGAAAAGAAGATATATGAATGACCAAAATACACTTCAAAAAATGCTAAACATATGCCGAAGCCGGTATGGCTCAGTGGTAGAGCGTCAGTCTGTGGACTGAAAGGTCCCAGGTTCGATTCCGGTCAAGGGCATGTACATTGGTTGCGGGCACATCCCCGGTAGGGGGTGTGCAAGAGGCAGCTGGTTGATGTTTCTCTCTCATCGACATTTCTAGCTCTCTATCTCTCTCCCTTCCTCTCTGTAAAAAAATAAATAAAATATATATTTTTAAAAATGCTCAACATCATTAGTCATTGTAGGATATCATGAAAATTATTAGGTAATTAAAAATTAAAACCAAAATAGATACCACCACAAAATTAACCAAGTGATTAATATTAAAAAGACTGGCAGTATCAAATGCAGATGAGAATGTGGAGCAACCAGAAGTTTCTTACACTGCAGTTGGGAGTGTGAAATGGCATACTTTTTGTAGAGTTCTGATAGTGATATAGATATAGGTATAGATATAGATAGATAGATAGATATAGATATAGATATAGATGATATAGATATAGATATAGATATAGAGATAGAGATAGAGATATAGATATAGATATAGATATAGATATAGATATAGATATAGATATAGATATAGATATAGATATAGATATAGATATAGATATAGATATCTTAACTCAGGGGTCTTCAAACTACGGCCCGCGGGCCACATGCGGCCCGCAGAGGAGTTTGATCCGGCCCACCAGGTTTTTTGGGCAGTGAGCGCAGCCGAGGTGTTACAGTAGGAATTAGTAGTTCATATAGTCCGGCCCTCCAGCTCTCTGAGGGACCGTGATCTGGCCCCCACTTTAAAAAGTTTGAGGACCCCTGTAAGAAGCACACATTTAGTTATTTATTCAATAAAATGAAAACATATTGTTGCAAAAGTCTAGTACTAGCATGATTATAATAGCTTTACTAATTTTAGCCTCAAAACTGGAAACAGACCAATTGCCCATCAATAGGAGCATGGATAAACAAACTGTAGTATATTTGTACAGTGAAATACTACACCACAATAAAAAAGTAACAAACCATTGGTAAGATAACAACATGGGCGAATCTCAAAAGCATTATGTTGAATTAAAGTAGACTGATAAAATGGTGCATGCTGATGGTTCCATTTATGTAAAATTCTAGGAAGTACAAAATAATTCATAGTGACAAAAATAGATTAGGGGTTGTAGAGGGCGGGATGGTTTTCAAAGTAGCATGAGGACTCTCTTTTTTTTGGTAAAAATAATCTTCAGTATCTTGACTGCAGTAATGGAATGCCATCAGATGGCATATTTTAAATATGCACAGATTATTGCACATATATCATATCTGAATAAACTTGTAATAAAAATGCCAAACAAAAATTGACCTCAAATTAATAAATAATAAACATGCTGAAGAGTTTAGGGGTAAGTTGTATGGATGTCTGAAACATTCTTAAAAGTGTATTATAAAAACAAGATGAATTGATAGTTTGATAAGTGGTAAAGTGTATAGAGAAAAATTATAATTCTAGAATCTAGATGGAAAGTGTACGCATGTTCAAGATTATTTCATGTTTTTTATATGATTGAAAAATTTCATTGTAAAAACAGAATGACTGAAAACAATGATTCATTATTTTAAAATGTTAAAAGTTAAAAATTTTGGCAACCCATAAGTAGGATCTATAATAATAAAAGCATAATAAGCTAATTATACCTAATGACCTTCTGGGGGAAGCTGGGGATGCGAGGGAAGCCTGGGTTCTGTGTACTTGCATGAGGCCGGAGGGAAGCCGGGGTCCCGGGTTCCAAAGGGAAGCTAGTGCAGGCAGCTGAGGGAAGGAAGGCCTACTCTTGCCCAAATTTTGTGCATTGGGCCTGTAGTATTTTATAAGCTCAGAAAATCAGGCTTCTTTCTTTCATGATGCCATCTTAAGAAGGCATTGAAATATTGTTTCTTGATTGACTTGGTAATTACTTTGGCCTACAGAAGTATTCAAGAAGATTATTCTAAGAATACATCACTGTATACTGACAGAGAACTGGAGAAATTTGACATTTCAGATGAGATTAGTCATATTTAGGGTGGTATGGCCACAGACAACATTGACATTTCAAAACCTAAGGCTTCAAGCACCTCCATATGCATCCTCTCTTCAAAGATAATATATTCATTAAAGGAAATATACAAAAGGCTACAACTTGTATTGCCATCAAGATCTGCCAACTGTAGTTTCTAAGAAACCATTGTACTTTGGCTCATCTCTTCAAGCACTATGTTTCATCTATAATAATAAAAGCTTAAAATGCTAATTATACCGAACAAAGCTGGGACTGCAGCCAAGGGATCGAGGCAGCCATGGGGGCTGCGAGGGAGAGATCCAGGCAGCCACCATGGCTGCTAAGGCCTACTCTTGCATGAATTTCATGCATCGGGCCTCTATTTCTCACATTAAAAAACCCTTCATTTTCACACTTCATGCTTCCACCACCTCTTCTTGGCAAACACCAACTTTTTGACACAGGATCCAATATTCATTTGGTCATGATCTCAGAAAAACTGTTTAGATTGAACCTGGCATACAATGAGCACTAAATGCACATTTGTGTGTGTTTTTCTATTGTTATTAGTTTATTTATTTTAATTTTTATTGAATTTATTGGTAAGACCTTGGTTAATAAAGTCATATAGATTTAAAGTGTACAATTCTATAATACATTTATACAGTGAAATACTACTTGGCCATAAAAAATAAGGAAATCTTACATTTTATGGTAAGATGGATCTGGTGTGTATCATGCTAAGTTAAATAAACCAGTCAGAAAAAGACAAACATCATATAATTTCATTTATATGTGGAATCTAATGAACAAAATAGAAACAGACTGTATACACAGCCGACAGATGGGAGGGGTGTTGGAGGGTTGGAGGCTGGGTAAAAAAAAAAAAACTGAGGGGATTGCATCAATGCACATTTGTAGAATTCATAAATGAAATAATTAATCTTATCTTATTTTATATTTAGGTATTCCTTTCCCAGACCAATATCATGTAATTATATGAGCACTTTGAGAGGACATTCATAGGCATGATATATATCTAGATAAAATTGGTATTAAAAAAAGGACATGTGATTTAAAATTAACCAGTTTTATATCTATATCCTATTTCTACCATTTACTGGATATGTGGTTTTGATTAAAATGATAATTCTTTCTGAATTTCATTGTTTTCTGGAAAATGTGGTTAAATATTTTTCTTATAAAATGGCCATCTGAATTAAATAAAATATGAAATAATCTACCCTATCAGTATGAAATCTGTGAGAGATATGATACATCATGCCTCTGGAAATCAAAATCTTGATTTGAAAGTCAAATGAGGACAGGCCAGTTCAATTACCTATTTAGGATAATATTTGAATGGCATGTTTAACAAACAGATTTATAAAGACAAAAAAAGATTTGTTGAAACTAGTAAAACCTCTATTAAAGAGAAATAGTTTAATCTGGCCTTACAAACAGCAAGAGTAAATACCTTTCAGTTAACATTTCATTGATTTTCTTCTTAACCTAATATACCTAAAAGCTGAGATTCTTTTATGATAATCTTGATTCTTTGTTTCTTGTCTTTTTCAAGCATGTTCTGTTGATGACTCTTCTATGATATTCTCATTCTATGTTATTCTTCCCTCTGATATATTTATCTTTATGTGGCTTTAAAAATATTTTTCTTTTCTATTTTAAGAAGTTGGTGTCTTATGTACACATACCATATACAATAGTTCACCTAAACAGAAACAATTTTTCATCTGCTGTGCCATCTGAAGGAATTTTTTAAGCCTTTGATAAGAAAAGGTGACTTTTTTATTGTGGTCTAAAATGAAATCTATAATGCCTTCAGGATGGAATGTAAACACCATCATATATTCTCTGTAAAACTATTTACCCCTGGCTAGAGCAGCTAAGCTCTTGCTCCTGTTTAACTATTTCTTACCTACTATTAGTTAGTCAGTCATAAATTAAAAGCATCTAGCAGAATACTTATTAAATGGCAAGTAGTCAATAAATATCATCTCTCTCTCCTGCCTATCAACAGATGGCTGGGTATATGCTGGATATAAAACTTAAGGCTTTATGTTTCATGATAATTAAAAGTTGACAAAAAAAGAGAATAAAAATCCATAATGAAAAGCATACCAATAAAAACAAAATATAGAAAATAAATGATTGTGAAAGATTAACATGTCTATTATAACATTTTCTCAATAACTACAAGTATATACAAAAGTATGATGTATCTTTGCTCTACTTACAATTTAAGCAAGACATAAGGGCTATAACATTTCAAAGGTCTTGCTTTTGTCGAAACATCCTTGATCTTACCACAGAGTGATCTTTCTAAAATGCAGATCTTATCATTTCACTGACCTGTTTAAAATTCCTCAGTGACATCCCTTGGCCTATAGCAGTGGATGGCAAACTCATTAGTCAAGAGAGCCATATATCAACAGTACAAGGATTGAAATTTCTTTTGAGAGCCAAATATTTTAAACTTAAACTTCTTCCAACACCAATTCTTCAAAATAGACTTGTCCAGGCCATGGTATTCTGTGAAAAAGCCACATTCAAGGGGCCAAAGAGTAGCCATGTGGCTCACAAGCTGCAGTTTGCTGACCATGGGGCCTATAGGATAACATACAATAGAGTTATAATGACACAAGCTCTTTGATAGTATAAATTCCCAGTATCTTCAGTATTCTTTCTACAAGCCTTTATCATCCCATTCATTCATAATGGCTAGATTTGTTTTCCAGTAAGTTGATGCTTTAAATATAATTGTTCCTTCTGTTAGGTGTACCACCTAAACAAATTCTGGCTCAAGACTATAAAAAAGTCTTACTTATGTTTCAAGAGTTATAACTTCACCAATTTGACTATTCAATCTCTCCTTTATAGTGCCCAATTACACATAAATTGTTCACTTGTATGATAACACATAAAACAAAAACTGTAATTGAAGTGGTAGTAGATTGTAATCACTGCTTTAAACTCATACAAAACTGAGGGCTTGGAAGTTTAGAAATGGTTTTCCTTCTAACAGTCATAATCATTCCCACCATGCCTCCTTTGGATATCCAGGATTCCACTCTCTGTTTTGAGAGCCTCACAACTATAATACGACTGAAAAAAAATTGTCCATATGGGCATATGAAACAGGGTTGAGCAAGTTAATCAATCATGAATAGTTCTTATATCAGCTGGCAAATTCAGAGAGCTGTCAAGGATGGCTCTCAGTAGTGATAGAAACAACGAATGTGCCTATTCATCATAGGTGAGTACCACTTCACATTTGTGCAGATTTCTGGTACTGAAAACAGTAGTGTCCAGTAGACTTTCTGCACCTAATCTCTCCCATCCTTCCTCCAGTAGGTCTGATTACTTTCTTGCCAGCTCCTACAGTCCTACTTAGGACTATATAAACTACTCCTCTCTTCCCCAGCTCAGGGACCCTGCTCCAATCTCTTTCTAAAGATTAACTAGTCTAAGCTTTTGTTGATTCTTTCTCTGATCTTTTGAAATACTATAAACTCAAGGTTTTTCAAATATCAGACCTTTGATTGTCAAGTTCCTTTTATGAAAGCAAGCCCCTATTTTAAAAATGAAAGTTTCGGTTTCCAAATTGATTGTCTGTGATCTAGGTGATGTTGTTTGTTTGTTTTTGTGTGTATAATAAAAATATTTTATGGCAACCTTAATTTTTCTTTCAGCAATATGATTTTTTATGACTAAGAAAGAGGAACACATATCTGAAAGAGCATAGCATTAATATTTCAAATTTTCTCAGTAGTTGATTGTTTTGTTAGATATTAAAGAAGAAATTAACCAAAGAAATAATAGCATTCCCTTTATAAAAACAAAACAACTATTCTTATGGAAGACATAATAAAATGTATTTTTCACTGATAAACTAAAATATATACTCAGTTTCATCCAGTTTTTCGATTACCAGTGATTTAATTAAACGTCATTTCAATGACAGTACATTAAACCAGGCCTGTTATTCTAAGTCTCACTTAGTGTGCTGTCTTCAAATCCCCTTCTGCTCTTCATGTCTGGGCAAATCTTACATATAGGTGAGATCCATTTATTCCCTCCAATGGTGTTAGGGTTCAGCTTCTGGGATTCAGACAGATAATTATTATCAGTGAAAATCCATTAACTTTACCCATGTAATTTATTTTAGATGGGCCTTTGATAAATTAAATGAAAAAAAAGTTTGTCATATATATGCTTATTTCCAAGTAATTAGACAAGAGGAATGAAACATCTTAAACCCACTGGTATTGTTATAAATTTACATCTGTTAAATTGATGATAAAAATCACACCTCTTTTTTATTATTTCCTTTACTGATTCTTAAAATAAAACTCTTGTATACTTTTGAAAGTCAGTTTTGTGCCGTTTTAAAAAGCAATATTATCCCAAATTGGATATACAGGCATGAATAACACCTGTATACTTATTGTTATTTATCAATATTCATATTTACTTTTAATTATATCTTAACCATATTCTGTATTTTTAATAGAGTGCTATTAAATTTTGGGAATTGCTTGATGAAGCTATTAAAGTATCTTTATGGTTCAGCTAATTTTACATTTAATTGTCAATATTCCACAGGTATTCTCAAATGCAAAACTATCAGGGTTTTTTTTTTAATCATGTGTATAACAATACACGATTTGATGCTTGATTAAGAATCTGAAGTTATAATTCTCATTTCAAAAGTCATAATTTTCTCATATTAGCAAAATACATTGTTTATGAAAGTTTAGAGAACATGTTTAGTTCATGGCTTTTATTTTATACTAATATTAAAAAGGCAAGCAAATATGCCAGGTAGATATGCTTTTAATGTCATAGCTTGCACAGAAACTCTCATTAGATTTTATTTTATTATTTAACTTAGATTTCCTAACTTTGATATTAATCAAAATTACAAAAAAGTCTGTTATGCTTATATATTTCAATTAGTTTAAATAAAACATCAGCTGCCACTAATATTATTTTGCATCGCAGTTACACTGTTAAAGTCAAGATAAATTACAAATAATGGCCAGATCTGAGGGAAGTCGACAAGTATTTTCCTTAAAATTTCTTTATGTTAATTGCATATTTTACAGAAAAATATTGATATGTTCTTTAAAAATATTTTAGACCCTTTGTAAAACCTCCTCATTCCTTAAACATGTTTGTGCTGAGATTGCTAAAGAACCATTGAATTACCTAGTTTAGTAAATATAATATCTGCTTTACTTCAGCCCATTATCCCCATGAAACTGATATTACTATGTAGGAGCTTCAATGAGTATTTTTTGAGTTGTTCTAAGAAAACATATAACGCAGAAATAATTGCTCTATGATGACTGTTTCTGCACAAAGTTCACAATATTGTCCTTTATCTTTTAAAAATATTTTTTCACTGAAAATAAAATTATTCCATTAGAAAGACAATGATAAGGTAATGTTGACAGCACTAAAAAAGCCCAATACAAAAATATACTCTTTTTCTGAAACATGCCTAGCTCTTTTGATTCAATGCAGGCACAGGCTCCATACCAGCCACATGGCCATATATGAGGCAACCATGCACAAATTTTTAATTCATTCTATAGGCTAAGAATTTGAAATACATCAGATTTCTTCTAAACTTATAAAAGTTAATCTAGCAATAATGCTAGCTATTTTCTTAATACACTAGCTAGTTCCCCCTTATCCACAGTTTTATATTCCATACTTTTAGGGTCAACCATGGTCCAAAATTATTAATGGACAATTTCAGAAATAAACAATCCATAAGTTTTAAATCGCATTTCATTTTGAGTAGCATGATGAAATCTTGCACTATGCCACTCTTTCCTGCCTGGGATATGAATCATCTATTTGTCCAGTGTATCCTCAATGTACATACAGTACAATAAGATATTTTGAATGAGAGGAAAACCATTTTCACATAATTTTTGTTACAGTACATTGCTATAGTTTGTCTATTTTATTATTAATTATTGCTAATCTCTTATTGTGCCTAATTTATAAATTAAACTTTATCGTAAGAAAGTATGTATAGGAAAAAACACATTATATATAGGTTTCAGTACTATCTGCCATTTCAGGTATCCATTGGGAGTTTCATCTCTTGCAGATAAGGGTGGACTACTATAGTGATGTAAAGCAAACTAACCAAGAACTCAATGGACAATAAAAATAAGTACTTATATTTCATGCAACTGAGGTTTCTCTGGAGATCATTTGGTCTAGCTTGGGCTTGACTAGCTTGGCTGCCATTTTCAGGTAAGGTTAACTACTACCTTATATATCTCCTCTTGATCTAGAGGCCTTTGCATTACAAGAAAACACCCCTAATATGTAATATGGAAACAAGGATGTGCTCACATTCAAAAGAGGAAAAATGCGAGATACATAACATCATCTGGTTTATAATAATTCTTAAATCCTGCTGACAAATGTTGTAAATAACTGTACCTGGAGATAATGAATGTTCTTTTTTTAAAGATATTTTATTGTTTTTTTACAGAGAGAAATTGAGAGGGATAGAGAGTTAGAAACATTGATGAGAGAGAGACATCAACCAGCTGCCTCCTGCACCCCCCTACCCCACTGGGGATGTGCCAGCAACCAAGGTATGTGCCCTTGACCAGAATTGAACCTGGGACCCTTCACTCTGCAGGCCAACGCTCTAACCACTGAGCCAAACCAGTTTCAGCAATAATGAATGTTCTTAATGAGGTCTTTGCTATACTCCCTGGGAGTGGGTTCTCACTCCATTGTTCTCTGTGGCACTTAGCTACATCAAGATTCTCCCTCTTCCATTATCTTGGTCCGCACTGAAGAGGGCATTGAAAAATATTACCTTTGGCATGAAAATTTTTTCTATTGACTCTATTGGAGTGGCATTGGTTCACAAAACCATATAGGTTTCAAGTATACAACCCAACAAAACATAATCTGCACACTACATTATGAGCCCATTTCCCCAAGCAAAGTCTCTTTCTATCCTGATTTATGTCCCCCTTTGCACACTTCCACCATCCCACACCCTTTCTTTCTGGCTATCACCACACAGCTATCTGTGTCTATGTGTTATATATGTATCTCTATCTCTATCTCTATCTCTATCTCTATCTCTATCTCTATCTCTATCTCTATCTCTATCTCTATCTCTATCTCTATCTCTATCTCTATCCCTATCCCTATCCCTATCCCTATCCCTAACCCTATCTCTATCCATATCTATATCTATATCTATATCTATATCTATATCTATATTGATACCTATATCATCTATCATCTACACCCACACACACACACACACACACACACACACACACACACATATATATATATATATATATATATATATATATATATATATATATACATTTTTTTAGTTTAATTTTTTGCTTATTCCCTTCACCCTCTTTTATCCAGGCCCCCAGCCTCCTTGTCTCTGACAGCTGTCAATCTGCTCTGTGTATCCAGCATAAAAAAGTTTTTAGCCTCTTTACTACCAGTAGAAATTTAGATGTGCAACAATCTTTTTTGACATATAAGAGTGTGCCTAATTTGGATTTTCTTTGTATTTGCTTTATTACATAGAAACTCATTGAATAAACTATACTCACCATAATTTTGCTTATCAAAACATCCCACTCCATAGCTTCTAACAAGTATTTATCCCTCACTTATACATCTGTGCATCTGTGAAAGGGTTGGCATTTGAATGATTTAGGTTGGTTTTATCTGAGTTTGGCTACAGGCCTCAGATTGAGTTAAGGTCCACTACACATGCCTGTAATTCTTAGAGACTAGCAGGTTATTTGGACTAGCTTGGTAGGCTCTTTTCATGGAGATGTCAAAAGATCAAGAGGGGATAATCAAATATAAAAGAATGTTCCAAGCCTCTTCTTTTGTCATATCCACTCAGATTACATTTGTCAAATCAAGTCACACAGCCAAAACTATTTTGAGTTTGAGAGAGGCTAACTAAACATGGGGATCATGATGGCAGCACTTACAAAAAAATCGCAATGCCCTAGTGCAGTGGTAGGCAAACTCATTAGTCAACAGAGCCAAATATCACCAGTACAATGATTGAAATTTCTTTTGAGAGCCAAATTTTTTAAACTTAAACTTCTTCTAATGCCACTTCTTCAAAATAGACTTGCCCAGGCCATGGTATTTTATGGAAGAGCCACACTCAAGGGGCCAAAGAGCCGCATGTGGCTCGCGAGTTGCAGTTTGCCGACCATGGCCCTAGTATATTTGATTTCTGCTTCATTATTTGCTTGAACTTAAAAAGTTGAAAATTACTAAGATTAATATTGGACAAAGTTTAATGCACAATGTTAATCTATCACACATTTATAAAAATTTATAATGAATCTGCATATATTACATGTCATATAATCATTATAACAATTTACTAAAGTAGATTAAACTGGTACAATCATATAATTTTACAAATGAGTAACTTAGGCACACATGACCACTATGTGGCAGTTAGGATTCAGATCTTCTGAGCCACTGCTTGTCTTCTATATAGCACATTGCTTTTTCAGTAGGAATTTCCATAAAAATAACCTCCTAAGGTGATAACAATAAGGGTAAATAATAGAAAAGTCGCAATGGAAGAGTTTGTTTCTTCATTGCTAGTCTGTATCATCATGGCTGGTTGTCCAATTGCCTATTCATGCTAGCTTTATTCCATAGCAGGAGGCACAATGCTGGGATTTCTATTTCATCTCTTAGTGTTATGATCACCTCTTGATTCTAATTTGTGCATTTAACCCTGATTCCATTTTGACTGTAAATCCACTTGATTTTTTTTCCCACTGGAAGCCATCTATTCTTCTGCTTGGTTACATAGATGGACATATACAAATTTTGGGCTTCTTAATATGAATAAATATAGGACAGGAGGATATTGTTGTATAATGTTGACAATGGCAAAACACCACATTTTAGATGTTTTCTATCAATTTATTTTTAAATAGGAGAATAAGAAACAGCTGAAAATATATATATTTTAATGGGCCAAACCAACTTTCATCTGCACTAGGATAATTCATTTCACAAAGAATTATTTTTAAATTTGTTCATAGTGTTTGTGAAGACACATTTTTACTGTCCTTGTCTTATTAAATTTACAGTTAGATTAAGAAACCATCCTGAGTCACATTATGTTACCTTTTTGCCACTTGAATAGCCAGTATATTTTCCTGTCAACCAAAAAGAAAAAATAGTTTATCTTTCACTGTACAGGAATAGATTTTACTGCATATGTTCTTCTTAATGGTGCTTATATTTCCATGAAATTGAGCATTCAAGAATAAAATAATGTAAAACAATTTATTCAACTCAACTTATTAACTAAATTCTGATTGAGATATTTTATAAAAAATAGAGGAATTGGAGAAGAACCAAGATGGTGGTGTAGGCAAACGCCTGTACTCACTGCCTCCCACAACCACATCAAAATTACAACTAAAATGCAGAACAATCATCATTCAGAATGACCTGAAGGTTTGGCTGAATGGAAGTCATACAACCCGAGAAGTAAGGAGGAAAGCACACTGAGACTGGTAAATTAAAAGTGAATGAAAGCACTCATACAACTTAACAAAAGAAGATAAACAATCCAATTGGAAAATGGGCAAAGGACCTAAATAGAAGACATAAAGAAGGCATAAAGAAGGCCAAGAGATATCTGAAAACATGCTCAAAGTCACTAATCATCCAAGAGATGCAAATCAAATCGACAAAGAGGTACCACCTCACTCCTGTTAGAATGGTTGTCATCAACAAGTCAATAAATGACAAGTGCTGTAGAGGATGTGGAGGAAAAGGAAGCCTCTTGCACTGCTGGTGGGAATGCAGACTACTGCAGCCACTGTGGAGAACAGTATTGTGTTTCCTCAAAAAGTTAAAAATGGAACTCCCATTTGACCCAGCAATACCACTTCTAGGAATATATCCCAAGAAACCAGAAACATCAATAGGAAATAGATGCACCCCTGTGTTCACAGCAGCACAATTTACAATAGCTAAGATTTGGAAACAGCTAAGGGCCCATCAGCAGATGAGTGGATTGGAAAACTGTGGTACATCTACACAATGGAATACTATAATATATTGCTATAAAAAAGATGGAACTCTTATCATTTGCAAAAGCATCATGCTAATAGAAATAAGTCAGTCTCAAATAGATAAATATCATATGATCTCCCTTATTTGTGGAATATAATGAACAATATAAACTGATGAACAAAAATAGAGTCATAGGGAAAATATTTTAGAATATAACAGAATTAATCTTATTATTTGAATATTTTTAATATTTCCTACAACTTTTGTGATATCATACTATGTTAATACAGTTTTATAATATTATTATACTTAAAATCATTTTTCTTGATATATTAATGTCTATTGCATGTAACATTTTTATATTTAAAATTATTTTCCTTGAAAAAAAATAGATTTTCACTACTAAAAAAAGAGTGACTGAAAGCCATATTCCAGGTGACAAGTAATTAAAAAAAATAATGCAATAAAAGGTTCAGCAAAGTATAGCAACAAATGAACATTGAGGAAATGTCTCCTTTGCTTGCCACTCTTATTCATAATAGATTTTCCTAAGTGCATCCTGAACATTTCTACTGAAGAATAAATTCAAAGAAACTTAAAATTTGTGATTGCTTGAACAGATAACTAAAAGTCACATTGTAACTTCTGAAGTCTAAGGTTAAGTAAATTTAAGGTGAGATCACTGCTTTATGCCATTGGTTTGAGCATGATTTGAAGGATTGAAGATAAGTGAAGCCTAAGGCTGATTTGATGAATAAATGTTTGAGAGTTGAGCCTGAAGTCAAATGAAATACCTAAGAAAAAAACAATAAAATAGCACTGTGAAGTTATTTTTCAAAAAAAAAAAATTCTATCAAAAACTAAAAGGGGAAAAAATCTACTCAAGGTGCAAAGATTACTAGTATGCTATATTGGAAGTGCATATAAATATGTTGTCTCAGCCTCCTGGTCAGCTTGGTTCCAAATGTATGTAGCAATGAGTTTTCAGAACCTTTTGAAGTTGTGGTGTGCTTTTTTACTACCTATCTCAGCATTCTCCATCTAATATATACTTTTCTGCCATGCTGTTTTAAATATTTCTAAAGAATTCTTCTACTCAGAATAAAACAGAATCTGGGCTTTAAAAGATTCTCTTTTTCAGAATATACCCTTTTCCTAGACCTAGTAAGTCATATATAAATCCTCAGATTGATGACATCAGAATAAAGTTAATATGCATTAATACCTATCATATACAAAACAGTGTTCCATCAATTGCAGGGAATATAAAAATAAAATAAATTACCTAATCACTATTAATTTATTATATATCAGAACAAATACAAAGTTATTATTTGTAATATCAATTAAATCTAACAACACCCCTATTTGTCAGGTACTATGATGCTTATTTTAGAGTCATATTAAGAAATATAAAGTCACACCTTTTTGAAGAGATGGAGCCAAGGTTAAAATCTAATCTGTTGAGGTCCAGAATCAGCACTCTTAAATGCTTTTCAGTTTTGGTTTACAGGTAGTGTGGGTAGGAGATGAATAAGACAAAGAGTCATAGCACAGAATGACAAGTACAAAACATAAGTCTATTACTGAAGAAACGTAACTGCTGAATAAAATCACATTAGTATCAAATAGCCAATTTGGCCAAGTACTGACATGCCAATTTAGCAGGAAATTCAGCACTTTTACAAGTATCTCCCCTTTTAAATATGTAAAAGGATCTCTGTTCCTTATACTTGTCCACCCTCTTTCAGGCACCTGTTGTACCTGCCCAAAGCGTGCCAGTGGTGAGACTCCATTTTGCAGTAACTGGCCTCCTAAGGACTCCCCTCTAGGTTTCAGTTGTCTGTGCTCCTGCATAAATGTCAGCCTTGGACAGTAACAGTTTCTGATCACAATGTTGAAGCCCTGACCACAACACAAAGATGAGGTTCTGACCAAGTTATTCATGCCACATATCCCTTATTTCATTCATGTCCACCATTTGTCACTAGAGCATATTTCTGACGATTGTCCATAACGGAAGTTATTTGAGAAGTCACAACAGAATAGTTTTGCTCAATCAGAAGGACCCCACAGCAAAACTGGCAGTGCCCCAATTGATCCAGTCATTATTTTTAATATATTGTTGAATCTTTAAAAGATATTTCGCCCAGCCAGTGTGTCCCAGTGGTTGAGCGTTGACCCATGAACCAGGAGGTCATGGTTCAATTCCTAGTCAAGGCTCATGGCCACATTGTAGGCTCAATCCAAGTAGAGGGTGTTCAGGAGGTAGCCAATCAATAATTCTCTCTCATCATTCATTGAAATTTCTATCTCTCTTTCCATCTCCCTTTCTCTCTAAAACCAATGAAATATATTTTAAAAAGGATATTCAGATATTTTTCATTGAGTCCACATGAGGAATGAAGATATCTGGGCAGGAAAAATAAACAGCAAGATTTTCCCAGTTGGCCTCCACACCAAAGATAGCTCAGATCCCCAGCCCACTATCTAATAGTAAATATCTTCTTAACAGTGACCACTGTCCCTTTTCATAGTCGGGTTTTGAAGGGTATCATATCAACTTGTCATACATATTTAAATATTTTTACTTCTAATTTGTGGAAGAATGGTTATGACACTAATTCACTGGTTTTAGTGGAGTGTGTCAAAGTGTCATGAGCACACCCCAGATAAATCAAATATGAATGTTTGGTGGTAGGGGCCAGGCAACAGTATTTTAAAGATATCCAGGAGATGCCATGTGTAGAAAAGTTTGGCAACCACAGTCCTTAACCCCATTTCCTAAGAAAACTATTCCATGCCTATGTAAATTTGTGGGTCCAAGTGCTGAACATCTTTATGTTACATAGGGAAAATTTATATCTATTTATCTATTTTCTATGTCATGTGTGGAATGGCACATAATTTCTACTATCAACAGCATCAAAGCTTCAGGGTTTGTGAAAATATCCACTTTGATTAATAAAGAACTATAGAGAGTCCAAGAAGAAGCAAATTTCAGCCTTTTATAAAGTCAGTAAAAACTTCCTAAAGAAGAAAACAATTGAACAATTTTTTGAGATGTCTAGGATTTGCATTTTGAATCACCCTAGTGAACTTTGTTGAGTTTTGTTTGCTTTTTTTCTTTATAACCTAATGTATATGTTAACATTTTATTTCTGATGTTAAAGCCTGGGCATAAACATCAGTAGAAGTAGAGAAGAACCTAACAGAACCTTGTTACTATTCCATTTTTAGAGGGCTAAGGGTTTACTAGGAAGCTGATAGATTCTCTCTCTCTCTCTCTCTCTCTCTCTCTCTCTCTCTCTCTCTCTCTCTCTCTCTCTCTCGCCTTCTTAGCAAGCCAGCATAAATCAGGGGCAGAATGTTTCCTCTCAGGAAAACAGTCAGAACAAGAGCAAAATCAACATAGTTCAGCTTCCTGTAGAAACAGCAAACAGAAAACCCACTGGACTTATGAAAAGATTCTACAGGTCATGCGAAAAACCTGGAGTTTTCAGAGTACTGTAAATATATTTATAAATGCACAAGATCGGTGATACACTTTAACAAAAAAGGTCCTTGCTTATTAGTACTTATGATTTAGTCAATAAATATTTCTGATATTCATTTGCAGCAAGGTAAGAAAAGATAGATGAATGAATGAAGGGGTGGGGAGAGAGGAATGGAGAGAGAGAATTGTAGATAATATTTTTCATTCACCTTTCTAGACATTCAGGTTGAGGCAGTGGTTTTTATCATTCAATTCCCAACCTCTAGTATATTCTCTGAAATATAAAAAAGGTACAAAACAACATCTCTTGAATAAATGCCTAAATAAGAATCAAGAACTATTATGAAACTAACACTCCCTAATGCAAATCTTGAATATTTTATTAATGTGAAAAGTATAAGAATTTGAAAATAACATTGGACACCATGGGGTCCTCAGTTGTAGTCTACTGACAGTTCACTATCCACCTAGACATCCACAGATTATTTCAGAAAATGTGATATGTATTCAGTAAAATTCTGGAACTTAATAGGTATTCATTATGGCCACATTTATGATCAACACTGGTAAATATTTCATGGACATGTGAAAATTATGCTTAAACATCTCCTTTGAATTCCACTGAGGTTAGAATAAAACCAAGCTTGTTTCAATGACCTGGTAAGGTCTGTATGTACTGTCTCTTGCCTATTTCACAGGTGTACGCTCTTGAATGCAGACGCTGAGACAAAGTTTAATGTACAATATGTTTATTATGGAATGCCCTTGGGATTATCACCTGTAGAAAGGAAAAAGGTAAAAGCAGGATTGAGCAGAGAGGGAGAAGTGGAGCTCTGACACAGCTAAGCTAATCTATTGGGGTGCTCCTGAGATTAGACTATATTCACCCATCAGAGTTGTCTTACATTGAGCCAGATGACTGGGCCTTCATACTCCTATCTTGGTCTGTCATAGGAAGTGGAACCACCTTGAGAAGGAGATGCCTTGAGAGAGGCAGCTCTCTGTAGTTGATCCCTGAAGGGACTGAGAACTGAATGCTGTCATCGTACCCTTGACTCCTTGCTTTCTCCACACTGCCTTTCTATCTAGTTTCTACTTAAGGATCAAGTTTCTATTCATTGTATCACTTTTAATACTTTTATCATAGATTTTACAGCAAAATTTAAAATTTATTTTCATCTTTACTTTTTGTCTCCCCAGTTTAAATGTAAGCTTCATGCAAGTACAGACCTTGTCAGTTTTAGTCACTAATTTTTTCGCCATCGCTCAGAGTAGGCACTCAATATATTTTTGTTGATTAAATAAATCTTTAGATGAGTTTTCATATTGCATTCATATCTTTTATTATATTTTGTATATTTCATAAACAAAATTTTGCAAGGAGTTTAATAAAGTCCACAACCATAATGTAGATTTGTCAAAAATTTTCCTTTTATTTCTAGGGAAATTTTTTCTTGTGTATTTTACAATTACATCTTTTGTCACATAAAAATCTATTACTGTTATACGTAATTAACAAATCATCTTTTTATGATGCCAAAATATATTTTTGTTATATTTCATGCATTTGGCTTTCAATTCAATATTTTTTCTGATATTGAATTGCATCTATGTTCATGATATGTCTCTGAAAATAACATACTCACTGTCTGGAGGTTTATAAGATAGTCTCTCAACTTAGAACTTGAGGAGTACTTTCAAATGGAAAGCTTAACGTTTTTTGTTTTTTTTTAGTTAATGGACATTTCTATCTATTATTTTAATTTCTCATATATTTAATAAATACCCATTAACAGATGTATATGTTATGATAATAAAGACACAGATACAGACATGAAGCCAAGTATCGTGATCCAGAATTATATAATTATTTAGGTTGTACTGCAAACAATAAAGAGAATTTATCAGATTTGTGGTGATTTAGGGAAAAAATATCACTTTGTGTCTTTCCTGATGTCATTACTTAAAAGTATATTCCAACTAGCCATAACAGGATTCAAATGAAGAATTTGAGAATAGAGAGGAAAGATGTGGTATTAAAAGAATGATGATGTGGGTATTCTTTGAACCACTAACAAAATAAAGGTGTTTATTACATTTTTGGTGGAGAAGGCTTCTGTAAGCACAAAAGCAATATAAAAAAAGCCACAAAAAATACTGGTGTATATGAATAGCAGCAGTAAAAGTATAAGCTTCTGTGTTATAAAACAATAAAATCCATATGTAAAACTAGAATTTATAGCAATGAGTTCAATGTAAGTGTTGGAAGGTAAAGTTGAAGAAACATACTAAATATTAGAATAAATAGTTAATGAAATTAAAATATAAAAGAAGTACTAAACATAATAAATTACACAAAGATAGCACTGAATATGTGCAGGTACCATTCTAAAGGCTTTTTATTATTACCCTTAAAGTTTCTCTAGCCATTTAATTGAGGCTCCAAAAAAGGGAGGCAGAGATAGCTTTGAAGGAAATGATAAAGAATTTTTCTGTCACTGAAAAATATATACTTTCACCAAGTACTCAAAAACAATAGAAGAAATAACTTCCAAAGCAAAGCACAGCCATTTTATCACATTTCCTCAAGTTGTTTTTTTTTATTTTTTAAAGAAATAAAGCATGATAGACTTGAAACTCCTGAATGTTCCTCTACAAATTCATTTCTTTCCCTTCTTCTTCCCTTCTCAGAGTAAACCACTATCTGGAATTAGTGGTACAAATTTCTAGAAGTGATTTTATGCTATGATTAAGGAGATATTTTTACCCAAAAATCAATTTTGTCCAATTTGTTGGTAAAATATTTATTTCTGTTATTTTCTACAAATTCTGTTTTTATGCAATTTTTTTGTTCTTGTTAATTCAGGTTAAAATTTTAATTGTTTAATAATTTTAAATACTTGGGCTGAAAGCAGAATGCTCTGAAAGGTTTGTGTTAGCTTCTTCCTTATGCCTCACCAGTATCAATACTCTCTTTCTCTCTCTCTCTCTCTCTGTCTGTCTGTCTCTCTCTCTCTCTCTCTCTCTCTCTCTTTCTTATTTTCTTTCATTGGGAGTTTTTAAAATCATTTTGATGTATAAGAGATGTTCAATATGGTAATTCTTATGACCAATAGTGATTTTCTTATAAACAATATAAGTGGCAACACTATGCATACTATCTCTATATATAAAAGCCTAAGTGACTGTTATAACTCATCGAGAGAGAGAGAGAAAGAGAGAGAGAGAGAGAGAGAGAGAGAGAGAGAGAGAGAGAGAGAAACATCAATGATGAGAAAGAATCAATGATCGACTGTCTCTTTTATTCCCAAACTGAGTATATGTCCTCACTGGGAATGAAACCTTGACCTCCTGGGTCATAGGTCGATGCTCACCCACTGAGTAATACCAGCCAGGCATTCCTAGGTATTTTTATGCAAAATCCTTCAGCTGAGGTATTCCTTTGGAACATTAGCTGCTGCCTGTGGGCATAGGGACAGCCCATTGTGCATCTATGCTTTCCTACTACTGTAGATATGGCTTCTTCTGCAAATTCATGGTTATGAAACTTTCTCTTCAGTTTGTCCTCAGTTGATTATTCAAGTTGGTTGTTCTATATTTTCATTGTAATTCCAATTTGGTCCTGGGGAGAGATGAATTTAACATCTACCTACTCTGCCATTATCTTAGACTACAATAGTAACTTCACTTTACTTTATAAAAATAAATTATTTTTCCATAAATAAAATCTTACAGAAATGTAAATATGTTGATTTGCAATATGTTTTATTTTTTTGCATTCTAAAAAACTATTTTGAAAAATTTTCCACTCAGTATACTATAAAGTCATAGAGACATATGAATCAGGGCAACTCATTTCCTTACTAAAAATGTAAAGAAACCTGATCAATTTGCCTTGAGTAGGAAATAAAAGCCTTCTGCCTCACTTCCTACACTTGTCTCTACGTTTCTTAGTATTAGCAATATTAGTTATAACTTTATTTACTAACTCTAACTACTTATTTGGAAAAGAAATAAAAATCATTGATTCAAACTCAAGTTTTTTAAAAAAGAACACAAGAAATTCTGCTAATATGAGTCCCATTACTTATATGACTTAAGTATATTTAAGAACATTCTGAAAACCTGTGGTGCAATGCTTTCCTCTCTGTGGAAATTGCTCTTAATAGTATAATGTTTCATAAGTGTACTTTAAGTCCTTTTTTATGAAAAAGAAACTCCAGAATAGATTCTGTACCAATCATTGTGCCCATTTTCATTCCTTTAGTGTAGCTAAATTTTAAACCTATACTCTCCCTGATATGGTCTATTCTATCTTGAACATGTTAGTTTAGAAGAAAAGAAAAGTAAAATGCAAGACAAACCAAATATTAGAATCATGCAGTGATGCTCATTCTTGCATAAGATAAAGGAAAATTTTAACTAGTGACACTGTTATATAAGCGTTTATCCAAATAAAATATCAAATATGCATGTAGCATGGAAAATAAAGCTAATTCCCAGGAGCAATGGAACAAAATTATTACTTATACATTAACAGCAAATATATATTACATATTTCATTGATGATTCTGAACCATAATGTCAATCTATTACCAGCCATGCTTAGCTATTACTGCATTCAATGTTCACATTTTTCTCCTCCTATTAATTCTAGAAGCCAGTGCAATGCAAGAGACATGCACAACATTTCAATATGGAATTTCTGGTGAAAATATATTTCTTCCCTACTTTTATTATTTTTATTTTATTATTTTTTAAAATATTTTATTGAGTTTTTACATAGAGGAAGAGAGAGGGATAGAGAGTTAGAAACATCAATGTGAGAGAAACATAGATCAGCTGCCTCTTGCATACATCCCTACTGGGAATGTGCCCGCAACCAAGATACATGCCCTTGACAGGAATTAAACCCAGGACTTTTCAGTCTGTAGGCCGACACTCTATCCACTGAGCCAAACTGGTTTCAGCCCTACTTTTGTATTTAATATAAAATTATATCAAAAGTTACATATATGTCAAAGGCATTATCATGATCTATTATTTATCTATCTATCATCTATCTATCTATCTATCTATCTATCTATCTATCTATCATCTATCTATTATATGTGCAAATACTAGTGCAAACAAACTATACATTTACAAATGTGTTAATGTTTATAGATATATAAGTAGAAAAATAGATATGTGTCTATGGATATGTTACTATATTGAGGGAACATTTAAAAACATATAGTTTTCATTTTTTATCCAAAACTTTAAGCACATTAAGTTTTCAAGAATTTAATAAAACTAGGAAGAATTAAAATATTTAAATTCTTATACCAGACTTATTTCAGGAAGGAAAAGAAAGCCCTCACCAGGTAGTTGAATAGCAAATACTTAAACATATGAGAGAACTGAAAAATACAAACAAAACTGTGAAGTAACCCAGAGGTTTTCAACATCAGGAAGCTCTTACTCCTTCTAGGAAAGGAGGAATAAAGTGAGTGAACCCTCAAAAAAAAATGAACTCAAAATGAATTTTAGGTTTAAAAGTAAAACCTGTAACCATAAAACTCTTAGAATAAAACAGAAGGAGAATATTCCTTTACATTAGTCTTGGTAATGATTTTTTTTTAAATATATATCACAACAAAAGTACAAGCAACAAAAGCCAAAGCCAAAATCATCAAGTAGGACTACATCAAACTTCAGATTTCTGCACAGCAATAACAACAATCAGCAAAATTAAAAGGCGACTTATAGAATGATAGAATATATTTGCAAACTGCATAACTGATAAAGGATTAATATTAAAAATATATAAATAACTCATGCAACTCAATAGCAAAAAATCAAGTAATCCATTTTAAAAATGGGCCAAGGACCTGAGTGAACATTTTTTCAAAGAAGATATACAAATGACAACAGGGATTTAAAATATATATATATATATATATATATATATATATATATATATATATATATATATATATATATTCTACATCACTACTACTCAGGGAAATGCAAGTCGAAATCACAAAACCTCATACCTGTTAGAATGGCTATCATCAAGAAGACAAGAGATAACAAGTACTGGCAAGGATGTAGTGAAAATGGAACCTTTGTGCATATTATTAAGAATGTAACTTGTAACAAGCACTATGGAAAACAGTATGTAGGATTCTCAAAAAATTTAAAATAAAACTACCATATGATTCTGCAATTCTACTTCTTGGTATATATCATAAGAAAATAAAATTAATATCTTGCCAAAACCGGTTTGGCTCAATGGATAGAGCGTTGGCTTGGGGACTGAAGGGTCCCGGGTTCGATTCCAGTCAAGGGCATGTACCTTGGTTGCGGGCACATCCCCAGTGGGGGGTGTGCAAGAGGCAGCTGATCGATGACTCTCTCATCGATGTTTCTAGCTCTCTATCTCTCTCCCTTCCTCTCTGTACAAAATCAATAAAATATATTTAAAAAAAAAAAAAAGAAAAGAAAATTAATATCTTGAATAAATATCTGCACCACCCCTTCCACCATTGCAGCATTACAGTAGCCAAGACATAAAAAAACAACAACAAAAACAACAACAAAACCCACAAAATAATCTGAGTATTTGCCAACAGATGAATGGACAAAGAAAATGTAATCTTATATAATAAAAGGCTAATATGCAAATCAACTGAACAGGGGTACAATGGGTCGCTATGACATACACTGACAACCAAGAGGCAGATGCTCACTGCAGGAGCTGCCCCCTTGTGGTCAGTGTGGTCTCACAGGGGGAGTGCCACTCAGCCAGAAGTGGGTTTAATGGCTGGCAAGCACAGTGGCACTGGCAGGAGCTTCTCCCGCTTCCATGGTAGCACTAAGAATGTCCACTGGAGTGGGCCTAAGCTGTCAATCAGACATCCCCATGGACTGCGAGAGGGTGCAGACTGGGCTGAGGAACACCCCACCACCACCTAGTGTACCAATTTCGTGCACTGGGCCTCTAGTATATACATATACTATATAACTCTGCATAAAGAGAAGAAAGTCCTGATATTTCTGACAACTTGGATAAAATATTGCCAAGCGAAGTAAGTCAGACAAAAAAGATGAATATTATATGATTTAACTTATATGTGGAATGTAAAATTGAAAACCTAAGTCATAGAAACAGAGTAGATTGGTCATTGCTGGGGTGGAGGCAGAAGATGGAGGAAATGTGTGAAGGTGTACAAACTTTTATTTATAGCTTGGCTGGCATGTCTCAGTGGTTGAGTGTTCACCTGTGAACCAGCAGGTCATGGTTCCAGTCCCGGTCAAGACACATGCCTGGGTTGTGGGCTCCATCCCCAGTAGGGGTCATACAAGAGGCAGCCAATTGATGATTCTTTCTCATCATTGATGTTTCTCTCTCTCTCTCTCTCTCTCTCTCTCTCTCTCTCTCTCTCTCTCTCTCCCTCCACTCTGAAATCAATAAAAATAATTTTTCAAAAAAATCTTTTGGTTATAAGATGAGAAAGTTTTGGATATCTAATTTATAGCCTAGTAATAATAGTTAACAATATTATATTGTGAAAGTTGCTGAGAGTATAGATCTTATCATAGTACTAATTTTGCAATGTATTTGTATATCAAATCATCACATTGTACATCTTAATCTTACAGAATATTATATGTTAATTATATTTCAATAAAGCTGAATTTTTTAAATAAAACAGATAGATGTAAGAAATCGTATTAAAGTAACACAGCTGGGGCTGAGAAATATGACAATAACCATGAATCAAGAGCCTTTCTTTGAAAGCTAGAATCACAGAGGAAACATGCTGCAAAAGAAGCAATTGATGGAGACACTACTTAATCAGAGAGAGCCAATAGAAATTTTCTGACTTCTTTCTTCCTCCCTTCTTCTAATCCCCTGCCATTGCCTCTTGGTTGAATATAACAAGAGATCCTAGTAAATATATTCTTCAGTGGTCAATACCTGCACTGCAGGACAGAGCAGGGAAGGATAGGAATAAATCTGAGGGCAAAGAAGAGATGATTTATCCAATTCTTAAAAACATGGCAGGGGCAGGCATTCAAGAGGACATCTCAGGAGATTATAGTTGGAAACTACAGCTAACCAGAAAAGGGACCATATATTTACTATATATGTTCAATAAATTAGTAAAGGTATAAGCTTATAATGGAAATTTGATTTCTAATAATTTTGAAGTAGCGTGCATTTTTGGTGTGAGAAAAATAAATGAATGTTTTTTTTTCTGATAGCTTTGCCTAGAAAAGAGGCATTTTTCCACTCAACTGGCAAGGTTTCCCCAGGTGAAAAATATGGCACCTGCTGAGAATTATCAATAGAATAAAAACCAGAGTGACTAAAACTTGGACATAATTACAGATAGCCTAGAACAGTGGTTGGCAAACCACGGCTCGTGAGCCACATATGGCTCTTTGGCCCCTGAGTGTAGCTCTGTGTTAGAAACACTTCTTCAAAATAGACTCCCAGGCCGAAAACCGACTTCTACGCATAGGCCATGGAGTTTCAATCACACTGTATGTACGTGCTTGCACATGGTATTTTGTGGAAGAGCTACACTCAAGGGGCCAAAGAGCCGCATGTGGCCCAGGAGCCATGGTTTGCTGACCTCTGGCCTAAAAAAAGCATGAAAAAATGAATGAGTTAGTGAATTCCATTTATGAAGTTTACTTCTATGTCACACACATTTGAAGGTGTTTGAGCAGACATCTGGAAAAATCCATATACAATAAGACTGCAGAATAAACTGAATATCAGTCTAAGGAATGGAGTAATTAAAATACCAAAAAATGTGAGTTTTTTAGATTTGCTGTGAATGTACATAAAATTTGACTTTTGACTTTTGGGAAAGAAGGCCATACATGACATAATGACAGAGCTCTCATAATTAGAATGGGAAAGGATGCCATATTCAGGGGAACAATAAGTATTCCTGGATGTGAAGTCCTAAAACTTCTCACTAAAAATTTAACTACAAAACATTGTATGATAAAGTGATTATTGACTACAATAACATTTTACAGCAAACATAGTGGAGATACCATAGGAATCTTTCTTAACATTAACTGGAAGAGAATATGAGCATGTAACCTTAAAATACATTTCATAATAGTTGTTCAAGAGACTAACTTGATGTAATCCAACTTAATGGTTTAACTGGGCATGTCCAAAGTGTGCTCCAGGGAATATAAACTCCATAATGTAACAAGGTATTCAAAATGCGCAGATGAGTTTGTGAAATAATGTGTCCTATATTATAATTATCCAGGTTATTCCTACTTAATAAGAGCACAATAAAGGCTCTGGATAGTCCCTCCTAGAGAAATCTGTTAAATGTTGTTCAAACACATGTATTTCTCAAATCCATGTTATCACAGAACCTATTTGAGATTAAAGATAGTTAATATACTGTGGAACCAAGTTATCACAGGTCTAATTTTGTGAAACTCTAGGCTCATTTGATCAAGTGAATATTGAATGTCTAGAAGAATATCTGAATACAATGTTGATTAAAATCATTAATAGTAAGCTCAGTGCTGCCACTTATACTACATATACTATCCTATCTAATAAAAGAGTAATATGTAAATTAACCATCACTCCACTACACCTATGAACCATGACCACCAGCCAATCAGGAGTGATTATGCAGATTAACCCAACTAAGATGGCTGCAACCACAGTGAGCAGAAGGCTTGGGTTTTCCTGTTAATGGATGAAGCCAAGCTTCCCACACACACTGGCTGGCCTAGGCCTTTACTCAAGGCTGCAAAGTTTCAATTAAAGAAGATAAATAAATCCCAACAAAAATGACTAGGGCCACAGAGCAAGCAGGAGGGTTGGCTCTCCTCAAGGCTACAAAGTTTCAATTATAGCAGATAAATAAATCCCAGATACCTGGGCCTCCACTTGGGTCACCAGGGGGCATGGCCAGCCTGAAAACCACCACAGGACCCTTGTCACTCAGGCCACCCCAAGCCCCAGGGAACCCCTAACCTGATCGAGATACCCTTCAGGGCAAACCAGCTGGCTCCCACCTATGCACCAGGCCTCTATTCTAACTAATAAAAGAGTAATATGCAAATTGACCATCACTCCAACACACAAGATGGCTGTCCCCATGTGGAAACAAGATGGCCACCAAGAAATGGCCAGCAGGGAAGTGCAGTTGGGAGGGACCAGGCCTGCAAGGGAGGGCAGTTGGGAGCAAACAAGCCTGCAGGAGAGGGAAGTTGGGAGGGACCAGGTCAGCAAAGGAGGGAAGTTGGGGGCGACTGGGCCTACAGGGAAGGGCAGTTGGAGGGGGTGGCCCCGGCCTGCAGGGGAGAGCAGTTGGGGGTGACCAGGCCTGCAAGGGAGGGCAGTTAGGGGCAAACATGCTGGCAGGGAAGCAGTTAGGCATCAATCAGGCTGACAAGTGAGTTATTAGGGGTGATTAGGCTAGCAGGCAGAAGCAGTTAGGGGCAATCAGGAAGGCAGGCAGGCGAGCAGTTGGGAGCCAGCAGTCTTGGATTGTGAGAGGGATACCCCATATTGGAGAGGGTTCAGGCTGGGCTGAGGGACATAACCCCCATGCACGAATTTCATGCACCAGGCCTCTAGTTTATAAGAAAATCATTAATGGTCATGAGAATTACCATAATGAGTAACTTCTATACATCATGTAATTATGGCCTATAAATAATTCATCTCATCACATCTAGTTAAGTAGGTATTTTACCTATTTAATGGATTGTGGTAAAATTTATTGGAATACTAAAAAAGTAAAAATCACTTTTTATTTGGACATTTGAAAAAAATAAATAAATTGAAAGTTTCACTGCAAGGAAAGAAATCCACCTTCTGTCCATAGATGGGAAGCATCTTCATGAAACTTCAGGAAATCCAAATTTAGGAATTTTGGAGTTTAATATTTTTGAATTGTATGTGTTTTAGCAATAAACAAATGATGGTATCCTGAGAGCACTATAGGGCAAATGTTACCATCTTTGTTTCTTAACTAGGAAAAACATTACTAATGATATCTTGATCTGTGTCTTTCTAGTCACATAAATTCCTGGTGATCCTCATTCAGCCACATAACCTTGTCTGCAATATGGAAAAATTTATAACTCAGGGGTATTGTGATAATTAAGTAATATGTTTTTTAGAATATTTTATTCTATAGCTTTTCCCTATTTATATATTAAACACTACAACAACTGAAGTTACAATTTTAAAAGATGAAATGACAATTCACAGATTGAACTATTAAGGGGCTAATAGAGGAAGGCATATATGAGGTGTTCCATGATCATTAACTCTTTTCTGCTTGCCCTTCAAAGTTCCAGACAAGATAAATAAGCTCTCAGATGGTCTCAAACCTAGGTACACATTGAAATATTCAGCAAATATTTCAAATTAAAATAAAAAACACACATAACTAAACCTACCACAAATTATAAAAACAGGCTTTCTGGGGTAACACCTGGACATCAATATTTATAAAAGCTTCCCATCTGACTGTAAACTGCAGCAAAGATGGAAAATTCTGAGTTAGTTATAAATATTGCCTCAGGTAGAAGCCTCAAAGGAATTGAATTTAAAAATAATAGATGAAGGAGATTAAAAATGGTGGCAGAGTAGGTGGATGTTGCAACGACATGGTCCCAGGAATAAGCTGGAATTACAACTGAAATGTGAAAAGGTTTCCTGAATAATCAATGGAAAACTCACAGGAAAGAACCCTGATAACTGAGGATTGAAGGTGGAGATGAAACCACATAGAGACTGGTAGGAGAGGTAGAGCGTGAAAGGGCTGGCCAGGCACCCACAGATAGCAACTGAAGTCCTAGAGAAATATCTCATCTGCGGAGGGGTGCCACTGAGAACTCTGGGATCTAATCCCCAAGCTGGGCTCCCCAGCAAGGAGCACCAAATGTGAGGAAGGTAACCACATGACATCTAGCTGTGAAAATCAGTGGGGTGCTGTCTGCCAGGGAGTGGAATCTGAAAGTTTGGGCACTCTCTTAAAGGGCCAACACACAAAAATTCCCTGTGGAGCCACCCACCTTTTGCTCTGGCATGAGGATGGTGAAGTGGACTGGAGCTGTAAGAGCAGGACCCAGGACTGGGGATTTGGGGGATAGAACTCAGAAGGCAGACACCCCAAGTTTCCTGGGCTGACTCATTCCCTCATGCAGCAGAGGACATCCTTTCCACATAGACATTTGCTTTACCTGGGGAAAAGACTAATGACACACCCTATTGGAAAGAACCTTGCCCTGAGGCCACTTAAGAAATTAAAATAAGCAATTATCCTTTTGGCAGAAGCAATGCCCCACCCTTAAAAAACAAAATAAAACAAAACAAAATGAAAACAAACAACTCTCTCTACACCTGACAATGATTTCCTGGGGGCAATTCAAGCCAGAATCCTATTAGTCTGTAGGCAGAGGCAGTCTCTGGAGTCTTTGAGTCTTTCCCTGATCCAATTAGTCAGAAATAGCCTTTAACACTGTCCTGGGTAATATTATTATACTTTAAATCCTTTTTTTCCCCTGAAATATTAATGTTTATTGCATGTAATATTATTAAATGTAAAATCATTTTTCTTGAAAACACATATTGATGCAGCTATCTGGGAATTATGGCAATAAAATATAGTAATTTTAAGCTCTTAAAAATAAATAAAATAAGAGATGAAAACTTACAGAATTAAATAATAAGGAACAGTATTCAGAGAGTATGGAGAAAATAAAGAATGAAAGTAAAGATAAAATCTGTGATCTTAACATAATTTAATAGGAAATAGGCATTTAGATACTATAGGAAAGTTTGTAAACATCTTTAAAATATAATTACAACATAAATTATTATGACAGAGATTATTGAGCCTTGTTGTATAATTGAATCATCTGGGGGGGGGGGGCTGTAAAAACCCCGATTATAAGATTTCATTCCATTCTAAATAAATTGGAATTTCTGGAGTTGGTACATTCTGTTTTGGGGTATTAGTACATTTAAAGCTCCACAAGTTATTTCAATGTGCAGTACCGAATATTTTTCAAACTTGAATGTTCATGTGAATAACTAGGGGATTCTGTTAAAATTAAGATCTGATTCTTCAGGTCTGGGTCAGAAACCAAATTTCTACATTCTCTGTATTTCCCATCTGCTGCTGTTGATGTTCCTGCTCTAAGGAAAACACTTAAACTAGTAAGAACTAGAGCATTGGCTCTCAAAGTTGGATGCATATGGGAATTACCTAAGCAACTTTTATTTTTTTTAATATACTTTATTGATTTTTTACAGAGAGAAGAGAGAGGGATAGAGAGTTAGAAACATTGATGAGAGAGAATCATCGATCAGCTCTTACACATCCCGTACTGGGGATGTGCCCACAACTAAGGTACATGCCCTTGACTGGAATTGAACCTGGGACCTTTCAGTCCGCAAGCTGACGCTCTATCCACTGAGCCAAACTGGTTTCGGCCCTAAGCAACTTTAAAAAAAATGCTAGTGCTATGATTCCAACCCTGGATACTCTGATAAATTTGATATGAGTCTAAGTATGGGACAGCCACTTATTAATAGATGCTTTTGACTGTCCTTTTCCCTTCTCCAGCTTACCTTTCCCTTCTTGTGCTTCCTTAAGATAAGCTTTCAATTCCATTACCTGCACCATATTCTGATGTCAAAGTTGACTTTTAGGGTATTCCATGTCAAGACACTATCTTTGTGCCCTCACCGGTTTGGCTCAGTGGATAGAGCATCGGCCTGTGGACTGAAGGGTCTCAGGTTTGATTCCAGTCAAGGGCAGGTGCCTTGGTAGTGGGCATATCCCCAGTGAGAGTGTGCAGGAGGCAGCTGATTGATGTTTCTTTTTCATCAATGTTTCTAACTCTCTCTGGCTCTCCCTTCCTCTCTGTAAAAAAAATCAATAAAATATATATTTTTTAAACATACTATCTTTGTGTAACAACTCATTCTGAATCATTATTTTCTTTCTCCTCTTTTTACAAGGTTCATTTTTTTTTTCATGACAATTTTTGTTCTGTTCCCTTCAGTCTCATGCTCTTTCAATGTGACAGAAAAATATAATGAAGCCCTGGCTGGTTTGGCTCAATGGATAAAGTGTTGGCCTGTGGACTGAAGGGTCCCAGGTTCAATTCCAGCCAAGGTCACATGCCCAGGTTGCAGGCTTGATTCCCAGTAGGGGCCGTGCAGGAGGCAGCTGATCAATGATTTTCTCTCATCATTGATGTTTCTATCTATCTCTCTCTCCATATCCCTTCCTCTCTGAAATAAATAAAAATATATTTAAAAAATAATGAAACAAAATAGAAACTGAGACATTCCACTATTTTTCTGTTACCTAATGACATTGCCCCAAGCATTCCCAATAAATTAAACTGATTTTTATTGTTATGAGTCTTGCTCTGAAACTGGTTTTAAAACCCTGTATGTTATTCTTAACATTTTTTGCAAAGTTCAGTTCATTCTCAGTTTACATTTCATTAAATTACTCCTAGGAGTCCAGGTCCTCTAGCTTATAGTCATTGTTGGTAATTTTCTTAGAGTTCACTCAGCTGATATTTGCAGCTTTCTAAAATGTGAGAGAACAGGTAAATAAGGAAGGACAGTATGTGAATAAGAGTCATACAATAGGGACTCACCCATCTATCCACCCACTCATCCATCCATCCATCCATCCATACAATCATTCAATCATTATTTACTGAATATCTACTATGTATCAGGGAATTGTGTAAATATTGGAAAATAGAGCAAAGAAGATGACAGACATGCATTTTGATGAATAAAGATTTAGTAAAAATAAAGAAGCAAAAATATAATTTTATATTGTGCCAATTACCGTAAAGGAAATACACAGAGTGTGATAGAAGTAGAAGAGTGTGTTGGGAAGTGCAACTTTATAGACAATGGTCAGTGATGACTCTTCTGAGGAGGCAATGTTTGACCTAAATCCCAAAGGCTCATTCATTTTATTCTGGGAAAATGTTTTAGGCAAACACTATACCCAATAAGTAAATACAGTGGAGCTTCATTTTTAAAAGTCTTCTATCTCGAACAATTCACTTCTCAACTTCATAACCTTATCATGCTGAATCCTGTGTGATCAATCACACATTTCTCAGGTGACAAAAGAGAGAATGTGCAAATATGAATCAGTTTACCGCTGTAAAAATCTCAGGATATTGTGCTGTGAATATTTTTGTGTTTTTACTTTTGCTTTAGTTGCTGCTTACAATTATTATTAATTTTTCATTTGTTACTGTACATTTTCTTTTTATTAAATTTTCATTTACATTTTATGTCTTTTTTGTTTTTAAAGTGTTTATTTACAGATTAAACAGTATAATTGACAAGTACTGTATATAAAAAAAGTTAAAACAAGGAATCATTTGGGGGTCTGGAATGGATAAATTCAATTTAAATTATTTCTAATTGGAAAATATGATTCGGTTTTCATACAGCTTTCCGGAACAAATTAAATTCAAAAAACAATGTTCCTCTGTTCAATACAATTCTAATTGGTTAGATTCTTTGATTTATAAACCAGAATAAATTAGAAAGTGGAAAGGAGCTTCTATATACAAATATGTTTATAAAACAAATAAGACTGATAAGAATGTAAAATATCTTTATGTACCAATGCAGAAAAATGCCCAATAGGATTTAATGTTATTTTAAATGCAGAATTATATTAATTATATGATCAAATATGTTTTAAAACACACACACATAGATAATGCTTACATTTTATTTAATTTAACATGTTTTTATACACTTATAAAATACTAGAGGCCCAGTGCATGAAATTCATGCACAGAAGGAAAGGGGTTCCTCAGCCTGGCATGCACCCTTTCACAATGCAGGACCCCTCAGGGGATGTCTTGGCAGTTGTACATCCCTCTCGCAATCTGGGACCCTGGCTCCTAACTGCACACCTGCCTGCATACCTAATTTCCCCTACACACTCTTCATGCTTCATTACTCCTAACCACTTGCCTACTTGCCTGATCTCCCCTAACCACTCTGCCTGCCTGATGCCTTTAACTCAGTGTTTCCCAAACTTCTCTCATTATGAGAATCACCTGGTGGAGTTGTTAAAACACAGATTCCTGAATCCCAACTAAGAAGTGCTAAACTAGAATTTTTGAGAACATATAGGTAAAATTGCATACCTAACTTACTGCTCTGTATATAAAATCTGTCTCAGAGCACTAGTTAAGTATACAATTTTACCTATATGTTCCCAAAAATTCTAGACTAGCACTTCTTAGTTGGGATTCAGGAATCTGTGTTTTAACAACTCCACCAGGTGATTCTCATCATGAGAGAAGTTTGGGAAACACTGCTTTAACTGCTTGCTTGTCTGCCTGATCAGCCCTAGATGCTCACCTGCCTGCCTGCCTGATGAGCCCAAACCACTCACCTGCCTGCCTGATCACCCCTAACTGCTCGCCTGCCTGCCTGATGAGCCCAAACCACTCACCTGCCTGTCTGATCACCCCTCACTGCTTGCCTGCCTGCCTGATTGCCCCTAACTGCTCACCTGCCTCACTGATCAGCTCTAACCACCTATGACTTAGCCCCAGCCTCCCTGGCTTCATCTGGAAGGACATCCAAAATCACTTCCAGAGGGTTGTTCTGCTGTCCAGTCTAATTAGCATATTATGCTTTTATTATTATAGATATTTGGAAGGTTGCACAGCTAACTCCTAGAAATTTACCTTTAAAGTATGATATTGGGAAGAAAGTGGTAAGAGGATTTTGCTCAGTAATAATTTATGTCCTGTAATTTTGATTGTATATTTATTTACTAAAATATCTCTAATAATTATAAAAAAGGGGATGTAGAAAAAGAAGAAACAGGTGATGATAGACACAGATAGTATAGGTAGGCATACATATAAAAATTAATTTAAAATTTTTAAAAAACAAATATGTGAAAAATGATTTTTAAAGCTTAGAAAATTAAAAAAATAATAATTTATCAAATGCCTTTCTACACAAATCTAGGAAGCATTCCTTCCTCTTTTATTTTTTGCCTTTCTCCATTTTGACCTATAAATAAATAACCATATCACTAGGGGGCATTATTTGTATAGGTCATTATTGAAATTCAATCAATAATCTTGATTTTCTTTTTTTAAGAAAAATAATTTTAGGAAGCTATCACAAATATTTTAAATTAGTACAGAAAGTTTGCTGTTCATGGGGATAAGCCTTAAGTATGTAGAAAATAAAATAAGAAGGAAGATCTCAATTTGAATTTAGGTAAGAAACCAAAAAGCTCTGAAAATTTTCCACTGTGGCCCTCACATGTTTTAGACGCTAACCATTCCTCCCTCTTTTGAAAACCACTGTGAAATACTTATTTCCAAACCAGCTGATGTCTGACTAAAAGGTAAAGTTATATTAAAACTCTGTCTTCCTTCCTCACCAGTGTTTCCCAAACTTTTGACATATGTGTACCCCTTCTATAATTTTCGTAACGCTGAGTACCCCTCGTACTCATGAGAACAAAGAATTAGGCACAGCTAAGCACGGTGCAGTGCATATCCCCACCAAACTCTGGTGCAAAGCGTACCCCCACCAAACTCTTCCCATACCCCTTGGGGGTACGCGTACCACACTTTGGGAAACACTGAAAGCTATAATATTCCTCCATAAGCCCAATGTTGTAATAAAGGTCTAAGTTTAGAAATGGTGTTTTTATATTTTTTCATTATTGTTTTCACTATTACAGCTGTTTTGGTTGATTTTATTTCACAGAAATGTTTTATATAAAATTATTTAAATATAAATATAAAAATACAGAGTTGTTTTTTTTTATCCTGCAATTTAGTAATATAATGTGGACATGAAAGTAGAATGATATAATAGTATTAAAATGCCATGAATGATATTGTGACAATACAAATTTATTATCTTACAATTATATAGATCAGAGTCTAGATTGGCTCATCTGATTTCTTGGCTCCTGGTTTCACTCCAGGTTAAATTCAAGGTGTTGATTGGCTAGGCTCTTATCAGGGCCAGGAAAGACATATCCATTTTTTCTCACATTTGTTTTCTCTCTGACTTTCCTGTCATCCTCATCTCTCTTCTGCCTCTATCCAGAGGAAGTTCTCTGCTTTGAGGGGTTCATGTGATTATGTTAGGTCCACATGAATAATCTAAAATAATCTTCCACTTGAAGTCCATAATATAAAAGGCATACGAAAGTCCCATTAGCGTAGCCATATAAAATAACATAGTCATGAAGTTCCAGGGATAAAAGGATGGACTATATTTGTTTATAAACAAAATAGAGAGGATCCAAGATGGCTGCACCCAGGTGAACACCTAGCCACAGCCGCACACAACAATTTCAATAAAATACAACTAAAATATAAAACGGACATTGCCCAGAACTACAGGAAGGTTGACTGACTGGAAATTCTACAGCGAGAAGCAAGGAGAAAACCAGAAGGAGGCGTGGAGGAGCTGGAAAAGCCCAAGGTACGGAGACACGCGGTGCACAGAGAGGACGGAGCCAGAGAGGAGGGAGACCGAGTGCCTAGCGGGCGTTCCCTAGCGGAAAGGAGATAAAACTCCAACTGTGCTGGGCCCCCGACTGCTCTGAACCCCAGTTCTAGGCCAGACCCCGGGGACTCAGGCTCAGCCATAGGGAGCCGGGCTGTAAGGCGGAACCCCGGGGAGCAGCGAAAGGAGGTCCCGGAGGCGCGCACACTGCGCGCACAGAAGGGACAGTCGGCTGTGCCGTGGGATTGCCCTGGCCGGAAGGAGACTGTGGCTCCAGACTGTTCTGAACGCCACCTCCAACTCCATTTCCAACTGAACTGAACCCCAATACCGGGCTCATTGTGGGAGAGCATAGACTGTTTGGCAGCAGGCGAAAATCGAGGGCACCTTTCTCTCAGAGGCGCAGGCAGAGAGCACTGAAGGACCCACATAGGGCGGGGCTGACGGAAGCCAAAGCTGCAGGCTCCACCCTGAAACCCCGTCCCATCTGTAACTGCGAAATGCGACAACAAAATAGATCACAAACGAAAGAAATGGAGGACAAAAAGCGTCTGAATATAGAGTTCAAATCTACGCTTATAAGGTTTTTCAAAAATTTCCTAGAAAAGATGGATAAGACCTATGAGGATATGAAAAGAGATCAACTAGAATTAATAAGGAGTCATCAAGAAATGATAAGGGATCAACAAGAAATAAAGAATATATTGTCTGAAATAAAAAATATTTTACAGAGTCCTAAAAACAGAAGGGAAGATAGCAAGAATCAAGTCAAAGATTTGGAACATAAAGAACCAGAAGACACTCCTCCGCAGAAGCTAGAAGGCAAGAGAATCCAGAAAACTGAAGATAATGTAAGAAACCTCTGGGACAACTTCAAGTGAACCAACATCAGAATTATAGGAGTCTCAGAAGATGAGAGAGAGCAAGATATCGAAAACATACTGAAAGAAATAGTGACAGAAAACTTCCCCCACCTGGTGAAAGAATTAGACTTACAAGTCCAGGAAGCGCACAGAACTCCAAACAAAAGGAATCCAAAGAGGACCACACCAAGACACATCATAATTAAAATTCCAAGAGCAAAAGACAAAGAGAGAATATTAAAAGAAGCAAGAGCAAAGAAGGTAGTTACCTATAAAGGAGCACCTATACGATTGTCAGCTGACTTCTCAACAGAAACCATGCAGGCCAGAGGGAATGGCAAGAAATATTCAAGGTGATGAATAGTAAGAACCTACAGCCAAAGATAATCTATCCAGCAAAGCTATCACTCAGAATCGAAGGTCAGATAAAGAGCTTCACTAATAAAAAAAAGCTTAAGGAGTTCATCAACACCAAACCAGAATTATATGAATTGCTGAAGGGGGTTCTTTCAGAAGAGAAAGTAAACAAAGATAAAAATTATGAACAACATATACGTAACTATCAACAAGTGAATCTAAAAACCAAGGAAATTAAAAAAAAATCTGATGAACAATAGTAACTATTGAATATAATAGAATCAGAGGTATGGAAGGGGAGTGAACTGACGATTCTTGGGGAAAAGGGGAGAGGGGGGTGTGGGAAGAGACTGAACATAAACTGTGCACCTATGGATGAGGACAATGGGGAGTGGGGAAAGGGCAGAGGGTGGGGTGGGAACCTGGTGGAGGAAAGCAATGGTGGGGGGGGGGACATTTGTAATAATATGAACAATAAAAACTTATTAAAAAAAAACAAAATAAACTTTAATAGACTCCTAATAAAAAAAACTATATGCATAAGTATCTATATATGTCAAGCATAGGAAAAGTATAAAAGTTATATTTTAGCCAAAACCAGTTTGGCTCAGGGGATAGAACATCGGCCTGCAGACTGAAAGGTCCCAGATTCAATTCAGGTCAAGGGCATGTACCTTGGTTGAGAGCACATCCCCAGTTGGGAGGGGGGTAGTGGGAGGCAGCTGATCGATGTTTCTCTCTCATCAATGTTTCTAACTTTCTATCCCTCTCCCTTCGTTTCTGTAAAAAATAAATAAAATATATAAAAAATAAAAGTTATATTTTATATATATCTCTAGTATCTGAAATTCTAAAAATAAATGCATTTTATTTGCAGCCAAAGAAACAATATTATGTTTTTTAATATATTTTTATTTATTTGAGAGAGGAAAGGGGTGGGAGAGACAGATATAAACATTAATAGAGCAGAAATAAATGACAGAGCAAGTAAAAAAACAAGAGAGAGTATCATGGATCTGTACATTCCCTACTTGGGGTCAAGCCTGCAATCAAGGCATGTGCCATGACTTGGAATCGAACTGACCACCTGGTTCATAGGTTGATGCTCAACCACTGAGCTACCCTGTCTGAACTATAATCATTGTTTTTAAATAAGAAAGCACAGAAAAAAATGAAAAAAAAATCAATTTCCTGTTGATTGAATTTTAATCCCATATTTATAATAAATTGTACTGTTTCCTTTTTATGACAAATGAATTAGAAACAAAGTTGATTATTAAATATGTGATATTATGATACATAATCCGATATACTCCTTATAACTTCTTTTTGCTAAGAAATAAGAATTAGAAAGTATTACAAGACATGTATTATCTTGTAAAGTGTAAAGAACGATATGTTATACTTTCACAAATGTAAACTACTATAATATTTTTGTAAATACCTACTAATTTTTTGTAGATACCAAGAGATTCTCATATGTTTCTTAACAAGGAAAAATAGTGATAATAACACTGGAGGCTCTAATTTTACATTTATAATTTTCTTACCATACCAAATACATATCTTTTCTCATAAGCATAATGATATTTATGTACTTTGGGTGCATTGTGTTTTCAGATTTTACTAGTAGGAATAAGGAAAACAGTTCAAAATCATTTAGAAAAAGTTCTAAAATATCTACCAATATTTAGAAAACAAAGAACTTAAAATAACTACCGATTTATATTTTAAGGATTTTCATTTGCAGATATAATTTAGTCTTCCTTGTAAATACACTTCACTTTTTGTTAATTCTAACAAACAATAGCAGGGTTAGTTTGAAAAACAGCAATTTTCAAGGTTGATTTTACATGCTTTGGTCAAAGGCTTTTGAATATTTGCACAGAATTATTTCAGAGCTTAGTGCAGAACTGAGTTTTTGACCCTAAAATTATTTAATGTTCTATTAAAAAATCATCAAAGAAATATTGACATGAAAATGTAACTATAATGGTGACTAAAATAATGTTGTGATTTTTAAACCAGACATGTTCTATGGGGGCGGGGGAGGGCAGGGGAATGTGTCCATCTGTAAACTCAACTCTTTTAAGATTAAACTTAAATTAAGTAAAGAGATCATCATGCAAATTGTGAAATAAATGTAGCCAACCATATTCACATAATGAGAAAAATTATACTTTAGAGCTCCACAAATATAAATTTCCTAGGTAAAAGAGGAACAAACTAATCATGGAAATGCCTGTGGCATAGAATAGAGTGGTACATTTCTAATCAGTGCTGAAGAACAGAATATCCTCTAAATCAAAAAATGCTTGCGAGTGAAATTGGTTGTCCATTTAAAAAGACAATTAATTTAGATCCATTTCACAATGTACATGAAAATACATTCTAGATGAACTAAAGAATACAATAAAAATATAACAATAGTTGGAAAAAATTAAGTCTCAGTGCAGAGATAGGCCTTCCTAAATACCATAGGAGCTAAAAGTAAAAATATTAACATAATTAAATAAATATAATGTAAACTGGGAAGATACATATAGGAAACACTGTAAGTCATTTTATAAACAAAAATTACCATCCAGAAAATGGGTTTTTAAATATTCCATTAAAAAACAAAAAACAAAAACTGGATTCCAAAATGGTGACAGAGTAGCTGGAAGCTACATTGACAATCTACCGGGTCCAAACTGGAACTACAACTAAAATACAGAAGAACCACCCTGAAAATTCAACTGAAGACAAGCTAGAAGAACCTTGATAACTACGAACAGAAAGGGGAAACCACCTAGAACAGAAATGAATGACATAGAAGTTAAAAAAATAGTAAAAAAAACAATGAAATCAAGAGGTGCTTCTTTGAAATTATAAACAATATTGATGAACTGTTAGCCAGACTCATCAAGAAATAAAGAGAGCCCTAGCGAGTCTGGATCAGTAGACAGAGTGTAGGCCTGTGAACTTGAAGGGTCCTGGGTTCAATTCCGGTCAAGGATACATGCCTGGGTTGCAGGCTTAATGCCCAGTAAGGGGCATGTAAAAGGCAACCGATCAATGATTCACTCTCATCCTTGATATTTCTATCCTGATTCCTCTCCTTTCCTCTCTGAAATCAAATATATATATTTGAGTGGCCAAATTATTATGATCTCTGAAACCAGTGCATGAATTCATGCATGGGTGGGGTCCAGCCAGCCTGGCCAGGAGAAGGGGACATAGGCGGTTGACCAGCCTGCCTGTCAAACTCCTGGTTGAGGAGACAATTTGCATATTAGCCATTTATTATATAGGATATACACTAAGTGGCCAGATTATTATGCGTTCAGAGATCATAATAATCTGGCCACTCAGTGTATATATACTAGAGTCCTGGTGCACAAAATCTGTGCACAGAGAGGGTGTATCCTTCAGCCCAGCCTGCACACTATCCAATCTGGGACCCCTTCAGGGATGTCCAACTGTCTTTAGGCCAATCCCAGTGAGAAGTCATACATCCCTCTCACAATCCAGACTTCTGGTTCCCATCTTCTCACCTGCCTGTGTGCCTGATTGCCACTAACCACTCCCCTGCAGCCTGATTGACACCTAACTGCTCCCCTGCCAGCCCAATTGCCCCTAACTGCCCTTCCCTGGTGGCCCGATCACCACTAACTTCCAACCCTTGCCAGCCTGATCAACACCTAATTGCTCCCCTGCCATCCCAATTGTCCCTAACTGACCTCCCCCTCAGGCACACTTGGTCCCTTTCAACTATCCTCCCCTCATGCCTGACTCCCGCCCCCCCCCCCCCAACTGCCCTTTCCTGCTGTCCTAGTTTCCCCTAACTGCCCTTCCCTGCCAGCCCCCTCAGCCCAAACAGCCCTCCCCTGCAGGCCTGTTCACCCCTAACTGCCCTTGCCTACTGGCCATCTTGTGGTGGCCATCTTGTGTCCAGATGGGGGTGGCCATCTTGTGTGTTAGAGTGATGGTCAATTTGCATATTACCTCTTTATTAGATAGGATAAAAGAAACAAAGAGAAAGCATGAATAACATTTTAAAGTGAGTCGTGACTAACCCAGGAGTTACTTGATGATATGTTGTTTATTATTTCTTTTTTTACTTAATCTTTAATTATTTGCCTGAATTATAATGCATTTTAATATAAAAACAGAGATAATATTTGAAAATAAGACAGTCGTGCACAAAAAAGGAAGAATGACAAAAAAAATCTTGAAAACAGCTATCAGTTATTAGAAAATAGAGGTAAAATAGAGATAAATCCCAGCTGGTGTGGTTCAGAGGTTGAGCATAGACCTATGAACCAGGAGGTCATGGTTTGATTCCCTGTCTGGGCATATGCCTGGGTTGTTTGCTCAATCCCTAGTAAAGGGCATACTGGAGGCAACCAATCAGTGATTTGCTCTCTATTCCTCTCCCTTCCTCTCTGAAATCAATGAAAATACTTTTAAAAAAGAAAATGAAGCTAAAGAGCAGAAAACACAGTGAGAGAAAACAAAACAAACTTGATGGAATAGTTTTAAAATACCACTGTTATATGACACTTTCCTATTTAAATACTTTTGACTCAGTAGCAAGCATAATTTACACCAAAATGAAATGTTAAAAAAAAATGCACAAAGGAGGTTAAGTGGACTAGATATAGTGTTCTTTACCCTGAAGTGGAGTTTGTTAACTGATGATACAAGGCCTTACCAGCCAGATATTACATTTTTAAAATCATATCACATTGCTAAGCTGAATTGTTGATCTTCAGAATAATTTAGGCCAATAGCATCTTTCCCTACCTTATTAAATATTTACATCTTTATTGATTACCACTATTAACTATTATGCATTAACTCTGACACAGGGACTATCGCTAGGGCTAAAACAAGTATTATTATCCATTGAGCCAAACCGGTTTTGGCTAAAACAAGTATTATTATGATAATTACACTGAGTGGCCAGAAAATTATGATCTCTGAGTGCATAATAATCTGACCACTCAGTGTATATCCTATACAATAAAAGGCTAATATGCAAATTGTCCCCTCAACCAGGAGTTCAAACAGCAGGCAGGCCAGCCAACCACCCATGTCCCCTCCCCCTGCCAGGCTGGTGGGACCTCTACCCATGCACAAATTCATGCATTGGGCCTCTAATCCTCTAATATATATATATATATATATATATATATATATATATATATATATATATATATATAATTATCATATATATACTGAGTGGCCAGATTGTTATGTCTTCAGAGATCATAATAATCTGGAAACTCATTGTACTTTCCAGATACAGCTTAAATATTTGCAAATTTTGAGATTACACAAGCCAGAGAATTTCAAATATGTGCAACTGATGTAATGGTACGTTTCTGGCATTTCTAATGATGTTATTAATATTCTCCTGAGACATTTGGGACAGAGTTGCTTTTCTTTCCATCCAAAATTTACTACTATTGTTGATAAAGTCATTTCTATATTTTGTTGCTGATATATTCATTGTAGGAAATCTAAATTATGTTTTATTAGCCGTAGCACATCCCTGTTGGTAATCTCTGAAGTATAATGGATTTAAAAGCACATCCATATTCTGTATAAGAATAATATTTATATAGATTCTTGCCTAATACTTAATAATATGCACTGTATTGTGCTTTAATAAAAGTCTCTATACTGAAAGAAGTCATTTTTATATTCAAAGACAGAACCAATATTTAAAATAGTGAGAAATAATAAAACTTCAATGGACATAAATGTGATGAAATATTTCTTTGTGGAAAAGTATGCTGCTGGTAATATTAATTGTGATTTTAATTCTGTGATATCATTCAGGAATTTTAAAGTCATGAATGTCAAGTTGATAAACATTTTTAAAAGGGAGATTGAATTTCATGGAAGATGTGGGGTTTTCTCTGGCCTCTTTGATTTTGGAATAATACAAAACAACATGAAAAATTTTTATTATACTAAGAAAAGAAAGGCTGGGATAATTGGGTGGGTAAGACCAAAACCATGTTAGGATGATCTAGTTTTATATCATATTACACAGGAGAACTTGGTACCAGACATACCTAGAATTGTGGGTAATGTCTCATAATAACTACTGTGTTTATTGAATTAATTAAATTAGGAAATGAATTAATAGAAATATGAAAATTATACTTTGAAAAATAATTTTGAATGGATAATAAAAATGAAGATAAATAACTTTATTACCCCTGAAGATCTTTATACTTTCAAATTCTACAAGTGTTATTCGTGTTGAGTGTCAACCTATGAACCAGGAGGTCACGGTTCAATTCCTAGTTGGGGCACATGCCCTGGTAGTGGGCTCAATCCCCAGTAGGTGGCATGCAGAAGGCGCCTCATCAATGATTCTCTTCCATTACTGATATTTCTACCTCTGTCTACCTCTCCTTTCCTCTCTCTGAAATCATTAAAAACATATTTTTTTAAAAAGCACATATAGTAAAGAAATCCATTGTATGATTCTTCCAGAAAAAACAAAAACAAAAGCACAAAGCTTTATTATTCTTTTTCTCTTATGGTTTTATTAATCAAAAAGTTTAAGTTTGCACTCTAGATAATACAGAATAAATCCATTCACCTATACTTAATTTATTGAAATAAATTCTAATGTTTATTTTCTGGAACGAATCTTAGCAGCTACCATTAAGTTATGCCACTCAAATGTTCCTTCAAAAGAGAACTTGAAAGGAAAATAGTAATTAGCTGAAAGCCTCCAGCTAACACATCCTTTGGCTCTATCTCTGCATTCTTATGGAGGCTGTACTATAATATTTGCAGGCTGGACCTAGCCAATGACTGAATATTGTGGCTTTACTGGAGCTAAAACAGTAAACCTGCCTACATAGGACTCCTCAAATGGGCATCTATGTTCTGGGATTCCCCATCCATCTGACCAAGACTTGCTCAAAGCAGCACTGCAGTTTGAAGCTCTTTCTACCAAATTTCCCTTCTTTCTTTCTCTGCTTTCATGGGGTCATACTGCATTGCAGTTTGAAGTTTTTCCCCATCTAGTCCTGTTCTTATTTCCCTTTATCATTCAGCAGTGTAGCTGTCACAAAATCTCTATGTTCAATACCTTATTGTTGTCTGCTTCGTAGAGGATTCATCACACTATACAGTCTTCATTTAGATTAGCTGGGGTAGAATAAGCTAGGGTTGTTCAAAGGTCATGGATTCAAGGCACATAGAATTGAACTTCACAATGAAGCTTCTTGACTCTCAAACCTAGAGTATACCAAGCAACCTACACACACATAAAGGAGATCAACTGCAGAGCCTCCCTGCTGGGTCTAACCTAAACCAGGTGACTCTTAGTGAATTCTAATAATAAATGATTATTTAAATGATTACTTTGAGTGGGTTAGTCATTTAACACAACTATCAAATTAAGTGGTTCCATTCAATATATTATCAGTCAACAAGTAATAGAATCAAACCTTTATAATGCAGATAGGGTGAATTTATAAATGAAAAATATAACTGTAGCTCTATGGTATTTTCTCTAAGTTACCAAAATCAAGAGAGGCTTTAGAACAAAAAATAAGCCTAACAGAACAAAATTAAACAAGGTACCAGGTATAATAGGTGTAAGCAAAATATAAGAGCAATACAACCGACAGATTTAGAACATTAGAGGAAAATTTCAAAAATCCAGAATTCAATGGTAATGTGTTTACAAATACAACCTATTCCATGCTCCGAACATGACAAGGTAAGATATATTGCTTTGCTCATACAGGAAGTAAATAGAATTGCTCTTTAATAGGAATTCTAAAAAGCTCTGGTAGGCAAAACCCAGCATTAGAAAAACAAGGGGAGGAAATATACACACAATGCCAACTACCAGCAGGAGGTTAATGGAGGGAAAATGTACTACATTTTTCTTTCCCTTTTCATTAAATCAGTTCCTCCTCAATATTAGGAGAAAGTTGCCTTATGGAAAAAAATTATATAGATATAGATATAGATAGATATAGATATAGATATAGAGATAGAGATAGAGATAGAGATAGAGATAGAGATAGAGAGATAGAGAGATATAGATATAAAAAATAATTTTTATTTGGAAAAGCTTGGAATATCTAGAAATATACAAATGCATAGTAAGAATATTATGCTCCCAAAGAACTGGGTGAATGAAGGAAAATGAGGAAAGGAGATCATTTTTGCATCTTACTATTTTGAATATTTTGAATGTTATAATATGTTCAGTATTTTCTATAGAAAATAACTAATTCAAAAAGGTGCTACCAGCCAGGCCAGCGTGGCTCAGTGGTTGAGCATCAAGCTATGAACCAGGAGGTCATGGTTCAATTCCTAGTTAGGGCACATGCCTGGGTTGCAAGCTTGATCCCCAGTGTGGGGCATGCAGGAGGCAGCTGATCAATGATTCTCTGCCATCATTGATGTTTCTATAGCTCTCTCCTTCTGCCTTCCTCTCTGAAATCAATAAAATTATATTTTTTAAAAAGGTGCTATTGTAGTAATCAGATGGCATCATGTAAATGTATTAAACCAATGCATTGTACATATCAAACTTACACAACTTAACACATCAGTTATATCAATAAAAAAGGAAACCTTTAACTATGAAAAAGAGTGGCTCAATTTGACATATTTATCATCTTACTCATTGTAAATTCTGAACACTCCATTATTGTGTATATGTAGAAAAATATACACCAAGTCTTCAAAATGTTATTGTTGTTATTGTAAACTTGGAAGAAATATATCACATAAGTGAATTGTCAAGGCTAAAAATTTGGGATGCAAATATATCCATAACATATGCCCTATTATGTGGGGATCAACAATCATAATAAGAAAAGTGAGATTATTGAGGCATACATATAATGCAACAGAGAGGAAATGGACACTTGTCCTGATAAGGAATAGTGAAATAGAGATGGCAAAGTAGAAGAGAGCAGTTAACATTGCTTTTTGATAGTGTTTAAGTTATGACATAAGTTTTGAGAGATAAGTTGGAAAGACGAACAGGAGTTCCTTGCTAAGGAAAGTAATCATTTTGCTATATTTTAGGTGGCATGGGGGGCATTGCAAGATACACCTGTTTGTGTTGGGGAGGAGGCTGTTGAGGAGGTAGGAGGATTACATAATTGAAAAGTTTTAATTTGAAATATATTACCTAGAATATAATATAAAGAACAGATAAAGAGGGCCTAAAAATATTTCCTAGTTTATAGATGCTTAGTGATCTAGCAGAATAACAGGAACATAGTGTCTTCAAAGTTTGGGGCTACAAAATTGTTAATTTGTGATTTGAGGAAGTTTCCTAGCAAGAACTAATTTGCTAAAAAATGTATATGGAACAAATTTGTGCTTAAAATTTGTTGTGTTTGCAGAGGCATATGAACATTCTGGAAACTTTCACTCTGGAGACTAATTAAAAAGATAGCTGAGGCTGCCAGTGGACATACCCTCTCTAATTGACAAGTCTTACCAAAGTTATAATTTAAATAAATGGAAATAAAAAGGAGACTCTGTACCATATAACGTAAGGTTTTCTAAAGGTGAAGAATTTCCTTTAATACTCATTGCTAAAATGAGTTTCTCCAAGGTAATCACTTGAAAAAAGGGGGTGAGTTAAATTTCTAAACTAAGAAAGCATCTTGGATATATAATCAATGTAGAATATAAATTTAAATTTTCATAGTTATCTACTTTTTTTAACTGTTTTATTCATTACCTAATCATACTTAACAAATTTTACCATTATTAATTTTGTTTGTTGAGATAGAATGTAGATATAAATTATTTAATTTTGAGTTAATTTTTGAGGACACCATGAAGACCTACAAAGTTTCAAAATTGAATTCTTCCTACTCTTGGTTATGTTTATATGCATGCATACAAGTCCTTTGGTTGAACTCTTCCGCTCCCTTACTCACCCTTCCAGACCCTCCCTCTGAGGTTCCATGGTCTGATCGATGCTTCTCTGTCTCTGGATCTGTTTCTGTTCAGCAGTTTATGTTGTTCATTATATTCTACGAATGAGTGAGATCATATGCTATTTATCTTTCTCTGACTGGCTTATTTCACTTAGCATAATGCTCTCCAGGTCCATCCAAGCTGTTGCAAATGCTAGGAATTCCTTTTTACAGCAGCATAGTATTCCATTGTGTAGATGTACCATAAGCCTATCCAATGGACACAGACACTAGGGGGGTGAGAGCACAAGCAGAGGGGTGGGGGGGACAATGAGGGGATAAGGACAAATATGTAATACCTTAATCAATAAAGAAAAAAAGAAAAGAAAAGAAAAACTTTATGAAGTTTTACTTTTAGTTTATTTGAAAGTCGGTGAAAGCCTAATGATTAATAGATGCAAAATGGAAATGTTTATAACCCAATACTGATAATTATGTATGCATCTAAGCAAGCATATCCATCAATAATGTAACTTGGGAGATTATTAAATAGCATGAATTGATTTCTATTTGGAATTTTATACTATTTGCATGCTAGAATATTATTCTAAATAATTTACTCTCATAGTAATTGAATATTTTTAAGTCAGCATATGTGCCAATAAACTGAGATATTCCTTTCTGCACAATGCAGTTTGTGGTTAATGTTTCTTGGTGCCCCAATATGAAAACTAAAATCATCGACAGTAAAAAGGTTCACTTTGTATATTTATGTTTTTCTCTTCTTTATGTTGAGGAAGTTGGGGAATTATAGATACTATAAAATGCTGGGAGGGTATGTATGGGGGGGCAATGTTAAAATATGTACACAGATAATAATTTAATAAAAAAAAAAAGAAAAAGAAAAAGAAAAAAAAAGAAAAAAATTTAAAAAATAAAAAATAAAATGCTAATAGCGTCTGCCACATATTAAGTTGTCCAATGATTATTTATTTTTACTACCACTTAGAAATTTGAATTCCTTTATGTTTTTTTCCTTTTTCATATATCTCTTAAATGTTTGAGGTTTAAATTTTGTGGCAGACCCAGAGATACACCAATCAGGTCAATCTTTAAGAAATAACTTGCTGCCCGGCCTCAAGCTTTGTGTTTAGTTGACATACTCCAGCTGTAAGCTTTATCAGGGTCCATGTTAACTTATGAGTCAAGGTTATGATCTTCTAGGGTAGTTGAGCAATAACGGACCAAGGTGGTGATCCAAGAATCTAGCCAACTTCCCAGTGAAAAATTCCTTATTGAGTAACTAGAGGCCCAATGATTGAAACTCATGCACTGTGGGTGGGGGGTGTCCCTCAGCCCTGCCTGCATCCTCTCCAATCTGGGACCCCTCAGAGGATGTCTGACTGCTGGTTCAGGCCCGATCCCATCAGGATTGGGCCTGAACCAGCGCATCCCTCTCACAATTCAGGACTGTGGGCTCCCAACCACTCGCCTGCCTGCCAGCCTGATCACCCCCTAATTACACCCATGCCAGCCTGATCTACACCTAACTGCTTCCATGCCAGCTCGACTGCCCCCAATTGCCCTCCCCTGCTGGGCCCATAACTCCCAACTGCCCTTCCCTGCCTGCCTGGTCATCTCAAACTGCCCTCCCCTACAGACCTGGTCACCCCTAACTGCCCTCCACTGCTGGCCTGATTGCCCCCATCTGCCCTCTCCTGCAGGCCTGATAGCCCACAACTACCCACCTCTGCCGGCCATCTTGTGGCAGCCATCTTTGACCACATGGGGGTGGCCATCTTGTGTGAGTGTGTGAGGGTAAATTTGCATATTTCCTCTTTATTATATAAGATGTTTGCCAGGAACTCACAGTTGAACTGTTAGAAGTTTTGTCAGGTCTGAATCACGCTTTGACAGTGCTTCGTGTCTAACTCTACTGCCTCCTTTTTCTTTCCCCATCCATTATTCTACAATAAACATCTTTACTCCATTTAACTCCATGTTGGCATGGACTTACCAGAAAGCTCAACCTGCAACTTACATCAAATTTCATTTTCAATTTATCTGAGAGAGATGGTAAAATGAGATTTGAAGTAGTTGGTCTGTCAAGGCATAATTTTTAAAATTGAGAATGGAAAATGAATCTGTCAAACATTATTTAAAACCACTCAAACAATCAACATATAATTTGCAAAATGTTAAAAATATGATTCTTATATGTGAAGGGATCAATTATGTCCCACCTAAATTCATATATTGAAGTCCTAAACCCTGTGCTTAAAAATGCTAGCCTTCTTCATGATCCGAGCTTAATTTTTCATCCTGGTGCTAAGATCTAAAATGAACTCAATATTAAAGGAAGCACAATAGTATTTCAAGCCATTTTGGAATCCTTGAAGCAAAGTCTGCATAAAGTTTCAAAATTGAACTGCTTCAGGTGATAGTCAGCTTTATATATTTTTTTTTCTTTTTCATATATCTCTTAAATGTTTGAGGTTTAAACTTTGTGGCAGACCCAGAGATACACCTGTCAGATTTCTCTTGCAGAAATAATTTCCTGCCTTAGGTGGTTTGGCTCAGTAGCTAAGAATGTCGGCTTGCAGACTGAAAGGTCCCAAGTTCGATTCCGGTCAAGGGCAAATACCTTGGTTGCAGGCACATCCTTAGTGTGGGGTGTGCAGGAGACAGCTGATCGATGTTTTCCTCTCATCAATTTTTCTAACTTTCTATCCCTTTCCCTTCCTCTCTGTAAAAAATCAATAAAATATATTTTAAAAAATAAAAAGATTATTGAATTTTACATGGAGAGTATATCTGAAAGAGATGTAGTTTCTTTTAAAACTAAAGTTTAGGTGCTAAAATGGAGTTCTATTGATTAACTCAGAGGATATCTTCAAGGTGAACCCTTTCTACATTAAATTAATATAGTATATTTAGAGCCATGCGATGTTGCCATGTCTCGGCATCTACCGCCTCTGGGGAAATGTAGAAAAGTTCATTGAGCAAACCCATAGTAATAGAATCAGAGGAGAGATGAACATTCAGCATTACTGTCAATGTGAAAATAACCATTTCAATTGCAGTACATTAGATATTAGCATGAACCAAGGGAGTGCTATACCAGGTACTACTGTATTCATTGGAAGGGCTAAGCAAACAATTGTGTTATTATTGTTGTTTTACCTCAAATGTCTACTGCAGGGTTTGAGGAATATGCATAGTTTAGGATTTGGAAAATTACCTTAAATACTAGTTTAAGGTAGTCCATGAAAATGTTAAATGCATTTTCTGAGTTCAAGGAAAAAAATTGAAAGATGGTTTTGAGAAATGATCCTTTTTCTAAGAATTCAAAAATCTTGAATGATAATTTACTCCCCAAGCTGGATTCAAATATTGTAGAAAGACTTCAACAGGCCTTTATTGAATACTGGAGGTCTGGTTCATGATATTCATGCACTGGAGGGGGGTCCCTTAGCCTGGCCTGTGTCCTCTCAGTTTGGGTCCCTTCAGGAGATGTCCAATTGCCATGGACATCTTTCTTTTTCATCTCTTAAATGTTTGAGGCTGGGTAGGAGCATGCAACCCAGGTACATGACCTTGACCAGAATTGAACTCAGGACTCTTTAGTCCACAGGCTGACGCTCTATCTACTGAGCCTAACCAGCTAGGGCAGCAAATTGTTTCTGAAAGAGGGATCTGACTGGTGTATCTCTGGATCTGCCACAAAGAGATATATGAACAAGGAAAGAAATATAAAGCTGACTATCACTATGTGCTCACCAGCCTTGAGCCCGGCTTCTGGCTGAACGAAGTTCCCCCTGTGGGAGCACACTAACCACCAGTGGGCAACTCCTGTATTAAACATCTGCCCCCTGGAGGTCAGTACACCAGTAACCAGTCATTCCATCATACAGCCGATTTGCATACTAGACTTTTATTATATAGGATGCTGGTGGTCAATATATGCAGACAAAAATGTAATGGGACAGGTAGGAAGCATTTTCTATCTAGTTCATACATACATTGCAACAGAGAAGGCACCACTAGTCTCTAATCTTATGTGTTGGCATCTGGCAGAGTCCCAGACTCCCATGGAGCCTCTGATGCAAAGTAAATAATAGAATGGAAATGGGAACAATCTCACCCAAGCAGAGCTACCTTATCAGCTCAAAGGACAATGGCCTGGTAACACTATAGAATGAAGAAGTAACATCCCTCCACACTCCAACTTTAGTTCTGAAGCAGCATTATTTAAACCATTAAAGATGCTCAGGAGGCTTCATTGGCTGATAATTCTGCTACAAAGGAGGATAAAAATATTTCAGGGGAATGGGGAGCCCCCCATATAATTAGAGCAGAAATAAATTCTTATAATATTTTGTGTGTAGTAATATGGGCTGAATGAAGCTGGAAAAAACACTACATGCTATCTAATAAGTGGTGGGCAACTAGAGAGTAGGAATCTGGTTTTGTTAGATAGCAGTGCCAGTACTTCCAAACACTGCTTCATATGATTTTAAAAATACTTTTTAATTAATTTTTTTTGAAATATTGGTTAATAATGTTATACTAGAGGCCCAGTGCATGAAATTCGTGCACGGAGGGGTGTTATCCCTCAGCCCAGACCTCACCCTCTCCAATCTGAGATCATGCCTAAATGGGAAGTCAGACATCCCTCTCACAATCCAGGACTGCTGGCTCCCAACTGCTCGCCTGCCTGCCTTCCTGATTGCCCCTAACTGCTTTTGCCTGCCAGGCTGATCACCCCCTAACCACTCTGCTGCCAGCCAGATTGGTGGCTAACTGCTACCCTCCCAGCCTGTTTGCCCCTAACTGCCCTCCTTTGCAGGCTTGATTGACCCCAACTGCCCTCCCCTGCAGGCCTAGTCTCTCCCAACTGCCCTCCTCTGCTGGCCATCTTGCGGTGGCCATCTTGTGTCCACATGGGGGCAGCCATCTTGTGTGTTGGAATGATGGTCAATCTGCATATTACTCTTTTATTAGATAGGATTGTTTTCAAGTAATACATTATCTTTATATTGTATTGTGTGTTCACTATCCCAAGTCAAGTCTCTTTTATCAATACTTATCTCCCTTTACCTTCCCCTACCTCCCGCATTCTCCTTTGCCTCTGATAATCAGCATGCTGTTCTCCATCTCTATGACTTTTTGTTTGTCTTTTTTGTTCATTTCACTATTTCATATGTTGTCTTGACTTTTTGAAACTGAGTTGAAGACCAAGCATTCAATTCAGTTGCAAATTTTCATGTGTCTACTCTAACAAGGCTTATGACTGCCATATAAGGAGGAATACATAATTGCAAAAGCTGAACTTCCTATCTTATAGCACAAGTGATATAGAAGAAAGTAGTTATGTCTGACAACCATACTTTTTTCTTTGTAAGACTTTGTTTTTATTGTCACATTTCTCTGAATATAAAACATGTTTGCTACTTTGATGAACATTAAATGACAAAGCTAAAAATGAACTGCAGTACTCTGTTATTTCCTTTATGAGTACAACAAGAGACTATGTTAACCAATGCTTGGCTCTCCTGGTCTTCTCAGACATGCAGCTCAGCTATAATTTCCAGTCCTCCCCTACCCCCCCACCCCCCACCCCCGCAACTATAGGGCCATGTGGTTAGTTCTCACCAAAGGAAGGAGAATAGAAATGCTATGTGTCACTTTCAAACTAAAGTAGATTAGAGAAGTTATCTTTATTCCTCCAGATGCTTTTTGAGTCCTGAATCCCTGAAACACCTGGCCACAATCACACATTTTGGGCTATTGTTTCAATGAACAGTAAACTGCTCTTTTGCTGTAATTGACTTTTCCCTTTTATAACAGGCTACCCTGAAATTTCAATAAGAATGTAATCTTTGTTCTGTTTTATTTGCTCAAAAAAGGGCTGGTTGAATGCAAAATGTAAATATTACATTCTTGAGGGGGAACAGCATATGAAACCCCGAAATGTGCATGTGGATTATCTTGAGCTGAATGCAATTAAGACCCAGCAGACTCAGTAAATGCACTTTGCCTCTCCCTTAACTGCCTAGAAGAACTTAGACAGGGGGCCTGACCCAGAAGGAGAGTTACTACCAGAGATAACTTTTATGTGAAAGACTTACCTACATGGTGTGTGGTGTGGCAAATAATCTGATTGCCAAAATTCTGGTTTTCTTATCTTCCTGTGAATTGGTCTCCTCCTTTGAAGTCCCAGCCCCTATCTTATTTTTTAACTCAGGATGACATATAAGTCTTCATTGTCTAACTGCCTGGAAGTCATCCTATCTTGTAGTACAACTGACAGAAATATTTGGGTCTCCTTTACAGTACTTACAACACTTAGTTTTTCCTGTTATTCTGACTTATGTCAATTTAATTATTAGACCAATGAAAGAACCTAGAAAGGAAAAAGAAGAAAAGTTTTTCACCCTTATACGCTGCATAGAGGCAAATTATTTGTCTTGAAAAAATTAAGGGAAAAAGTTATTAAGAATCTGTATTTGGGGGAGATAAGAGATCAACTGAAGGACTTGTATACATACATATAAGTACAACCAATGGACATAAAAGTCTGGGGAGAGAGGGAATGTGTGAGAGGGAGGGAGGAGGGCAAAAAAAATCAATAAAATGTGTAAATAAATAAATAAATAAAATAAAAAGAAAAAAAAGAATCTGTATTATTCATGTGTTGATTGAAATATGGTAGCAATCATGCTTGGGTAAAAACTGCTGTTTGAATTTTAACCTTGCTATCTGACTTGGACCTTCGATTACTTGCTTAAACAATTGGGTAGTTACAGGAGATTGACTCCCACTGACTCAGTAGCTTCAGGGGTAGAAACTATAGATAACCTTTAGTTCCGCTTTTGTATTATGGGCAAGATAGGGCCACATTCCAATGTTCAGCAGGGTGTGACTGGGAACCAACCCTGTGGGCTGTCCCCAGTCTTTAGAATTTAGTCTTTAGGATTTAGGAACAGATAACTGATTGGCCAGTTCTTTGTCCTGAGGGGCCAATCAGGGTTAGCTGAGGCAGTGACATCACCACAGACCTGAGTAAAACCCCTGGACTGGGCGATATTCACTCTCTTCCTCTTCCGCCATGCTGCCGGCGTGAATGGGACAGCCCATGCCAGCATGGAGAAGGCTCTTTTGTTTATTGCATCAGACTCGGCTCCCTGGTAGTCCTTGGGGATCACGAATTAGTCTGGGATCCCCAGCCAGGACCATGAGGAACCCCAATACGGAGAGTCTGACTGGCCGTGGTAGGTGTGTGTTTGTCTGAGTTTTTGTGTGAGCGCTCTGGAGGGACTGCCCCTCCATTGGGGCTCTCATCTGGGTGTTTGCCGGCTGCTGCGTCAGCCAAGGTTTGAGCCCAGATTCGAATCTGTAATAAATTCTAGCATGCTTAATCAAATTGGCTCCGGTGGTCCATCTCTTGGGGACTCGCTCCATAACATTGATTATCTCTGTATATACTGATCTTGGTTCCTGATACCAAGATATGGAAAGATCTGATAAAGGTTTTGGTTGTTTGATTGTTATGGAGCGAGTCCCCAAGAGATGAACCACCGGAGCCAATTTGATTAAGCATGCTAGAATTTATTACAGATTCGAATCTGGGCTCAAACCTTGGCTGACGCAGCAGCCGGCAAACACCCAGATGAGAGCCCCGATGGAGGGGCAGTCCCTCCAGAGCGCTCACACAAAAACATAGACAAACACACACCTACCGCTGCCAGTCAGACTCTCCGTATTGGGGTTCCTCATGGTCCTGGCTGGGGATCCCAGACTAATTCGTGATCCCCAAGGACCACCAGGGAGCCGAGTCCGATGCAATAAACAAAAGAGCCTTCTCCATGCTGGCATGGGCTGTCCCATTCACGCCGGCAGCATGGCGGAAGAGGAAGAGAGTGAATATCGCCCAGTCCAGGGGTTTTACTCAGGTCTGTGGTGATGTCACTGCCTCAGCTAACCCTGATTGGCCCCTCAGGACAAAGAACTGGCCAATCAGTTATCTGTTCCTAAATCCTAAAGACTAAAGACTGGGGACAGCCGGCAGGGTTGGCTCCCAGTCACACCCTGCTGAACATTGGAATGTGGCCCTATCTTGCCCATAATACAAAAGCGGAACTAAAGGTTATCTATAGTTTCTACCCCTGAAGCTACTGAGTCAGTGGGAGTCAATCTCCTGTAACTACCCAATTGTTTAAGCAAGTAATCGAAGGTCCAAGTCAGATAGCAAGGTTAAAATTTAAACAGCAGTTTTTACCTAAGTATGATTGCTACCATATTTCAATTGTGTGTGTGTGTGCGTGCATACATGCATGAGTATTAGTTTGTGTATCTAATTCATTGGTTCATATTTTCACTTTGTACCAGTGAATATTTTCAGTTTATAATATATGAAAATTTGTAATCATTTGGGCTCTGATTCCCTGCTACCAAGTGATTAACATTAATTATAACTACTTACTAACTATGATGGCTCATCCAATGCTACCTTTGTTATCTGCAGCATTATTTAGGAAGGTGATTTTCTGAAACACTAATCTGAAGTCTCTTTTTGAAAATATTGTAAGCCAGATTAACATTTTAAGGTCTCATTTCCAATAGTCAATTGTCAATGCAAAAAAATACTATATATACCAGTACAATATAATCTATAATAATAAAAGCATAATATGCTATTTAGACCAGACAGCCAAACAACATTCTGGACATCATTCCTTTTGGACGTCCTTCCAAATGACCTTCCGAAAGCCATAATGGTGAGGGCTGAGGCAGAGTGGGCTGCGGTGATGGGGTGAGGTAAGGCAGATGTAGTTAGGGGTGATCAGGCAGGCAGGCAGAGTGGTTAGGGATGATCAGCCAGGCAGGCAAGCAGACAAGTGGTTAGGAGCCAGCAGTCCTGGATTGTGAGAGGGATGTCCAACTGCTGGTTTAGGCCCAATCTCACAGGATGTCCTGCAGTTGGACATCCCCTGAGACCCTGATTGCAAGAGGGTGCAGGCTGGGCTGAGAGACCTCCCCACACATGCTAGTGCACAAATTGTGTGCACTGGGCCTCTAGTATTTAAATAAATATATTCTTAAGTGTACTTATATGCCATGTTTTCATCAGGTCCTTTTCTCCATTCAGAGAATTATTTCCCTTTTAGTCTTTAGTTTCAGGTATGGAGTAAACCCATTTCACTCTCATACCCATTAAATATCATTGAAAGAAGAATGGAAAGAGGGAGAACTATCCAACTTGGCATTTATGAATATTAATACTACTAATTCTCCCCATTCATCTTGGATGTGACATGGGAAAAACACAGCTTTTAGTGACCTCTTTTGTCACTTCTCTCTGCTAAGTGAATCAAATCAAAGTGGTATAAGAGGTCACTCAACCTGCATAAAAATTCACATCAGGAACATAAGTGCAAGAAGAAAATGAATTATGTTAAAACATCAAATGGTATATACATTTGGAATTTTTACATGCTAAAGCATTTTTTAAAATATTTTTAAAATTCATCTGATTCAAATAATATAGTTGACTATTAGTGGAGTAAGACTGGAGATGGAAATGTGTTCTGTAAGCTAAAATTAATTTTAGACTGAAATAAAGAATAAAAGGCACTTATTTGAACAAAAAGAAGTTGTAGCCTGAGGAACAGATTCAGGTAGCAACCTAAATTGTGTTTTGCATTGACAAGGAAGGCTATCTTTTGTGGCAAAAGTTCCCACCAAGGTTCTCAATTAGGTCCATTTTATGTAAATGAATAGTCCAAGTTGTGCAGTTCTGATAGGAATGGCAGGTTCTCAGTTCATTGGTAGCAAGGTGAAACCAGGTTTCCCCTGAAGTGGTTGACTCAGACAGTAAACAACTGTGACTCAGTGCAGGAAGCCGAGAATTCAGTCTGAGGTTCTTCCTAGTTTACAGGGTACTCCAGTAGCCTCTGTCAGCAAATGGCCCTTAGGCTCTTACTATTTATAAAATTTGGGCCTTCAGTTAATCATGAAAAGCCCATCTCAGCAGATAAATTCCTTCCAGAAATTCCACATCAAATGAATCTTTCTTCTCTGGGTCCTTAGTTCCAATATTTCATTTTAACAGAAGTGTTGTAATAATCAGCAGCCTGAAAATTGAGATAAAATATATTACTTAAATATACTATATAATGAAGCATCACTTAAGTACTGACTTCTGTGTGTGTTTGATGACTAGGAGAAAACAGAAAGTAGAGAGAAGAGCGGGCAATGATTTATAAGGTATTAGAAAGGTGGATTTTACACATAGGATTTACTGTTCTTTCTAGCTTCAGGGTGTGGGGATACGAATTTCTTTTGTGTCAAGAAGGTGAGGCACCTGGAGGCTACAGCCTTATTTGTAGGCACCAAAATTTCTTCAAAGGTATAGTTGTCTTGATATTCCCAGCAATTTTATCTTATCTTCTGGTTGAACAATTACTGAAACTCACTCAACATTGGAGGGTGTTTTCTCTCAAATCTGCTGTTAACTGACTTTAGACAAGCCCCTCAGACACTCAGGCTGGCTTCATGATTTTTCAGGTGTTGACTTTGCCCTGGATTCATTTTTCAAAATTTGATCCCAGATCTAATATTCTAGGACCTAAGGATATAATCTAGGGGTCTGAACTTGGTAGAAAATGGTAGAAGACAGAGGAGGGAGGGAGAGAGAAGTGTTTCCATTTATTGCCCAGGCAATGCTTTTCCTGGTCTTTTAACTCTTTGTCACTCACAGATAATGAGCATGCAAATTTCTAAGGTGCCTTTTATTGTCAAATGACATCACTACTAATATTAACAAAAATAGCAACAGCAAAGAATCTTTTTTTATGAATATAATAGACACTGTGTTCCTTTTTTTAACACTTAATCTCCCAAGCAATGTGTTAAACATTTTACATGCATTAAAGGCCTTCATGCAAATCTTCATGCAATTCCACTGTGGCAAACACTATTATCAGTCCCAGTTTACAGAAGTGAAAATTTAGGTTTATTCCTGGAAAGTAGTATAAATTACAATGCAATGTCTAGAGATGTTCAAGGATTTAAAAAATATGAGTTAAAGGTACCCTGAAAGATATTACATTAAATATGTTGTTATAATAAAAAAAATCTTTCAAAATAAAATTTCTTTAATGCTTCGACATCAAAAAATAATTTTTTATTGGCCTGAACCCACCACCTCCCCATTTTTTTCTGTACTCAGGAAACCCTGTGACTGTACTGTTGTGCTTAATCTAATTCTTTTTAGAGATTTTTATATGCAAACTATATTTCTTAAGTTTCTAAGCAATTTTTAAAAATATATTTTTATTGATTCAGAGAGGAAGGGACAGGGAGTCAGAGAAACATCAATGATAAGAAAAAGCCATTAATAGGCTGCCTCCTATACACCTCCCACTGGGGTAGAGACCACAACCCTAGCATGTGCCCGGACCTGGAATTGAACCATGACTTCCTGGTTCATAGGTCAGTGCTCAACCACTGAGCCACAGTGACTGAGCGCTAACTAGTTTTTATGCTTCAATCTTATTGTATGTTATATTTTCAGTCTCCTTGGTTTTATTTTTGAAAGTCTCAGCAAAATACTTATATAACCTCTGCTCTAGGCCTTTTCACAAATTGGCAGGCTGCTAAACGACTCATTTTTCAAATCTCCCTCTTGCTATCTCAGTAAAACTGCTTACCTGTATTTTCCGGCGTATAAGACGACTTTTGAAAGGAAAAAAAGTCAACCGAAAATCGGGGGCAAAAGACCAAAATTGCACAAAAATTACCTGCAGATCTTGACGGCAAAGTAAGTCTTTTCTTTGAAGTGGGGGGTAGTCTTATACAGCGAATATAGGCCTAAACCTATGTTTTAACTGTAAAATTAGGGGGTCGTCTTATATGCAGGAAAATACGGTAAGTTCCCATTCAATACTCCATGTAAGCCTTAAACGTTCTTGAAGATTTCTGGAATTCCAAAAAAAAATGTTTATTTTCATGGTGACTTCTATTTCTAACTTGGACTTCTCAGTTTCTGGTTTGTTTTCCACCCTCTTGATGCTTGACCATTCAGAAAGTTTTTGTGAGGGCTGGAGGTAGGTTATTAGGACATTGGTTAGACGTGGCAAGAAAAAGAAATCCTGAGATATTCTCAATTAAAATGAGAACAGCAGAAGAGTGACAGAAAGAGACAAAAAAGTTAGCTTGTTAATAGCTATGGACCAGCTCTGATAAAAAACAAAACAAAAACTGCTCACATTCCTAAATATCTGTTGGAATTTAGGATAAAATTTTAGCTGGCTATTTCCATGATTATCCAAAAGAGCGAAGAGTCAGGCACCATAGAACCAAGGGCTTCTCCTTCTTATTTATACACTAGTAGCCTGGCAAGTGTGGCTCAGTGGTTAAACACTGACCTACGGATCAGAATGGTGTGGTCTGATTCCCAGTCAGGGCACTTATCTGGGTTGCGGGTTCAATCCCCAGTGTGGGGCATGCAGGAGGCAGCCAATCAATGATTTCCTCTCATCATTGTTGTTTCTATCTCTCTCTCCCTCTCCCTTCCTCTCTGAAATCAATAAAAATATACTTTTTGAAAAAAGAGACAAGCTTCCCAATCTACTTTCCACAGCTGATCCACACAGCAGACACTTCTTCCTGTGGTCTCTGCTGCCCCCCAGAACTAGCCCATCCCTTTTGTCTACATTTAATGCAAATCCTTTCAAAATGGCTTACATCTTTGCAAGCCATACGGGAGAACTGCACTGCAACTCGGGGTGTTTCTCTGGGCAGGATAGTTCCCAGGTCCTTGTTTGTTGGAGTCAAAGAATGAAACCAAGGACAAAAGGTGCTATAGCAAAAGGTGGCAATTTATTGAGAAACAAGTACAGACCTGCATGTGGAGAGGGGGAAAGACTCCCACAACACAGACTCCCACTGGGGAGGGGGTAAGACTCCCAAAAAGTCCCTCATTTCCACAGTTTATAAGGGCTGCGGATCTTTGTGCCTCAATATTCCTCTGATTGGTCACTCTCCACCTTAGATTGGTTACTATAGCAACTCCTGAGGGCAAACCTCAAGTGAAATAAGTGAGGTTCCCTCCTTCTTCTCCGTTATTGTTTCCCTATTTCCTCTGGACTTTCTTCTTCCCTCTCTGAATGAGGGGCTTCCTTCCCTTTATTCTGTAAATGTGTACCTTCTGCTACTCCCAGCTCCCTGGTCTTACAAAAATGTACCCTTTGCAGCTTTTTTCATGCACCTCTTAATTCCTAAAATTTCCTAAACCTATTTCACCTCTAAAAACTCCTTTCATAAGCATGTGAAAATGCTTGCTAAATTCTGGGACCATTAGCATGTTTTCTTTTCTACCTAGCCATGCTGCTGAGGGTTCAAACTTCATGCCCCAAGACCGGTACTCTTTTTGTTGGTGTTCTTTTGCTAGCAATGGCTTAATAAACCCTTTCTTTTAAAAAGGCTTTTAGCAGTGAAAGTTATTTTATTTATTTATTTTCGTTTGTTTAACAGATGGAGACTGACATCATAGAACCTAAAAATAACAAATATTGCAGATTATTTTTTTAACTGCAATGTGGCTATGCCACCTCTGGGGAAATATCACTGGTTATCTATGCTGAGGCTCCCAGGTATTCAGGTTGCTGCCCAACACTGGTTCCTTCAAAAGTAACTAACTACTGTTGATATCTGGAGATCTTCCCTTTCAGTGTGGAGAGTAGGTTTATCAAGTTACATCTGCAAGGATTGTTAGCAGCAAAACAGCACCAGAATGTTAACAGAGCTCGGTTCAGCAACCTCACTACTTGAGTTCAGCAAAGAAAGAATTAAGAACTAAGGAACTCAAACCATAAGATAAAGTTTATTTAGAAAGTCAGAGAAGCAAAAAAGGTGAGCCATCTGGGCTGTCTGGGCTCAGGAAATGAGTTACACAAACAAAAGAAGGGCCTTAGAGTTTAGGGAAAAGAAATAGAGAACTTACCTTGAGGAAATACAAGGGTATGCTTAGAGAGAGAAAGAGGGTTTGCTGAGTTCTTTGTCTTGAGGATTTTTATCTGCAAATATCAGGGGAGGATTTCAATAGAGTATTTATCAGCTTTCTAGGTGTGTCCTTTCAGGGTCCTGGTCTCCACTGATTGGTTGGAGCCAGGGCAGGGAGTCATTAGTCTTAGCAGACTTGGCGTTGCTCCACTCGGACTTGCTGCTTTTCTGGGCCTGGAGCTGAAACACCACTGAGGCCTAGGTATTATTTTTAGAGCTTAATGCTTAAGGGAGTGGTCATGCAAAGGCTTGTTATGGGAGTTGTATGAGGCAATGCTTTTGCCCCCTTGTTCCTACTCTATGGGGTCTACCACATGAATAGTGTCATAAAAGGTCAGGGGTTCTAAATCACATGACCAGTGATATGCTAGGAAAGGAAAAGGGAAGGGAGGGTCCAAACTGCATGACCAGTGTTATGAAAGATCAGGGAGTCTAAAGCACATGACCAGTGATATGCTAGAAGGAAAGGTCACTCTGGGGATAAGATTTAATCTTATAATTGTCCATTGCTAGGCACCTGGGGGTTTCCATATCTGGCCTATCATTCCTACTCTGTGCATGTCTGACTAACTGCCTACTATATGGTAACTTAGAAAAAAAATAAGGATTTGTCTATCAAACAATATTGGAAACCTAAAGGAGATAATTAAACATTTAAAGGAAGATAAGAAGAGATGAAGAAACAGTATTTTTTTTTTTCCTAATGGGGAATTTTGAGAGCTCCAATGTTGTACTTGTGATAATAGGGAAGGTTGCTATTTGGACACATAAAAAAATAGCAAGCACAAATAAAGTAGCATACATTTTGACAAAATTTATCAAATTAAGAACTTAAAATTGGTGAAATATGTTGTATGCATCGTTAATAAAGATCATTTTTAAATGACATACAATAAAACGGTACTACCTCAATAACAAGTGTATTAGTTAGGTTCCCCCAGAGAAAGAGAACATGTAGAATATAAGGAATTGGCTAGTGCAATTATGAAGGCTGAAGAGACACACAATTTGCCATATGCAAATTGGATATCAGCAAAGCTGATGATGCAGTTCAGCCTGAGTACAAAGGCCTAAGAAACAGTCAGTGGTGTAAATCCCAGTGGGAAGGTCAGAGATCTGAGAGGAGCCAGTTCAGTGAGGGAGGAAAAAGGTAGGAATTCCTCCTCTCTCATTCTTTTGTTCTATTCAGGCCCTTAAGGGATAAGGTAATGTCATTATCCACATTGGAGAGGGCAATTTATTGTGCTCACTAATTCATATGTTAATCTAATCCTGAAACACCTCAGGGACACACCTAGAAATAAAGTTTAATCTGAGCACTATGTTCCCACTCAAGTTGACATGTAAAATTAACCATCACTACTCTGTCCCTTATTAATTTAGCACCCATATGCAACTCCTTAAGCCAATAACTTTCAGATAAAGACAATAACAGGTTACAGTTCTGCCTAACATGATACAACTATCTTGTGTATAACTGAAAATTTACTTACCCCTTCCCAGAAGAGGAGGTAAAGTCCTTGAGTGATATTTACTCTTCTCCTTGATATCACATCATTTAAATACTATTTATGTAAAATTAACACTTAAATACCAAGGTATAAAATTAATACATCCTGTATTAGATAAAGAAATAGAGAGGAAAAAAAGAAAAATATGGAAATAAACAAACACACATACAAACATATTTATAACAAAACAAGTAGAAAATATTCACAATTATAGTCCTGTCTGTAAATGGTCACATAATTATAGCTGATATATGTACATGTATATGTATATGTATATGCATATGCATATGCATATGTATATATGTATCCCCTTACCACATGGCCAGTCAAGTTGACACATAAAATTAACAATCATATCAAGATTAGAAAGGAATGTGTTCAAACACAATTTGAATTATTCCATTAGTTGGAAAAAATATGTGGCAGTTTCAAAAAATTCTAAGAGAAATCATAAGGGTTGTTATGTAAGAAAAATGAAGTAAATCATTTGTGTCTATAAGAGTTATAGGCAAAATGGCCTGCTTAATTGAGAATAAGTGTTTTGCCTTTGTAAATGTAATGTCTGTTCATTGTAGACAGATAAAAAAATATAAAGAAAATTTATGTCCACTTTGGAGAAGTGTCTATTTAGGTCCTTTGCTTATTTTTTAATTGGATTATTTATCTTCTTTTTATTAAATTTTATGAGTTTCTTATATATTTTGAAGATTAACCCCTTATTAGATGTATCATTGGCAAATATATTCTACCCTGAAGTGGGGTCTCTTGTTTTTTTGTTTTTTTTTTTTTTATCTTTATTGATTACAGAAAGGAAGGGAGAGGGAGAGATTGAAATATCAATGATGAGAAAAGATCATAGATCAGCTGCCTCCTGCAAGCTCCCTACTGGGAACTGAGCCCACAACCAGGGCATGTGCCCTTGACCAAAATCAAATCTGGGACCCTTCAATTCGCATGCTGATGCTCTATCCACCTAGCAACCAGCTTTTGCCATGCAGAAGCTTTTTATTTTCATGTAGTCATATTTGTATATATTCTCCTTAATTTACATTGTCCTAGGAGATGTATCTGTAAACATATTGCTAAGAGAAATGTCTGAGATTTTGGTGCCTATGGTTTCTTCTAGGATTTTTATGGTTTCATATATTACAGTTAGGTATTTTATCCACTTTGAGTTTATTCTTGTGTATGGGAAAAGGACCTAAATAGATTCTTTGCCAAAGTGGACATATAGAAAGCCAAGAGACATATGAAAATATGTTCAAAGTCTCTAATCATCTGAGAGACACAAAGGAAAATGACAATGAGATATAACTTCACACTTGTCAGAATGGCTATCATCAACAAATCAACCAATGACAAGTGTTGGCAGGGTAGTGGAGGAAAGGGAACCCTGGTACTGCTGGTGGAATGCAGACTGGTGCAACCATTATGGAAAACAGTATGGAGTTTCCTAGAGAAATTAAAAATGGAACTCCTATTTGATCCAGTAATCCCACTTCTAGGAATATAATCCTAAGAAAGCTCAAACACTCATCAGAAAGAATATATTTATGCACCTGTATGTTCATAGCAGTGCAATTTACAATTGCTAAGACTTGGAAACAGCTTAAGTGACTATCAGCCGATGAGTAGATAAAAAACAAAACAAAAAACATTGTACATTTGCACAATGGAATATTATTCAGCAATACAAAGAAAGACTCTTATCATTTGCAACAGCATGGATAGACCTGGAGAGTATTATGCTGAGCGAAATAAGCCAGTCAAAGAAAGATAATTATCAGATGATCTCACTCATATGGGTAATCTAATGAACCACATAAACTGATGATCAAGAATAGACCCAGAATCGTTGAACCATGAACAGACTGCTGAAACCATAGGGAAGACAGCAGAGGATGGGTGGGAAAAGATTACCCAATGAACTTGTATGCGATGTGCATAACCTGTGGACACAGACAATGGATTAGTAAGGGCCTGAGGGGTGGGAGGATGGGAGCAGGCTGGAAGAGGTTAATGGGAGAAAAAGGAGGACTTACATAATACTTTTAACAATAAAGATTAAAAGGAAAAATATATTAGTAAGAGATAAAAAATAAAATTTAAAAATTACGCATAAGCCACAATTTCTGAGTTATTTCATATTAATATTTTAAAGAATTTCTTCCTAGTCATTTTTCTTAGGATTGTCTTATTTTGTATTTTCTCTAATATAATAACCATGTTATGAATATAAAAATTGTATTTATTCTTTTAGTAGTATAAATATTTTTAATGTAGTTTGTATGTTTGCATAATATAATATCCATTGTGTAGATAAATATATTTAGCATTCCTATTTTAGTCAACATGTGTGCATTTTTAAAAATATTTCAACTTATCCTGCTATCAATATCATTATAAAATTTTTGCCTATATGTCTGTTCATTCATTTAGGTCTAAACTTTGAGCTCATGAATCTATGACTATGATTTTTTTGTTGTTGTTATGGGAGAAACTATAGATTCCCAGAAAATTTACATTTTAAACTCTGCTACAGTGTATATACTGTCTAAACTATTTTGGTTTTAATAGTAATGACTATTACATTTTGCTTTTATTTGGGTACTTTGATAGCTTAGAATGATCAAAATTGTTTTCTCCTTTACATTTTCAGATGTTTAACTAGTTAAGAGTTTTAATTGTTTAACTAATTAGGAGTTTAAAATGTGTTCACATATAATGATGAAGTAGAGCCTTATGCTATCAAAGAAATGCATGATTGAAATACAAAAAAAGAAAAATGACACTTAATTAATATAAGCAAAGATGGTAAAAGGCCCATTCCTAGTTGCAACCAAGCATAGAGCATAAAACATCTAACTGAAATACTTTTTACTTTTTAAAATCAACTTTGATTGCCTTTTAGGTGTTTACATTTTTCCCTAAAAGAAAGTGATTGTTTAGACTGACTATAAATCACATTGCTTTGTACCCTGAATCATCATTGCAGAAACAAAGAAATTTTTTACAAGAAAAATTGCTTCCTTCCCTTGATTATGAAGGAATGTTGTAATTTATTACACTCAAAGTCCCATGATCACAAAATGTGACCACTAGGAATTTTATTATAGAACCACTTGATAATCAATGGTGCGGATATCCTGTTGCTTATGAAAAAGTAACTGCCATTACCACTGTAATCTGGCAAAGGCTGTGAAAAGAAAGTCTGAGTATAAAAATAAATCCAAAGGATTACTGTTTATCTTGTGTATTGAGCATCTAGTTAAAGTGACACAGAAACATGAACAGTTAATTTTGTATATATTTTTTAATTATGGGGTAGCCCTAATAATAATGCTGAGACATGGAACCATGTTTCAAATCTAGGATGACTATAAGATAAAATCAATTTTATTTTTAAAACAAGAAAGACATTGTTTTCCAAAGAGTATTATCATTCTAGTATATTCTGAAATAATAGACCTTATTTAAGAGTCCTTATTAGAAACTCACAAGTCCTTGCTTGTTTTAAAACAAAATCATTACAATCAAAGTCTTTTACAGAAATTATTTGTAAGGACATTGCATTCATTTTCTACTGCTGCCAAAAATTTAGAGACTTAACACATTTTGTTATCTTGCAGTTCTGTTGCTTAGAAGTTTGACATCGGTATCATGAGGCTGAAATCTGAAATCTGTTGTGGGGTCGAACCCTGGGTTCAAAATAAGACCACCGGAAGCTGATGATTGATTTAAAAAAGCAGGCAAGGATTTATTGAAAAACTGGCCAGGACAGTCGCAAGAGCACCACACGCAGGTAGACTCCACAGGACCCACTCTTCCAGGGGTAGGCAGTTCTTTTTAAAGGTTCAAACCACAGGAATTTTCCTTTGTTCTAAATTCTAAAGGCTGGGAACCTTGGAATGTGGCCCTAACTTGCAATAGCCAATATCACAGAAGCAGAGCTCAGATGTTATCTACAGTTTCTATCTCTGAAGGTTATCTACATTTTCTATCTCTGGAGCTATTGAGTCAGTGGGAATCAATCTCCTGTGGTCCTGGTCCCAGGCAAGGGAAAATTGCCTTAGCCTCCAGGTCTCCACCTGGAAGCTGAGGTAAATATCTTGTGTTTAATCAGGTGCAGGAGCCAGACTAGAGAGATTAAAATTCAAACAGCAATATTTACCAAAGTATGGTTGCTACTATATTTCAAAATCTGTCTAAACTGGGCTGCATTTTTTCATGGTGGCTCTAAAGAAATAATAAATTTCCTTGTTCATTCAGGTTGTTGGCAGAATTCAATTCCTTATGATTGTAGGACTCAGGTCTTCTTTTGCTTGTTGGTTGTCAGATGAAGGTTATTCTCAGCATCTTGGTTCTCAACCTTTCTAATGCCACGGTGGCATGTAGGGTCACCTAAGACCATCGGAAAACACAGATATTTACATTATGATTCATAATGGTAGCAAAAATTACAGTTATGAAGTAGCAACAAAAATAATTTTATAGTTTGGGATTGCCACAACCTGAGAAACTGTATTAAAGGTTTGTGGCATTAGAGAAGTTGAGAGCCACTGACTAGAGCTATCCAATATTCCTTGGCTCCTGGTCCCCTTCCTTCATCTTCAGGACAGTAACAAGCTGGTGGAATCTCTCACATTTCAAATCTCTCCTAGCTTTGCTTCCTTTGTTTCAGATCTATGGACTCACTCTTCTAACTTCCACTTTCACTTTTAAGGACTGCTGTGATGACATTGGACCCACTGGAATAATCCAGAATAAACTTTCTATTTCATGGTCTCCTCCTAATTGCTCTCCCTTGCTAAGTGGGTATTTCAAAGTTTTATTGGTCACATGAGTTGATGAGATAAGTAAATATTTGGAAACGATCTACTTGTGTTGCTCAGGGTGGTTGATGTGAAATTAGTTTCATCTTGTATTTATATTCCCAAAACTATAGTTGGGTTAATTTGAATGCAGGGAGGAGGAAAAGGGAAGTAGATGACATGGATACTCTTCAAATGACCAATTCAAGATTTTACCTTCCTTTCTGGAAAATACTCTATACCTATGAATAATTGAAAAAAACATTTCAGATACAAACAACTAGTTTGTGAGCGTATTTGTTTATGTGAATGCATAAAGTGGGAATGGAGTCCAATATAATTGGACAACTCTAGGTTCAGATGTAATATTTTTGGCTTTAAAAAACTAGCTTTGTTTTTTAAATAATTAAAAATAACTCCATTTCTGAACATGTGGTAGTAGTTGAGAAGTAAATTACATATCCATATATATAAAAGGTTAATATGCTAAGAGTAGGTCCAGATAATGAACTCACATAGCATTGCCTGTTTCCTCTCCTTAGTGACAACTAGTCTCCTTGCAGATTTTTCAACCCAGGAACAAGTCTTGCTAAATAGCCATGTGGAAACATTTTACACTTTAACCAAATGTCTGTGAAGCATTTTTCCATGCCTTATCTTATTTGATCTTCAGGAAAGTCCTGGAGTAGGTAGATAGAAGATTTGGTGGAATCCTATTTTCTTTTTATTAGTGGGAAAATGGAGATTTAGAAAACTTAGAAACTTTACTCGACTGAAAAGAAGTAATAAATGGTGGACTTGAAAATGATTTCAGGTTTTCTCACTGCGCAGAATATAGTCAAACATTGCTGCAGTTAAATATTTTACCCTTTGTTCTCCCTGTGTGATCTACAATAATAATCTGCTTTGTGTTGATATTTACTGCTATGTTGCTGACAATTACCTGAAAGAGAAGTTGGGGTGCTTCACTAGGCTGGAAAAAGTTTAGCTAAATCAGAAAGCAAGTCTAATTAAGCAAGTTAATTATATATATATATATATATATATATATATATATATATATGGCTAAGTTGACTTGCACATGCACAATACATATAAAGCTCTCACTGGTGCCAATTGCACGCATGTGTTTTCATCTGTCATTGTCAATCATGAATTTGGTTGATACTTCTATCATAGAGAAAGAGCAAATAACAATATTAAAATATTTCTATTAATTAATTTCCTTTCAATGTGCATGAATTCATGCACCAGGCCACTAGTATGACTATATTTATATCTAAAATATAACTTGAGTTGTAGTGTGAATTGAATAATTATCTACATTTAATTTAGCAATAAATATTTATATTGACATAGAACCAGACAAGGGCTTGTTTGTTTTTCAAATTTGTGTACTTGAATTAGGTACTAAATAATAATTTAGTAAATAGTTGTTAAGTCTGTTAAGGAAAGTAGGTTTTATTTATGTGTTTAATAGGCCATCCACTGGAGAAATTTTGTTTCTTCTATACAAAATAATTTTATCTTATTTATACAATGCTTATTAAGGAGTAAAAAAATATAGGGAGTCGTGCCTAATTATGTGAAGGAAATATGTAATTGTAAAATAATTATAGTAAAGAATTACACTAGTCTTAGAAAACAATTTTCAGTACTTGGGCAGGAATTTTGCAAAATGACAACTGAAATTAATCTCATTTCAACATTCATTATGAAAAAAAATGAATGTTACTCTTCAAGTATTATTGAGTAAAAGAAAGCTGTAATACACATATATGTGCTTTGTATGAATCATTTAACCAAAAAAAAGAAAAAGATAAAATGTCACAGGAGCCCTCCAAATGCAATTTTTAAAAGGATGTGAGGAATGTGCCAATTGGGGTTGCAGAACCATTATATTAATGCTAGTCATTTGAGAGCTCATTTGGGGTTGTTCTCTTAGTGACAGAAAAAAATAATTTGGTTAAATAATTGAACTTTAAAGACAGTTGATCCTCAGAATGATAATCTAACTTTAGCATCTTTAGTAGTAATCACAAAGTGAACAGAAAAATCTCAAAAAACTATGGACCATTTACTTTCTCTTTGTCAAGTAAAGGAAAAGGGAAGAAAACTGGGTATGTCTAATGTGCAATGCATGTTAAAAGCTACAATATGAAAAATTTCTTCAGAATAATTTCCTTCTATGGCTTCTTTGAGATAGTACATTTGCATAGCTTTTTTTTTTTTTGGGAAAATTCCATTTCAAGAAGTTCCTTGTAACTATTATAAAAATAGAAAAATTGTTGCTAACTGATGCTTAAAGACATTATCTGGAGAAACATTCCGTACTCCTCATCAGAGGCTGTACAACTAGTTTAATATCTTTGAGTTTTTCCACTTCTTAAAATAACTGAATCAAAAGACTTTTACCAGAGTATTAACAATGATATATCAGGTACCCCAAACCCTTATGGTCTAGTTTTAGTTTGATTTCACAAAACATAGATGACTTTGATATATATATTTTTTCATTCAGATAATAAATACTTTTTTTAAAATTTGCCATTGTTAGTGTTGGTAAATGTTGAATCCATTAGAATTAGAGATAGTTGATATTTCAATGATCATTACTTGGTAATGTAATGTGCAGTGCTTTTATTATTAAGTTACAAAAGATTTAAGACTCAAAGTACTTTTCTTAAAATAGATATTTTATACTTAAACATCCCCCTACCTCAATGTAAGTTAAAACTACAAAGGGGTTGCAAAAATATTTGCATCCATTGGAGCATACATAAGAAATACTCAGTTATCATACTTCAACCACAAAGTATGTGGAGGGTTTCCTATTCCACATGCAAGGAGATTGGAAGTCTTTCCATACTAACAGGTAAAGTTGGAAAAATCAACAATTCTTCTTATATCCATAAGAGAGTGGAGGACACCTCTCAACCTACTGCCCCAAGTTTGGAGAAACAAATGAAAAATAGACTGAACCAGGCTTAGTGGAGTAGAGACTCTCAAACAGAAACGGCCATGGGATCCAGTGCTAGAATAGGACAACTTGAACTATAAATGAAAAATTGCTAGAGGCTCAGTGTGGACAACTCTGAGAGGTTAAAAACTGCAGGGCAACCCAGTCATAAGGCGGGCCCACAATATTAAGAGAATTATCTAACAGAGCATGAGCAGGTTCCCACAGTATATATCAGGGAAATATTGTGTCCTGCTGCTGACAGGGGGAGGGAAAAAGAAATAATTTTGAAATATGCCAGAGCACTCTGTTCCTCTTAACAAGCCCTGCTTTCAAGGGAAATTAATTAACCAGATCCTAACTTGCTAGAGTAATATTTAACCTACTAAGTGACCTGGGGAAGGGAAACATCCAACTCCAGCCCATTCTAGCCATACTGCACAACCTAAGGGAAAAGAGAAAAACTGAGAAACACTTGTGAAGTCAAGAGGTAGACTCACTAAAAGACCTAATCATAGGAATATATAGTGTTTCCAGTCTCCCCCTATGCCTCATCACCATTTTACTAAAGGCCCGTTTAAGCTAGTTCTTTTCACTGGATACACCGGGTTTATCAAGAAAAAATTACAAAGCATACAAAAAGGAGAAAAAATATGAAGAGATAGAGCAAGTGTCAAAATCAGACATAGCAGGGATGTTGAAATAACCAGACTAGGGATTTAAAACAACTATAATCAATATGCTAAGGGCCCTAATGGATAAAGTAGACAACATTCAAGAACAGATGGACAATGTTAACAGAGAAATAGAAATTCTAGGAAAGAAAGAAAAATAAATTGTAAGAAATGTTAAAAGAAGTTCTTTAAAGAGAACGAAAATAATACAAGTTAGTAAAAATAAAGAAAAGAATCAAAAGAAATAAGTGAAGAAAAAAAATTAACAATTTTATTTTATTATTAATTTATTTAACAACAGTGATAGTTTGTTCAAAATATAACAAAAACAATGTATTCAATTATGCATGCTTAGGTATATCTCTCTATATACAATATATCTCTGTAGGTATAGTTATATGCTTATATATACTTATATATAAATGGAATGAATGACAGCAATGATTTAAGAGATAGAAAGGAGAAATTATGATAATTTTGTTATAAGATACTCATGCTATCCATAAAATAGTATAAAGTTGTTTTAAATGTATTTTGCAACCTATAGGACAACCACCAAAAAGTTTGTTTTTAATTTCTTTATTGAGGAAGGTGTTACAAATGTGTCTTTATTCCCCCATTATCCCTCTAATCACCCCCAATCATGCCCTCAAACCCCCTTGTGTCCATTGGTTAGGCTTATATACATGCATACAAGCCTTTTGGTTGATCTCTCCCCATTACTCCCACCCTCCCATACCTTCTCTCTGAGGTTTGATGGTCTGATCAATGCTTCTCCATCTCTGGATTGTTTTTGTTCATCATTTTATGTTGTTCATTATAGTCCATAAATGAGTGAGATAATGTGATATTTATCTTTCTCTGACTGGCTTATTTCACTTAACATAATGCTCTCCAGTCCCATCCATGCTGTTGCAAATGGTAAGAATTTTTTCTTTTTTCCTGCAGCCTAGTATTCCATTGTGTAGATGTGCCACAGTTTTTTAATCCACTCATCTGTTGATGGGCACCTAGGCTGTTTCCAAAGCTTAGCTAAGGTGAATTGTGCTGCTATAAACATAGGGGTGCATATATATTTTCTGACTGGTATTTCTGGTTTCTTGGGGTATATGCCTAGAAGTGGGATCACTGGGTCAAATGGGAGTTACATTTTTAGTTTATTGCAGAAACTACATACTGTTCTCCACCTTGGCTGCACCAGTCTGCATTCGAATCAGTAGTGCAGGAGGGTTCTTTTTTCTCTGCAACCACACCAGCACTTATCTTTTGCTGATTTGTTTATGAAAGCCATTCTGACAGGTACTGCATTGTCCTTTTGATTTGAATCTCTCAGATGATTAGTGACTTTCAGCATGTTTTAATATGCCTTTTGGCCTTCCTTCAGTCTTCTTTCAAAAAGTATCTATTTAGGTTTGTTTCCCATTTTTTGATTGGGTTGTTTATCTTTCTTTTGTTAAGTTGTATGCGTTCTCTGTATATGTTGGAGATTAAATCCTTATTGGAGATAACATTGGCAAATATATTCTCCCATGCAGTGGGCTTTGTTGCTTTTTTGTTGATGGTTTCTTTTGCTGTGCAAAAGCTTTTTATTTTGATGTAGTAGCATTTGTTTATTTTCTTTTGAGTTTCCATTGCCCTAGAAGCAGTATCAGTGAAGAAATTTGTTTGGCACATGTCTCAGATTTTGCTGCCTGTGGATTCCTTTAATATTTTTATGGTTTCTCATCTTATGTCTAAGCCCTTTATCCATTTTGAGTTTATTTTTGTGTATGGTGCAAGTTGGAGGTCTACTTTCATTTTTTTGCATGTATTTGTCTAATTTTCCCAACAACATTTAATGAAGAGACTATCTTGACTCCATTGTATATTCATGCCTCCTTTGCCAAATATTAATTGAGCATAATAGCTTGGGTCATTTTCTGGGTTCTCTATTCTATTCCATTGATCTATATATCTGTTCTGGTGCCAGTATCAGACTGTTTTGAGAGCAGTGACTTTGTAATACAGCTTGATATCTGGTATTGAGATCCCACCTACTTTGTTTCCAAAAATATTTGAACAGTATAATTGATATGCTTAAAAAAGAAATACAATCATAAAATGTAACTTTAATAATCAAAGATATTCAATTTTGATGAATATTTGTTTTTATTATTTCTTAAATTTATAGGGCTTTATGTTTCCCATCAGAAAAACATATTCTTAGCCTTAGGTCATAAACATATTATACTGTTTTATTTCAGCAACTTCATAATTTTACCTTTTATAATTATACTTATGAACCATCTAATATTAATTTTTGTTTGTAGTCTAATATAGGGTCAAGGTTCATTATCTGCCATACCTATATAGAGTTTTTATAGTAATATGTAATGTGTTGAAGAGTTTCTCTTTTCTTTGAACTTTTTTGGCATGTATACCAAAATGATATCTATATTTAAAGATTACTTCTGTATTTTCTATACTGTTCCATTTTCATCTATCTTTATTCTAAAATAACACTGTCTTAATTACCATATATTAAAAATAAGTTTTGAAATTGGGAAATGTCAGTCCTCTAGCTTGGTTCCTCTTTTGCAAAATTGTTTGGACTGTTATATTTCCTTGAATTTTCAAACAAATTTAAGACTCAACTTGCCAAATACTAAAAATTGGTTGCAGGACTTTGACCTTTGAATTGAAAGATAACTTTAGGGAAAACAAATTTCTTAACAATACTGACTTCAAATCCACAATATGGAATTGATCTCTACTTATTTAGATTTTAAAATTTTTTTAATTATCAATATTTTCTAATTTTTCATATAGATTCTTGCACATTAATAAATAGAGAGAATCATTGATCTGCTGCTTTCTGCATCCCCCACACTGGGGATCAACCTGGGCATGTGTCACAACCAGGAATTGAACCATGACCTCCCGGCTCATAGATCAACTCCCAACCACTGAGCCATGCTGCCTAGACTCTAAGTTGGCAAATTTATTGGCATAAAGTTGTTTGTAATATTAACTTATTTTAATTTTGTAGAATCAATAATGATACATTTTATTTGTTATTCTTAATTTATTTCTCTCTCTTTTTTCTTGATAATGTTATTATGGTTTTATTAATTTTATTTGTTTTTGAAGAACTTTTATGAATATATGCATAACCCATGGACACAGACAATATAGTGGTGGAGGCCTAGGGAAGGGGGTGGGGTGGGCTATAAGGGGGTCACTGGGAGAAAAGGAGGGTTATATGTAATATTTTCAACAACAAAGATCTAAGAAAAATTTTGGGGACTCAACATTTTTATAACTAGCCATTTCCTATTTAAATGGCTTCTCCTCTTGCCTTTATTATTTTCTTCCTTCATTTCGGTTCACTGTAATGTTTATTATTTGGATAAAACTTGTCTTCTTTTCTAAAAATGATATTCAAAGCTATAAATTTTTGTATTGATATTTTTTTGGCATTTTTCCAGCATCTTTTGATATGTTGTTCTTTCACAATAATTCATTTAGAATATTTTCCTATATTTTTTGTTTCTTGTATAGTTTAGGTACTGGTTCTTCAAAAACCAGTTTTATACTTTCTAGATATTTAATTTTTATTGACTTGTACTTTAATTCCATTTGTTTAGAACATATGCCCTAATACTTTAAACTTTTAAAATGTATCAAGATTTGATTTTTGAGTCAGCATATTTATAATCCTGTGTACTTGTGACAGGATGATGTAAATGGCAATATTCATATTGCATATCATTCTGATGTATTTGAAAGTTATACTTCTAAGGGTTATTTTATGAAACAGCTATTTAAATATCTTTTCTCATTTATTGAACATGTAATATGAGAGAGATAGAAACATCAATGATGAGAATCATTAGTCAGCTGACTCCTACACACACTCCTATACACACTCCTACACAATCCCCCTTACTGGGAATTGAATCTGAAATTTCAGCATGTGCTCTGACCTGGAATTGAACAGTGATCTCCTGGCTCAACCACTCAACCACTGAGCCACAATGGCTGAGCTAATATCTTTTAGTTTTTAAGGAGTGTGTCTATTATCTTCCATGTCCAAGGGGATATTGGTATGTCTGACCTGATCTCTAGATATTTTAAAACACATAGTCCTTTCTTATGCTCACATTTTGTTCTGTTCCTGGCTTCTCATATTTTTTTCTGAGACTTGCATTGATGCAGTTTCATTTTTATGCAGCTCACTTGTGAGTGATTAATATCAAATTTGTCTACTCAAAAATTGCTCTCAGAAGACTGTATTATAACCATAATTATAATAATTTTAAATTCTATGTAAAAAACTCCCTGTGCTTAGATGTTGAGTAGGGAAGCACAACTCTTAAATATAAGCCAAAATGGCTCATCATTATCTTGAAACTGTAATTTCAAAAATTGAAATCTTCTCCTAATAATGATTTTGGCTGGTACGGATGACTACTGTTGCTAACTCCTTATATCCACATACATTTGCAATTCCTAATCTCTCTTGCAGTTAAACTTGTGACTAATTTTGACCAATGTAATGTGAGAGAAGAGACTTTGGGGCCAAGATAGCTATTTATCTGGCTTGCCTTCTCCACCTCTCTGCTTTTTAGCCTGTTAGGAGAGTCATAGGTTAACACAGAGTCTACAATTCAACAAGCTACAAAGTAAACACAGCCTTGGCCTGTATAACCAGCATACAATTGTGACAACAATACATAGGCTTCTCTTTTGTTAAATCAATAAAGCCATTTAAAATATAACTCAACTAGGTTTTGAGGGTGTTTTATCTTATTCTATCTATAAATTTTCTTGATTCTACAATGCTATCTTTTGCAGTTAAAAAATACAGGAACTAATCTTATTAAGTACATTTTCCTATCATATTTTCTTTCTGTCTTAAAACAACATAGTGACTTAGTTGTAAGGTATTATACATAAAATTTATTTATTTATTTATTTTAAAATATATTTTATTGATTTTGTACAGAGAGAAAGGGAGAGAGATAGAGAGTTAGAAACATTGATGAAAGAGAGTCATCGACCAGCTGCCTCTTGCACACCCCCCACTGGGGATATGCCCGCAACCAAGGTACATGCCCTTGACCGGAATCGAACCCGGGACCCTTCAGTCCCCAAGCCGACGCTCTATCCATTGAGCCAAACCTGTTTCGGCCATAAAATAATATATTTTTAAAACAGACTGAACAGTATACATGTTCAATAAATGTGAGAAATTACTTATTTTGTATGCCAAAGAACCGAGGCTTTGATTTCTATAAATAAAATTTCCATAAGTAGAGTAATGTGAATGTCTCAGTGAATTTTCCAAATTAGTGTTTCTCAAAATGTAGCTTCCAGCATCATCATCAACAAATTTGTTAGACATGCACATTCTCAAGTCCCATCCTATATCTAGTAAATAATACTTTAAAATGGGGCCTAACATTTGTGTAGTAAGCAGCCCCCAAATTGATTCTGATGCATGCTAAAGTTTAAGAACCTTTGGTATAAATGTGTGCTGTCCAGTACAGCAGATATACATGGCTAGTGAACACTTGAAATATGGATTGTCTTATTGGAATGTGCTGTAAGTGTAGCATACACAAATGATTTCAAAGAGTGAGCTTGAAAGTATGGTGAAAAATATATCATTAATGAATGTTAGTATTGATTAAATGTTTACATGCTATTTTAGATGTATTTGATTATTAAAATTAATTTCATCTGCATTATTTTACATATTTTAAAAACAATTGTAAATTTTATATGTGGCCAGCATTTTATTTCTATTGGACAGTGCTGCTCTGGAAAATTCAAGCCCTCTAAGGTTTTCTTCTGATCCTTTAAATATAAAAAGTACTTATTTCATCATAAAACCCACACCAAGGATTCATTTTAATAACTGATTTCTATGTACTGTACCTGTATAGCAGAGGTTCCCAAACTTGTTTGTGCCGTAGACCCCTTGCCATGTTTTTCGGTTTTGGGTAGACCCCCTACTTACCTGATATTGATTTTTTTGTAAATTTCTAACTGTAGTGAAGTTTAGTGTTAAAATTTAATAAAAAATAATGTACCTACTTTTCTCCGGCATTCTCAAACAAAATAACACTGATTCACTATAATTTGTATGATAAACTACCAGTTTATATTTTTTTAAATATTTTCTCAGCACTTTCCTATTCAAGATTCAGGAAACGAATGAATGTATTTTTCTCACATTCATATTTATAGAGTGACGAATTGAACAAGTCGGTGCAAGTTCGCGAAGTTTTGAGACAAAAATTGGCAAGAATGTTTACTGCGCGTATGCTTGTAACAAGATGATACTGGTATATCATTATGTGCATGTTTTTATCCTACAACTTACACAATTTTATAAAAATATATAATAATTTTTTTACTTCATAGGTACTTTTATAAATAATTTATATGTTTTTATATTATAAGATAATATGATGTAAGTAAATAGGTACTATCAGTGTATGTTGAGATCCACTATCGTGGACCCCCATTTTCATTTCATGGACCCCCAAATTTTTTTTTCGCTGACGTAGACCCCATGCAGGTTGTCATAGACCCCTGGGGGTCGATATAGACCACTTTGGGAATCACTGCTGTATAGGTTCAACTATTCATTGCCCACTCTCTGAATCTCATAAATCTTAACTCATTTTTCATTATTCTACAGTTAGTTGCTATATGTGAACTTGATTAGACTAATCCTGAATACTTTTTACTCATCTTTTATATATATATATATATATATATATATATATATATATATATATATATATAAAAGGCTGATATGCAAAGTGTCCCCTAAGGAGTTTGACCAGGAGTTCGATTGCTCTCTATGCTGTGTGCTGACCACCAGGGAGTGTTGCATAACAAAGGAAGGCCCTGGCCAGCAGCTGGAAGGAAGGCTCTGGCTGACAGCTTTAAGGCCCATCACTGGCCAAGCCTAGGGACCCTACCTGTGCACGAATTTTGTGCACCAGGCCTCTAGTTTAAATATAAGAATGTTGATATATTTTAACTAAAATCATATCTCACATTATCATATGTTGATTGTATTCATACTTTTTCCCAATCAGTATATAATAAAAGTGACATGTAAAGTATGTAACAACATTTTTATTTATTTCAGATATATTGGGATATAACTTATTGAGATATTGACATATCAGATGCTTATGGTATATAATGAGTTCATTTGACACAAATATAGATTGAAAAATGATTTTTGTGATAGAACATTTGAGATCTAGTCAGTTAGCAAATTTTAAGTATATTCTATAGTATTGTTAGCTATAATCAACTTGGTGTACATTAGGTTATAAATCTTATTACTGGAAGTTTGTACCCTTTCACCGATATATCCCCATCTACCTCATTCACCAGCCATTGGTAACCATCACTCTACTCTCTATTTCTATGAGTTTGGCTTTTTGTATTTTGTCAAATGTTTTTTCTGAGTCTATTGAGATAATAATCTGATTTGTATCATTTTTATTAATATGGTGTCCCATATTTATTAATTTGTGTATATGGAATCATCCTTGCATCTCAGGGATAAATCTGATTGGAACATAGACTATTATCTTTTTAACATGGTGTTGAATTCGGATTGGTGATATTTTGTCAAGTTGGACTGTTTTTCCCTATTTAATTATTTTATATATATTTTATTGATTTTTTTGTCTATCCTTTTAAAAAACCAGCTCTTGGCTTCATTGATCTTTTGTATTTTTTTTCTCTATGTCATTTATTTCTGCTCTGATCTTCATTATCTCCTTCCTTCTGCTCACTCTGGGCTTTTCATTTTGCTCTCTTTCTATTTATTTGAGTTGTTGCTCATGTGGCTGCTGCTTCTTAGATAGGGACAGGCTGCTCATTCGGTTGCTGCTCCTTGGACAGGGACAGGATGCTTGAGCAGCTGTTGCTCCTTGGATAGGTGCATGGTCAGTGCTGCGTGTACCTGCTGCTCCTTGGATGGGGGCGGGATGTGCGCAGCTGTTGCTCTTCAGTCACGGGCAGGCTGCATACAGCGGCTGCTCCTTAGTGGGACGGGCTGCTCACGTTGTTGCTGCTCCTCAGATGGGGGACCAAGGCACTCATACAGCTTCTGCTCCTTGTATAGGGCAGGCCACATGAGGCTGCTGCTCTTTGGCCTGGGACAGGCTGTTTGTGAGGTTGCTGCTCCTTGGATGGGAGCGGGCTGCTCACATGTCTACTGCTTGTGTGGTCACAGTGCCCTGGGCTAAGGCATCAGGCCAGTCAGAGGGCAGAGCACTATAGAACTCACAGGAGCCTGCGCCTGGGGTGGCTGGAGACTTTAGTGACCATGGGACCACAGCTGAGGTAGCAGGTCCCTGGCAGGGGTGGCTTTAGAATCCCAGGTGTTATCTGAGGGCACCCTGAGTGGAGGTGAGGCTGGCTCCCAGTTACAGCAGCTCTCCCCTTCAAAAAGGCTAGGCCTCTGAGAAAGAGCCAGCCTCCTGGTACAGTTTGCAATGATAGCAGAGGCTACCTAGTTAGGCAAGCCTGATTAGCTTGCCTCTAAAGGTCCTGTGAGATCTAACTGTGCCACAGACACACACACACACACACACACACACACACACACACACACACACACCACTGCTCTTTTGCTGGCCCAGTCACTCACATTCTCTCTCCTTCACTGCCACCTTCCTCCTGCCTCTGTAGTTGGGTCTGGTGTGTTCTTGACCCATTTGTGGATGGAGTTTCCTTTCCAGGTGTCTGCTTATATGGATTTCTCTCTAGCACATTGGCCAGACAGGATAAAATTCACCTTGACAAGGCATGACACAAAGGGAACAAAGCACGAATGTACTCATGACATTGATAAACCCAATATATGTGATCACCTGAAAAAGAGAAAAGAGAATTAGGGGAGATAAAAGAGCACAAATGATAGTGAAGAGAGAAAAAAATATAAGAGAAAAAAGAACAAGGAGAATATATCTATATCTATATCTATATCTATATCTATATCTATATCTATATCTATATCTATATCTATATCATCTATCTATCTATATCTATATCATCTATATTTAATCTACATCTACATCTATATCTAATCTACATCTACATCTATATCTATCTATATATCTATATCATCTATATTTAATCTACATCTACATCTATATCTATATCTCTATCTATCTATATATACATATCTATATACATCTCTCTATATATATATAGATAGATATACATATCTATCTACCTATATATATATATATATATAGAGAGAGAGAGAGAGAGAGAGAGAGAGAGAGAGAGCGCGCACGGGAGAGAGAGAAAACACCACAGAACCAATAGATACACCAAAAAATAATATACAAACACCAAATGCCCAGCAAAGAGAGTGGTGGCAGAATCTGTAGAGGCTGAGCTTATCTACAGAAAATAAGGTTAAGAATTGGATGAATATCAGGAGGACCTCAATTCAGTATAGTGGAAGTAGAAAGGGGATGAGTGGATAAAAAGAAAGAGAATGAGAAGTAAATAATAATACTAATACTAATACTAATAATAATAAATTCACAAAGATTTTAAAATGATATAAAAATAAAAATAGCAATTAAAATAAAATAAGAATGATGTAAAAATAATGCAAAAAATATATAAAATAAAATAACAAACCAAAAAAGAAAAACAAATAAAAAAGAGATAAAAAAATAAAAATGAAAAAGTGAAGTGTTGTTCCTTTGGCTGGCTTAAGATCCCAGTCTTCTGTGGTTTCTGTGGTTTCTCAGTGACCTATTCCTGGGATTGAAGGCCTCTCTTTAGCCCAGTCTTCCTTGACTCTCAGGGACAATTCAGATTTTTCCCCCCTTTGTACCCCTCAGGGCATAGTCTGGGTGTGGCTGTGTTGGTTGCCTGGAGACTGGAGGGAGGGGCTGTCTCTTCAGGACCAAATGGCTGCTCAGGTCTGGGGCTCAGGTAAGACTGGGCACCAGACTCTCTGCCACTTCTCCTTAACCCTCTCCTCTCCCGAGCCTCTCCCCAAACTCCACAAGTCCACACCTTCTCCCGCACCTCAGCCACGGGTAAGTGTCTGTATTGGAGAGGTCCTATGAACTAGGTTCAGTGAAGAAAAGCACAAACCACAAGAGAGGGGAAAGACTACTCCCCTGGGAGCTCCTCTCGTGCAGGTGCTGCACGGGCTGGCCGGCCCTTCAGGCTGCCCCCTCTGGACTCCGTCTTTTGGACTGTAGAACCAGATCTAGAATCCTTTGCAGTCCAGTAGTCCTGTGGCCCTTCTGTCCCAGTCAGATGCTGTGCCTCTCCCCAGGGACATGGCTTGGTGCTGTGCTGGTTCCCTCTGACTGGCAGACTCTCCCTCCCAGAGCCTTGATTTTACCTTTCTCCAGGGATCTTATGCCCTTCCCAGCTGCAAACTGTCTCACTCACTGAGTCTTCTTTGCCAATTTAGAGTAGATGTTATTTGTTTCAGCTGATCATTCTATCTGCTCCGGGACAAGGCTCTAGATGCGTCCATCTATTCCACTGCCATTTTGTCTCCTCCCTATAGAACTATTTATATGTATTTTCTTAGAGCTCTCTAAGGGTCTTCAGAAAAATTATTATGAAAACTTTGTGAAAAATACCTGGATCTCCATTTCTTTGGGGCCAGGTACTGCAGATTTATTGTATTCATCTTATGGAGTCATAATTCCCTGATTATTTGTAATCTCTGTAGTCTTTTGTAGGTGTCTGCACATTTAAAATAGCAGCCATCTCTTCCAGACTTTATAGACTGACATTGATAGGGAAGATTGTAATGTATGGATGGGATCATGCTGGAGTATGCTCTCACCCTGCTCTAGTGGTGCTGGGTGCAAAGTGTGGGAACACATGGTAGCACTTGGTCTGCGTGGGGAATGAAGTCTCTGCAGCTCAGGTTACCGGGATCCACTGCATTGAGAACTTTGTGGTCTTTGGCAAGTGCTGTAGGGGGCAGACGGTATTTGTAATGGCTGTAGTGGCTCTCAGTGATCCCTCTAGGTCCTGTGGTTAGGGACCAGAACAGTCAGGGGTGGTGGCTAGAGCTGGTGGCATACACACACTCAGCTGCAGGTGTCTATAGCAGAAGAAGCCAATTGAAGACACACACATAGTATTAAGTCCAGGAAGGGCAGCATGGGCTGAGGCTAACTATGAGTCACTGGCAACTATGGAGGCCCTGGCTGCTAATAGGCTTTCTTGTGGCTGCTAACCCCCCCTCCAAGTATGTGCACTGCAATTGAGGCTGACAGGCATCAAGCTGGTGTTCTATAGGTGTACAGCTGTAGTGTTTAGCCCTGAATGTGTGCACAGTGGTGGAGGTCAGCTTGGGGTTATAGGTTGGTGTTTTGTATTCATGCAGCCACGGAAGCTAAGATAGTTGTTGGTGCATTTAGTGTATTTTTGCAAGGGCAAGGACAGAGGGAATATACTTCGGTGGCTGACATTTTTCACTCATTTAGCTGCAGGGGCCTGAGCTGGCTGTTGTTATGATTCTTGAGTTCCTAGGCTTATTCTGGAATGGGAGAGGAGGAGCAGGATGGATTCAATGGCTAAAATCCATGAATATAATATCTTTGGAACAAAATTTGGTGGAATCTGCAAGGGCTCTGTAACAGCTGTGCTGGCTATTGATTTAATCAGTGGTGAAATCTGCAGTTTCTCTGCAGAGCTGGTCTCTGTGAACTGCAATTACTCTTCTTCATGATTGTTATTAATAGGTCTTCCTTTCCTTCTTGGTCCTAGCTGTCTTTAGGCAACCCAACTTTGCCAGTCTGGATGAGGAAAGCTGAAGCAGGACCTGTTAAGGCCAGGAGAAGCTGGTTGCTCAACCCGCTATTGCTTTCCTGTTGAGGGGAATCTCTTTTTACCTGGGAAGTTCCTTCTTGGGGCTGAACAATTTTGGCTAGGGGGATGAGATGATGCTGGCAAAATGAAGTTGTATTATTTCTCTTCTTGTGAGATTATTCTCAGGATTCTTTGTCCTACTGTGTTGCTAAAATTTCTTAATAGGACTCTAGAGCTCTCTAAAAGCTGTGTTTTTTGTTTTTGTTATTTTATTTATTTGTTTATTTATTTATTTATTTATTTATTGTGTGTGTGTGTGTGTGTGTTTGTGTGTGTGTGTTTGTGTGTGTGATAGCTGTCTAATTATGCAATTTTGTGGAGAAAGGATGAGAAAGTGGTCTCCTACATTGAAATTTTGTTTTATTATAATTTAAAAAAAAGTATTTCCAGGATATTTTTGGCTTTCTAAGATTTGTCAAATGCCCATGATCATGCTTTTATTATTGCTGAACTTTTTAAAAATATATTTTTATTGATTATTTACAGAGAGGAAGGGATAGGGCTAGAGAGTTAAAAAACATCGATGAGAGAGAAACACCGATCAGCTGCCCCCTGTAAGCCCCCTACTGAGGATCAAGCCTGCAATCAAGGTAAATGCCTTTGACAGGAATCAAACTCAGGACCTTTCAGTCCATAGCCCTACACTCTATCCACAGAGCTAAACTGGTCAGTGCTTATTGCTGAAATTGATATTAAAAACTGTTGTACTGAAATATATACAACAAAGCTTATAAAGATTAAACTTTAAACCTTGAAAAATAAAGATTACATTATCATTTACCTTTTGCAAGGAAGAATTCAGGTTGTTGAAAATACCAAAGTTTTGTCAGTTATAGTAAAGGGACATTTTCTTACTCTAAATAACTATACCATTTAAGGTCCAAAAAACAATACTTATTTTTCTTGTGAAAGAATATAGGATCATAGCATAGGAACTACAGAAGAAAAGGTGAAGGATCTAAGAAGAGACAGATGTCAATACATAAGCTAATTTTTTTTTCAAAATTCACAAATGAATCAGTATTCAGTAACTTGACCTGTATTTTTCTTCAGAAAACAGGGTAATACAATGGGCTTTTATTTTTAAGGTAATACTCACAATGATATTTTGAAAGCTGTAAAAATTGAATTTCAGTTAAAGTGCTACCTGAATAAGAATAAAGTATTTTCAGAACTGAATTAAGAGTGTCCCAAACCTGATATTACACTGTAGAACACCTCACTGGCTCAATTACCCAGTGTTCTAAATCACCCTTTTAAGTTACAGGAGGTCATTGAGGATTGAACACAATTGGTAAAAAGGATCAATTTAACACTAAAAGGAGAACCAAAGTAGTGGTGTTGGTAAATGCCAGCACTCACCACCTTCCACAATCACATCAAAATTACAACTAAAATACAGAACAACTCTCATTCAGAAACACCTTAAATTTGGCTGAATGGAAGTTATAAGCTAGAGAAGTAAAGAAGAAAGCATATCAATTTGGCTCACACTGTTCACTCCACCCTGGTGATTCCCTGAAATCCCACCTCACCTAAGTTTCAACTCCACCCAAGCTGTTTGCAGTGGATTTTCCATATAAATAGCCTGTCCTGTCCCATTCTTCAGACTTTGCTAAAATATCTTAAACAAGTAGAAGCTGGCCTAAGGATTCCACATTCCTCTCAATAAGAGGCCATAGACTGTCACTAGCAGCAGCCTGCCATTTTAACAGCTTGGCCTCTATAGGGTACTTCCAACACATGTAGTAACTGTCTAAAGATTATGTAGCTCCAGATGGGTGGCCCTGGGCAAGGTTTAGGCAGTGGCTGACTTTGGACATCCGGAAGGGGGGTGTCCTAGAGCCAGTGCACCTTGTAGACAGCTTCAGACCACAACAGATCACAAATGTACATATCCATAAGTGGCACACTCAAGGGTAAGACTCAGTGAGCACCAAAGTTCCACTAAAGAAAGTCCTGTTTCCTGGAGTCTCCTCTGCACAGCAGCTCTTCCACTGCAGGCTTAGCTGGTCCTCACATCCAGTTGGCCTGATGATCAATTCCTCCCAGTGATGTCAACAGCAATTATAGCTCAACTACAAGACAGTGCAAACAAGTATGTACCTAGAATGCCCAGATCAGGTGTCTGGGGAGGCTGAGCCACTGGGTCCTACAGGACACATACTAGGCCACTCTATCAAGTCTGGGTGACATAACAGATCTACCTATACAGAAAAAAAAAACCCACAAGAAAGCAGCCAAAATGTGGAGACAAAAAAAACATGTTACAAACGAAAGAACAGAATAAATCTCCAGAAAAAGAACTAAATGAAATGGAAGCAAAAAACCAACCAGATACAGAGTTCAAAACAATGATTATAAGGTTGCTCAAGGATGTTAATGAGAGCTTCAAGGTACTTACTGAGAATTTCAAGGATCTTAGTGGTAATTTCAAGGAACTTATTGAGAACATCAAAGACATGAAAAACAACCAGTCAGAAATGAAGGATACATTAACTAAAGGAAGAATAATTTACAGGGAATCAATAGTAGAGGATGCCAAGAATCAAATCAATGAGTTGGAATATGAGAAAGCAAAAAACACCCAATCAAAAGAGCAAAAAGAAAAATATGAAGATTGTGTAAAAATAGGAGTATCTGGGACAACTTTAAGGGTACCAACATTTGCATTATGGGGGAGCCAGAAGGAGAAGAGAGAGAGAGCAAGATATTCAAAACCTATTTAAAGAAATAATGGCAGAAAATTTCCCCTACCTGGTGAAATAAATGAACTTATAAGTCCAGGTACCACGAAGAGTCCCAAATAAGAGGAACCCAAAGAATCCCACACCAAGACTTATCATAATTAAAATGCCAAAGGTTAAAGAAAAAGAGAGAATCTGAAAATCAGCAAGAGAAAATGATTTAGTTATCTACAAGGGAGTGCCCATATGACTGTCAGCTGGATTCCTCAACAGAAACTATGCAGGTCATAAGAGAGTAGCAAGAAATATTCAAAGTTATGAATAACAAGGACCCACAACCAATATTACTCTACCCAGCAAAACTATCATTTAGAATTGAAGGTCAGATAAAGTTTTTTCCAAATTAAAAAAAAAAAGCAAAAAGAGTTCATCACCACCAAACCAATATTTCATAAAATGCTGGTTATTCTAGAATAGAAGAAGAAGAAGAAGAAGAAGAAGAAGAAGAAGAAGAAGAAGAAGAAGAAGAAGAAGGAACCTATATAATAAAAGGCTAATATGTAAATTGGTCCCTTAACTGGGAGTTCAACCTGATGTTTGACCAGGGGGCCGGGTGGCCCGCCAACTGCCAGCAGCCCCTCTCCAGGACTGACCTGCCTGATGGCCCCTATAGGGGTGGGTTGGCCAGATCCCACCCATGCACAAATTTGAGCACTGAGCCTCTAGTATGAATAATAAAAGTCAATAAATACATAGCTATCAACAATTGAAGCTAGGAGGAGGAAGATGGTGGCCAGCAGGATAGCAATGTGGTAGAGAGTGTGAATGAATAAAAGAGTGAAAGGGGAGTGTGTGGACATGTGTGGTGTGTGATCTCTGTGTGATGGACTATTAGATCACACAGGAGCCTTGGGGACGGGCTGATCAGGCTCTTTTAGATGGGGTGCCCTTGCTACTACTATGGGAATTCCCAGGCCTATGAATTTTGGGTGCAGAGCTCATTCCATCTTTAAGGGGGCAATCAGTGGAAACCAGGAGTATAGCTACGCCAACAACCAGATTGGCTTCGGATAATACCCCAGACTGAAGCGGTGAGGCATTGACAAGCCATAACTTATGAGGGACCACCGCTTCCCTGGCAGTGAATGGCGCCCTATGCCACCTCCCAGAGGCTGGCAGTGACCACAGGCCACAGAGACCTCCTGCACACAACTATCCCCCCTCCCCGTGCTCCTGTACCTGGTGCACCTGGTCCCTGAGCTAGCAGTGAGTGCAAGGCAGAGTGATACCATGTTCCTCCCCAACCAGCTCTCAGGATCAGGAGATCATCAATTGCATACCTGCTGTGAGCTCAGCTGGGTCCCCCAGACTGGTGCCCCACCCAGTCTCTAAGACCTTGCTAATGGTGCGAGCCCAGACCCCGACCCTGTGCCTGCCCAGCCCAGCCCCAAAGACTGTGCCATAAGTGCTGGCCAGGGACACTTTTCAAAAGTGGACATACAGAAGTCCAAGAGATATATGAAGATATGCTCAAAGTCACTAATCATTAGAGAGATGCAAATCAATAGGACAAGGAGGTACTATCTCACACCTGTCAGAGTGGCTGTCATCAACAAATCGATAGACAACAAGTGCTGGCAAGGATGTGGAGAGAAAGGAACCCTGATGCACTGCTGGTGAGAATGCAGACTGGTGTAACCATGTGGAAAACAGTATGGGATTTCATCAAAAAATTAAAAATGGAACTTTTAATTGACCCAGTAATCCCACTTCTAATAATATATCCCCAAAAATCAGAAATACCAATCAGAAAAAATTTCTTCACCTATGTTCATAGCAGCACAATTTACAATAGCTAAGATTTTGAAACAGCCAAGTGTCCATGAGCAGATGAGTGGATTAAAAAATGGTGGTACATCTACACAATGAAATCCTACTAGATCTGGAGAGCATTATGCTAAGTGAAATAAGCCAGTCGGAGAAAGATAAATATTATATGATCTCACTCATTTGTGGAATATAATGAACAACGTAAACTAATGCAAAAAAAAAAAAAAATAGATCCAGAGACATAGAATCATTGAATAGACCTCAGAGGAAAGGCAGGGAAGGAGCGAGGGGATAAGAGATCAACCAAAGTATTGATATCTATGCATATGAGCATGACTAATGATCAGACAATGAGGCGGGGGTAGAGGCATGTGTTTGAGGGAGTAGTGGGTGAGGAGAGGTCAATGGGGGAAAAAGGAGACATGTAGAACATTCAACAATAAAGAATTTTTAAAAAATTAATCTAAAAATCAAAATAAACAAACAAGAAATCTAAGGAACAACATATCATAAATGATGAATAAAATAGAACCAGAGGCATGGAAACATGGAACAGATTGATGAATCTCAGAGGGAAGGAGGAGAAGGGACGGGAAGAGATTAGCCAAAGAACATATGCATATATGCATTATCTATGCAGACAAACAATAGGACAGTGAAGGCCTGGGATGGGGTGGGAATCAGATGGAGGGGGTAATAGGGGAGAAAAAAAGGACACCTTAATACTTACAATAATAAAGATTTTTTTAAAAAAACGAAAAGGTTCACATTCTCCCCCCTCCCCCCCACCCCCTATTCTATTCTATCTTCTTAAGTTAATTAATTTATGGTTCTAGTAGCGGTATCATTTATTTCAGTGGGCTTTTTTGTTTGCATTTTATTTTATTTTTAAATTAATTCTTTATTATTGAAAATACTAGTGACCAGGTGCACGAATGAAGATTTGTGCAAGAATGAGTCTTCATTCCCCTGGCTGCTGGCACTGCCTGCACTCTGGCCAGAGCAGTCTTTCTGCTCTGAACTGGAGCTGCCTTTCTGCTTTCCCATGCTGCCCAGAGGCCAGGAATGGCTGGGGTGGTGTGCAAAGCCTTCATTGTCCCTGGCCACTTGGCACTTGTGTATGCAAATTAACCCAACACCTTTGTTGGGCTAATTTACATTATATTCACTCCTGATTGGCTGGTGTGCATTGCAAAGGTATGGTCAATTAGCATGTTACTCCTTTATTAGTTTATTAGGTAGATATGTCCTCCATTCCCCCCTATTGACCTCTTCTAGCCCACCCCCACCACCCATCCCAGGGCTTCACAACCCTATTATCAGTGTCCATGGATTATGCATATATCCATACAAGTTCTTTGATCTCTTCCTATCCTCTCACCATCTCCCATCTTCCTCCAGAGATTGTCAGTCTGTTCCATGGTTCTATGTCTCTGGATCTATTTTGTTCATCAGTTTATTTTGTTCATTAGATTCTACACATGAATGAGATCATGTGAAACTTGTCCTTTTATGACTGGCTTATTTTGCTTAACAAAATACTTTCCAGCTCCATTCATATTTTCCAAAGGGTAAGAGATTCTTCTTTTTTACTGCTGCTTAGTATTCCATTGTGTAAATATAGCACAGCTTTTTTATCCACTCATCTACTGATGGGCACTTGGGCTGTTTCCAAATCTTAGTCATTGTAAATTGTGCTGCTATTGTTTCTGCCAGTGGTTACTGACAATTTGTTCTCTTTCATCTGGACAGCAGGACACAGTGAATAGTTTCACATAACACACACACACACACACACACACACACACACACACACACACATTCTTATACACTCATTGTTCTCCTTTTTATATAGTAGAGACACAGCTCTTTTGAGATATTCTGGTGATGCTTATTCCCAGGGACAAAAAGTAGAGATGTTGATATTAGGAAAATAACCATAATGATTAATTGTCAAAGTACTATTAATGAAAGTCTTCCAAATTCTATCTCTAGCATATCATCTTCGCTCTATTACTCTAAATCTCATTTTTATTTTATGAGTTTTCTCCTCTGTAATGCTGGAGTTAAGTTTCTTAATCTATATTGATATCACAGAAAGAATCTGTTTTGCCAAATATCTGGGCATGTTTGGCAATTAATGAATCAGAGGGGAAAAAGGAGTCATTGTATATGTATAACATTATGATAAATAGCTAGAACCTCTATCTATGTCTATATTTGCTATTTATATAATATATCCTTTATGCAAGCTACTTAACTCTCTTAGTTCTAGCTTCCTCATCTGTAAAAGGGAGAAAAAGAATCCCTTCCATGTACAGTTACTGTGATAATTAAGTAAATTAATGCATATAACTCACTTTGCTCAATTCCAAACACAAACTTGATAAATCTCAACTTGTTTTTATTTAGATATATGTCCTGAAATTGAAATGATAAAGTAAATAGCAAAGGTAAAAGGATGACATGTAGATTTATGAAAGCTTTCACATTTTAAAGTAATTAAGTGAACAAAAGGTCAATATGAAGTGATAAATCCTGATTGCAAGATAAAATACAGAAACTGGAGAGTGGGTGAGACAAATTGGAAATCAAAATAACATGACTACAAATCAATCAATAAATGAGAAACATCAGAGATAATAAACCTGGATGACAATAATTTCATCAATTGGAGAAAAGCCATTATATATACATCTATAAATAAAATTTAAAAGACACTCAGAAGCATAATACAGGAAAAGTTAATTGAAATAAAAAAATGGAATTTGTAGATCAAAAGAGAAGATCATATGTCAGGGAAACTGATTCAAAACAATTGATATCAAGGCACATCTAGTTAAGTTATTGAATTTCAAGGCTAAAGAAAGCATTCTACTGCAGTCTAGCCATTAAAAGCAGTCACTGACTAAAGGAATAATAAAGTGAACTGTAGAAATCTCTATAGCTACATTGAAACCAGAATAGAAATGTATAAATATATTCTGCATTATGAAAGAAATAGAACATGTTCCTGAAATAATTTATTCACTCAAATTGTCTTCAAAAATAAAGGCCAAAAGCAATATTTTTCCACATTACTGAAATTAGGGGCTAGATTCAGTTGATCTACAAATATCAAAAATAAAGAATTTGAGAGAGGCTGGGATAAAATGCTAGAGGTGTGAATTGATTCCACTTTTACAAAGAATTCTGAAGAAACTAAAATTGCATTTAAAAGTGTAAATTGCTTATAGCACAAAGTAAAAGTAAAAGTACTGTCATTATTAAAATTCTATAGGTTAAATCCCTACCACTTTAAAAGTTTTGAATTAATCCCACTGATAATAATTTTTTCCTTAACCTTAATTGAATTTTTCTTATTCTATTAAATTCAAGGAAGTCTCATGATATATTTTATATAGCAGACAGGGTATATCTTTTTTATAAAATTGTCTGTTTTTCTACATACAAATATGTTTGTCTCTTAATCCTTCTTTATTGGCATGAAGAAGTGATTAAAGGATGCTCACCAAAGAGCTACCAAACACCTTTTGGAAGGACATAGAATTCTTTATTTCTTCCATGTACTTAAAAACTTTTTAAATATTATTTGAATTTTTAATAATGTGCCCCACATTTACATAAAACAAAATTACTGTTTTGTTCTACCATTTTATCATTATTATTGCTGTAATTTATGATAGTATATGATACAAAGTAAATAAATGAGCAATTTGAGGTTATTATGTTATATGCCTCATTTTCTTGGTACCCATGTTCTGATGTGTGACACATGATAGGAGAGAAGTGAATTTCTTCATACTTATGCATGGAATAGTGCTTCTGTGAAAACTCAATGTTCCTACTATAAAGTGTATCTAGAGAGGTTCCTACTATAAAGTGTTACTTATCATAGATATAGGAATTCTGAATGAAAGTATTTTCAGCAGAAGCACCAGAAAGTCAACTTCATGTGGTTTCTTATGCAATGAATACTGACAATGTAGCTAGATTGGTCAGATAATTTCTATAGTTAACATTGCATAAACATATGTGTAAGAATGTCTGGGACCATCTAGCTATAACTGCTGAGAATTTTGGTCTAAAGTTCTGGGGGAAGGATGACTGAAATTCAGGCAATTTCTATGAACTTAGAGTCCTGGGGGAACATGTTAGAGTAGGAGGTCGATTTGCTCTAGTGTTCATCAACTGTTTTAGCAATGGGACAAATTAAAATACACTTAGGCTCACAGATAGTAGTGTCACTTAAGACATTTAAATGTAATAAATAATACCCTGTTTCCCCCAAAATAAGACAGTGTCTTATATTAATTTTTGCTCCCAAAGATGCACTTATTTTCAGGGGATGTCTTATTTTTCCATGAAGAAGAATACGGTACACATTTATTGTTAAATGAAAATAAAGGAAATTTATTACCTGTATATGGTACGGTAGTACGGTAGTTGTCAACACAAACCAGACAAACTGTGAATCCTACAAGAATTTACTCATTTATTCAATGACAATCATGTCATCATCTTCTGGAACATCATCAATTCCTAAATTTCCTGGTGAATTTCTTGTGACTCCATTTCTTTCAGAATCAGTGGACCAAATCTCTCATGTTTAGCCTAGGAGGGGCCTTATTTTCCGGGGATGCCTTATATTTCACTCAGAAGGAAACCTGTAAGTAGGTCTTATTTTTGGAGGATGTCTTATTTTTGGGGAAACGTGGTAGTACCTTTAATGTTATAACATATAGTGCCTTTAATTAAAACATGATATTATGCACAATAACCTTGGTTAAGAGACTCGTAGATCTCATTTCAAGTGTTCTTACCACAAAGAAGAAAAAAAAAAAAGGGGGGGGGACACCAGTTATCTCTTGGAGGTAATGGATATAATTTTAAAAAAATATATGTTTTTTTTTATTGTTTTCAGAATGAGGAAGGGAGCAAAAGAGAGATAGAAACAGCTATGATGAGCGAATCATGGATTGGCTGCCTCCTGCATTCCCCTAATGGGAAGTGAGCCCACAACCCATGTATGTGCTGTGACCAGGAATCAAACCATGACCTCCTGGTTCATGTTTGATGCTCAACCACTGATCCACATTGTCTGGACTGGATAGGTTTATTACTTTGATTGCAGTGATTGCATCAAGAATATGTACATAGGTCCAAACTCATCAAAATGTATACATTAAATATGTGCAGTTTTTATATATTAAGTATCTACACTAATAAAATAGAAAGATGCAAATTGAACATACCTTTGTGATGCCCACCAGCCAATCAGAAGTATTCAAATTAACTCAGCAAAGATGGTGGGGTAATTTGCATATGCAGGCACCCAGAGGTCTGGGTCCCGGGAACATCCTCGAAACCCAGGCTGCTCTGAGCCTGTAGGCCCACCCATAGGTCCTGAGCAGCTGGGGTCCCAAAATGCCCCTAGCCACTCCTGGCCTATGGGCCTTGGCACCAAGTGGTTGGAGTCAGGACAGCAGATGCTTGAGCAGGGTCAGAGAGGAGCCAGGGGCCCCCTGCCCAAGCCACAGCAAAGGCTTGATTGGAGCCTGGGTGCCCTACCAAAGTCACAGTGGAGGCCTGAACTGGGCCTGAGTAGAGCCGAGGGTGCTCTGCCCAAGCCATGGCAGGGCCTGAGGGAGCCTGCAGCGGGGGTAGGGGGGCCTGCCCAAGCCACGGCACAGGCTTGATCAGAACCAGGGGGCCCTCCCCAAGCCATGGTGGACACTTGAGCAAGGCCTGAGTGGAGTTGGGCACCCCTGTCCAAGCTGCAGCAGAGGCTTGAGCACAGCCTGATCAGAACCAAGGGGCCCTCCCCAAGCCACCTTAAACAGAGCTGGAGGGCTTTACCCAAGCCATGGTGGAGGCTTGAGCAGGCCCAGATGAAGGTTGGGTGTGCTAGCCTCTGCTTGTCAGCAGTCCTGCCTTTGCACGTGAGCTGCAGAGTAAACACCTTTTCTGACCATTCATTAGCTAAGCTCCCTGTATGCCACTGGTAATGTTTTTGGTCACTTGGGTAATAAGAATCCAAAAAGGTGATCTAGAGTTTTTCTACCACACTCCTGGAGGAAAAAACTAAGGTCCATTGCTGGGAGGGAGGGTAAGAAATGTCATATCCTGCCCTAGTAGGTTTGGCTCAGTGGATAATGCCTCAGCCTGCGAACCTCAGGGTCTGGGTTCAATTCTGATCAAGGTCATGTACCTAGGTTGCAGGCTCCTCCCTGGCCGTGGCCCAGGTCAGGGCTCATGCAGGAGGCAACCAATCAAAGTGTCCCTCTCACATTAATGTTTCTCTCTGTCTTTCCCTCTCTGTTCCACACTCTCTAAAAATCAATGAAAAATATCCTCAGGTGAAGAAAGAAAGAAAGAAAGAAAGAAAGAAAGAAAGAAAGAAAGAAAGAAAGAAAGAAAGGAAGGAAGGAAGGAAGGAAGGAAGGAAGGAAGGAAGGAAGGAAGGAAGGAAGGAAGGAAGGAAGGAAGGAAGGAAGAAAGGTCATATTCTATGAAAGACACACTGGAATTCGTATTGATGAAAACACCTTGGCGGCTGTGGTGGCTGACAGTGGCTACAGCAGTGGGGTGATGGGGCTGGCACCTTCCCCTGATCAACCTGGTCACCTCCCGCAGAGGGAGGCCAGACTGTGGCTTAGGGGGAGTGGGCCTAAGCTGTCAGTAGGACATCTCCTGAGGGCTCCCAGTTGGTGGGAGGGGGCTGAGGGACACCCCAGTGCACGAATTTCATACACCAGCCCCCTAGTGCCTCAATAAATATGAAAAATATATTTAATTAATTCCTATTGCCTATTGATTTTAAAAGATTAAAAAGTCAATCTATAGGGACTATTTAAAAATGTGATATATATATATAATATGCAAAGATGCTTATGTTTGGTTTATAAAACTTTCAGTAAATTTACCTGTTTTTCTACTTTGTCAAATTCTGAGTTTGAGCATTCAGGGGGTTGTAGCAATAAGAAAAAATGGGAGTGGAAATAAATGTATCAAGGAACACTTTCTGTGCATTTGGTTTGTTGATCATTATTTTATTTTATTTATTTTTATTGATTTTATTGGGGTGACATTGGCTATTAAAACCCATGTTTAACCTAACCCCTAAGCCCCTTCCCCTCTGACAGCCATCAAACTGTTCTCTGTGTCTATGCTTTTGTTTCCATTTTTAAAAATAATTTATTTTATTCAGTAATTCTACATATAAGTGAGATCATATGGTATTTTTCTTTCTGTGACTATTTTATTTCACTTAGCATCATACTCTTGGGTTCCATTCATGCTGTTGCAAAAGCTAAGATTTTCTTCTTTTTTATGGCCAAGTAGTATTTCACTGTGTAAATGTACCACCATTTTTTTTTTTTTTAATCCACTCATATACTGAGGGTAACTTGGACTGTTTTCAGATCTTGGCTATTGTAAATAACACTACAATGAACACAGGGATGCACATATTCTTTTGAATTAGTGTTTCGAGTTTCTTATAATATATTCCAAGAAGGGGAATCACTGGGTGAAATGGCAGTTTCGTTTTTAATTTTTTTGAGGAAACTCCATATTATTTTCCACAGAGGATACACCAATTTGCATTTCCCCCAACAGTGCACTAGGTGCTCTTTTCTCCACATAGTGACCAGCATTTGTTGTTTGTTGATTTATTTTTATTTTTTTAAATATATTTTATTGATTTTTTTACAGAGAAGAAGAGAGAGGGATAGAGAGTTAGACATCGATGAGAGAGAAACATCAATCAGCTGCCTCTTGCACACTCACTACTGGGGATAACACAACCAGGGTACATGCCCTTGACGGGAATCGAACCTGGGACCTTTCAGTCCACAGGCCGATGTTCTATCCACTGAGCCAAACCGGTTTCGGCTGCTTGTTGATTTATTGATGATGATTAGGCATGAGGTGATATCTCACTGTGGTTTTAATTGTCATCTCTCTGATGATTAGTGAAGTTGTGCATCTGTATGACCTCTCTGGAGACGTATCTATTCAGGGCCTTTGGCCATTTTTTAATTGGGTTGTTTGTCTTCTTGGTGTAAAGTTGTATAAGTTCATTTTAGTTTTTTTTTTTGTTTTTGTTTTGTTTTTTTAATTAACCTCTTATCACATGTATCATTGACAAATATCTTCTCCCATTCAGTGAGTTGCCTTTTCATTGTGTTGGTGGTTTCTTTTGCTCTGCAAAAGTTTTTTAGTTAGCTGTAGTTCCATTCATTTACTTTTTCCTTTGTTTCCCTTGCCTAGGAAGATATATTGGCAAAAATATTGTTACAAGAAATATCTGGGGTTTTACTGCCTATTTTTTCCTCTAAGATTTTTATGGTTTCATGATTTATATTTAACTCTTTATTCCATTTTTAGTTTATTCTTGTGTATGGTTCAAGATGGTGGTCTAGTTTCATCAACCTGTCCAATTTAACCAACACCATTTATTGAAGAGACTATATTTATCCCATTGTATGTTCTTGCATCCTTTGTCAAATATTTTAAATAAATCTTTATTGTTCAGATTATTACAGTTGTTCATTTTTTCCCCCCTCATAGCTCCCCTCTGCCTGGATCCCACCCCACCTTCTACTCTTACACCCCCTCCCCCACTGTCCTCATCCATAGGTGTACAATACTCGTCCAGTCTCTTCCTGCACCCCGCACTCCCTTCCTTCTGAGAATTGTCAGTCCACTACCTTTCTATGCCCCTGATTCTATTATATTCACCAGTTTATTCTATTCATCATATTTTTTATTCAATTGCTTTTTAGATTCACTTGTTGATATATATGTATTTGTTGTTTATAATTTTTATCTTTACCTTTTTCTTCTTTTTCCTCTTCTTAAAGAATACCTTTCAGCATTTCATATAATACTGGTTTGGTGGTGATTAACTCCTTTAGCTTTTTCTTATCTGTGAAGCTCTTTATCTGACCTTCAATTCTGAATGATAGCTTTGCTGGGTAGAGTGATCTTGGTTGTAGGTTCTTGCTACTCATCACTTTGAATATTTCTTGCCACTCCCATCTGGCCTGCATAGTTTTTGTTGAGAAATCAGCTCACAGTATTATCGGTATTCACTTATAGGCAACTAAATGTTTTTAGCTTGATGCTTTTAATATTCTCTTTTTGTCTTTTTCCCTTGTCATTTTAATTATGATGTGTCTTGGTGTGGTCCTCTTTGGTTTCCTTTTGTTTGGGATTCTTTGCGCTTCCTGGACTTGTAAGTCTATTTCTTTCACCAGGTAAGGGATGTTTTCTGTCATTATTTTTTCAAATAGGTTTTTAATATCATGCTCTCTCTCTTCTTCTGGCTCCCCCATAATTCAGATGTTGGTACGCTTGAAGTATTCCCAAAGGCTTCTTACGATATCTTCATGTTTTTGAATTATTTTTTCTTTTTTCTTTTCTAGTTGGGTGTTTTTTGCTTCTTCGTATTTCAAATCTTTGACTTGATTCTTGAAATCCTCTAGTCTGTTGTTGGATCTCTGAATATAATTCTTTATTTCAGTCAGTACATGCCTAATTTGTAATTGGTCCTTTTTTCATATCCTCTAGGGCACATGTGTCAAACACAAGGCCCGCGGGCCAAATCCAGCCCGCCAGGCCTTGCAATGTGGCCCACACCGCGCTGTCATCACTGCACTCTGCTGTCAGTTTATGACATTGTCAGTTTATGACTGTTCAGTAAACCATTCGGCCCGCAATTTAGGCTGGATTTTAGATTTTGGCCCCTTCTCTGATTGAGTTCGACACCCCTACTCTAGGGACTCACTAAATTTATAGGCAGTTTCTAGAAAATTCTTGAAAAACCTTATAACCGTGTTTTTTAATTCTATATCCAGTAGTTTACTTTCCTCCATTTTTGTCATTTGTGATCTGTTTCTTTTTCTCTGCATTTTCGCTGCTTCCCTGAGTTGATAGAATGGCTTTGTGTGCTAGGTGTCCTATAGGGTCCATGGCTCAGCCTCCCTAGTTACCTGAAGTGGACACTCTTGGTGCCCCCCTTTGTGGGCTGTGTGCACAGTCTTGTTGTAGTTAATCCTTGATTGTTGTTGGTATCAGTGAGAGGAATTGAACTCCAGGCTAATTGGCTGTGAGGATCAGTTGTGTCTATGATGGGAAAACTTATGTGCTGGAGACACCTTTATGGGGCAGGACTTGCTTCATAGCACAAAGTGGGGCTTTGGTGCTCACTAAGTCTGCCCCCTGAATGTGTCCCTTATGGATCTGAGGAGTTGTAATCTAAATGGTCCTACTCTGACCACTTGGTACACTGGCTCTTGGATCTCCAAGGAGGTGCAAATTTAGCTCTGCCTGAGGTCACCCAGCAGGAGCTATGGAGAAATCTGCAGATTCCTCTTCTTTGTTTGGGGTTTGGAGGTGTCCAGATGAGGTTCAGCTGTGAAGCAATGCAAGCTACTGTGGAGCCATGGAAGTTTTTTCTCAGGATTGATTTGGCTATTCATACAAATTTGATGATTTCTTGTTTTATTTCTTTAAAAAATGACATTGGGATTTTGAAAGGGATTGCATTAAATCTGTATATTTTTGGGGTAATATGACCATTTTAATTATGTTGATTCTTCCAATCCCATGAACATCTGAATATTTTCCTATTTTGTTGTATCTTTTTCAATCTCTTTTAATAATGCTTTGTAATTATCAGTATATAGGTCTTTCAAATACTTTGTTAAATTTATTCCTAGGTATTTTATTGTTTTGGTTGCAATTCCAAAGGAATTTTTTTTTCATTTCTTTCTCTCTAGTTACCTCTGCATCATTTCTAGATTTTTTTTTCTTTGATGAGACCAATTCTTTCTTCCATCTGGTTGGCTCTGTTTTCTATGCTCAATACATATATCAGAAAGGAAGGGAGAAAGAAAGAGATAAAATCATCAATTATCAGAGAAAATAATTGATCAGCTGCCTCTTGTACACCCCCTACTGGGGATCAAGCCCAAAACATGGACCCTGACTTAGAATCAAAACCAGACCTCCTGGTTCATAAGCGAATGCTCTACCACTGAGACACACAGATTGGGCATTCCTATGATTTTTTTTTTTTAATCATGTAAATCCCTACAGCTAAGATATTCCTTTGGAACCTTAGCAGCCACCTGTGGAAACAGGGCTAGCCCTTTTTGCATCTATGCTTTTTTTTACTAGTGTTGATATGACTTCTGTAAATACTTGGTTATAAGACTTCTCTTCAGTTGATTATTCACGTTGATTGTTCTATATTTTCATTGTAATTCCAATTTGATCTTGGGAGGAGATGAGTGTAGCATTAACTTACTTCACCACTATCTTGGACCTCAAGAGCAACTTCACTTTCATTGACAAAAATACATTTTCCCCCCAGAAATAAAATGTTACAAAAGTAGAAATATTCTGACATTGAAATATTTTGTTTTTTTGCACTCTAAAATAACTATTTTGAAATGTTCCCCCAAAGTAGACTATAAAATCATAGGACATGTGACTCAGAGCAATTCATTTCCTTACTAAACTATTAAGAAAACCTAATCATTTTTTCTTAACTGCATGCTTCATTTCCAGGATTTCTGATTGGTTCTTTTTTAAAGTTTCAATCTCTTTAATAAAGCAGGTACTCATTTTCTTCATTACTTTGTTTTCTGAGTGCACTGAATTGCCTATCTGTATTTTCTCACATCTCACAGCACTTTCAGAACTGCAATCTTGAAATCTTTGTCATTTACATCACATATTTCCATGTGTTTCAGCTTACTTTCTAGGGATTTTTTCATTTTCTTTCTTATCATCTCTCTTACCATGGTTATTCATGTTATTCGCTGTTCTCCTTTGCTTAGCCTGTCTATATAATACTAACCTTCCTAATAAAAGAGTAATATGCAAATTAACCATCACTCTGCCACACACATGCCACAGCCACCAGCCAATCAGAACGAGTATGCAAATAAACCCAACCAAGATGGCTACAGACACAGAGAGCAGGAGAGAGGCTTGGGTTTCCCAGGTAACATAAGAAATCAAGCTTTCCACTGGCCTGAGCCTCCACTCAAGGTTATAAAGTTTCAATTAAAGAAGGTAAACAAATCCAAACAGAAATGGCTGCTGGCCACTGAGTGAGTGGGAGACTTGGCTCTGCTCCAGGCTACAGTTTCATTTGTAGAAGGTAAATACATTACATATACCATGGCCTCTGCTTGGGTGACCAGGGGGCGTGGCTGGCCTGCAAACCACCACAGGACCCTCACCCAGGCCACCCCACACCCCAAGGGAACCCCCACGCTGATCTGGGACACCCTTCAGGGCAAACCAGCTAGCCCCCACCCATGCACCAGACCTCTATTCTATCTAATAAAAGAGTAATATGCAGATTTATCATCACTCCAACACACAATAGCTGCCCCCATGTGGTCAAAGATCCTGCCCCTATGTGGACACAAGATGGCCACCACAAGATGGCCAGCAGGGGAGGGCAGTTGGGAAGCACCATGCCTGCAAGGAAGGGCAGTTGGATGCCGTCAACCCTGCAGGGAAGGGCAATTAGGGGTGACCAGGCTGGCAGAGGAGGGAAGTTGGGAGCAAACAAACTGGCAGGCAGAAGTGGTTAGGGGCAATCAGGAAGGCAGGCAGGTGAGGAGTTGGAAGCCAGCAGTCTTGGATTATGAGATGGATGTCTGACTGCTGGTGTAGGCCCAATCGGAATTGAGTCTAAACCAGCAGTCAGACATTCCTTGAGGGGTCCCAGATTGGAGAGGGTGCAGGCTGGGCTGAGGGATTCCCCCCAACCCCCAGCCCCATGCATGAATTTCGTGCACCAGACCTCTAGCATTATAATAAAAGTGTAACATGCTAATTTGACCGGACAGTTGAAGGACCTTCCATATGTCCTTCCAGACAAAGCCATGATGGCAGGGGCCAAGGCAGAGGCAGTTAGGGGTGATCAGGCAGGTGAGCAGTTAGGGGTGATTTGGCAGGTAGGCAAGTGGTTAGGAGCAATGAGGCAAGCAGGCAGAGTACTTAGGGGCGATAAAGCAGGTAGGCAGAGGTGGTTAAGCAGCAATCAGGCAGGCAGGCAGGCCAGTGGTTAGGAGCCAGCAGTCCCGGATTGAGAGAGGGATGTCTGACTGCCAGTTTAGGTCCGATCTTGCAGGATGTCTGGCAGTTGGACATTTCCCACGGTGTCCCAGATTGTGATAGGGTTCAGGCTGGGCTGAGGAACACCCCTATGCATGAGTTTTGTGCATAGGGCCTCTACTATATATCAATGTGAGAGAAATACATCAATTGATTGCCTCCTGCATGAGCCCCTACCAGGGCCTGGGCCAGGATGGCACCTGCAACCCAGATAAGTGATTTTGAATGGAATAGAATCTGGGACCTTCAGTCTGCAGGCTGATGCTCTAACCTAGGGGTGTCGAACTCAATCAGAGAAGGGGCCAAAATCTAAAATCCAGCCTAAATCGCGGGCCGAATGGTTTACTGAACAGTCATAAACTGACAATGTCATAAACTGACAGCGGAGTGCAGTGATGACAGCGCGGTGCGGGCCACATTGCAAGGCCTGGCGGGCTGGATTTGGCCCGCGGGCCTTGTGTTTGACACATGTGCTCTAACCACTGAGCCAAACTGACTTGGCCAATACCTATCTATATCAATGGCCTTCTACATAGCAGCTTTCTCTGAAGAAGTCTTTCTGCTATTTTGCACTAGATGGTGCTGAATAACAAGATTTTTATGTCTTGTGATCTCCCAGTCTTGACCTCCAAGGTTTCAGTGATATAGTACAGACACATTGCTTTGTGGTGGAGTTTGTTTGGCCCTCTCCATAATGGTGACCCCTGATCTCCTTGCAGTCCCATCCCAAGCACTCCACCTGGGGATCAGTCATAGAGGGAAACAGCAGTTCTACTGCAACATCTCTTGGTTTACAGATAATATGCTCCTTGACCAAACTCCAAGGACAACAGGAGTTTTGGGAGTCCAAGTGGCGGTAGGCTCTCTGATTTATTCATTTGTCTGAAAGACCACCACCCTGCCCAACAGAAACTGTGCTCTGTCAAGCATCTGCTTACTAAGAAATTGTTTGCTCCCTTGCTGCTTGACCTGTTGGGCTGACTTCCTGCAGCTGTCTGCTCCTCCTGGCCAAAGGAATCTCATTCTAGAGCTGGCTTCTTCCCCTCTCCCGGCTGAGCCTTGAGCTTTCAGCTACAGAGCTGTGTCTTTGGGCCATCTGCATTTTCCTCCCTTCTTCTCTCCTCATTTATTCCCATTGCCTGCTTTTAGATGTTTCAATGTGTGGATCTCTCCAGTATGAGTGTATGTTGAATAGGGATTTCTTTATTGAATTATAGTCAGGGGGAGAGGACAAGGTGTGCATGCATGCTACCATTCCTTTGACATCACTTCCCTATTGTCATTTCAAATAAATGAGTAAATAGCCTAGTTAGATAGTCACTTGCATCTCAGAGGCAGACTGCATGGTTGTATGACTTAAATCCTTTTACTATCTGAACACCCAGGTGAGGACACAGAAACTGTCAAGCAGACACTTTTTCCTCTTGAAGTCCCACTGGAAGCAATACCACAGTACTGAAGGGAAGACAACTATTGCAGATCTGTTCTACAGCAAAGACAGTTGATACTGAAAACCTTTCGAACATTTTTCTGTTGTTTCTTTCTTCCTTAAGTTATTGAATTCATCTATAAATTATTGCCATTTCTGAACTGCATTTTTAATTCAGTCGGCCCCTTAATTCATTCCACCTGTGCACTTATTCTTTGAAAAAAGTAGGACTTTTTGCACTAAAAATAATATTTTTCCCTATTACAGGAGGTAAGAAACTGAGAAATATATCTTAAAACTGTACTTGCATTTTTAATTGTATATGTGAGCATTATCAGTTTTTTTTCTTTTGTGTATCTTCTTTACTCACTGAAATTCTGAATCCTTTAAAATAGCTGAATATCTTAGTAATAGATTTTCTGTCAAATATGTGATTCTTGTAAAGCTTCTCAAGATATAAAATGACTAAAAAAGAGAATTCTTTTAGTTAACTTGAAAGAAAATAATTTTGCACTTACAGAAATTCATGAATAGTACAAAGAATTCAGGTACACTCTTCACCAAGATATCAATTGTTAATATGTTGCCACATTCTCTCCTGCTCATTAATGTTGTAGACATGATGCCTCTGTGTTTTTAAAATTTTCAGTATTTCAGTTTTTTTAAAAAGGCTTTGTCTCATGAAATCATAGTACATTATCTAACTCAGAAAATTAAAATTGATGTATCAGTATTATCTAATCTAAACATTTTTTGAAACTTCATCTATTGATCTCATGTTCATGATAACAAAAAAAAAAACCAACACAAGAAATAATTACTTTTTTCCTGGTTTGAGTTTCAAATCACATGCATTTAGGTGTTATTTCTTTTAAGTCACCTTTAATTGGAAAGAGTTCATCTGTTTTCCCATTTTTCATTACATTTATGGGCAGGCCAATAATTATGTAGAATATCCCTCATGTCTCTTATTCTAATATTCTAAAGTATTAAATTATAAAATAACCAGGCATATAAAATCTCATTTGGACCTTTATGATCAAATGTATTAGTTTAATATCTGTGCACTCTCATTTAAGGCTTGGTTTATAATAGGCAGCTCACTCAACTGTGGAGCAAAATTTTATGATGTGTCACCTATGTGACAGGTATTCTTCTGTAGATATTAAGGGTAATAATTTCAATGAATCATGGTTACTGCCCTTGGACGTCAAATGGCTACATACACAATTGTGCTTCTTTTTTACTTTTGTAGACTTTCATTGACTCCTTAATAAATAACCAGTATACAGCATTTATTCTACACTTAATGATCTAGGCAATCTTCAATTCATTTACTTCTTTTTAACAAAGTTCAGTTATTCTAATTTCACTAAAAGCTCATAGAGGCATGAGAAAATCTTTACAAACTTTGTTCTGTTTTTCTATTAAAAACATACATTCTGCTTTTTAAACTGGGATGCCAAAACTCCTTGTACCATCTTTGGAGGTGATATTGGTGGTAATGATGGATTGAGCCTCTTGTTTCCTCACCTAGATCTAGAGACCTGGATATAGGCTTGCTTACTCTTTGCACTTCTCTATCTGTGTGGCACCAATGAACAGTTTCCTGAACTTTCCTGAACTTTCCAGTGGGCACACCTCCAGTTCACTGCTCTTTGAACTTTTCTGAGTTAGGAAATGTGATCAGTTGCTGCCACTAGCAGATTGGGATTGCAGGCTTACCTAGGGGCTACTCATGAATCTACACAAGTATATTTCTAACTCTTGTACATAATATTTCTCTTCCCCACCAATATTTTGAGGAGATATGCAATTCTTTTTTATTTGTCATATTTATGGAAATGTTTCGTTAACTAATTTGGTTTTACTTTAACCTAATATCAAACTTTTACACATAAAAACAGTAGAAATTCTCATAGTAAATAAATTTGCTGAATGATCTGATGTGGAGGATGAGTAAATTTGTTAAATCACTATCTATATTTTTTTCAACAAATAGTGGTAGTTTTTTTTTTGCTAATCTAGAGAGAAAGTATTTTATTTTATTTACTTGATTTGGACATTAGTGTACATTTTGTTTGCTTAATTTTTTATAAGTGATTAAGTATATGGTAAATGGGAAAGAAATCTTACAAGAATATATAATTTGAAATAAAGAACATTTATGTTAGTTACCCTTGAAAGCTGAATTATATAAATTCCAAAGGGCATAATTCCTTATAAAACAAGAGTACATAATATTTAATTTAATTTATATACACATTTATGAATAGATCACCCCAATGACTTCTGCTTGGTTATTCCATTAAACTCGTCTAAAATCTCTAGCATATGAAATTCAATGTCAATATCAATATCAATTGTTCAAAGCCATCAATAATTTAAATATATGAAGTAATTATATAAAATAATAACTTTGGAGATAGTTTATATATTCAAATATATATAAGATATATGTATATAGATTCAAATATGGTAGGTACAGAGATAGATATTTCATTATAAATGTGGATCATTTTATCAAATGGAAGAATATATTTTATACCAAGGAGAAAAACAGTATCAGAGTACTGATGGGAACATTAACCTGGTTTTCCTGTTTACTTATGAGACATTCTCCCATCAGTAATTCATATAATTTAATATAACTGAGCAGCAAGACTATAAGAATTCAGAATATATTTAGACAATGCTTCTCATTCAATAAAATAAATTACCACTGAACTCTTATTGCAATACCTTCAAAATTATGACAAAAATTCCCAAATAGTAAATCATACTTTAATTGCTATAGCAATTTTAAGGCAAAAATGAACAAGAACTCTAAATGTCAGTAATGTGCTTAAACATTACTTTACACTCTGAAAAAGAAAAAGAAAAGAGAATCAGCATCAGCTTTCATATATAATGAAAACTCAACATTTCTTCATTTCTTCAACATTCCTCATTTTTAAAAATATTGATGCATTAAAATTTTTAGTGGTATTCTGTAGGGGAATCTGAGAATCTCTACCACTATTTAGCTCTAGGAATTTCTCTATATTCTTTTTTTCTGTTTCTTTTCCCAATTGACCTTCCCCCAGGCTCCCCTACCCCAGGGTATATGCCCTCACTCTCCTCCCAGTGCCTTGCATCCATTGATTATGGTTATATGCATGCATACAAGTCCTTTGGTTGATCTCTTATCTCCCCACATCCCCCAACCCTCCCCAGGCTTCCCACTGTCATTTGACAGTCTGTTCAATGCCTTTCTGCCTCTGTATCTATTTTTGTTCATCAGTTTATAATGTTCTTTATTATTCATAAATGAGTGAGGTCATTTGTTATTTTTCTTTTTGATCTGAATTTAAACTACAAATTTAGGTAAATTTATTTATTTTTTCATTTGTCCTGCTCTATACATAACAGGTTCTTCCAATATCAAGATTCATGGGATATTTTCAATTCTGGGAAATTTTCATTCATAGTTTCTTCAAATATTATCAACCCAACCTTTTTCTACCCTGTCATTTAGAAATATTAGAGAAATATTGGGACTTTTGGAACTACATATGCCTCCCAAGTTTTCTTTTATGGTTTTCCTTTTTTGTTTTTTTTTAATCTGTTTCAGATAACTGATATCGTTGACCTTTTGGCCTACTCATTTATTCTTTAGCTGTGGTCATTCTTCATCCTATGTTCATTTAGGTAAAAGCCTATGCTAACATTTCTACTTTATTTCAACACTTTCTTTTCAAAATAGCAAGCTTTTTAAAATAACTATCATTTTATGACTTATTAAATAAATTATAACTAACATAATGGCCATGATACCTTTGTTTATTGAAGATGTTAGGTATATTTAATTTCAAGCCTGTATAGGTCATTCTAATATTACTAGTGCTCCAGTATAAGTGTCATCTTCTTTGGGATATTTTTCCCCATGGCATTTGTGTTATTTAGATAATTGATGTTTCAGGCTTGCGCATTCACTTTCCAGTGAGAAATTTTCTCTTGTCTCCTTATATGTATCCTGCATTTTGATTGCCTCCAAGCCATGTTATTAGCATCAGCTCTAGCATTAGGGCATCACATTGGCCTTATTTCTTAGGGAGACTTCAACTTCTGCTAGTTATAACTGCTTTTGTTTCTTTGTTGCTTTTGTTGTTTTACTGTGAATGTTTATAGAAATGCCCTTCCATTTCTGTTTCTTGTTTTAAGTGCAATTATAATGTAAAAATGCATATGATATTAATACAGAAAGACAAAATTCAATGTTTGTGAATTAAAAATCTTAACCATTGTCATCTTTGATGTAAATAGGCTGTTTTTATAATCTCAGATTTAATGAATGACATAACAGATACCCCGTGGCTTATAAACTTTGACAGTTATTATTCATAACAACACTCCTGTCATTTTTTTCTTCTTAATTTCCTAATTTCCTTTTGGCTGCTTCTCTCTCTCTCTCTCTTTTTTTTCCCTTAGAATAGTGTATTCAGAGAAACAAAAAACCTGTAGTCCAGTCATAGTTTTGACACTGTCAAATTATGGAAGATTAAGTAATTACTTATTTCCTCACCCTTAAACCTGGGAAAGTATTAACTTTATCATAAATATCTAAGATTATTTTGATTTGAATACCAGGTTGCTATAAATTTGTTCAGATCCTATATAAAATGCATACAGGTCTCAAAGAGGTGAATATGCCAATAATTATTGGTATTTTTAAGGGCTCTCTTAAACACATCGGGGGCCTAGTAATTTTACTGAGTTCTTTGCTTTTCAAGTTATGTTCTGAAGTCACCAATCAAAGAATCAGTGAGTCTAGAAATAGTGAGCTACATTGAAAATAACAATGAATAAAATGAGAGCATGTGTATCTAATAAATACATATTTGAATTATAAATCTATATAAAACTTTTGCATTACTTTGGTCAATTAATATATCGATGCCTTACTCACCCCCATAAATCCTCAGTGAGATTGTTATGCTACAAAGTTTAAAATCTATAACAACAAAAAAGAGGGCCCTTTAAATAAGTTACAACCAAACAAGATTTATGGGGCATGAGGGTTTGAGTTATGTAAAGAAACCATCACAAGTGCAAAATCTGAGATAGAAACATTATTGAGATGTTACAAGTAAAGATTAATTTACCTGTTTAAAAGCCTAATTTTAAGTAGAAGCAGAGACAGATCATAAGAAGAGTCCCTACATTTCCAGTGTAATGCTCTTTCCTTCCTATGCTTATCAACCTCCGTTGTTGGTAAAGTTATCAATGTGCAATTGACCAGAAGGCAATTAGAGGACTAATCCTAGAACAGTATATTTAGAAATTATTACAGTTAATGAGCGGAGAAACTGGTAGAATGAGTGAGCTCTCATGACAGATAATTGCCTCCTTAGATGGTAACATCTAGCAATTTACAGCTAGAAATTGGTGAAAGGTTTTACAATTTGAACAATTTTGACCAATTTTGAAAATTGGCTCTCAGACATCAGGATGACAGAATGATTTGGCATGAACTTAACCATAATTCTCCTTTTTGCTAAAATTAAGAATTCCACAAGGAAAATACATGCAGTATAATATAATTGTTTGACAGATTAATTCATTTTTCCTTTATTTAAAATATTGAATTCAATAGTTTCGACATTTAAAAGATATTAAGCTACTAAGCTCTCCCAGCATCTAAAAAAAAAATACTTTAAAAATAACAAAAGTTGGTCAGGTTGTGAAACAACCAGAACTTTAATATACTATTGGTGGTAATTTAAGTTGGCACAAGGAATTTAGAAAGTTGTATTTGTTAAAGATAAATGTATGCACAAGCTATGATTCCTCTCTATACATAACAGTGTGTCCATATTCACCAAAAAAAAAATGTTCATGGCAGCACTATTCATAGTAGATCCAAATTGGAAATTACCCAGGTACCTATCAAGAGTATATATCACTTCTCAGCATTTTGGCTAAGATCAAGTGTGAATAGTACATGAATAACTATATTGTGGTATTTTTAGAAATGCAAAACATATAGCAATGGAAGAACTTACTGCACCAAACAATGTAGATGGACCTCATTTTATCCCTACTGCAACACTTCCTATAAACTCTCTAATGCTTTATTTTCTACTTATCATACTCCAACATATGCATTTAGCACATTTATTATCACTTTCCCCACTGAAATGTAAGCTCAGTGTAAAGAAAATAAAATGTTAATTCACTTCTCTGCTTCAAGATATGTGTGTTCTGGCACAGAGGAAAGTCTCAATAAATACTTCTTAAATGAATGAATACTATATTATTATTTCTAAAGAATCTGGACAAAAAGAGAGTAGAAACTGCATGAATGAACTTATACAAAGTTCAATTATAGACAAATCTAATCTATGATTTGAAAGTCAGAACATAGAGGCTAGTGCTGGAGGAGTAGCGACTGGAAGGGAGCTTGATGGGCTGCTGGTAATATTGTTTCCTAATCCGTTCTCTCATGCCATGTTTGTAAAAAGAGGTCAGGAGTATACTTAATTGGCAGTCATGCACATTTAAAAAAAATGAAACAAATATTTAAAGAATATCCAATAACTATTATACACCCACCAACTAGCTTAAGATATAAAACATTATTACACTATAGATGAAGACTCTTGTATTCTTCTTCCTGAAAATATTAGCCTTTATCACCTTCCCTCCTTTTCCAAGTGTGATTTCAAGTCAGCCTCTATAAGTTCAAATGCAAGTTATAACACCATTGTGACCTTAGTTATTTTTTATGTGCCTCATTTTCCTCATCTACAAATCTCAAATAATAATGGCGTTGAATTCATAGAGTTAAAGATTGAAGGATTGATTGTATGTATATAGAGTACTTAGACTAGTCTTACATGAAATAGAACTATAAGTTCTATTACTAATCTGAAGTGGGTATTTTTCTTTTTTAAATGTGTTTTTATTTATTTTTAGAGAGAGAGGAAGGTAGAGGGATATACAGATAAAAACATCTGAAATATTATGAGAGAGAAATATCATCATGCCCTCCCTCCCCTGGGATCAAACCCACGACTTGGCCATGTACTCTGACAGTGAATCAAAACTCGTCTTCTTGGTTCCTGGGTAGATGCTCAAACACTGAGCTACACCAGCTGGGTTGACGTGGGTATTTTTTTCTTACTCATTCCTATACATCCTTTAACATTTAACCCTTTAATAAATATGTATCTTTATAGCTATGCATGTGAGCACATGTGCCCACACATATTCACAGAAATCATCTTATTTGTATGGCTTAGAACAGAATATCTTTAGGAAAAATGAAAACATTAGAAATCATATCTTCTGCAACTTTCTTTTTTAAAGTCATTTTTAAAAATGTTTCAATTTATGTTGATATACAATATTATATTACTTTCAGGTGTATACCCTAGTGATTAGATATTACAAAATGTTTTAAGTGATCATCCAAAAAATCTTATACACATCTGACACCATATATAGTTATTAGAATATTATTAACTATATTCCCTATGCTATACTTTAGATCCCGATGACTACACTATAACTACTAATTTGTATTTCTAAATCCCTTCACCTTTTTCATCCATTCTCCCAACCTTCCCTCCCATCTGGAAACCATCAAAATGATCTCTGTATTTATGTGTGTATTTCTGTTCTGCATTTTTATTTATTTTGATTTTTAGATTTAATTGCTGATAGATATGTATTTATTACCATTTATTTTTCCCTTTTTTGATCCTTTTTTACTTTTTCTTTTTAAAGAAGAATCTTTAACATTTTATATAATATTAGTTTGGTGGTGATGAACTCCTTTAGTTTTTTCTTATCTGTAAAGCTCTTTATCAAACCTCCAATTCTAAATGATAGCTTTGGAGAGAGAGTAATCTTGCTTGTAGGTCCTTGATTTTCATCAATTTGAATGTTTCTTGCCACTACTTTCTGGCCTACAAAGTTTCTGACAGTCATATGGGCACTCCCTTGTAAGTACATAACTAACTGATTTTCTCTTGATGCTTTTAAGATTATCACTTTGTCTTTAACATTTGGCATTTTAATTATGATGTATCTTGGTGTAGACCTCTTTGGGTTCATCTTATTTGGGACTATCTGTACTACCTGGACTTTGAATGTTTATTTCTTTTACCAGGCAGAGGAAGTTTTCTGTCATGATTTCTTCACATATATTTTCAATTTCTTTCGCCCTCTCTTCTCCTTATGGCACTCCCATGATACAAATGTTGGTACTCTTTTTTTAAAAAAATATATATTTTATTGAATTTTTACAGAGAGGAAGGGAGAAAGATAGAGAATTAGAAACATCGATGAGAGAGAAACATTGATTAGCTGCCTTCTGCACACCTCTGCTGTGGATGTTCCCACAACCAAGGTACATGCCCTTTACCGGAATCGAACCCGGGACCTTTCAGTCCGCAGGCCGATGCTCTATCTGAGCCAAACTGGTTTCGGCCAAATGTTGGTACTCTTGATGTTGTTCCAGAATTTTCGTACAATATCTTCATATTTTTTTATTCTTTTTATTTTTATTTTTTAATTTTTTCTCTTCTGATTGGGTGTTTTTTGCTTCCTTATATTCCAAATTCTTGATTTGATTCTTGGCATCCTCTACTCTAATGTTGATTCCCTGTAAATTATTCTTTATTTCAGTTATTGTATCCTTCATTTCTGACTGGTCCTTTTTGATGTTGTTGATGTTCTCAATAATGTCCTGGAAGTTCTCACTAAGTTCCTTCAGCATCCTCAAAACCATTTGTTTTGAACTCTATATGTTGTATTTTTCTTGCTTCCATTTCATTTAGTTCTTTTTCTGGAGATTTCCTCTGTTCTTTCATTTGTGACGTTTCTTTACCACTGCATTTTTGCTGCTTCTCTGTGTTTATTTTGATGTATTAGGTAGATCTGCTATGTTTCTCAGACTTGGTAGAGTGGCCTTGTATAATAAGTATTCTGTACCTACTACACAAGGCCCAGTGGCTCATCCTCCCCTATCACCTGAGCTGGGCACTCCAGGTGCACCCTGTGTGAGCTGTGTGTACTGTCCTATTATGGTGGATATTCAGTTAATGGTGGCATCACTGGGAGGGTTTGACCCTCAGGCCAATTAGCTATGTGGACCAGCTGTGATGACAGTGGAAGAGCTGCTGAGCAGGAGCCAACCCTATGGAGCAGGATTTGCTTTGGTGGGGCTTTGGTGCTCACTGAGTCCGCTCCTTCAGTGTGTCACTTATGGAGGTAGTAGTGTGTAATGCAGTGTGGTCAAAGCTGACCACCGAGTGTACTGGCTATGGAGCCTCCCAGGAGATGCAAATTAAGCCATGGCCAATGCCCTGCCTTGGGCCACCTGGCATAAGCTAGAGTGATCAGCAGATGGCTGCTACTTGTTTTGTGCTTGAACGTGCCCAGGAGAGGCCAAGTTGTGAACCAAGATGGGCTTCCACTAATTCCAGGCCTGGGGCCACTTATTGAGAGGTACAGGGCACACTGAGGCCGGATGCTGCTTGTTTGAGAGGTTTTATGAAAGTTTGAAGCATGGAGCCAGACAAGCCAGTTGTTCAAAAAAGCTCCTGGAAATTGTTAGAATGAGCCTACAAGTAGAGAGGGATGGGGTCTGAGGGAATCACCAGGGCAGAAAAGTGTGATCCAGATTGATGGAGATTCAGATATGGCACCTACCTATTAGCTCTGTGGCAGTGAGGACTGTCTGGGAGACAGTGGACCTTCCAGCCTTCACCCTAGATCCAGACAAGTTAATTCCTCCTCAGATGTCCTACATTCCTTTCAAGATGTTGCCCCAGTGCTGGAGCTCAGCAGGAGTGAGGCCAAGTAAATTATTGTGCAGGCCCTTTAAAAGGAATGCCTGGGCTCCAACAGTCTCAATGTCACTCTGCTTCATTCCCCACTGGATTTTATAGCCCAAAATTTTAGGAACTTCTCTTCCTGGCACTGGAACCCTTGGCTGGGGGTCCTTTTGTGGATCTGGGACATCTTGCTCCTCAGGGAAACCTCCACAGCCACAATATCTCTAGTTATTTTATTTTTGGTTAATCCTTACCTAAGGATATTTTCCCGTTGATTTTTAAAAAGAGTGGGAGGGTAAGAGAGAGATCGAAACATCAGTGTGAAAGAGACACATCAATTGGTTGCTTCCTACATGCACCTGGACCAGTGCTGGGGGTTGAATCTGCAACCGAGGTATGTGCCCCTATCTGAATCAAACTTGGGACCCTTCAGTCTGAGGGTCAACACTGTCCACTGAGTAAACCAGCTAGGGCTCCCTATTGATTTTAAACAGCCACAGATGGGTGTGGGACCAGTCTATTCTAGTTCAGTGATCCTGCCGCATACCTTCACCCTTCTTACTAGTCTTGTGCTTCTTCTTAATTCCCTAGTTGTAGGACTTCTGTTCAGCTAGATTTCAGGGGGTTCTGAGTGATGATTGTTTTGAATTTTAGTTGTAATTTTTATGTGGTTGTGGGAGGTCACAAGTACTGCATTTACCTACATTATCATCTTGACCAGAACTACTTCTGCAACATCTTAAAATAATATCATGTTTGTGAAGTTTAAACCAAATTGTTAGACTTAACTGTAACTCCTACAACAAAATTTATTTAAACATTGAAAATTAATTTAAATGTTTTATTAAGATACACTTCTAGGATTTAAATAATTGGCATTTTATCTACTGGATAATGTCATTTCCCCCAAAGTAGTTGTCTCAATTTATATTCCAGCAACCAAATGATAGAATTTCCTATTGTTCCACATTTTTGCCAAAACTTGACATTATCAGACTTAAAATCTGCCATTATTTTGACATGAGTGAAATAATATTTTACATTATTTTTAAATTGAGTTTATTGAAGTGACAATGCACTGTGCACCCATTGCTCAAAGCAAACTCTTGTTCTGTCTCCAATTCCCCCTTTGCCTACATACCATACCCCACCCCTAATCTTTATACCTTCTTTCATCCAGGCACCAATACCGCTCTCCTCTGACAGCTCCCAATTTGTTCTATGTATCCATGCCTCTGTTTCTATTTTATTTCTCGATTTATTTTTTCATTTGATTCCACCTATAAGTGAGATCATATGGTATTTATCTTTCTCTGACTGGCACACTTTGAAATTGTGTATCTCCAATTATTTGAGAGTTTGATCATATTGTCTTATGTGTATGGATTTTTTTTTCTTTTTCTTAATCTGTGAATTGCTTATATGTTGAAAATCTCATTGTTAAGTCCACAGTTTATATTTTAAATTTTTAAAGTGACTTTTGACATTCTTTGTATATAAATATAAGTATACATTCACACATTGTTGCATGCTTTGGTTAAGGAATCCTTTATATTTCTTCTATTCCTTTAGTTGAAAAATAGTTTCTTCAACATTGAACATGAAACATATAAAAGCTCTGTTTTTATGATTAATTCTTAATATACCTGAAATTGAGTTTTATTTACAGTGTGAGGGAGGGAATCAATTGCAGTTCTTTCATATAAATAATAAATTGTTCTAGCATCATTTATTTAAAAACCTATCATTTCTTTAATGACCTGCAGTGGAGTGGCCACTCTGTCAAATATCAAGTTTCTATAGAAGTGTAAACATGCTTCTATGCTATTTATTATGTTATAGTGGACATTTTATAAAAAATTGATTTGATTAATATTAAAATGCTATAACTATACTTCTTCAGAATATCAAGATTCAAATTAGATTTTTATTCATAAAAATCTATAAAAATGTGTGTATATGCTAACAGGCTTAAAATATTAATAAGTAAGTGCTGTTTTGTATAGTAGGTGTAACCTCTTGCTTCCAATTAGTAGCAATCCTACATAATAAAATGCTTATATGCAAATAGACCAAACAGCAGAACAACCGGAACAACCAAACAACCAAAGAACCTGTTGCTATAACATGCACTGACCACCAGGGGGCATGTGTGAAACATCTGCTGTGGTGAGATGGTGGATCAGGTGAGTGGGGGAGCCAGACCAAGGCAGGGCACTGGTCGCTGTCATCAGGGCAAGACTCCCGTAGTTTCCAAAAATTCTTTGCTCCTGAATGCCGTGGTCTTGCCCAGCTCTTATACCTACTGCCAGCACCGGCCCTACTCACACCTGTTGCTGGGAACCAGCTTCAGTCCCAATCACTCAGTACCATCAGCAAGTGTGAGTAGCAGCTGCTGACCCTAATTGCCCTGAGGGTTTCTCTACCCACCCCTGCTCCTGAGGAGTGATCAGGGCAGCAGCTGCTGCTTGTTCGCACCCACTTACAGTGCAGGCCCCACTCACAGCCACTGCTGACACTGGCCCCATATTGCTCCACACCGTCAATGGGTGCAAGTGAAGTGGGTGTCATCAGTGTGTGGGAGCTGCTGCAGCAGGAGTGGGGTTGCTGACAGACAGGGTACAAGGGCCTTGGCAGGAGGGGCTGGGTGGTGTTGCAGAGGATGGGCTGAGACCTGCCTCTGTGCCTACTGCAGCCTTGCAGCCCAAAGTTCCTTTCAAGGAGCACAAATTCTTGCACTGGGTCTCTAGTTTTACATAAAAGCTGAACTCATAAATCCATGTTTCAGGAAAAGTGTATCTGTTGTATGAAGGATCACATTTGGGGGGAAATGTGCATTAGAAGAAAAATAGAATTTACCAAAAATTTTTGAGCCAGGTAATTTTCATTTTTAAAATTATAAAGCTTTCAATTAGTGTAAATGAATATTAAATAAACATTAATCATTTCCTAGTCCTAGAAAAAATAATTGGATCTATTATACAATCATTTGCACTGAAATTATATTTTGTTCAAATTATAAAGGACAAAATTAACTTTACATGCATAAAGGATACTGAAATTCCCACTTTAGATATCATTGTTATATTTAACTATTTTTAATGTAAATTAATTAAATTTAATTTTAATTTGTCCCTTTATTATTGCTGGGGAGAGGTTTTCGTCCCCTCCTATTGCTAATGGGAGTGGACTTTTTGTGACATCCTGAGAAAAATAATATTTTGAGACTTGTAGTGGAGAATGAAATATTGTAGAAAGCTTTATTTCAGTGCGATCAAACTGCTAAGTTGCCAAGGTCCCATTTCCTTTTGTCCCCCAAGGAAAAAGTGTAGCGGTGGCTTCAGCAAAGCCAGAATAAGAGCCATATTGTTTTCACTCCATATTGGAGCAGTGCCCAGTCCAGCATCAGGTTAGCTTAATATGTGTTCCTACGTGCAGTCCATTAGTCCATTGTGTGGGGTTTCCACATGCCCACATGGCCATAGAAGGAAAATGGGTGAATGCAAGAGAATAGAGGCAAAATAAAAAGAATCAGGGAGCAAAGAGTGAGCCAAAAGAGAATGTTTGGGGGATAATGTATCTCCACATTTTCCAGAAGTTGTAATGCCCCTGCCTATTCTAAACAATCCATACTTCAGAAAGCTTAACTGACAGGCACTTTCCCTTTGTCATCCTAACTCTTTGCACATGCATTTATCTCCCCTTCGTTATACATCTTTCCCCAGTGATCTACATGGAATGGGCTTGTGGTTCCCTGTGGAATTCAAAATTGCAGCTTCCTGGTGAAGCTGCCTAAATGACATGCCTATAATGTCTGGCTTCCCTATATATATATATATATATATATATATATATATATATATATATATATATATATATATATATATATATACCTATATATACACACCTATATATATACCTATATATATATATATATATATATATATATATATATATATATACCTAAGCGACCCTTATGACCAAATGACCAGAACAACCAATTGACCAGTCACTATGACGTACACTGACCACAAGGGGGCAGATGCTCAATGCAAGAACTGTCCCCTGGTGTTTAGTGCTCTCCCACAGCCAACCTCCCATGGCTCATCCTCCCAGGCCCCAATTGTATGAGGTTGGCAGGAAAAACCTTCCATGGTCCTTCCCCCCTGGCCAGCCAGCCCCTCAATAGGCCTCAATTACTGGCCAGGCTGAGAGACCCCATCTGTGCACAATTTTGTGCACTGGGCCTCTAGTTATTAATAACTAGCTAATTACAATGGTATCACCATATACAACATTATGGGATGTTTATTTATTGAACTGATTTTCTTTTGAAGAGTCAAAATTTTATTTGCTTTTTTCATCCTTTAAAAAACTCTTTTAAGCCGAAACCGGTTTTGCTCAATGGATAGAACATCGGTCTGTGGACTGAAAGTTCTCAGGTTCAATTCCAGTCAAGGGCGTGTACATTGGTTGCGGGCACATCCCCAATAGTGGGTGTGCAGGAGGCAGCTGGTTGATGTTTCTCATCAATGTTTCTAGCTCTCTATCCCTCTCCCTTCCTCTCTGTAAAAAAATCAATAAAATATATTTAAAAAAACTTTAAAAAAATTCTACTAACATTGTTTTAAAAGGATAAATATTTAGAATATATCATTAATAGTCAAGATGTTAAAATTTTACATTTATGTAAATTATAGATAATAGTAACAGGTTATGACAAGATATGTATTCAATAAATCAGTCAACAAATACAATTAGAAAGGAAAGATGCATAAAAGAAAGCAGTGTGCATAAAAACCTGACAGAAGGCACTGAAGACCGGCAGGGGAGGGCAGTTGGGGCGACCAGGCCTGCAGAGGAGGGTAGTTGGGAGTAATCAGGCCTGCAGGGGAGGGCAGTTGGGGGCAACCAGGCCAGTAGGTGAGGGCAGATAAGGGTGATCAGGTTGGCAAGGGAGGGCAGTTAGGGGTGACGAGGCCAGCAGGGGAGGGCAGTTAGGGGCAATCATGCTGGCAGGAGAGCAGTTAAGCATCAATCAGGCCAGCTGCAGAGTGGTTAGGAGCAATCAGGCAGGCAGGCAGGCAGGCAGGTGAGCAGTTGAGATCAAGCAGGTGGGATTGGGTCTAAATGGGCAGTCAGATATCTCTTGAGGGGTCCCAGTTTGAAGAAGGTGCAAGGTGGGCTGAGGGACACAACCCCCTATGCACAAGTTTTGTGCTCTAGGCCTCTTGTCCTATATAATAAAGATGGGATATGCTAATTGACCCTCATGCTTTGCAAAGATGGTTGTGTCCGCAGCCAATAAGGAGGGAATATGCTAACTGACTGCCCCACCTTCAAAGATGGTGGTACCCACAGCCACAAGAAGGCCCTTCAGGTGGGCCTGGCCTTGGCATGTGCTTGCCTCTGGATTCCCCCATTCCCCTCAGCCCTCCAGACACCCAGGGCCAGCCTGAGGATCAGGCAAGCCTCAGATGGCGGCTACCCAGCTGCCCAGGGCTTCCTGAGGCTCAGGTAACCAGGGCTGGCCAAGGTTTGTACTACCAGCAGTGGCAGCAGCAGAGGTGTGATGGGGGCATTGCCTTCCCCTGATCACTGCATTGCCTCCCTCCTTTGTGTGCTCCTGGCCTATGAGAGGGGGCAGGTTGGGCTGAGGGACCCCCCCTCCAGTGCATGAATTTTCATGCACTGAGCCTCTAATAAAGAGATAAAGTAATATCCCATAGGTTATTTATCTAGATCATACTGGAGTAGGATTCGAAACCTTAGATGCACAGTAATTTGTATCATACAGACCTGGATAAATATCTTAACTACTGTTTGCCTTATTTTTCACACCTGTCAAATGAGAATAAAAGTATAATCTATGTGTAATGTTATTATAAGGAGTCCGTAGGATAATATAGGTGACAGGCACAAAGTAAGCACTCAGTAAATAGTGACTTATTCATGCTTTTTGCTGAGATCAACATTAGTAATTAAAAAAAAAGTCTCCAGGGACTTTTGACCTTAATACAAGTAGAAACTGAAAAGGCCTATCTGAGCCAAAAGTAAATATAACAGTTTCTTGGAAACATATCTTAGCTAATAGCATACAAGTGATTCTGTTTACATGAAAAAATAACTGACTAAACTTTGCAAGCTGATATTCTTTTCTAATGTACATTTCTTAAATGGGGCCGGAGATTCCTAGAATTGCCATATAATAATCATTTTGTGAGAAAAGAGAGATTGGACTAATAAATGAGAACCATGATTCTTAAAGTTTGTTGTGCCCTTTCTTCAAAAATAAGCTGCATATCTACATTGAGTGAAAATAATTCCCATTTGCATATTATTTAATTTGTTTCGGAATCCAGAACCTTTTATTTATGGTAGAAAAAAAAAACAAACCTTATAGACAGTAAGGAAACATGTGTCTCTTTTTTTCTTAAATAAGGTAAAAGGAACTGTCACTATATTTAATTAGATCCACAATTTCTGCCTCAGAAAACTCTGTTGGAATACTCCCACCCTTTGGCAAAACATTTCCTATGTTTTCACTGCAGAAAGTTTTTTTTATGGACCAGAACATTTCATCACTGACACCTGATCATTCAGGAAGGCAAGTGTATCTGAAAATCAAAATTGTTTTGACTATTAAAGATCACCCCCTTCAGGTGGAAACAGTACCTGCATATTATTTTTAATGGTTAGATTTAGGATACTCTGTAAGAGGCCTTAACTGTTCTTGGCATCCTGAAACTTTTACCTCTTTATCTTTAATAAAAAATAAAAAATAAAAAATAAAAAATAAAAATACAGGCTGGTAAAAAGAGAGGAAAAGAATCCTCAAGTATTTGTATTGGTACAAGAAAAAAAAAAAAAAAGTAGAGATGACTGAAACTTCAATCCCAGCAGAGGTTTCTTAAAAAAGTTGTGGCACTCACTTTACTGCTACATCAGATGAAGAAGAAAAAAAACTAGTAGCTAAGAAATAAAATAAATTATTTTTAAAGATTTTATATAAAAATAAAATAAAATAAAACATTTAGTGTAGTCAGTGTTGCATGAAAATATCATACTGAAATGGTGGTTTTAAAGGCCTACCTCATAGCCATTGAACTTTTTTTTTTTCTGGCCAGACAAGTATTTATATGAAACTAGAGGCCTGGTGCACAGATTTGTGCATCGGTGGGGTCCCTTGCATGGATGCACAATTAGGGCCAGGAAAGGACCACTGGAGGACTCCAGGGCATGTCTGGTCCCTCTAGCCCAGTCCTGATTGGCCACACCTCAGCAGCAAGCTAACCTACTGGTCGGAGCATCTGCCCCTGGTGGTCAGTGCATATCATAGCAACTGGTCGATCAGTCAAATGAACTGTCAAACACTTAGCTATTAGGCTTTTATTATATAGCACTAGAGGCCTGGTGCATGGAATTCATGCACTTGGGGTGTGTCCTTCAGATCAGTCTGCACCTTCTCCAATCTGGGACCCCTCGCGGGATGTCCGACTGCCAGTTTTGTCCTGATTCCAAACTGGCAGTCGGACATCCCTCTCACAATCTGGGACTACTGGCTCCCAACTGCTCACCTGCCTGCCAGCCTGATCACCCCCAAACCACTCTCCTGCCAGCCTGATTGACACTTAACTGCTCCCCTGCTGGCCTGATTGCCCCAACTGCCCTCCCCTGCTGGCCTGGTCACTCCCAATTGCCCTCCCCTGCTGGCCATCTTGTGGTGGCCATCTTTGACCATGGGGAGACAGCCATCTTGTGCAAGGGTGTGAGGTTCAATTTGCATATTACCTCTTTATTATATAAGATAACTTCTTGAGAACCACTGACACAATATTTTTCCTTTACTAGATTTGCTAAAATGGAAGACTCCTGTGTCTTAATTTTCTAAGGTGGCAGTAACAAAAGTATCACAGTCTGAGAGGCTTAAATGGAGAGATTTATTCTCTTCCAGTTGTGGAAGCTGGAAGTCTGAGATCAAGATGCCAGCAGGTTTATTCTCGTTTAAGGGTCTGTGAGGAGAATTGGCTCCATGCTTCTCCCCTAGTTTCTGGTAGTTTTCTCATTATCTTTGGTATTCCCTGACTTGTTGAATCATCACCCTAATCTCTGTCTTCATCTTCACATGGGTTATTCCTGAGTGTGTTCATATCTAAGGTTTCCCTTTTAATAAGGATCCCAGTCATATTAGATTAGGGCTCACTCTAATGACCACACTTTAACTTGATTACCTCTGTAAAGGTCTTACTTCCAAATAAGGACATATTCTGAAGTATTGGGCATTAGAGTTCTAATATATATATATATAGTGTGTGTGTGTGTGTGTGTGTGTGTGTGTGTGTGTGTGGAGTGGGAAACTATTCAACTCATAATACCTTATGATCTAGGGGATATTATTTCTAGAAGTAATTGAAGATTAAGATGGGCCAAACATCTAGTTATTCTCAGAAAGCATGAATAGTTTTAGGAGATGAATAAGAATTGGCAAACTTAGAGGCATTGACCAGTTCACATTGGAAATTAATCCTTAATCAAGGACTTTATTCTGTATCAGTACAAGAGATACTCCTTCCATGGTCAAGTATTAAGTTGAATAGTTTTGAAATTGGATCATGAAACAATCTAAACTGAGATTTTATTACATGTCATTGGATCATTAAGGATGTCTGGATCCTTTATGTTATTACAAACTTTATTTCAGAAGGTTCAAATAATATGTTGAAGTACTGTATGGGAAGTTTGTAGTCTAAGAAGTTGAGATTTGGTGATGGTGGTGGGGATTACCAGGACCTCAGAATAAGGAATGTTTTTCTTTTCCTTTTGTCTTAAAATATGTCTGCTACAAGCTGAACATCTTATCAGTCAAAATGATCAAAAAATTTTGTTTTTCCTTATGTTTCATGCTAAAAATTCAAAGAAGCCAGCTGAAAAGTATCCACACTGAGTAATGTTGAAAATCTTAACATCTAAATAAAGAGATAAAGTAAACCAGATACAACTTACGGAAACTAGTGGAGTGTTTAAATAGAGATATGAGTTTTAAGAAAGACAAGAATTTTTAAAAAACACCAAGCAAATTCACTATATTGATTATACCATGTTAATAAAATCTGGCGAACATGAACTACAAGTACCCTAAATTCCATAATAACTTAAATGCAATGTGGCATTAGTAAATATATTAACTATTTTTAGAAACAAAAGAGTAAAAATGAGACTGTTCCCTATCAACATCAGCTTCAATAACTTCTTGAAGAATTTGTGCTTCTCTATTCACATAGTCAAACTATGCTGAGATAGAAATTCTGATTCCTATGGACAGAGGGAGGCAGAGAATATTTTATTCAGGGATTCACTGAGGGTTTTTTTTTTTAAATACTGAAATCTACAACTGGCACTTAACCTTTTGGGGCTTTCATGTCAATAAACCAGCACACAAAAGAAAGATTTACTGTACTGGCTGAAGTAATTGACCTTGATAATCATTAAGACCAAGGTTTGCCGGGACCGGTTTGGCTCAGTGGTAGAGCGTCGGCCTGCGGACTGAAAGGTCCCGGGTTCGATTCCGGTCAAGGGCATGTACTTTGGTTGCGGGCACATCCCCAGTAGGGGGTGTGCAAGAGGCAGCTAATCAATGATTCTCTCTCATCGATGTTTCTAACTCTCTGTCCCTCTCTGTGTAAAATTAATAAAATATATTTTTTTTAAAAAAAGAAAAGACCAAGGTTTGCTAATATACAATGTAGGCAAAGAGTATAATATCTGAAGTCTTTGAAACATCTTTTAGCATTCTATCTTGTTAGAGTGGGATAAGGTGTCCTATCAGATCAAAGTTCCTCTATCTCTGTGATTTCCATCATCCTTCAAACTTAGAGACATTCTTTCTTGTGGATCTTCTAGCCAGTGTCTCATTTTTTTCTCCTTCATAGTCATTAAATTTTGATTCATTAATAGTTAATTAAATTGTGAGCATTCCCTGTATACATTGTATTTTCTTTCATTTACACTTAAATCCACTGCTTTTTATCAAGTTTATAATGATTTTTTTTTATGTATGTGTATGATAGACATATTTTAGGTTTTAATTTACTTAGAAACATTTACAGGGCCTTTCTTCTTGAAACACTCTTTTGAGTTTTCCTGATGTCAAAATCTTCTGGCTATTTTCCCTTGTTTTTAGGTATGCCAAGTTAGTAGCACATAACAGGCATGTTATACTCATTAAAAAATGAATAAAATGCCATAGCCGGTTTTGCTCAGTGGATAGAGCATCGGCCTATGGACTGAAAGGTCCCAGGTTTGATTCTGGTCAAGGGCACATGTCTGGGTTGTGGGCTAGATTGCCAGTAGAGGGCATGCAGAAAGCAGCTGAACCATGATGCTCTCTCATCACTGATGTTTCTATCATCTCTCTTCCTATCTGAAATCAATAAAATATATTTAAAAAATTAATAAAATAACCCTAACCTGTTTGGCTCAGTGGATGGAGTGTCAGCCTCCAGACTGAAGGGTCCCAGGTTCAATTCTGGTCAAGGGCATGTACCTTGGTTGCAGGCACATCCCCAGTAGGGGGTGTGCAGGAGGGAGCTGATAAATGTTCCTAACTCTCTATCCATCTTCCTTCCTCTCTGTAAAAAATCAATAAAATATATTTAAAAAATAAAAATAAAAAAATAAATAATAAATAAATAGATTATAACATTTGGCTAAGTTATCAATGATGTAATCACTTTTATGTTCTCTCTTAATTTTTTTTTCTATATAAAACACGAATCATCTATACCCAGTTAAAAAAAAATCCTTCTTGGAATTCTTCTGTGGATATAATACAAAATAATTCAAATGATTCCACGATGATATGTAAAAGATGCATACATTTGTTTGTAAGAATTTATCTATATTGAATTAACTATTGTAAATGAAGAAAGCACTATAAATATACTGTATTTCTATATAACCTAGAACTTTAGATATATGTTCAGTATTAGAAGACATTCATCTTGCATTTTTAACTTTCCAAGCTGTGGACTCATCTCTCTAACTGTAATTAATATTTTCATGGGATATAACAAACTGAATGTGTCATTTTTTTTTAAAGTATATTTTATTGATTTTACACAGAGGAATTGAGAGGGACAGAGAGTTAGAAACATCGATGAGAGAGAATCATTGATCAGCTGCCTCTTGCACACCCCACACTGGGGATGTGCCCACAACCAAGGTACATGCCCTTGATCGGAATCGAACCCAGGACCTTTCAGTCTGCAGGCCGACGCTCTATACACTGAGCCAAACCAGACCCGGCTGAATGTATCATTTTTAAGTACCATATAATCCTATAGATAACCTGTTTTTATTCTTTAAAACACTGAACTTTATCCTCTACAAAAGAGTCTATGAACCTCACAAAGAGAGTAAGTTGACTCAAGTAAACTGAATTTTTTTTTTTGAGAAAACTGTTAGGATCCTTTCATGTTAATAGCAAAACAACAACTGAATATGACTTTCCAGCAGCACAGATATGGTATTCCACTATTTTCTATTCTATCAAGAATGTGTTAACAACCATTTGCTCTAAAAGACCTAAACATATTTTTAAAACAATGGCCTGGAAACTTTGGAAGAAGCACCATGGGAAGCCACTAAGGCTACCATTAGCATTGAGATAATAGCCTACTAGCATACCACAGCAACAAAAAGCAGCCCAGCATGTAACTTATGGTCTAATTTAATCCTGGAGATTAAAGAGAGTAAATTTCTGAACCAGATCATAGAAAATGAAGCAATTTATGAAACTATAATATTAATTCTGAAAGAAATTTGTGTTTCTCCAAGATGTTTCTTTTCAGGTTAATGATTTTCAACTCCTATCTAATAACTAGCTATAGCATTTAACTAATGGGTAATTTACTTCAGATCATAGATTTGTTAATAAATCCAAATGATTTGAGATTAGTACCCCAGAATCCATAGGAATGTGCCACATCCGAGAATTGGATTCATCTAAAAGTGAATAAAATGGAATACCGTAAATGCTAATTTTAGACAGTAATGTGATTCAAGGTGATATTAGTAAAGGCAAAGAACAAAGAGGCCTTCAAAGTGAAATTAATTTAAGTCCAGGAAATTTGACCTCTCAGGTGTAACTTTACAGTGAATTTCTTAAAAAATTGTTGGATTGGTAGTCAGGAAAATAAGACAAAATCTATTCTAAAGCTCTTATAATAGATTTTCTATCCATTAAACCTATATTCTATAACTTGGAAGCAAAGATCTTTTCAAGCCACTGCATAGTTTAAATTTTCTAATCTCTATAATGTAAATCTAGATCTTTTTCTATTACACAAACACTATCATTTGTTTATTAAAGGTATACAGAGATGAGATTAGTCAAAGATTCAAAGATCATTTAACAATTTTTTGTGTTTACACTGAGTGGCCAGATTATTATGATCTCTGAATGCATAATAATCTGGCTACTCAGTGTATATCCTACATAATAAAAGGCTAATATGCAAATTGTCCCCTTGACCAGGAGATTGACCAGCAGGCAAGCCAGCAACAGTGAACTGCCCATACCCTACCCATGCACAAATTCATACACAGGGTCTCTAATAAATACAATATATATATATATATATGTATATATCCCCTATCTAATAAAAGAGTAATATGCAAATTAACCATCACTCTGCTACACCCACCAGCCACGCCCACCATCCAATCAAGGGTGAGTATGCAAATTAACTCCAACCAAGATGGCTATGGCCACAGAGGGAGTAGGAGGGGGGCTTGTATTTCCCTGGCGATGTAGGAAGCCAAGCATTTCACACACCTGGGCTGGCCTAGGCCTCACTCAAGGCTACAAAGGTTCAATTATAGAAGATAAATCTCAACAGAAATGGTGGCAGCCATGGAGCTAGAGAGAGCAGGAGGCTAGGGTTGCCCCAGGCGATGGAGGATGCCAAGCTTTCCATATACCCTGGCCTGCCCAAGCCTCTGCTTAAGGCTACAAAGTTTCAATTATAGAAGATAAACAAACAGCAACAGAAATGCCTGTTGCCACTCAGCAATCATGAGGCTTGGCTTCACTCTAGGCTACAAAGTTCCAATTGTAGAAAATAAATCTCAGATACCAGGGTCTCTGGGGGCATGGCTAGCCTGTAAACCATTACAGGCCCCTCACCCAGGCCACCCCACACCCCAAGGGAACCCCCACCCTGATCTGGGACACCCTTCAGGGCAGATCAACTGGCCCCCACTGGTGCACCAGGCCTCTATCCTATCTAATAAAAGAGTAATATGCAGATTGACCATCACTCCAACATACAAGATGGCTACCCCCATGTGATCAAAGATCCTGCCCCCATAAGAACACAAGATGGCCACTACAAGATGGCAGCAGGGGAGGGCAGCTGGGAGGAACCAGTCATGCAAGGGAGAGCAGTTGTGGGTGATCAGGCCAGCAGGGGAGGGCAATTGAGAGGGACCAGGCCTGTAAGGGAGGGCAGTTGGACGCAATCAAGCCTGCAGGGGAGGGCAGTTAGGGGTGACCAGGCCGTCAGAGGAAGAAAGTTGGGGGTGCCTGGGCCTGCAGGGAAAGGCAGTTGGCGGGGGGGGGGGGGGGGGGGGAACCCAGGCCTGCAAAGGAGAACAGTTTGTGGGGACCAGGCCTGCAGGGCAGGGCAGTTAGGGATGACCAGGCCGGTAGCGGTGACCAGGCCTGCAGTTAAGGGCAAATAGGCTGGCAGGGGAACAGCTGGACATCAATCAGGCTGGCAGGGGAGTAGTTAGGGGGTATTCTGGCTGTCAGGCAGAAGCGGTTTGGGGCAATCAGGAAGGCAGGCAGGCGAGCAGTTTGGAGCCAGCAGTCCTGTATTGTGAGAGGGACGTTCAACTGTTCGTTTAGGCTTGATTCTACTGGGATTGGGCCTAAATAGGATGTTAGACATCCCTCAAGGGGTCCCAGATTGGAGAGGGTACAGGCTGGGTTGTGGGACCCCCCGCCCATGCATTGATTTTGTGCACCGGGCCTTTAGTATATACATATATTGAGTACCCAGATTATTATGCGTTCAGAGATCATAATAATCTGGCCACTCAGTATATTCTAAGGATGATGGAATTCAGAATAATAATGCTTACCAAACATTTACTTCATGTCATGCAGTATGCTGAGTTATATTTATTGTCATATTTAATTTTTACCACAACTTATGCAATAAGCATTATTATTAGTTTATTTTACAGATGAGAAACAAAAGGTTCATTTATTTTAGGTATCTTGTATATAGTCATTTAACCAGTGGTCAAGTGTAGTTTGAGTCTTGGCTCTTTGGATTCAGAAACCCCACTCTTAACAGCTCTATTAGCCAGACATTCTTTATACACTTTTGATATCTATGAAATACTTCACAATATAAATTCTAAGATGTATAGATTCAGTCTCTTCATATATACATTGTCTTTGAATTTAATTATAAATATAAAGCTATTCATATGGAAGTCTCAGGTTTTTTTTTCTAGTTAACAATTATAGATTCATATCTTATCTGATAAAGAGATAATATGCATATTGATCATCACCCCATAGAAGATGGATGTGCCCACAGTGGAGGCAGGGATTCTGTAACACAAAATGGCTATGCCCACAACAGAGGCCAAGTTCCCTTAATGAGTAATCAGAGGGACCTGAGGCTGCATGGCACAGGGCCCCATAACCTGGTGGGGTTTGATAGGGAACCTCAGGCCGCACCCCCAGCCCTGGCGCCAGGCTGGGGGAACCTCAAGCTGTACCCCCTACCCCGGCGCTAGGCCAGGGAACCTGAGGCCATGTCCCCTGCCCAGCAGGGCTTGACATGGGATCTCAGGCAGCGCCCCCTGCCCCAGAACCAGGCCAGGGGACCTGAGGCTGCACCTCCCACCCCAGTTCTGGATTGGGGGACCTGAGGCTGCACCCCTGCCTGGCAGGGCTTGACAAGGGTGGGGCTGGCCAAGTCTGGGTCTCATGTGATTTTGAGGCACTGTAGGTGGGCGGGACATGACTCTGGGTCCCAGGGCACACCCCAGACTCTGACAGAAGGAAGATTTTTATATACATTTTAATAATTTTCTTTCATCTCTGACACTTCTATTGTAGAGAAAGGGCAAATAGCAATATTAAAATATTTCCTCTAATTAATCCCCTTTTAATGTACACAGATGTCTTCCACTGGGCCACTAGTCACATAATAAATGTGTACAAAGAGCTTTTGTTCTTTAGGAAATGAATAACGATAACAAAGGTGTCTCCTTTATAGAAATAAAACATATTATAAAGCTAAAATAATTGAAATATTGTGATAAGGCCAAATAAATTAATAGCAGTGTAAATAAAACTGAAAAAAACCCTCATATTAGTGATATTTTATATGCACATGTATTTGAATGTTTATATGCATATTTACTACAAGAGGATAAGAAAACTGATTTTATAAGGAACAGAATTCAAGTATCTCAAACATTTGGAATATGGAAAGTATATTCTTAGGGGAAAGTTTGCTTTGTTTTTCTTTACATCTGGGTAAATATTTTACTGGATTTTTTTTCCATTAAAAAGAACAACCTGCCCTAGCTGGTTTGGCTTAGTGGATAGAGCATTAGCCTGTAGACTGAAAGGTCCTGGGTTTGATTCCAGTTAAGGGCACGTACTGGAATTGTGGGCTTAGTCCCCAGTGTGGGGCATGCAGGAGGCGCCGTTTAATGATTCTCATCATTGATGTTTTTCTCTCTCTCTTCCTTTCTGAAATCAATAAAAATAATAAAAAGAACAACCCTTCTCCTCAACCTACAATGGCATATAGAATTTTTTTAAAAAAAGAATAACGCAAAGCAATTGTTAGTGTGGCATATTTTAGAAAATAGTAAGAATTTGAGAGTTGTTTCTTGAGTAATTAAGAAGAAAAGTGTCCATAAATGGAGAGTAATGATATCAGGATGGTGAATTTACAGTGAGGGAAGATCTTAGATCATGGTAGAAAGTCATGTACTTAGGAAAGGTCACATCCAATGAAGAACATTCCATAACAGGTAAAGGTTGCTAATCGTCTATGAAAACTCAAGACTGACATTCTTTGTTAAATTTTTATTAACACGTTACATTTTTATTAGCATTTTTACCCTGAAATATCTCCAGATCCATTAAAACTCTGATCATTTTGGTTGTGTTTGCTCAGTTTCATTTTGTAGGATAGAATAGGGGTGATACCTTGGCTTGTATAGATAAAAATGACACAACAATGAACGCTTTTAGTTAATGGAAAAATAGTGTTGGGAACATTAACACTTCATAGATTTGGAACCATTCCCAGTTTTTTGCTTGTTAATTCAAGATAATTACTCAACTTCAATGTGCTCAGTTCCCTCATCTATAAAATGGGGGAAAATAGTTCTGTTGTGACTATCGTATAAGTTAAGTCATACAAAGAATCCAGAAAGTACCTGTCACACAAAAAAGCAACTATTAAGTAATAACTGTTACCATTATTGGTAGAGCTAAGAGCAATGAAGTGAACCAGATGACAGCAGAGCAAGAGAAAAGAGAGAAATGACTCAAGATGAGATCTAGTGAGACAAAGTCTGTTTTTCCAAAATACACTGTAAAGAGGTGGTCTTGAAAAGACTGGGATAAGAAAGTAACACTTGATGTGACACAAGCTATGCAGTATGTTCATAAAACCATTTTCTTATCTCCATGAACTTAGAGGAAGCTATATTCCTCTGCCTTCTTCTGCAGGTTAGAGTCTTTGGATCAGACCTCGAGACAGAGTTTGTAATGAATGATCAATACCTATAGTAGAGCTCTAGAAGGCAGGTACACAATTAGACAGTAGAAGCCTCTGTGAAAATTCCCCCACTGGAATTTGTCATAATCCCTACACAGCGTTTTCTTCTACCAATACCTCTAATACCAGGGGTGTATCATATACAGGAGTCAGGGCTGTTTACATCACAACCTGGTTGTACTACAGTGTTTTCTTATAACTTAAACTGTTGTCAAAACTTGTGACAATATAAGGGCTAAAACAGTATCTACAGGGGTTAAATATGCTGTCTCAAAGCCTAAAGATGCTCAGCAGCATGAAACTTCATTCTTTATTATATAAAATGTAAAATTAATTATTTTTCTTTTACTTTGGAGGAGATATCCAAACATGCCCCTAAAAGTCTGAGAAATAGTCTGGCTGGCATAGCTCAGTGATTGAGCATTGACCTATGAACCAGGAGGTCATGGTTTGATTTCCGGTTAGAGCACATGCCTGGCTTGTGGGTTTGATCCCTAGTGTAGGGTGTGCAGGAGGCAGCTGGTCAATGATTCTCTCATCATTAATCTTTCTATCACTTTATCCTTCTCCCTTTCTCTCTGATATAAATAAAGTTATATTTTTTTAAAAAACTGAGAAATTTAATGTTAACTCCTGAAACTTCTTTGAGTTTCTCTCCCATCATCTTGAGTATATGCATATTGTCAAAGTTTTCTGCATGCTAGCCTCAATTCTCTCATTTAGACTTGATAGTTAAATATCATAGTGGGTCAATGTGTGTTCTGCAAGATGCCCAGATAGTTCAGCTCTCTTTGTCCTACATTGTGACAGAAGGCTAATAAGTTGATATAATCCTTTAGCAAATCTGTGAATATTTTTGTTCATTCCATAATGTACTGGAAAAGAATTCATTTGTCATATCACTGGGCACAAACCATGTATCTGTGATGTTCTTCTGTCACACAGTGGCTATAGCTGAGGCTATTAGTAGTTGAGTTTGCAGAAATCAACTGTCATCATCCATGATCCATACCATTTCTTTAGGGATGATACTGGCAAACTAAATGGGGATATGATGGAGACAACCACTCTGAACTCTTTATATTTTGCAAGGTGACATTTATTTCTACCACATACTACCCAGGATGCAAAATTGTTTTTTATTTGGTATGTTGGGTGATGTGAAACAGTTTAGGATGTCAAGCTCTCAATGTGGGGTTTGAGACAAATCTTAAGCATGTCAATCCCATTTATACATTTAAGTACAAGGAAAATGTTTACCAGGTGGGATTACCAGGTGCACCCTCTGTAAACAAAAGTTCAGGCAAGACTCTACAAATGACCCTTGAGCAACACAGGTTTGAACTGCATGGATCCACTTTTATGTAGATTGTTTTCAATAATATATTGAAATATTTTTGGAGATTTCCTTACTACCATGAAGCAATTGTATCAATTATACTAGGCTACCATAAAACAATCATATTGATGCTTCTTTGCTATCAATTTATGAATCATTATACCTATAAATAAATATGAATTTCATTTTCCATTATCTTTTTAATTTTGATGTGTAATGTGTAATGTTAGAACTATGTATAACATCTACAGTGTTTTACATCATATAAGACAATATTGTTATAGGTTTTGACAGATGATTCCTCTTATAAACAGACAATATATACTTTAAAAAATATATTTATTGATTTTTTTTCTTTTACAGAGAGGAAGGGAGAGGGATAGAGAGTTAGAAACATTGATGAAAGAAACATTGATCAGCTGCCTCCTGCATACCCTCTACTGGGGATGTGCCCAAAACCAAGGTACATGCCCTTAACCAGAATTGAACCTGGGACCTTTCAGTCCACAGGCTGACGCTCCATCTATTGAGCAAAACCGGTTAGGGCACGACAATATATATTTTTGGTATTGATGAAAGAGTACAGTACTATAAATGTACGATTTGTTCCTTATGGATTATGCATATATGCATATAAATTCCCTGGTTAATAACTCATTTCCTACCACCCCAATCCCACCTTCCCTCTGAAATGTGTCAGCCTGTTCCATGCTTCTATGTCTCTAGTTCTATTTTATTCATAAGGTTGTTTTGTTCATTAGATTCCACATATAAGTGAGATCATGTGACAATTATCTTTCTCTGATAGACTTATTTCACATAGCATAATACTTTCCAGGTCTATCCATGCTGTTGCAAATAGTAGCAGTTCTTTATTTATCACAACTGTGTAGTATTCTATTGTGTAAATGTACCACAGTTTTTTAATCCACTCATTTGTGGATGCTCATTTGGGCTGTTTCCAAATCTTAGCCATGGTAAATTGTGCTGCTATAAACATGGGGGTGCATATATTCTTTAAAAAAATATATATTTTATTCATTGTTTTTACAGAGAGGAAGGGAGAGGGATGGAGAGCTAGAAACATCGATGAGAGAGAAACATCGACCAGCTGCCTCCTGCACACCCCCTACTGGGGATGTACCCGCAACCAATGTACATGCCCTTGACCTGAATCGAACCCGGGACCCTTCAGTCCGCAGACTGACGCTCTATCCACTGAGCCAAACCGGTTTCGGCTATTCTTTCTGATTGGTGATTCTGACTTCTTGGTATACAGTCCTAGAAGTAGGATCACTGAGTCAAAAGGGAGTTCCATTTTATTTATTTATTTATTTATTTATTTATTTATTTATTTATTTATTTTTCGAGGAAACTCTGTACTGTTTTCCACAGTGGCTGCATCAGTCTGCATTCCCACCAGGAGTGAATCAGAGTTCCCTTTTCTCCACAACCTCACCAACACTTGTTGTTTGTTGATTTGTTGATGATAGACATTCTGAATTAAGTGAGGTGATACTTCACTGTCATTTTAATTTGTATCTCTCAGATGATTAGTGAAGTGGCATTAGTTCAGCAACCAAGTAATCCACTGATCCACTGCTTGTGTCTATCTTTACAGGCCTTGGCTGAAAGCAGGAGGGGCCAATCTGCCCTCTAAAGTAGATTTGTTAGCAGCATGGAGCCCAGGGCTGGGTCAGCAAACTTCGCCTGGTTCTTTAGGGTCCACCTCTGCCTGCCAGCCAGCTGTTAATCTTAATCACTAAAAAGTTTGCTTCTCAAATGCTTTAGGCAGAGGAGGTGCTGTTTAGCTTTCAGGAAATATGGAGGGTGTCTTTCCTTGTCCTAGAGCTACTACTCATTAAGTGGCCCAAAATATTACTCTGCCCTCGGTTTGACAGAGATCCTTGCATTGAGATCAATGGGGTTGGCCTGGAGTTTTCATCAGTTCTTCCCTGTGGGGAAAGTACCAGTCTGGTTCCAAGAATAGTGGGATGGACAGTTCCTATCCCAATCCAATCACTGAGAGTTCCTGAGACTGTTTAAATCCACAGGCTTGGCCTTTGCTTTTGTTTTCTCTGAAAAAGTACAAATTCAGGATGTGGTTGGCATACAGTGCTTCTAAGAGTAGGGGGAGGTGCACAACAGGTCTGCCTCTTTGGCAGCCATTTTTTCTCTTCCTACACCTGATATTATTGCTCCCATTCCTATTATGTCCATTGCCATTCAAAAAAAAAAGTTGAGGAAAAATAACTGCTAAATATAGAATGGTAATGAAAGAAAGATAATTAGAAAAATGATATCTAGGAAGTACCTCAGCACTTTCAAATGGATACAGAGGTATAGGTCATTTTAAGTGAAGCAAATTCCACACCCTCAACTACCATGTATATTCTGTCTATTCATTTGTGTGAATGAGAATGAGTATCAGGATCAAGGCATCATCTTGGTTCCCCACTTCTTCTCTTTCACCGTTCTCTCATTTTACAGAAAAAAAAAGGTTTCCTTATCACTCATTATGTTAGGGTTGTCTAGTGGTATAAATACCCATAGGTTTAACAATGTAAAAAGTTACAATATTGCTGTCAATGTTAAGAAAATTATTATTATTAATGACTAGGTATCCACTTGTTTTTTGATTCAGGTGATTTTCAATTTTTTTGTTTTCAACAAAGATGCCCTAATCTAGTTACCAGAGAACTCAGAGTACAAAGACTTGAGACATTTTCTATAGCAAAACTCGATTATTATCTATTTATGTTCACGAATAAGTTACTCAGCACTTACATCTATGAAATGATAAAAAAAATAAATCGAATTGGTGTCATGTTTTGACTATGCCAGGAATAAGTAATATATACAGGTATAAAACCAAATGAAGAAGCAAAAAATATAACTTATCCATTTCATTTAGGAATATACTTCTGATAATTTTTTACACTTTAGATAAATTGAATTCTTTTTTTACAATTTATAAAGTATGATGCTGGTGCTTTGATTAATTAATTATTGCTAATATTTATAATTGGTAATAAAATAAGAAAATTTAGCACTTAGAGATTAGTTATGACAAAATATTTATAAAAATGATGCCAATTTAGGTAAACATTTTGTCACAGAAGCACACACTAATGTGATTAGTGAAATTTTCAAATATAAAATATCTCATATTATCCTAAGATTTTTATAGAGGAAGTGCAATGTTAATATGATTTCAAGGATAAAACAACACAAAGTTTCTGAATGTAAAATAAGAGCTTTATTGATACATTGTTTTTCACAATGGTGTGGTTGTACAGATCTTTATGGTATTTGGGTGATATGATATATTTTAAGAAGGATATAACAGTTTTATTTTAAAATGTCAGTGTCTGTAAAATGCCATAGTTTATCTTTCGCAATTCCTTAAAATTAGATTTAAAAAAACAACAACACATAATACATTATTACCATCCAATGACTAAGAAGTTTTTTCAAAATCCCTATAGAGGGGACATTAACAAAATGTGTGTTTTATCTTTTATTTTGTACAACAGAATTTATTGTTTGCTATTTAATTTCAGTATATGTAGAGCACAGTGAAAAAACATAGACATTTCCTTATTGCTAGCTTTTATATATGGGTCAATATTGCAGGTAAAATTTAAAACATACAAATTATAAAAAGTTGAAATACAGTGGACATACTAAAACTTATTGTAACATTTTTAAATGTAGATATAGTTTATTTAGAGAAAAAGAACCAAGAAATGGAACTATAATTGTTTACATTTAAAATTCCCATGCATAAATAACTTGCATGTGCTATGCTGCTTGTATAAATTTCTGTGGATCTATGTGTATATATGTGTGTGTATATATTTACCTGCCTATAATGTTGTCTATTTTATCTATCCAATATAAAATAATAAAACTTGGAGATCTTTTTATAAATATTCACTAGTTATAAATTTTCTTGAAGTATTCATATACTTTTTAAGATTTGTGCTTAAAACTGAATGCAGTACACATCTTTATGTTAAACTCAGCAATATCTATATACACTGAGTGGCCAGATTATTATGATCTCTGAGTACATAATAATCTGGTCACTCAGTGAATATATATATTAGAGGCCCAGTGCATGAATTCGTGCATGGGTAGGGTCCAGCCAGCCTAGCCAGGGGGAGGGGACATGGGCAATTGGCCGGCCTACCTGCTGATCCAACTCCTGATTGAGGAGACAATTTGCATATTAGCCTTTTATTATTTAGAATATACACTGAGTGGCCAGATTATTATGCATTCAGGGATCATAATAACCTGGCCATTCAGTGTATATAAAAGACAAGTGACCAGAACACCAGAATGACTGGAACTGGTTGCTTTGACACTCACTGCGGCCCCAATCAGACCCTCCCACCATGATCAGGGGTGGGGCTGACTTGAGGCTCCTCCCCCCAACCAGCCCTGCTCCTGGTGGTTGCCCCCCAACCCTGATCGGGGATGGGGCCAGCTGGCCAACCTCCAGTGTCCTCTCCTCCTTGCTGGCCCACCCCTGATTGATCCCAATTAGGGTGGGCCAGTCAGACCCCACCTGTGCAAGAATTTGTGCACCAGGCCTCTAGTAATTTACTATTTTTCAACTTAGCTTTTATTATACTGTGTGCTCATGAAAATAATACTTACTAAGAGATGGATATATATCTCTTATGTCCATATTATCTTCACTGAAAGTTTCCCTCCTCTTTGAAACTAACTTTAATTTCAATGGGCCTACAAAGAGGTAATGACATTTAACCTAGCTCACTGTTAATACGAAACACTTCTTCAGAAACCATGTCTGAATGATTTGGGTCTTTTCTTTGTTTTTAAATCAGTTTAAATAATTAAAATTCAAATCAGTCCTAAACATTTTAGTTTTAAAAGTTTATCTACATCTACTGACATGAGTTTCAGCTATTTTCCTAATAATTTTACTAAGTAAAACTATAAATTATATGACAAATAATTTGTTTATTACAAATTCATGTACTGCTTCTGACTTTTTGTATCCTAAATTTCTCTGAATGGAAACAGTTGGGTTTTCGTAATTGCACCACCTGTTTTGTCAACATGAAACACCCTGCTGCCATGACTTTTGTCCAAAAGTTTTCTAGTCCATATTCCATCTCCTTCTATCAAGCTTTCATTGGTATTTTTCTCCCTCCAATAAACAAGCCATACCTGAAAATAATACTTACTATGAACTCTACATCTGAAAATAGTTTTCCTATGAAGTCTCAAAGCACTAATTTTACTTGTTATTCAGACTTACTTTCTGTACAGAATTATAATACTTAGACACATATTCCATATATTGATGTCCTATATAAAAAAAGGGTAGTATGCATTGACCCTAACAGGGGAATGACCAGAAAGACCACTTGACCAGTCACTTTGAGGTACACTGATCACCTCTAGGTTCCTTTCCCCAGACTGCCGGCTCTGATTGCCTGATGGTGAATGGGAGCTATGGACGGGTGGCAGGAAATGTGGGTGGCTCCAGGCCAAGGCCCTAGCCCTGCCAGTCACCCCACACACAGAGGGTGTCAGGCAGTGGGGGCTGGTGAGCAAACAGGAAAAGCTGACCTCTCAGTCCCTTCCCCAGCCATCAGGCTCTGATGGCTCTATGGTGACTGGGGAACCGGGGGTGGTTGGTGGCGGGGGGCGGAGCTGGTTGCCAGCAGCCTGGGAAGATGGCACTGATCACAGGCCAGGCCTAAGGACCATACACACACATGAATTTCATGCACCAGGGCTCTAATGTATACATAAAATATGGAACACTTCATGAATTTGTATGTCATCCTTGCTCAGGGGCCATGCTAATCTCTGTATCATTCCTTTTTTTTAAATTTTTATTCTTTAAGGTATTACAAATAGGAGTGCATATGTCTCCTTTTTCCCCCACTGACTTCTCCCCTGCCTCTCCTACAACCCCAGCACTTACCCTCATCCCCGCCCAGTGTATTGCGTCTATTGGTTGTGCTTATATGCATGCATACAAGTCCTTGTATTGATCTCATATACCCCTAATCCTCCACTGCCATCCCTCTCTAGTTGGACAGTCTGTTTCATGCTTCTTTGCCTCTATTTTTGTTCAACAGTTTATAATGTTCTTTATACTCCATAAATGAGTGAGATCATGTGGTATTTAATGTTCATTGACTGCCTTATTTCACTTAGCATAATGCTCTCCAGACCCATCCATGCTGTTACAAATGCTAAGAATTCCTTCTTTTTTATGGCAGCATAGTATCCCATTGTGTAGATGTACCACCGTTTTTTAGAATCCATTCATCTGCTGATGGGCACCTAGGCTGATTCCAAAGCTTAGCTATTGTAAATTGTGCTGCTATGAACATAGGGGTGTATCTATCCTTTCTGATTGGTGTTTCTAGTTTCTTGGGATATATTTTTACTAGTGGTATCACTGGGTCAAATGGAAGTTCCATTTTTAGTATTTTGAGGAAACCACATACTGTTCTGCACAGTGGCTGAACCAGTCTGCATTCCCACCAGCAGTGCACGAGGGTTCCTTTTTCTCAGCATCCTCACAAGCACTTGTCATTTGTTGATTTGTTGATGATAGCCATTCTGACATGTTTGAGATAGTATCTCATTTTCGTTTTGATTTGTATCTCTTGGATGATTAATGACTTTGAGCATGTTTTCATGTCTGTTGATCTTCTTTATATCTTCTTTCTAAAAGTATCTATGTAGGTCCATTGCCCATTTTTAAAATTGAGTTGTTTGTCTTTCTTTTGTTAAGTTGTATGAGTTCCCTGTGAATGTTGTATATTAAACCCTTATCAGAAATATCATTGGCAAATATGTTCTCCCTTGCAGTGGGCTTTCTTGTTGTTTTGTTGATGGCTTCTTTTGCTGTGCAAAAGCTCTTTATTTTGATGCAGTCCCATTTATTTATTTTCTCTTTAGTTTCCATTGCCCAAGGAGCTGTATCAGTGAAGAAATTGCTTAGACATATGTCTGAGATTTTGCTGCCTGTGGATTTCTCTAATATTTTTTATGGTTTCCTGCCTTATGTTTAAGTCCTTTATAATTTTGAGGTTATTTTTGTGTATGGTGTAAGTTGGTGGTCTAGTTTCATTTTTTTGCCTATGTCTGACCTAATTTTCCAGTACCATTTATTGAAGAGACTATCTTGACACTATTGTATGTTCTTTTCTCCTTTATCAAATATTAATTGATCATAGTGTTTGGGTCAATTTCTGGGTTCTCTATCCTATTCCATTGGTCTATATATCAGTTCTTGTGCCAGTACCAGGCAGTTTTGAGGACTGTGGCTTTGTAATATATCTTTATATCTGGTACTAAAATCCATCCTACTTTGTTGTTCTTTCTCAGGACCACTGCAGCTATTCAGTTTTTTTAATTATTATTATTATAGATGGATTTTTGGAGAATTCTTTCTAGTTCTGTAAAATATGCTGTTGGTATTTTAATGGGGAGTGCATTGAATCTATAGATTGCTTTGGATAGTATGGACATTTTGATCATCTTGATTCTACCAATCTATGAACATGATATGTACTTATATCTGTTTATATTTGTCTCTATCTCTTTTTTCAATATACTGTAGTTTTGTGAGTAGAGGTCTTTTACCTACTTGGTTAAATTTATTCCTAGGTATCTTATTTTTTTTGGTGTGATGGTAAATGGGATTGTTTTCTTAATTGCTCTTTCTGTAACTTCACTCTTGGTGTATAAAAATCCCATAGGTTTCTTGACATCAATTTTGTATCCTGATATATTGCCAAATTCATTTATTAAGTATAATAATTTTTACAGAGTCTTTAGGAGTTTTCTATAGACAGTATCATGTCACCTGTGAATAATGACAATTTTAATTCTTCTTTTTCAGTTTGGATGCCTTTTAATTGTTCTTGTCTGATTGCTTTGGCTAGCAATTCCAGTACTATGTTGAACAGGAGTGGAGAAAGCAGGCATCCCTGTCTTGTTCCAGTTCTTAAGGGAAATGGTTTTAGTTTTTGCCTATTGAGTATGATGTTGGCTGTAGGTTTGTCATATAAGACTTTTATTATGTTGAGGTATAATCCTTCTATTCACACTTTGCTGAACATTTTTATCAGAAAAGGGTTTGGGACTTTGTCAAATACATTTTCTGTATCAATTGATACAATTATGTTATTTTTATCTCTCAATTGGTTTATGTGATGTATCAAATTTATTGATTTGTGGATATTGTGCCAGCCTTGCATCCCTGGAATAATCCCACTTGGTCATGTTGTATAATCTTTCTAATGTAATGCTGGATACAGTTTGCTAAAATTTTGTAGAGGAATTTAGCACCTATGTTCATCAGGGATACTGGCCTGTAATTTTCTTTCTTTGTGGCATCTTCATCTGGTTTTTGGATTAAGGTAATGCTGCTTCATAGAAAGAGCTTGGAAGTGTGCCTTCCTCTTTAATCTTTTGGGATAGTATGAGAAGGATTAGTTTTAGTTCTTCTTTGAATGTTTGCTAAAACTCCGATGAGGCCATCTGGTCCAGGGCTTTTGTTTACTGGAAGCTTTTTGATTACTCTTTCAATTTAATCAGTAGTTATCAGCCTATTCAGGTTTTTTGATTCTTCCTGATTTAATTTTGAAAGCTTGTATTTTTCTGGGAATGTGTCCATTTTTTCAAGGTTGTCCAGCTAATTGGAATAGAGTTGTTCATAGTATTTTTTTTCACAATCCTTTGTATATCAGTTGTTACATCACCAGTTTCATTTCTGATTTTGTTTATTTGGGTCCTCTCTGTTTATTGGTGAGCCTGGCTAGAGATTCATCAAGTTCGTTTATCCTTTCAAAAAACCAGCTCTAGGTTCCATTGATCTTTTGTATTGCTTTTTTTGGGCTCTATGTCATTTATTTCTGTTCTGATATTTATTACTTCCTTCCTTCTGGATATTATGGGATTTTCTTGTTGCTCTCTTTCTAATTATTTAAGTTGCAAGGTTAGATAATTTATTACCAATTTTTCCTTTCTTTTTCTTTTTTCTTTTTGGTAGGCCTGTAAACTATAAACTTTTCTCTCAGGACTGTTTTTATTGTGTCCCAAAGATTTTGGATTGTTGCACTTTCATTGTCATTTGTTTCCAGGAAGCTTTTTATCTCTTCTTTGAATTATTTGGTAAACCAATCATTGTTTAATAGCATGCCATTTAGCCTCCAAGTGTTTGATTTTTTTCATCATTTTTACTATAGTTGATTTCTAGTTTTATGACATTGTGATCTGAGAAGATGCTTCTTATGCTCTTGAATTTAAAGACTTTTCCCGTGTCCTAATATTTGGTATATCTTTGGAATTGTCCCATATACACTGGAGAAGAATGTATATTCTGTAGCTTTTGGTGAAATATTCTGAAGATGTCAATTATGTCCATCTGATCTAGTGAGTCATTTAGGATTTCTGTTTCTTTGCTGATTTTTTGTCAAGAGGATTTATCCAGTGATGTCAGTGGGATATTAAAGTGCCATACTATGATTGTATTGCTGTCAATCTCTCATTTTATATCTTCAGAAGTTGTTTTATGTATTTGGGTGCTCCTATATAGGTTCATATATGTTTATCAGAGTTATATCTTCTTGTTGGATTGCTCCCTTTAGTATTATGTAGTGGCCTTCCATATCTCTTCTTATGGCCTTTACTTTGAGGTCTATTTTGTGCAATATAAGTATCGCAACCCCAGCTTTATTCTCATTTCCATTTACCTGAAAAATTTTACCATCCCTTCACTCTCAGTCTGTGTGAATCCTTTGTTCTGAGGTGGGTCTCTTGAAAACAGCAAATATATAGGTCATGTTTTCTTATCCCTTTATCTACCCTAAGTCTTTTGATTAAAGAATTTAATCCATTTATGTTTAATGCTATTAATGACAAGTACTTATTTGTCATTTTTATTCTTAATGTTTGTGTTTATTGCCTTTCTCTTTCTTCTTTTCACAGCAGTCCCTTTTGCATTTATTGCATTGCTGGCATGGTGGTAATAAACTCTCTTAGCCCTTTTTTTGTCTGTGAAACCCCTGATTCCACCTTCAATTTTGAATGATAGCTTTGCTAGGTATAATATTCTTGGAGTCAGTCCCTTGCTTTGCATCACTTTGTATATTTCATTCCATTCCCTTCTGGCCTGGTGTGTTTCTGTTGAGAAATCAGTTGATATTCTAATAAAAGATCCCTTGTAGGTAACTTTCTATATCTCTCTGTCAGCCACTAAGATTCTTACTTTGTCATTGGTGTTTGCCAGTTTAATGATGATGTGTCTGGGTGTTGGTCTTTTGGGTTTCAGCTTGTTTGGTACTCTATGTGCTTCTTGGACTTGTGTATTCTTTTTTTCTTGCCAATATCAGGGAAGTTTTCTGTCATTATTTCTTCAAATAGGTTTTCTATTTATTGCTTCTCTTATTCTCCTTCTTCTACTCCTATTATGAAGATTTTGTTTCATTTTGTATTGTCACAAATCTCCCTTAGGCTCTCCTCTTTCTTTTTAAATTTTCTTTCCAGTTGCTGCTGTGTTTGTGTTTTTTCCCCCCTACCTTTTCTGATGTGATCTTCAGCCTCTTATAGTCTGTTTAAGCCTTCCATTGTGTTGTTTATTGCAGCTATGTCATTCTTCATATCCTCTTGGTTCCTTTTCGTGTTGGCAACATTCTCATTCAGCTTCTTATAATTCTCTTTGAGTTGTATGTATTTGTCATCCAGCTGTTTCAGCTTCCTTATAACCATTACTCTGCATTCTTTCCCTGATTTTTTTACTTGCCTCCATTTTATTTAACTCCCTTTCTGGCAATTCTTCTTTTTATTTTTTTATTTCCTTTGAGGATTTTTTTTTTGTCTTCCCATGTTTTGCTGTAACATTTTAATTGTTTCTGTGTACTAGTTCTGAACGCTTTGATACCCGGGCTCTTTTGGGTATGGTGCTACTGATGTCATCTCTCAGGTCTCATGGTCTTGGTAATCTAGTGTAACTCCCTACTTGGACTATTTGTGTTCTCTTGATATAGCCCTGTGAGCTTCAAAGGGCTCAACTATGGTGTCCAAAAGTCACCTGCCGTGGATTAGGGTGTTCCAATTTTTGCTGCCTATGCCTTTGGTTGAAATTGCATGTGCCAAGCAGGGACTTACAGTGGCACCCAGGAACCTTCTGTTGGGGTGTTGGGGCTCAGGAGGCCTGTGCTCTGGAAAGGCGTGACTGTGGTGTCCAGAGTTCTGTAGCCATGGGTGGGAAGACTCAGCTTTTGCTGCTGCCTCTGTGGTTGGATACACGGTCCTCCAGTGGCAGCCCACAGGGGCACCAACAGTGCATTTGCCAGAAAGGTGCACTTATGCATTCTGATTGGCCCTTGTACTGAACCTTTGTGATCTAGCTGTCTGTGGGCAGGTATCCAGGATGAGTGAATTGAGAATTTCTACTGCTGGGGCAGTGCATCCCTGTTTGTACAAGAAGGCACCCAGCAGTGGCTCATAGTTGCACTGAAGAGAGGCCTGTGGATCAATGGGCTCAGGGAGCTTGTACATTGGGAATGTGAGACTTTGGAGGTGAGTTTGCCAGCACGGAGCTCCGATGCATTCTGAGGGAACCTGGAGCGAATTTGCACAGCTGAGATGTCTGTGGGCAGTTATTCAGGAAAAGATAATTGAGAATTTCTACTGCTGGGTGGCACACCCTTGTCTGTACAAAATCGCACCCAACAGGGGCTCACAGAGACATCTGACTGTTGCCTGTGGAGTTGTGTGCCCTGGAGGTCTGTGCACTGGCAATGCATAACTGTGGTGTCTTGAGGTATGCCATTGGGTAGGGGGGAAGTTGCACTTACTGTTGTGGGAGTGGTGTATTTTTGGAGGTGGAGGTCCCAGGGTCTACTGATCTGTGGGTGGGACAGCTGGATTTTGGCCAAATTGGCTGCCATGTAGTGGGCAGTGTCCAAGGCCTGTCTGGGTGGTGGTGTTAATGAGTTCCTAGAAGAGACTGCTCTCCCCATCAATATGGCATGGGCTCCGTGCCCAAATCCTGCAGTCTGGGGTGTGTCCACAGTGTTGATAGTTGGGAGTGACTGTCCAAGAAAGCCTGGTCTGCCAGCCCCTGCTGCTCCTGCCGGAATTAACTGTCACTCACTCACACACACACACACACACACACACACACACACACACACCACACCCACACACTCTCTTTTCACCACCTTACTCACTCAAATCCTCTCCCTCACTTCCATCCTGCCAGTCACCATATTGAACTCCTCATTCCTATTTTAGTATATGTGCTACCAAAGCAAGCACAGTTTATATATTTAAAATATTTTTATTGATTTTAGAGAGTAGAAGGAAGAGGAACAGAGAAAGAAACATTGATGAGAAAGACACATCATTGAATAGCTGCCTCCTGCACACCCCGTACTAGGTAGGCATCGAGCCCACAAACCAGGCATGTGCTCTGACCTAGAATTGAGTCAGTGGCCTCTTGGTTCAATACTCAACCCTTGATCCACACCAGCCAGCCAGTATATAACTTATTGAATGCAGAATTAATGTTTAGCTCACCTATTATTCCTAACAGTCCCATAGTATACTGTCATGTACTGACATTAAAGAATTCTTTAATAGATCAGTAAAATTGAGCAGATGGGTGATTTCAGTCCTGTTAAATCTCAGTGTTGCCTTATATTTTCCACTTGTAAATGCTAACTATAAGAATACATGCTTATTATCTTTTTTATTTCAAAGAATTAACACTTTTTTTAATTGAAATGTATAATTGTCTTCTCAGATATTTGTAAGCAATTATTTAAGTGTTGGCTGGGATTCAGACAAATTTGTAAAGAAAGTGGTAATGCTTAAATTCCCCCGAGTGTATATAAAACTTTTTTTTTATTGCCCTCCTTTAGAAATCTAGCATAGTTCTATTTCCAAATTACTTCAATAAAAACAAAAGTCTCATACAAAAATGAAATATTTATGACTAAATAAAATGTCAACTTTTCCTGTAAACCTACTAAAATGAAGCACCAATTATGAAAGTTCAGGCAACAAAAAGAAAAATAATAGCATAACTGCATTATTACTAATAATACAATTAGTAAGAATTTGCTAGTTATAAGGCATTATGTTTAATGTTTTACAAAAATTATCTCATTTAATACTCATGGAAATCCAAAGTGTTATTACTCTATCCATTTTCCATAGGAAGGCACAGATTCACAATACCTAAACCTCACTCTTTTCCCTGATTTTCTTGAGGAGATAGTTTCCCTATATCCCTATCCTTTTGACCTTTTGTTCTGTTTTTTGCCTCTAAACAGAAGAGAAATGGATTATCAAGTAGTAAAAGTTAGACCTTAGCTTGAATTTATAAAGTGGACGATGTTAATCAATCAAAATTCCTAAATTTGGGAAATTTACAGTGTCTGCCTTTTTAAATTTCCTCCCTCAGTGAGAAGCAAAAGCCCTGAGTGAATCCTCCATGAACACTCAAAATTTCCCTTGAATGGGTTATGCCAAGATCTAAACTGGTGTGATCAGGAGTACCTTGAAGCTCATTAGTGGCACACATTTAATCCATATTCTCCAATGCAATTTTTTTCAGTAATTAAGCTGATATATTGATCTACACCTGCCTGACTCCTCTGACTCTCTCAATTGTTTTTTTATAGATACTCACAAAACTACAAACATTATTAACATCAAGTAGCAGAAACAATACTCAAACACAAAGACTCTGAACCCAAAGACCATGCTCTTCATGGACTTGTGCTTATAATGATTTTTTTTATAAGGTAAGTAAGAGTAAACAGAAACCTGAAATGTTATCATTGCTTCTAAACTGTGAATACATTGCCATAAGCTGTTTTTAGACTATTTTCTTAGTTTTGCTACTTTTTAAACCCTACTGCTTTAAAATACATTTTCTATTTTGTTTTGATTTTGAATGTAAAAAATCCATCAAATAAAATTCAAAAGTATGTAGGGGATCTTCTAAAGTTATAAAAATATGTTCAAAGGGTTTTTAAAATAACTATCAAGCTTATTAATTGGGATAAGCCAAAATACTATGTAATGTGTACCTTGAATATGTAAATGCATACCTTACCAAACTAGAGTTTTATTTCACACTCTCAAAGTATCCAGTGGCTACGTGGCTCTTCTCACTAAGAGTTAATGAACAAGGCTCTTTCTATTTTGTGTCTCCACCATTATCTGAGTCAGCACTATTCAATAGCATGTTCTGAAATGATGAGAATGTACCTACTAAACTTTTGAAATGTGGCTAATATGAATGGGGAACTTCTATTTAATTATATTTTATTTAATTATTTTACATTTAAATAGCCACAGATGGCTAATGGCTACTGTATCAGACAGCACATCTATTAGGTCTCATTACTTTAAATATCCAGTCAATGGAAAGAGGAAAAAAGAAAAGAAAGAGGTACATTTCTTTTTCCAAAGCCTTGATGGAGAAGTGGCCCTCATTTTTTCACTTGAATTCCATTGATGACAATTGGTTATATGACTACACCTAGATGTTTACATACAAATATAGACTTATTCAGCCCTGGCTGAGAGTCTCAGGTTTGATTCCCTGTCAAGAGCATGCACCTCTGTTGCAGGTACAATCCTGCCCAGGTCAGAGCATGTTCAGGAGGCAACCAATCTATGTGTCTCTCTCACATAAATGTTTCTCTCTCTCTCTCTCTCTCTCTCTCTCTCTCTCTCTCTCTCTCTCTCTCCTCCTCCTCCTCCTCCTCCTCCTCCTCTTCCTCTATCTCTAAAATATCAATGAAAAAAATATCTTCAGATGAGGTTTAAAAAACACAAACAACCAAACAAATATACTAGTAGACTTATTTAGGCTGCTGCTTCTCAATTAGGGCTATACACTATAAAAGTGGGAATTGATTTTATTGACCAATGGAAGTCTTTATTACATTTGACTAAAAGTAATCTATACATCATTTTCTTTAAAATTTGTTAATGTTACTACAATAAATGGGAAAAAATAAAAGATAATTAGAATATTTACAAAGTCATATTTGGTGATGGCTATGGGCTTTCTATACCTTTTGTTCTAACTGAAGAGAGAAGATATATGAGAAGAGAGACTTGATATAAAATATAAATGGAGAGGACATTAAGGTTTTCTGGATCTCATTTATGAAATCCCAAAGGCAAATTAATCCAATTTCTGTAATAAACTGCAAACAGATGGTTGAAGACATTTGCTGCTACTGAATCCACTAAGTAGTCTTAAAGTTACAGAACTGACAGAAGTTGTGCTTAAGCAATATCCCAACACATAAATAATACAAAAGTAGATGTTTTCACCAAGAAGAAGAAATATCAGAGGCAAAAATGTCATAGAAGTTTAAAAGACAAGTTTAAAGAAGGGAGACTGCATATAAAGCTATTTCACAATTTTTGGATTGGTTACTAAGGAATAGAGTCGTATGGGGTAATTTTCTTCAGCACAATTGTCTTCTATATAATAAATGTATTAATATTGCCGATTAATCCGCATTATTTCAGTTCCACATAAGAGAAAATAAGCTAATTTTAACTTATTCAAAGAAGATATTTTATTAATTCCTGCAACTATTGTACAAAGCTAGCCTAAAGTATTAAACAAACTGATACTGTATTTTATGGACAATTTCTCTTCCTCAGCATTCATATTAATGAGTGTGGTTGACAAAGACTGGGTTATGTGGCTATCCCAGTGACCAAGAGGCAGTTTACTGTAATTCATAACTCAATGAGAACTGTTCCCTAGGGAAATGTGAGAGTAAAGGAAAAACAAAACAAAACACCAAAAAACAAAATAATACATAACTAAAAAGGATGTGCACTAAACTAAATAATTGCTACTGCTCTTTCTAATGATAAAATTCTGAATCTTTGATATAATTTTACCAGTTAAATTTCCCTGGGCAAAAATACTCATATTCATAGGTATTCAATTTCTTTAATCCAGCTCTATGTGTTATCTATTTGTTATTTCAAGCAAAGGAATTGATTTATTATACTCTAATTTTAAGCTTTAGAAGATTATTGTTATTCTAGAGGCTTGGTGAATGAAAATTCATGCACTGAAGTGGGGGTTCCCTCAGTCCGGCCCACCCCCTCTCACAGTCTGGGAGGTGACCCAGTGATTGGGGGAAAGCAATGACCTATCACATCTCTTCTGCTGCCACTGCTGGCAGCACAAGCCTCAGTTGGCCCTGGTTACCTGAGCTTCGGGTGGCCCTGGGCAGCTGGGCAGCTGCCATCCAAGGCTTGCCTATGCCTTGGGCTAGCCCTGCGTGGCCAGGGGCCTGAGGGGACTGGGGGACTCCAGAGGCAGGTACACGGAGTAGCTGGGATCGCCTGGGGGCAGACTGAGCCTTGCTGTGTGCCTGCCACCCTGGCAAGGCTAAGAGGTTGGGGCAATGCCTTCTTGTGGCTGTGGGCTCTGCCATCTTTGAGGGTGTGATAGTCAATTAGCATACTCCCTCCTTACTGGCTGTGGGTGTCACCATCTTTGAGGGCAGGATAGTCAATTAGCATATCCCCTCATTATTGGCTGTGAGTGCCACCATATTTGAGGGTGGTACACTCAGTTAGCATATTCCCTTCTTATTGGTTGTGGGCACTGCCATATTTTTGATGGTGTGAGGGTCAATTAGCATATTCTCTCTTTATTAGATAGGATATCTCTTGGCCTAAATATCTTCACCTTCAGATAATATTACTGTCCTAGTATGAATAATTTAATATCTATGCTTACATTCTAGTACATTTTTATAAAATGTATGACATTAATTTACTTGACAAATAAGAGGTGTAGTTGTAAGTGGTATAGGCAGTATGATACATTCATTTGGATCAAATCGTTCCTAATATAACAGACTTGGAGTTATAATATAAGGACCCTGTCTATAATGCCAGAAGTTCAACCACTGGAAATTCATTTTTAAATGTAGGATATTGCCCCCTATTATTAATTCATTCATTTAAAAGTTATATATTGACCATCTGACATTTTCCTAGTTGCTTCAGTACAGCATTGAACAAGCCTGAGCAAAATATGTGTTCCTGTGGAGTTTACATGTGTGTGTGTGTGGGGGGGGAGTAGTAATACACTGCTAACATTCTAATCATTATGCGTCCAGTTTCATACATGAAAGAGACAAATAAATTGAATTTAACCATCTGTGGTACACCTGTGGCTAAAGTGGGGAGTGCATGTCCTTGCACTTTGAGTGAGACAGTATCTATGTTAACTTCAGATGTCTACTTGGGTTTAAGGCAATCCTTTCCTGATGTTGGCTTTGGCTATTTGGCCCTGGAATATTCCTGTAGCTACAGGCTTCATAAAGTAATTTTTACCCATTTTCTTTTTCTTTCTGGTTTATCTGCAATATATTAATAAGATATTTTATAAGGCATGCCATATCCTTAGACAAAAATATGTCTCTTCAGTTATTAACCTTAATTAACTACCAGTTTTATTTTCTGGTAATAATACTGCATCTTATCTATTTAAAACTCTTGCTTTAAGACTGAGATCAAAGTTTATAGTGAGTAGTATAGAAGGAAGGAAAGCATTAATGATAAATATTGTTGGGTCATGTTAATTCAATGTAGGAAGATAGACACATAAATAATAGCTTATTTAATGCATAACATAATCTATTGTATTCTAATCTAATCAAATCAAAGCTAATCTAATCTAAAATATCAGCTACTTTTCCTTGTATGGAAATGAGTCTCATCTAGGCCTGCATCATCAGGGTATGTGCAGCTGCATCTGCCTAAAATCAGCAATAAGTGGGGACTTCCTTACCAACATATTTCCTGTCAATGCCTGCTTTCCCCAAGTCATTGTTATCTGCTTTCTGGGTAGAGAGAAAAATAGTTAGTTGTTGAGATCAGCTCTGCTAAGACACATTTTCCAGCTTCCTGTAACCTTTCAAGTACTAGTATTATACTCTGCTTTCTCTCTCTTTCAAGTGCAAGTTTACCCCAAACCTCATACTAATGGGAGAGCTTCTACTGCTGGAACTGGATTTAACTTTATAAAAATTAGTTGAGTCCTTTCAAAAATATAGTTATTAAAAAAGACTTAAAAATGAGCCTATTTTACTGTTTTTATCATATGTAGTTCTGCAAATGAAACCATCTGTTTCATAGCCATAGCCAAGGCCTCAATATGGTGTCTCTCACTAATTTTAGTTTAGGAGCTTCATCTAAACTCTGGTTCATATAAATTCTTGCTACACGGAGGTCCTTAGACATCTCAGGCTAGCCCTGACATGTTGTGGATTCACAAATGCAATATTGCTGTACTCAGAAGTGCAAAGAAAACATGGCTCCCTTGTTTAATCTTCTTCATGGTTTTATCCCCCACACAAGGACACTTTCTTTCATAGCACAGGCAATTCTTATCCTATTAATCATATATATATATATATATATATATATATATATATATATATATATATATATATATAAAGAGCCAAGGTCCACAATGTCCAGAATGACTGAAGAGATGACCAAATGCTAAGCTGTGCATGCAGCAGGCTCAAGTGGGCTGGGAATAGTAAGCAGGCTAAACTGCTGACCTCTCAAAGAGAGAGAGAGGCAGGACTGATTAGCAGCCACCGAAGGCTGCTGGTGAGGCCTGGATAAAGAGAGGTGTGACTCCTGGTGAGCCCCAGAGAGAGAGGCATGGTCTGATCTGCAGCCTCCATGGCAGCTTTTGATCAGCCCTTGCCTCTATCTCTCTCCAGGCCTTACGAGCAAATATGATTCTCTCTCCGAGAGGTAAGCAGTTTCGCCTACTCATCTATAGCCTGGAGCACCTGGTGATCAGTCCTACCTCTCTGATTAGGCCAAGAGATAGGCACAGAGACAATGACTGGCATAGAAACTGACCAATCACTACCAAATCTGGATGAACTGTGAGGAGCCAATGGCTGCCTAGGTGGTGGAGTTGTTGATGCTGAATGGCATAGAAACCGATCAATCAGAACCTAATCTGAGTGAATTGCGAAGGCAGAACCTAAGATGGAGGCTGAGGAGGTGTTTTAAGGGCAACAGCTGTCTGGTGTAAGAAAGTGGTTCAAGTGTTTATTGACCAGTTTGGCAGTATAGTGCATATGGCTGGCTATCAGTCCAGATATAGGGATTATGTGTTTTTGTCTGTCAAAAGCATGTCCTCCTGATGAAAAATGCTTCCCCCTCCCTATTTAAGCAATCCTGTCCTATATAATCAATCTATAATAATAAAAAGGTAATATCCTAATTTGACTAGGTTGACCAGCCATCTTCTGGATATCTGACTCCCTTTTAGACAAAGCCATTGTGGTGGGGGCTGAAGCAGAAGCAGTTAGGGGAAATCAAGCCAGCAGGGGAAGGCAGTTTATGGTCAGATCAGGCCAGCAGGGGACGGCAGTTGGGGGCAACCAGGCTGGCAGGGGAGAGCAGTTGGGAGCAAGATCAGGCCATCAGGTGAGGGCAGATAGAGGTGATCAGGCAGGCAGGCAGAGAGGTTAGGGGTGATCAGGAAGGCAGGAAGAGGAGTTAGGGGCAATCAAGTAAGCAGGTAGGTGAGCGGTTAGGAGCCAGGGGTCCCAGATTGCAAGAGGGATGACTGCCAGTTTAGACCTAATCCCCCAATAGGTCCCCAATTGGAGAGGGTGTAGGCTTAGCTGAGGGACACCCCCCACCCCCGGTTGGATGTATTTTGTGCACCAGACCACTAGTTAGGTATAAAGCTCAATCTTAATAGCATTTGGAGTCCCTGACTCCCCAATTTTTGGTTATGAGTCTGGATGGCCTATTTTTCAGCTTTTGATATAGGATAAATTCTTTCCCACCTGTATAGCTAGGCAAACAGTTAACTTTGAATTATCATTAGGGCATATGGAAATTTCTTCATCCCTATCTCCTCCTACCCTTGCTATCCTTCCCTAAATCAAGTGGATCCTAGGAGTACCTAATCAGACTCTTTGGTTGTCTAACTACTCTACTCTAAAATTTTTACTGTGCTACTGACCCTCATCCATGCCCAAATTGGGTGAGAGGTAGATTAGGAATAGGAGTTTATCTATAAGCAATGTCTAACAAAATATCATCTCTACTTTTCCTCACCCTCACCTAAACCATATGCTTTTTTTTCTAAAGTCAAGTAATATATATATATATATATATATATATATATATATATATATATATATATTTACACTAGTATATCTATTAGGGGCTCAATGCATGAAATTTGTGCTAGAGGCTCATCCCTCACAGCCCTGGCTGCCTCAGCCAGCCCTTGCAGCCCCTCACAGCCTGCACCAGCCCTCACAGGCCTGGCTTCATCTAGAAGGCATCTGCATGGTCATCCAGAATGGTATCCTGACAGTCGTTCTAGTGTTTGATTTGATGAGAATATTAGCTCTTTATTATACAGGATATATATATTTTAGAATTTATTGCTCAGTTACAGGTGACATAAAATATTATACAGGGTGGGGACAAAAGTAGGTTTACAGTTGTGAGTACACAAAACACAGTTTATTATAGTATTATTATTTGCTCATTATTATACTAGTGGCCTGGTACACAAAATTTATGCACTGGGTGGTGGGTGTCCCTCAGCCCAGCCTGCATCCTGTCCAATCTGGTACCCCTAGGGGGATGTCTGACTTCCTTTTTAGGCCTGATCTCTATCTGGCAGTTAGACATTCTTTCACAATCCTGGACTGCTCTCTCCTAACTGCTCACCTGCCTGCTTGCCTGATTGCCCCTTACCTCTCTGCCTGCTGGCCTGATCACCCCCAAATTCCTCCCTGCCAGCCTGCTCACACCCACTGCCCTCCTCCCCCACTGGCCCGATTGCCCCCAAATGCCTCCCCTGCTGGCCTGATTGCTCCCAAGTGCATTCCCTGCCAGTCTGATTGACCCTAACCACCTCTACCTCACCCCCACCACCATGGCTTTGTATGAAAGGTCTCCCAATCTAATTAGCATATTACCCTTTTATTGTATAGACTAGAGGCCTGGTGCACAAAATTCATGCATGGTGGGAAGTGGAATCTCTCAGTTTGGCCTGCACCCTCTTCAATCCAGGACCCCTCGGAGAATGTCAGACTGCCAGTTTGTGCCCGCACTTTTAACAGATGAAAGCTCCATTGTTGTTTCTTTATTTTCATGTTTAAATTCATTGGAATTAGTAGTTATTCAAAGTGTGTATACATTTTTGGGGGGCACCCTATATATCTTTAGTCAGTGGTAAAAGAAACCAACAGCAGATTTGGAACCCCCAGACAAGGAACCTAGCTTACTCCCTGAATGTATCCCCACTCCACTTTCCACTTTCCTGAGCATGGGGAGAATCAATGTTTTTTCTAATTAATTCAGAAAAGCATATCCTGTCACCTGCTGCCTGGCAAGAGTGGGCTAGGCTCTAAGTGAGCAAGGCTCAGTCAGGGCAGCCTTCACTCATGGGTGCCAGCACCTAAAGTGCACATTCTTCCTATCCAGTTGCCCCAGATTCTCCCGCCATTTCACTGAGAGGACAGAACTCCTTGCCTCCTCTGGGTGCTTGATCTTTAACACTGACCGAAGGCACCTCAATGAGGGCCGCCCATGCCCACCAGGTGTGTCTGTCTGCACCTGCTCCTGCCTTAGCACCTGCATTAGCCCCATGGAGGTGACCTTGTTTCTGCATTGGCCTTCACAGGAACAGGGTATCACCACTCTGACCTCTCGCTGTCATCTCACAGGCAAACATGCCCATAACACCTAGACACTCTCCAACGGATGTGATCATGTTGGAGGGGAGCTGCACACTTCCTGTGGGGAATGTAGTCATGCTGGGGTTGATGGAAGTTCAGAGGATAGGTGTGGGAGAACTTGTGCACACCATGGTCCAGTACTGTTCCAGGCACGCATGGGTGATAGCGCACCAGGGAAGTTTGCAAGCCATGGGGGAAGAGAGGATGTGTGCACTGGAGGTCTGCAGCTGCTCAGATCCACAAATCCCTGGGACACAGCCTGGAGGATGTTAATCTGGCCCACAATGGTGGCTGTTCCTGTGATCACACACCTTCTGAATCAGGAGGTGGGACTTGCACAACCACTCCTCTGTGCTAATGGCCTGCAGGCACTACTTCAGTTCAGCCCACAAGATCTGTTTGGAAAGCTCATGGGTGCCACTGCAGACATGTAGGAAGTACAATTCCCTCCCCCCGCCCCTCCCGGCCAGCTTCCCCAACTCAGAGGCTCTCCGCGTGTGATGCCCATCAGCCCACTGTGTACTGCCCACTGGCTGCTCTGCGCCTGCACATGCTTCCCACTTGCCTGGAGCACGCTGCCCCAGGCAACAAAGGCAGGTGTCTCTCCTCCCTTCACCCTGCCCACCAGTCTCTCCACACTTGCAAGCATGGTCCACTGGCCCAGAATGGGTCACCTGGCTTTGTTGCCTTGGGCAGCATGCTCCAGGCAGGTGGACAGGCATACCACCCCGCCCCCGGCTGCTCGGTGTTTGTTCATGTGTGTGCTGACCACAGGTCCACAATCTTTGTCAGGTTAATTTGCATACTCGCTCTTTATGGGCTGTGGGTGTGGCAGAGGTACAGTCAATTTACATGTTTGTGTATTATTAGTATATATTTTAACTACCCATTTATTTCTTGCCAGACTGCTGACAATGTGTTTATATAAAGTATTACACACATTGACAAACTTTGTTTAAAATGAATGACATTATTACCCATTAAACAAAATCCTGTGACTATATATAACTATAGATAATTTCTTTCAAAGAATAACAATTGTTCAATTTTGACTTACTATTTGTCAAACTTAATATTTTTGGGATACATCTGAAGCTATATAGAACATTTAAATATTTTTATTAATATAAACATAATATTCCTTAATCAAGAAACTACTTAGTTTGTTTATTTAAAAAATATACACTAGAGACCTGTTCTGTGAAATTTGTGCACAGGGGGTGGGTGTCTCACCCTGACCTGCACCCACTCCAATTTGGGAGACCTCACTGAATGTCCTACTGATGGCTTAGGCCCGCTCCCCATAGTTCTATTTTCTCTGTGGGGCCTGCCTGCTCCACACCATGATGACTGCCTAATGGGCCATGCTGGGTGCTGCCTCCTCATTGCTGTCAGTATCCATGGAGGTGATTAGATTAATTTGCATACTTGCTCCTGATTGGCTGGTGGGTAATATGAAGTGATGGTCAATTTATATATTTATATTTTATTAGTGTTGATGTGTTTTTTACTGTTGATAATATTACAGCTGTCTCACATTTTCCCACCCTTTACCCATCTCCCATTCCCTACCACCCCCATTTATTCACTACCCTATTGCCCATGTTCATGGGCTATTCATATTATCCTATCTAATAAATGAGTAATATGGAAATTAATCATCACTATGCTACACCCACAAGCCATGTCCACCAGCTAATCAGGAGCAAGTATGCAAATTAACCTAACCAAGATGGCTTCAGTCACATAGAGAGCAGGAGGGAGGCTTGAGTTTCCCCAGTGATGGAGGAAGCAAAGTTTTCTGCACATCCTGGCTGGCCCAGGCCTCTGCTTAAGGCTACAAAGTTTCAATTATAGAAGATAAATAAATTCCAATAGAACTGGTTACTACCACAGATTGAACAGGAGGAAGGCTTGGGTTTCCCTGGCTATGGAGGAAGCCATGCTTTCCACACACCCTGGCTGGCCCAGACCTCTGCTTAAGGCTAAAAAGATTCAATTATAGAAGGTAAAAAAAATCCAACAGAAATGGCTGCTGCCATGGAGCGAGCAGAAAGTTTGGCTCCACTCCAGGCTACAAAGTTTCAGTGGTAGAAGATAAATAAACCCAAATACCAGGGCCTCCACTTGGGTTGCTGGGGGGCGTGGTCAGCCTGCAAACTACCACAGGCCACCCCATACCCCAAAGGAATCCCAACCCTGATCCAGGACACCCTTCACAGCAAACTGGCTGGCCCCACCCATGCACCAGGCCTCTATCCTATCTAATAAAAGAGTAATATGCAGATTGACCATCACACCAACACAAAAATGACATCCCCCATGTGGTCAAAGATCCTGCCCCCATATGGACATAAAATGGCCACCACAAGATGGCCAGCAGGGGAGGGCAGTTGGGAAGGACCAGGTCTGCAAGGGAAGGCAGTTGGGGGCGATCTAGCCTGCAGGGGAGGGCAGTTAGGGGTGACCAGACCAGCAGAGGCGGGAAGTTGGGGGCAAACAGGCTGGCAGGGGAGCAGTTAGACATTAATCAGGCTGGCAAGGGAATGGTTAGGGGATGACCAGGCTGGCAGACAGAAGTGGTTAGGGGCAATCAGGAAGGCAGGCAGGCTAGCAATTGGGAGCCAGCAGTCCTAGATTGTGAGATGGATTAGGGGATGACCAGGCTGGCAGGCAGAAGTGGTTAGGGGCAATCAGGAAGGCAGGCAGGCTAGCAATTGGGAGCCAGCAGTCCTAGATTGTGAGATGGATTAGGGGATGACCAGGCTGGCAGGCAGAAGTGGTTAGGGGCAATCATGAAGGCAGGCAGGCTAGCAATTGGGAGCCAGCAGTCCTAGATTGTGAGATGGATGTCCAACTTCCCGTTTAGGCCCAATCCTGGTGGCATTTTATGCCCCCATGATATGAGGGTCCCCACTGGGGGGACGTGGCAAGCCTGGGTGAGGGGCTTAGAGGTATTTTCAACCTGTCTACAGCCCCTTCAGGGTGGGAAGTCCTGCTGGGGTGACTGGCCAGCGTGGTGGAGGGACTGTGCCATTTTTAGGCTGGCCAAGCCCCCCAGCAGGGACCCTCTCCCCATGGGGGTGTGGCCAGCCTGGGTAAGGGTCTTTTTTTTTTTTCAGCACCTGCTTGAGCAGATGCTAGCCGGCTGAAAGCAGATATCTGGGATTTATTTATCTTTTATAATTGAAACGTGGAGGCCAAGGACAGCCAGGGCAGGCGGGAAGCTTGGCTTCTTCCATTGCCAGGGGAAACCCAAGTCTCCTGCTTGCTCCAGCTCTGTGGCTGCTGCCATCTTTCTTGGGTTGACTTGCATACTTTCTCCTGATTGGCTGGTGGGTGTAGTGGAGTTATGGTTAATTTGCATGTTTCTCTTTTATTAGTGTAGATGTTTAAAAATAAAACTGTTACTTCACTTTTCAGGATATATCCAATAGAATCTAAATAGCATGGTAACTTGATACTTGCTATTACCCACTTTGAAAATATTCAAATTAACTCTTCCTCCACAGAACAAATTTTATAGTTATTTTTCCCATGTGTTGTATATATCCATTCCACTTAGCTCATGTTTTACATTTGAAGTCTTATATTGTTTTTCCAAACACATTTTCTATAGTAAAAATACATGTATGAATAGAAATATTCATGTTTTAAAGTTTCTTATGACAGTAAGATGCTAAGTGTTAAAATTTTCTTCTGCTTTGAGTTATGACAACAATTACTACTATCATTTGACCAAAGTAACACAAATGTAACATAGGTTTTTATAATTATTACTAGATGCCCAGTGCACAAAAGTTGTGCACAGGGGGGTGTCTTTCAGCCCAGCCTGCACTCTCTCCAATCTGGGATCCCTCTCACAATCCAGGACTGCTGGTTCACAATGGCTCACCTTCCTGCATGCCTGATTGCCCCTAACCACTTTTGCCTGCCAGCCTGATCACCCCTAACCACTCCCCTGCAGCCTGATCACCATCTAGCAGCTGCCCTGCCAATCCAATTGCCCCCAATTGCTCTACCCTGCTGGCCTGGTCACCCCTAACTGTCCTCCTCTGCCAGCCTGGTTTCCCCCACTGCCCTTCCCTGCAGGCCTGGTTCCCCCAACTACTCTCCTCTGCAGGTCTGGTCACCCCCAAATGCCCTCTCCTGTCAGCCTGGTCCTCTCCAACTTCCCTCCCCTGCTGGCATGATCACCCACAACTGCCCTTCCCTGCTGGCCGGATCGCCCACAAGTGTCCCCCTCGATGGCCATCTTGTGTCCAAATGCAGGGAGTTATCTTTGACCACATGGGGGCAGCCATCTTGTGTGTTGGAGTGATGGTCAATTTACATATTACCTCTTTATTATATAAGGCGGAAAGCCTGATGCATGAAATTTGTGCCCGGCCTGCACTCTCTCCAATCTGAGACCCTCAAAGATGTCCTCCTGCCAATTTACAGGGATTGGGTCTAAACTGGCAGACATCCCTCTCGCAATCCAGTACTGCTGGCTCCTAACTACTCACCTTCCTGCCTGCCTGCCTTATTGCACCTAACCACTCTGTCTGCTCACCCCCCACTGCCCCTCAAAACAGCCTGCTCACCCCCAACTGCCCCCCTGCCTGGCTACTAACTCCAAATTCCCCCCCCCACTGGCCTGGTCACTCCCAATTGCCTCCCCCCCTCCGGCCTGATCATCCACAACTACCATCCCATCCTGGCCTGATCACCCACAACTGCCCTCCCCTATTGGCCTCTAACTGCCTCTACCTGAACCCTGTCACCGTGGCTTTATCCAGAAGAATATCCGGAAGGTCTCTTGGAAGATCTCCCAGTCTAATTGGTATATAATCTTTTTATTAGTATATATGGAGGCCTGGTGGGCAGGTAGCGGCCAGCTGGTTTCCCCTGAAGGCTGTTTCGGATTAGGGTGGGTGTTCCCTTGGGGTATAGGGTGGCCTGGGCAAGGGGCCTGTGGTAGTTTACAGGCTGTGATGTCCTTATGGGGTGAAGTTCCCCACTGGCGGGGGGTGGGGGAGTTGGCCAGCCTGGATGAGGGGCTTAGGACTGTTTTTAAGCTGGCCACAGCTTCTTCAGGGTGGGGAGTCCTGCTGGGGTGCCTGGCCAGCCTGGGTGACGGACTGAGGGCTGTTTGCATGCTGGCCAAGCCCTCCAGCAGGGACCCTCACCCCATGGGGATGTGGCCAGCCTGGTTAAGGGGATTTTGCCCCCCTCAGCACCTCCTTGAGTGGAGGCCAGGGCCAGCTGGAAGCAGGTATCTGGGATTTATTTATCTTCTATAACTTAAACTTTGTATCCTTGAGCAGAGGCCAGTGCCAGCCAGGGAAGGTGGGAAGCTTGGCTTCCTCCATCTCCGGGGGAAACCCAAGCCTCCTACTTGCTCCAGCTTTGCAGTTGCTGCCATCTTTCTTGTATTGATTTGCATACTCACTCCTGATTGGCTAGTGGGTGTAGCAGAGTGATGGTTAATTTACATGTTTCTCTATTATTAGTGTAGATTTGCTATTCATCCATCCATCGATTTATCCATTCCTTCATTAACTATGAGAGGCATCATAATAGATGTTGAGGATAGAATCATTAAAATTGGCAAGATCTCTGTATGTATGGGACTTAAATTAGTGAAAGGAAAATAGATAACAAACAAATATACAAGATGAGTGGATTTTATGATAGCATCTACATAGGTGATAAATGTGATCTTGAAATACAAAGAAATAGTGTAGTTAAGTATATCTTCTCGCAGAACATGGCAGTTGAGTTGAGACTTGAGAAAGGAGGACGGGCCATGAAAGGAAACATAAGAAAATGTTAGGAATTTGCAACAAACATAAAAACAATATAGTTAAGTGAACTAAAGCATTTTTACATTTGCAATGTAATTTTTCATAGATTTTATCATTATTTTATCACTTTTTATAAACCCAGATTTGATGGTTAGGGAATATGCTCTCATTTACCTCTTTCTATAGTGTAAAATATAAACTATAATTTAAGTTGAGTTTTTACCATATATAATATCTAAAAATGTATAAACTTTTGCCTCATGCATACTTATTTATTGAGTCCCTATTATATTCAAAGCATTTGCCAAGAGCTGAGTATCAAAAAAAAATAACAAACATATATACATTGCCTCTCATAAAATAGTACGATGAGGAATATGCATATTTAAACAAGTAACTCAATTAAAATGTGGCAAGTGTTTTGAAAGAGGAATGGGGTATGAAATAAGTGCACTATAGAAGCATCCAATCTATGCTAGCAGATTTGGCAAGACTTCTTGGAGTAAAGTTGTTTATTCTAGAACAAAGAAAAACTCTGGAATTAAATTGTTTTATAAGGTAAAGTTTCTCTTCAGCTAGTAAACAAGATATATTTTTAATGGCCTGTGCAATCAATAGAGGGTTAATAATTATTGTAGACAGTCTGCTTGCTAAAATAAGACATTTAATTTATATGGTTTCAAAAACAGCCATGTGTATAAATAATAATAAGTATAAACATCTGAACACATTATAAATTCTCTTATGTATTTCCAGGAAATCTTGTCATTATCAAGACAAAATCAATGAAGCTGCTAAAAATTTGCAGAAGTCAATAAACATTTGTTTTTTTCTGCTTTGCAACTTTATATTATTAATAACTAAGGACCTTAAGTTCTTTCATGACACCCCTTTTTCCTTAAATAAAACTTCAATGAAGGACCTCCTTACTCTTTTTTAATTGCAAAGTGAAAAGCAATTCAAGAGAAAGTCCCTCATTATTTTTGTGGGACCTTATGGGGAGTATAAGATTAATAGTTATTCTATGTATTTAGATGTACAACCTAAGAAACTGAAAGTAAATTTTAGATATTTTATTTCTACAATACTAATTGTTAAGATTCCTAGTGATGAGATTCATATTTATCTCCAAATAACAACTTAAATTGTATTTTAAAATCAAGATATTTGTATTATAAACTATAATAAAAATAATTTTAAGGACTTTCATTATAATTATATGCATAAAAGGTTATAGGTTTAATATCTAATGTAACATCATTATTCATAGTGGTAACATAAATAAATGGGTTAAGAGTATTATAGATTATCTTTCTAATACCTGGGTATTTGTGTAAGGACATTTTCCACTTATGCATTAAACAGTTAAATTTCAATGCATAGCCTATGTTATTTCAGGTTTTTTTTTTAAGCTGCTTCAAAGTGTTCACAGTAGGCTGGCTGTCCATATGCTTTTTTCATATAATCTAGAACAGGGAACATTATCAATTATTACATTGATGCAAGTAGGCTTAAACCAGGAATGTCCTCAGTAAACCAGTACCTATGGTCACTCAAGTTGAGAGCCTCATTTTAGCCTTACATCCAGTAGGAAACTAAATTAAACAACTTCCTTCATGTTACCTATTTCTCCGCCTATTGTCTGGATACATATATGCATAATCTATTCTTAATTATTTAATGTGTCTCTATAAATATTATTGACTTATTGTTGAAACTGTAAGACCAATCAATTGATGGTAGATAGACAGATAGTGATAAATCAAAGAAAATGTAAATAAAACAAATGTAGACTTAAGAGAAAACATGAGTTAAGGTAAGAGCCCCCGCTCTTAGGAAGCTTATTGTGTACTAGTTATGCTACTCAAAATTTAGCAAACAGCAGCATTGATTTGGAGCTCTGTACAAATACAAAATCTCAGGCCATGCAGATCATTAATCTGCATTTTAACAAAGTTGCAAATGATATTTATATGTACGTTGAAGTTTAAAATGCACTGCTTTAGAGGATGCTTCAGGTGTAATTAGCATCAAAAGCCCCACTGGAGTTTAGTTGGTATGGCTAAGTGGTTAAGTGTTGAACTAGGAATCAGGAGGTCATCATTCGATTCCATGTCAGGGCACATGTGTGGGTTATAGGATGAATCCACAGAGGGCGAGGGGCAATGCAGGAGGCAGCCAAGCGATTATTCTCTTTCATCATTGATGTTTCTATCTGTCCCTCCCTCCTGAAGGTTTTTTATTTAAATAATTTTTTTGCTTGTTTGCTTCTTACATGAAAAATCATTTATCTAGTTATCATTGCAGTATTTTTAAATTAATGCTTTAATTACAAGTACAGCTGACCCTTGAATAACACCGGGGTTAGGGGTATACACACACACACACACACACACACACACACACACAGTATAAAAATCTGCATATAACTCAATATCTGTGGGGGATTGATCACTACTTATTACAAGATCCACACATACTCAATCCCTTATATAAAAACGTGTGGATCAAAGTATATAGTTGGCCTTCTGCCTCCACTGACTCCCAACTGCTGATCAAAAAGAGTACAGGTATTTATTGAGAATAATCTGTAGTTAAGTGGACTCATACAGTTCAAACCCATATTATTTAGGGGTCAGCTCTAATCCATAATATAATCTATCAAACTGATAAAGCTACAGAATGACTTTGGGGTTAGTCTCATAATACAGTTTCTATCTCTACAACCACCAGAAGCAAAAAATTAATCATTTAGTATTGGAAACAAGTGGTTCCACCATCCTGTGAGGTACCACATGATATGCTAAGCCAGAATCTTGATTGCTTTGTGAAATTTTTTACATATCCCCTTCCTCTCCACAATATGTTGGGGCTTAATGCAGACATAAATCAAATATCCATTTGACTATTACCAAAGAAACTACCCCCTACAACCTTATTTGGATACTTCTCTCTTCTGATACAAATTGCTTTCCTAAAACATATAAGCTTGCAAATCAGTGCATTCCAGAATATAATTTTAAAACATATTTCAACAGGTAAGGAGGTTATATGAGAAGAGTTGACTGATTTGTACCAGAGGCAATTATGTTCTATAAATAAAAGATATTATATATAAAATAGAAAATATAATGCTTATGTTGGTAAGGTTTTTCAATGATGTTGGTTGGGTTGTAAATCAAGAAAACAAAATAAGTTTTCTGAAAGTGGCAGGTATTTTTTTTTCTATGTGTGCATCTGACACAAAAGGCCACACTGGTTTACACTTTTACTCCTGTAAAAGTAAGGCATGTAATTGTGTAGATGTTTTTGTCTCTTCTGGTAGTTAATAAATTTCTAGAGGGCAATAAAAGGATTGTATTTATCCTTCTATCCTCTACCATCACGCAATAAACACCCAAAATATTTGATATTTGTTGAAAAATTAGAATGCTTGACACCTTTGTTTTAAATATATATATTCAAATGTCTATATATGATTATAGAGACACACATATCTGTGTTTCTAAAATGGAGAAAAAACCCTTCCATATAGGATTAATGTTAGAAACTATACTAAAAGGCCATAATAATCAAAACAGCATGATACTGGCATAAAAATAGACATATAGATAAATGGAGCAGAATAAAGAGCCCAGAAAATAATCCACATCATTATAGTCAATATTTGACAAAGTAGGCAAACATATAAATAGGTTAAAGATAGTCTATTCAATAAATGCTGTTGGAAAAAATTGTACACATACATGCAAAAATAAGAGACTAGACCAACTTCTTACACCATACACAAGAATAAACTCAAAATGGATTAAAGGCTTAAAGTGAAAAAAAAAGACTTAAAATGACTAGAAATAATAAAAATCACAGAAGAAAACATAGGCATTAAAATCTCAGACATTTCTTATAGTAATATATTTTTCTGATATAGCACCCCTGGGAAAGGGAAACAAAAGAATAAATAGACAAATGGGACTACATCAAACTAAAGTGTTTTTGCACAGCAAAGGAAACCATCAACAAAATCCTATTTAATAAGAGAAATATCCAAATTGGGCTGAGACATCATGACCAACTCAGGAAGCTGCATCACGACCAACTCAGAGCATGCCCCCACCCCAACCCCAGCAGATACACACCATGAACCAGAGATGGGGACAGCCTCTGAGTGGCCATAGCATGGCTTGAAGCCTGCCCCGGGAGCCAGGCCCCAGCGGGAGTGCAGTGCTGCCCAGCTCCAAGGCCACTCCTGCTGGGAGTTCGTGGGCAGGCAGCATGGGCCTGCCCTGGGAGCAAGGCCCCCAGAGGACCCACAGACCTGCCTAGGGGGGCGTGCTCCAAGCTGCCATGGCCAGACTGTGGCTTAGGCCTGCTCCCAGTGGAAAGCAGACCTAAGCCATCAGTAGGACATCCCCCGAGGGCTCCCAGACTGTGAGAGGGGGCAGGCTGGGCTAAGGGAAACTCACCCAGTGCACTAATTTCCTGCACCAGGCCTCTAGAGAAAAGAATCTGCTGAATGGGAGATCATATTTGTCAATGAAACATCTGATAAGGGGCTAATATTAAGGTGACCAGACATCCTGCTTTTGGCCGGACAGTCCTGATTCTTAACAATTTGTCTCGCATCCCGTGCTGTTTTAAAAAGTCCCAATTCTTTCTAAAAATCAGGACTTTTTAAAAATGCCGCAGGATGCGGGACAAATTGTTAAGAATCGGGACTGTCCCACCAAAAGCAGGATGTCTGGTTACCTTAGCTAATATCCAAAATTTATAAAAAACTTATCTAACCCAATACCAAAAGGAACAAACAATCTAATTGAAAAATGGGCCAAGGACCTGAATATACACTTCTCCATAGAGGATATATAGAGATGGTCAATAGACACGTGAAAAGACACTCAATATTTATGTGCACCTAAAACTGCTCTAAAAATAAAGTCCATGAGTTTAAAAAAGTGACAATTGAATGGCTAATTCAAATACAGATTACTGGACTCCTTCTCAAAAGTTCCTGATTTGATAATTTTCAATAAGACTGTGCAAACTGTATTTCTAATAAGCTACCAGGTAATTCTGATGTTGCTGGCCCTGGGATCGCATTCTGAGATCCAATGGTTTAAACAAATTGGATTAATTGAAGTCATCTAAGCAGTGCCTCCAAATTAAGATAAGATTGTCAGAAGGAAAATTTGGCAACAGTCTGCAAAATAAATTTGGGGAGGGAGCATAATATTGAGAGCAGAAATTTTATGTAATTGATTTTTTTAATTTGAATTTCATTTGTGCAAAAATTCATTTAGAAGAATTAAGTAGATGAGAACTGCCTATATAAAGCTAAAAAAGAAATCTCATCTTCTGACTTAATTAAGGCAGGTACTTGACTATCCTTTGTTAAATTTTATCAGATTCACTGTCCAAAACACCATTGTGGGATTATTTTCCAAATAATCACCTTAACTATTTTTTTCTTGAAGTCAAAAAGGAACATTGTCGCCAAAACCGGTTTGGCTCAGTGGATAGAGCGTCAGCATGCGGACTGAAAGGTCCCAGGTTCGATTCCGGTCTAGGGCATGTACCTTGGTTGCAGGCACATCCTCCAAAGGGGGTGTGCAGGAGGCAGCTGATCTATGTTTCTCTCTCATCGATGTTTCTAACTCTCTTCCTCTCCATTCCTCTCTGTAAAAAATCAATAAAGTATATTTTAAAAAATTAACAAAGAGGAACATTGTATAGAAGCAAAAGAAGCATTACTTAACTGCTTCATCTGTGTTAGTCCTTTTCTCCCCAACTCGGCTGCCAAATCCTGCATGGCTGCTGATCTCCTTTTATTTATAATGTAGGGCTTAAAATTTAAAACTAAACCTTTGACACTCTATGCTGCGTAATGTCTCCAACTTGTTTTCTTTAAATACTTGTGATAATTGTTATCATTTCTTTCATGGCCCTGGGATGGCATTCTTCTCAGTTCCTGTAAATGTTATACAACATAGATAATGAAGGCAAACCGCAGTGTCCTAATAAAGGTCTGATTAGTGTCCAGTGAGGATTACAAATGTCCACTAAGGTTTATAATCAATTAAATTGAATTAGCACTTATGTTTCACCTAAGTGATTAATTTTAACTCATTTTCTAATGATTTAAAGCTGATCTAGATTCACCTGAGGTCCATAGAGATGAGATTACTATTGATGCCCAATAGTTCTCTCCTAGAGGAAAGTACACCACTATACATGTAAATACATTGCTCTGGAGGTAATCTAATATTTCTCAGTTTTCTCATGTATTACAATTTTCAATACACTTTCATAGAAATTACCTGATTTGGCAATTTCAATTATTCATATAGTAATCAAGAATGGGTGTTCTTATTTTCCTCATGTAAGAAAGCTAAACAGCCAGACTCATTGTTTACCAAATTTCATAAAACCCACTAAAATATACTGATAGATCAACTTGAGAGTGGCATCAAATTAAAATGTCAAACAATATAAGACAAGGTCAAGGAACCGGGGTTTGCTGGATTTGTTTCATACATCACATTTAGCCTCTAGAGTTGTTTTGTTTCAAGTATTCATGAGCCTTGAACTGGCCATAGAGGAAAACAATGGAGATTTATTGTAATTTCATATTTTCCCAAGATATGAACTCATACCAGCTAATCCCATTCATCTTTTGAGATGTGGCCTGGATGTTTTAATCTCTGATCTTCCTTCCACATCAAAGTATTAGCAAGACTAGTAAAATGTGTAGGCATCTAGAAAATCAGGCATGCTCAGTGATCAAAGTTGCTTGGGTAAACACATATTCCAAAAACCTCTATAGAAGTCACTAGTACATTATACAAAAAAAAAAAAGATAAATATCTTAACAGTAAAATGTAGATAATGTATCTATTCCTTAGATCAACTCCTTGCGACTTTACATTTAAGGAATGTCTGTTTTATTCTTTTCACACTAGAAAATAACAGACACTCCTTAAATATTATCTTGTCCTTAGGAGCTGAACTGAGATATAGATATAATGCAGCAATGTACAGGGGCAAACATCATTGATTTTTTTTTTCTTCAGTTTAAAAATAGTAAGTTTTGTATATGAATAAACAACATGCAAAAACTCATTATGACCAAAATAAATGTTTGGGGACTTCTAGAGACTATTAGTTTTAATGGTAAGAATATGGGCATTTCTCTAGGAATTATACATCCTTTATACAGCTACTTTAGTTTTACATTGAAGCTAGATTTCTGATTTGCCAGTATTTCCTCATACAAAAAGACAATAAAAGAGAGGCAAGAGTTTAGAACACAAGAAGTAAGATACACTGAGGTCCTGATATTTATCCTCCATAATGTTTATAAAGGCTGTATAACAGGTACTTCAACAATTGCCAAGATGAAATTACTTGAAATGAAGCAAGTATAAGTTTCCTGGAAGAGAAGATGCTTCTGAGACTTATCAAAGTATGAATTTGGCTAATGAGAAGTTGCTGGGAAATACCTAAAAGCAAACACTATAGACAAATCAAGCTACCCTGTCGTAATTACAACTATCTTCATAGTAATAATATAGTTAATTGAACAAAATCAATATGAAACCAAGAAACATGTACAGTCTTCATCTTGACATGTACAAATGATTGCATTTTGGTCAGTGGCTTGCTGTATGTTTGGAGCCTTTTGATTAGAATGGGAGAAGAGCACATATCTAACACATCTACCCTTTTGGTCCAGAAAATATCTCCCATCTTCTCTTTCCTCACCCTATATTGAGTTTACCTCTCTTTTTCCATTCCTTTCTTTCATAACTGTGAATAGGTTACATATCACTGCGGTAACAAATAAACCTTGAAATATCAATGGTACAATAAAACAAAAATTATTTTTGTTTTGTTATATTACACACCTAAGTGCATTGGGTGGTTTACCTGGGATGTACTCAAAGTGCTGACTTTTAGGATCAAAGTTTCTTCTATCCTATGGAAAAAAACATTTAAAGGACATGACTTCCAAGTCTGCCATGGTAGATGGAAGAGAGTATATAGTTGAATTGTGCAGGTAGTTTTATGACCAGGCCTGGTAGTGACACTTGACCCTAACTTTGCTGTTAAGGAAGTTGGGAAATACAGTCTTACCAAGAAGAGAACATTGAAATAAAATTTAATGAACACATAGCATTTTCTCTGACACAGTATCCATTAACTCATGGATTTTTGTTTCTCAGTAATTTTTAGCCTTATCACACCAGATAATAGCACATATTTTGTCTTTTATAAGAAATGTGAAAATTAGTAACTAAGAATTCAGCACTGGTAGATGTACGTATGAGTGAATGTATGAAAAAAGAAAGAATGATTATAAACATTCCACATTCATTTTCACTGTAATGTTATATATTATTTTCTTTATTTAAAGCTCTTGCCTCTGTTTTCAATATTAATACAAGAATTAATTATTCCTACCATGTAATTCTTAGGAACAGAAAATATCATTTTTATTACCTATGGCTATAAGTATTGGGAGGAAATAATAATTCTCCTTTAGTTATGTTATATATTTATCTCATAAAGAAGGAAAAACTCTTGTCAATGTTCTAGCTATTGCCTAGCAATTACCTACATACCAACAACTTAAACTTGTACCAAAATCATGATATTAAACAAATTGCTCAGTATCCACGTCACTTAATAGGCTATTTTTTATTGGAGGCAAGGTTGATAGGATCTGAATAAAGAAACATAATAGTATAAGAAAAAAGGTAATATAAATTATAATATTTGTAAACTCCTATAAGCTTGTTTGAGCAACCTTGTAAAGAGGCAGAAGTTATATGGACATATGTACTTGGAAATATTTAAGTAATGAGTCACTATTGTCCTGGCCATCAATATAACTAAAAGTATGTAGTTGACTGACAGAAATGACATAAAGAAGATCCAATTGTGTTCCAAGAAGAGCCAAGGACATGGCAATAATTTGGAAAAGTAGAGTTTTTATTGGGGAAGATAAAGTATTTTTTCCCTATTGAGTGCTGGGGGTGGAGTCCTTATGATGTCTTGACAAGAATTTTCAGAGACTCGCATAGGAGAATGAGTAATTTTTATTTGTGTGGGATTACATCACTCTGTTTTTAAAGTGCCATTCCAGTCATAGGAGAAGTTTAAAAGCAAAGCCAATGTCTACAGTTTCCTTTCCATGTTGCAGCTGAATCTAATTCAGCCTCAGGCTAGTTACAGATTATTAGTCCACCATGTATGAGAGTCCACATAATGATGAGCCACATGGGAGAATACCAGGAAGCAGGAGGGAGAGCCTCACAAGCCAGGAGGCAACCAAGAGAGAGAGTTCCTTTGTTTAGGGGATTAAATCTCCCACATTTCATGCCCTTTCAGTGGTCTGGGGAGAATGGACTAGTTGCTACCAGAAATGTAAAGTTGTAGCTTCCTGGTGAAGCTGCCCAAATGACATGCCTATAATATTAGGCCTTCCCTTTGCTCCTCTCCTATTATTAATAACTAGGTTAATTACAATGGTGTCAGATTAACAAAATAATTAAAAACTATGAATGTTTAGTTCCTGGTTACTATGGCTATGAGCTAGTATTATATTTATATTATAATAAGAAAATCCACATGCTGATGATAGCAAAGTAGCTGATTCTAAAGTTCCCACTTAGGAAAGTTATTTGGGGGAAGGGGAAATTTGACAAATAGACAAAGAGTGAGATCATAGGGTGATGGTCTTGGGGTTGTAAACAAAAGGCAATGTAAGAAGTTAGTATGTTTAGAAATTTTTTAAATTCAGCAGACTTTTCTCTATCTAATCTGATAGACATCTAAATGAATTAAATATTATATGTTTCACAAGCACTAATCCTTTCTACCTAGCAGGCATTGCTGGATGGACAGTATTCATAACAATTATATATATTTTCATTTTTTATTAAGGTATTATATGTGTACATATATTACTAATGACTACCCACTCCCATACATGCCCTCAGTCCCCAGTGTTTTGCGTCCATTGGTTATGCTTATATGCATGCATATAAGTCCTTCAGTTGATCTCTTATCTCCCCCACCTCTCCTTAACCTTTCTCCTGTAATTTGACAGCCTGTTTGCTGCTTTACTGCCTCTGTATCTATCTTTTTGTTCATCATGTTATAATGTTCTTTATTACCCATAAGTGAGTGATATCATGTTGTATTTTTATTTCATTGACTGACTTATTTCACTTAGCATAACGCTCTCCAGTTCAATCCAGGTTGCCGCAAATGGTAAGAATTACTTCTTTTTTATGGAAGGTATTCCACTGTGTAAATGTACCATAGTTTTCTGATCCAGTCATCTGCTGATGGGCACCTAGGCTGTTTCCAAATCTTAGCTATTGTAAATTGTGCTGCTATGAACATAGTGGTGCATATATCCTTTCTGATAGGTGTTTCTAGTTTCTTAGAATATATTCCCAGGAGTGGGATTACTGGATCAAATGGGAGTTCCATTTTTAAGTTTTTGAGGAAACTCCATTCTGTTCTCCACAGCGGCTGCACCAGTCTGCATTCCCACCACAGTGCACGAGGGTTCCTTTTTCTCTGAATCTTCACCAACACTTGTCGTTTGTTGATTTGTTGATGATAGCCATTCTGATAGGTATGAGATGGAACTACATTTGTCGTTTTGATTTGCATCTATTGGATGATTAGTGACTTTAAGCATGTTTTCATATGTCTCTTGGCCTTTCTTATGTCCTCTCTTTAAAAGTATCTATTTAGATATGTTGCCTACTTTTAGATTGGGTTGTTTATCTTCCTTTTGTTAAGTTGTATGAATTCCCTGTAAATGTTGGAAATTAAAACCTTATCAAAGATAACATTGACAAATATGTTCTCCCATGCAGTGGACTTTCTTGTTGTTTTGTTGATGGTTTATTTTGCTGTGCAAAAGCTTTTTATTTTGATGTGGTCCCATTTGTTTATTTTCTCTTTAGTTTCCATTACCCTACGAGCAGTATCAATGAAGAAATTGCTTCAGCATATGTCTGAGATTTTGCTGTCTGTCGATTTCTCTAATATTTTTATGGTTTCCTGTCTTATGTTTAAGTCCATTATCCATTTTGAGTTTATTTTTGTGTATGGTGTAAGTTGGTGATCTAGTTTCATTTTTTCTTTTTGGCATATATCGTTCCAATCTTCCCAACACTATTTATTAAAGAGACTGTCTTTGACTCAATTGTATGTTCATGCCTTCTTTGTCAAATATTAATTGAGCATAGTGGCTTGGGTTGATTTCTGGGTCCTCTTTTCTGTTCCATTGTCCTATATATCTGTCCTTGTGCCAGTACCAGGCTGTTTTGAGAACAGTGGCTGTGTAATACAGCTTGATGTCTGATATTGAGATCCTACCAACTTTATTCTTCTTTCTCAGGATTACTATAGCTATTTGGGGTCTTTTTTTATTCCAGATGAATTTTTGGGAAATACCGAATGGCATATTTCGCAGACCTATAATTTGGTTTTAATGAATAGTTATGTTATGATTTATTCTAAATATTGAGTGCATTTAAATACTATATTATTAGGATTTATCCTTGGCAAATATTGAGTATAATAATTTATTAAAATAATGATGACTTTATGAAATAATTTGTGATTAACAATTATTAAGATATTTTTAAAAATATGAATTAGATTTACCTTCAAGTACCATATTTGTTTAACTCATTTTACTTTTCTATCAAACTTTGCCATCTTTTAAATGAAAATAATAATCTCTAGAGTCATACTCCCCAAACAACATGGCACTATGCCATGAACATATGGCAGTTCAATAAAAACTTCACAGTGTGAATTATGTTAAGTTTTTTGGAACAAACTCACTAATGATGAATTTCTATTGTTGGTATTATCTTAGGAAGATCGTTAATATTTAATTCTCAGTATTGCTTTTGTTTCATATAAGGACAAACCTGTTATTCTCTATTCTTGAAAAGGAAAATAATAGAATTGAAATTTTCAAAACACAAATATTTTCCATATTACAATATAAAATTAACAAGGCTGTTAAATGTTTCACATAATGTCCCTTTTTTTTGGTATACTAGTGACCCGGTGCATGAAATTCATGCATGGGAGGGGGGTCACTTGGCCCAGCCTGTACCCTCTCCAATCAGAGGTCCCTTGAGGGATGCCTGACTACCAGTTTAGGCCCACAAGGATCAGGCCTAAACCAGCAGTTGAACATCCCTCTCACAATATGGAACTGCTGGTTCCTAATGGCTCACCTGCCTGCCTGCCTGCCTGATTTCCCCTAACCCCTCTGCCTGCCTGCCTGATCATCCCTAACTGCCTTCCCCTGCCAGCCTGAATGCTCCCCTAACTACTCTCCCCTGCTGGCCTGATCACCCCTAACTGCCTCTGCCTGCCTGATTGCCCTTAACTGCCCTCCCCTGCTCGCCTGATCTCACCCCCAACTGCCCTTCCTTGCTGGCCTGATCGCCCCTTACTGCCTCTATATGCCTGGTTGCTCCTAACTGCCCTCCCCTGCCAGCCTGATCTCACCCCCAACTGCCTTTCTTTGTTGGCCTGATTGCCCCTAACTGCCTCTGCCTGGCCCCTATTACCATGGCTTTGTCTGGAAGGAAGTCAAACATCCAGAAGATTGCTGGTTGACCAGGTGTAATTAGCATTTAACCCTTTTAGTAGTGTAGATAGATTATATAGGATAAGATTGTTTAAATGGGGGTGGAGAGCCTTTTTCATCAGGAGGACATGCTTTTGACAGACAAAAACACATAATCCCTATATCTGGACTGATAGCCAGCCATAGGCACTATACTGCCAAACCAGTCATTAAAAAATTGAACCACTTTCTTATACCTTACAGCTGTTGCCCTTAAAACACCTCCTCAGCTCCCACCTTAGGTTATGCCTTCACAGTTCACCCAGGTTAGGTTATGATTGTTCAGTTTCTATGCCAGTTAGCATCTCTGGGCCTAGCAATGGGCCTGATAGGAGAGGCAGACCTGATCAGTAGCTCCAGTGGAGGCCTGAGAGAAAAAGAGGCACAGTTGCTGGCCAGGCCCTGAGACAAGAGAGAGGCAAGGGCTGATTAACAGCTGCCATGGAGCCTATGGACCAGACCCTGCCTCTCTGTTCAGGCCTCTTACTGGGCCTGATCCACACCCCCCTTGACAGACAGTGCTGGGTGAGGTTCCTGCAGCAGCGGGCAGTCAGTACTTCCTGTCGGTCATGCCTTCCATCATTTTGGATGTTACGGACCCTGGGTTTTTATATATTAGGATGTACTTTATTCAACCTTTACTACCTAATTATTTGATGATTTTCACTGAGAATCAATGACACGGGTTCTATTATTGAATACCTCTATATATGGCATATTGAGACCTCAGCAGACTAGATGAATAAATAAATCAGACTTCTGTTATGTATAAAAATGGATTTATTTTTTAACTTAAGACAAATAAATGTAGCCTTTCACATCCCCACCCCTGTTATGGATTGAATTTTGTCCCTCCAAAATATATATTTAAATCCAAATGACCATACTTGTGAATGTGACTTTATTTGGAAATGCAGTTTTTGTAGATGTAAGGGAGTTAATATGCAGCCATATTCAGTTAGGGTGGCCCTATTCCAGTCATTGGTGTCCTTATAAGAAGAGGGAAATTTGGCCGAAACCGGTTTGGCTCAGTGGTAGAGCGTCGGTCTGCGGACTAAAAGGTCCCAGGTTCGATTCTGGTCAAGGGCATGTACCTGGGCTGCGGGCACATCCCCAGTAGGCGGTGTGCAAGAGGCAGCTGGTCGATGTTTCTCTCTCATCGACGTTTTTAGCTCTCTATATCTCTCCCTTACTCTCTGTAAAAAAATAAAATATATTTTAAATAAAAAAAAAAGAAGAGGGAAATTTGGACACACAGAGAAACATAGAAACAACACCATGTGACAATGCAGGGAGATATTGAAGAGATTCAGATGCAAACCAAGGGACACTAAGGGTTTCTGGCAGTCACCAATAGCCAGAAGAGGCAAGGGAAAATTTGTCCTCGGGGCGTCAGTGGAAGCATAGCTTTGGTAACCCTTGATTTCAGACTTCTAGCCTCCAAAACTGTGAGAATATATTTTTTGTTGTTTTAACCACCTAGTATTGGTAATCATTATGGGAGTCTTAGGATACTAATATATCAACTCCCCCAGTTATCCTCCAGTTAATTGTGGTCCACCACACTCCTGCCTTGCTACTGCTATCTTGTATAAAATTATTGCTATCTGTGTACAGTCATCCTTCCTAGAGGTCCATTGCTGCTAATACCAGTGTCTCATCATCAACATCCTATATTGCTAATATTTACACTTTGCTGCTGTATGAGATGAGGATCTGTCCCTAAGTCCTTCTAGCAATCCAATTCCTTCTCAGCTTATTGTCTCCAGAAAATAAATAACTCAAATAAGGCTATTCCAGAACAAACACTGATTTCCATACAGTGAACTTTAAATCTATTCAGAGCCAATAACCATTTCCCAAGAGGAAATATGATCACTGTCTATACAACTTTGGAAAAATCACAGCATTTCAATCTTTCTGTTTCCTCTTCAGAAACAGAGATTACATTTGTGAAATTAAAAGATCAGGGTTTTTTTTTTTTTTTTTTTCATTTGTGAAATTAAAAGTTCCTTTTAGATGTCTATATTTTCCCCCCAAAAAGGAAAAACTGGCTTACCATTCTTGTGACTCTGAAAACACATCGCAGGTTCGAAACGGCAGTCTTTTCATCTTGTAATAAAAAATGTTTAAGAATATAGTACCACAACAACCTTATAGCAAAATTTCAAATCTTGGCTAGATAGAGATATTATCTCAGTTTGCTGTGATCTAACTGTCACCTTTATATACTACTATTTTTAATCTCTCTTGAGTAACTCTTACAATGTACAACATAACAGTAACCATAAATACACAGAAGGACAAGTTCAGGACTTATATTCATTTATTCAACCCTCTGATAGTGCAGAATTGGAATTAGTATTTAAGATTTTCTCAAATAATTACACTTAATAGAGTTAGAAATAGAAAATTTTAAAATGTGTATAAAGATTTAAAGGATTTTGGGAGTCAAGATAGATAATACAGTGTGATTCACATAGTTCCAAATAAAAATTTAAAATGAAAGTCCTTTAAACTTTCTTTGCAGCATGGAATGAATGACCCTGAGTAGAGGCTGTTTGACATACCTATTTATGTGTCAAATATTATTGATATAAATAATATAAATACTTTTCTGAGTATTTACACATCAGTAAAATAAAACAAGATTTCTTATTTTTATGTCAATATTTGTATGGTGTTTATAAAAATTTACCCAACACCTTAGCAGAGGGCATCCATTACAAAATAGAATGGTTTTACACATTATAAGATTAAGTGCATTAGAAAATAAATTTAGTAGTTTGTAACTTCTATTTACTTTAAAATTAAATAGAACAGGGTATAACACAATGGGAAACATTAGCATGATTTATAAAGAAAAGGGTAATTATTGCTTCATGAGATTTTTATTTTTTTTCTTTATTGTTGAAAGTATTACATAGGTCCCCTTTTGCCTCCCATTAACTCCCTCCAACCAGCCCCTGCCCCACCCCCACCCCAGGCTTTCACCACCTAATTGTCCATGTCCATGGGTCATGAATGTACCATACAAGGTCTTTGGTTAATTAAGTTTCACCCACCCTTCCCCACCTTCCCTCTATATTTCTGCACTTTGTTCCATACTTCTACATCTCTGGATTCTCTCTGTTCATCAGTTTATTTTGTTAATTACAGTCAACATATGAATGAGATTATGTGATGCTTGTCTTTCTCTGACTGACATTTCACTTAGCACAATACTTTCCAGGTCCCTACATGATGTCTCAAAGGGTAATAGAGTGTTCTTTTTTACTGCTGCATAGTATTCCATGGTATAAATTTACTATGGCTTTTTTATATACTCATCTACTGATAGGCATTTGGGCTGTTTCCAGATCTTAACTATTGTAAATTGTGCGGCTAAGAAGTTAGGGATGCATACATTCTTTCTGATTGGTGTTTTGGGTTTCTTAGTATATATTCCTAGAAGTTAAATTACTGGGTCAAAAGGCAGTTCTATATTTAATTTTTTGAGGAAACTCCATACTGTTTTCCATAATGGCTGCATCAGTCTGCATTCCAACCAGCAGTGTACTAGGGTTCCCTTTTCTCCACATTCTCGCCAGCACTTGTCATATGTTGATTTGTTGATGGTAGCCATTCTGACAGGTGTGAGGTGTTACCTTGGTGTCATTTTAATTTGCATCTCTCCGATGATACACTTTGGAGAAGTGTCTATTTAGGTCCTTTGCCTATTTTTAATTGTATTGTTTGTTTTCCTTTTGTTAAGTTGTATGCGTTCCTTATATATTTTGGATATTAACCCTTTATCTGATGTATAATTGCCAAATATGTTCTCCCATACTTTGGGCTTCCTTTTCATTTTATTGATGGTTTCTTTTGTTATGCAGAAGCTTTTTATTTTGATGTAGTCCCATTTGTTTATTTTCTACTTAGTTTCCTTTGCCCTAGGAGGTCCATCTGTAAAGATATTGCTATGAGAGATGTCTGAGATTTTGCTTCCAATGGTTTCCTCTAGGATTTTTATGGCTTTCCAACTTAAGTCTTTTATCCATTTTGTGCTTATTTTTGTGTATGATATAAGTTGGTGGTTTAGTTTCATTTTTTTTGCATGTATCTGTCCAATTATCCCAACACCATTTATTGAAGAAACTGCCTTGACTCTATTGTATGATCTTGCCTCCTTTGATAAATATTAATTGAGTATAATGACTTTGGTCAATTTCTGGGGTCTCTGTTCTGTTCCATTGAGATATATATATATATATATATATATATATATATATATATATATATATATATATATATGTTTTTTGTGAAAATACCAGGTTGTTTTTATTATAGTAGCTTTGTAGTATATCTTGATATCTGGCCTTGTGATTTCTCCAACTTTGTTCTTTTTTAAGATTGTTGCAGCTATTTAGGGTCTTTTTTGTTCCATCAAAATTTTTGGAATATTTGCTCTAGATATGTGCAATATGCTCTTGGTATTTTAATATGTGTTGCATTGTATTTTAGATTGCCTTGGTTATTATGGACAGTTTAATGATGTTGATTCTACCAATCTATGAACACAGTATATTCTTCAACTTGTTTATATCTTCTTCTATCTATTTTTTTCAATGTCTTATAGTTTTCTGAATACAAGTCTTTTACCTCCTTGGTTAAGTTTATTCCTAAGTATATTAATGTTTTGTTGCACTGGTAATTGGGATTGTTTAGTTCCTCTTTCTGAGAATTCATTATTGGTATTGGTATATAAAGAAGCCAATTTTGGGGTCTTGATTTTGTATCCTGCTACTTCATTTATTAAATCTAGCAGTTTGTTAGTGGAGTCTTTAAAGTTTTCTATGTACCATATCATGCAATTTGTGAATATTGAGAATTTTACTTCCTTCTTTCCAATTTGGATGCCTTTTATTTATTCTTGTCTGATTGCTGTGGCTAAGACTTCCAGTAAAATGTTGAATAAAAGTGGTGAAAGTTGGCACCCTTGTCTCTTGTTCCTGTTTTTAGGGGAAATGGTTTTAGTTTTTGCCTGTTGACTATGATGTTCGATGTAGATTTGTCATAGATGGTCTTTATCATGTTGAGATATAATCCCTTTGTGCCCACTTTGCTGACAGTTTTTATGAAAAATGGGTGTTGAATTTTGTCAAATGCTTTTTCTTCATCTATTAATATGATCATGTGGTTCTTGCCTTTAAATTTGTTAGTATTATGTATCACATTTATTGATATGCAGATATTGTACCAGCATTCCTGGAATATATCTCACTTGGTCATGGTATATGATCTTTTTTAATATATTGCTGGATCTTACTTGCTAATATTTTATTGAGGATTTAGCATCTATGCTTATCAATGATATTGGCCTCTTTCTTTGTACTGTATTTATCTGGTTTTGGAATTAGGATAAAGCCAGGTCTCATATAAAAAGCCTGGAAGTATTCTTTCCTTTTGGATTTTTTGAAATAATTTGAGGATTATAAGTGTTAGTTCTTTGAATGTTTGATGAAACTCCCCTGTGAAGCCATCTGTACCTGGGCTTTTGTTTCCTGGGAGTGTTTTTGATTACTGCTTCTATTTTCTCAGTTGTTTTTGGCATAGTCAGGTTTTCTGATTCAGTTTTTGGAGATTGTATTTTTTTTTCTTTAGGAATTTGTCCATTTCATCCATACTGTGCAGCTTGTTAGCATATAGTTGTTCATAATTTTTTCTTGCAATCCTTTGTATTTATGTGGTGTTAGTGGTTACTCCTCTGTTTTCACTTCTGATTTTACTTATTTTGGTCCTCTCCTTTTGTTTATTGATGAGTCTGGCTAATGGTTCATCAATGTTGTTTATCCTTTCAAAGCAAAGGTTCATTGTTTCATTGATTTTTTTCGGTCTCTATATCATTTATTTCTGCTCTAATCTTTATTATTTCATCCCTTTTATTTACTCTGGGCTTTTATTTTTGTTCCCTTTTTAGTTCTATAAATTTTAGGGTTGAATAATTTATTATTAATATTTCTTATTTTTTGAGGTAGGCCTCTACTGCTATAAACTTCTCTCTCATGATTGCTTTTGCTATGTCCCAGAGATTTTGAGTTGTTTCGTGTCATTTTCATTTGTTTCCAGTGAGATTTTTTATTTCATTCTTGATATCATTGGTAACCTATTCATTTGACAGCATGTTATTTAGCCTTCATGTGTTTGAATGTTTTGGGGTGTTTTTACTATAGTTGATTCCTACTTTCATTCCACTGTGATCTAATAAGGTGCCTGATATGATTTCAATCTTCCTGAACTTGTAGATACTAGTTTTGTGTCCTAACATGTGGTCTATCTTTGTGAATGACCCATGTACACTTGTGAAGGATTTATATTATGCAACTTTGGGGTGAAATGCTTTATAAATATCAATGAAATCTATATGATCCTGTGTGTCATTTAGGGTCACTGTTATTAACTTTCTTGTCTGGAAGCACTATCCAGTGAGGTCAGCAGGGTGTTAAAATCCCCCACTATGACTGTATTGTTTTGGACCTCTCCCTTAAAGTCCACTAGAAGTATTTTGCATATATTTACATGCTCCTATGTTGGGCGCATATAATGATTTCCAGGGTATGTCCTCTTGTTAGATTGATTCCTTTAGTATTATGTACAGATCTTTGATGTTGCTTGTTATGGCCTTCATTTTTAAGTTTATTTTGTTAAATATGAGTATTGCTACTCCCCGCTTTTCTTTTTTCCATTTACATGGACAATTTCCTTCCATCCCTTCACTCTCATCCTTTGTGTGTCTTTTGTTCTGAGGTGGGTGGGTCTCTTGTAGACAGCATATAGTTGGATCATGTTTTTGTATCCATTTAGGAACCCTATGTATTTTTATTGCTGCTTTTAATCCATTGACATTTAAGGTTATTATTGATATGTACTTATTTATTTCCATTTTAATTCTGTATGCCTAGGTTTCTCTTTTCATTTTTTCTTCTCATTATAGCAATCCCTTTAGCATTTCTTGTAATGATGACTTGGTTGTGATAAACTCCTTTTTTTTTTTTTTAATCTGGGAAGCTCTTTATTTCACCATTTATTTTGATGATAACCTTGCTGGATATAGTAATCTTGGTTTCAGATTATTGTTTTTCTTTACCTTAAGAACTTCATGCTATTCCCTTCTGGTTTGTAGAGTTTCTGATGACAAATCAGGCATCAGCCTTATGCAAGCTCCTTTGTAGGTAACAGTTTGCTTTTCTCTTACTGCCTTTAAGATTCTTTCTTTGTCTTTAATTTTTGGAATTTTAATTATGATGTGTCTGGGAGTGGGCCTATTTGGGGTTTCTTGCTTGGGAGTCTCTGTGCCTCCTGTATTTGCCTCCTGTACTTGTGTGACTTTTTCCTTCCACAGGTTAAAGAAGTTTTCTGTGATTATTTCTTCAAACATGTTCTCTATCCCTTTCTGAATTTCACACTTTTCTGGAATACCTGCTATTGTAATACTGTTTCATTTCATGTTGTCTCACAGCTCCCTTAAGCTGTCCTCCTGTTTTTTAATTTATTTTTCCTTTTGTTTCTCTGATTGATTTTTCAACCCAGTCTTCTAATTCACTGATTCAATCCTCAGCTTCCACTAATCTGCTATCTATACCTTCCAATGTGTACTTTATTTGTGCTATGTCATTCTTATTTCTGTTTTCACAGTTATTATATCTTTTGTCATGCTGTTGAGCAACTTTACCACCATTATTCTGAACTCTATATCAGATAAATGTATTATCTCTATTTCATTTATCTTTTCTCCTGGAGAGTTCTCTCTCTCTCTCTCTCTCTCTCTCTCTCTCTCTCTCTCTCTCTCTCTCTCTTTCCATTTGGGAGTTGTTTCTTTGTCTCCTCATTTTGGGTGCCTGTTTGGGTTTGTGACTATGTATTAGTTAGATATCCTACACTTCTCAATCTCTAGTGCAGAATGGTGCCCAAAACTGTTTCTGACTAATTAGATTGGGCAAAGACTCAAAGCCTCCAGAGACCACCTTTGCTTGTAGACTGATTAGATTTAGTCTTAATAGCCCCCAGGCACTGGTCCACAGTTGTGGTAAGAGTTTTTCCCAGCAAGGTAAGGTGATTGCTTCTGCCTGGAGGCTAATTGTTATTCTCAGTTTCTTAATGGGCTTCAACAACTCCACATCCTCATACAAGGTGTTTTCCAATAGGGCGGGGCAGCTGTTTTCTTCCCAGGAAAAACTGCCTAGATAGCAATTATCTGCATGAGAAAGATGACCTCCACAGTGTGATTGAATGACTCAATACAGGAAACTGGGTAGCAAAGTCCCTAACCCTGGCTTCTGCTAGCTCAGCTCTAGTCTACTCTGTCCTCCCTCTGTCAGAGCACAAGATGAGTGGCTGCACAGGGAATTTTGTGCAATGTACCTCTATTTTATTATTATTATTTTTTAAATGTATTTTATTGATTTTTCACAAGAGAGAGGGATAGAGAGTTAGAAACATTGATGAGAGAGAAACATTGATCATCTGCCTCCTACACACCCCTCACTGGGGATGTGCTCACAACCCAAGTACATGTCCTTGACTGGAATGAAACTTGGGGCCCTTCAGTATGCAGGCCAACGCTCTATCCACTGAGCCAAACCATTTCCTGCTGCAATGGTCCTTTAAAAGAGTGTTTGAATTTTCATCTGTCTCTCCCTGACAGACAGCAGCCCCACTGATTTTCACAGCCAGATATCATGCTGGTGCTCTCAGTTCTGGTGCTCTCTGCTGGGGAGACCACCTTGTGAATTAGACCCCAGAGTTCTCAGTGGCAACCCCTCTCAGCTGGGATATTTCTCTAGAACTTCATCTGCTGTATGTGGGAGCTCTGGAAGTCCTTTTGTGCCTCCACTCCTCCTACCAGTCTCTATGTGGTCTCCATTTTCCCTCCTCAGTTATCAGGGTCTTAGTTCATTATTCAGGATTTTTTTCTTTATTTTAGTTGTAATTCCATTTTGGTCCTGGGAGCATGTCTGTGCAGCATCCACTTACTCTACTGCCATTTTTAATCCCTCTTCGTGAGACTTTTAATTCAGCTGTTACACATACATGTGTGTGTGTTGTATTGAGCACTATATTGGAGTAAAATGTATCTCTAATAGTAAGTTATGTTCAGAAATATTTTAAAGTAACTGCGAGTCTATAGTATTATCTTGAAATGTGCAAAAGATATTGTTAGAATTACTTATTTGTGAAAAAAAACCTCATTTATTAAAATACCCATTAATTTATCTTTTAATTAGGAGCAATTTTCTAAATTACAATAATATCAGATTTTAAAAATTCATTACTGCATTAATTCATTACTGAATTAATATAATAAATTAAAATAATGTAGTTTATTTTTGTACTTACCCTACTAGGCTAATTGTGTTTTCAACCTAAAGTACAATTATTTGTTTTGAATTTTTGCATTTTAAGCACTCAGTTATTAGTAAAAAACTAAGAGTTTCTTACTTAAATTTTGGTAATATAAAAATTTATTTGGGTAATAAAGTTATAACTGAGCCCAAAGTCTGTGCTTTAAATATGCTATAAACTTTCATAATATTTAGTAAAAACTTATTACTGGAAATCATAACATCTGGCACTTCTTATTTAATAGAGTGCATAAAATAAACCTTAAAAGGATATTACATATCTTTTTGGAATAGTACCATGATCCTTATACTCCCAGGATTTCTGGAAGCTCAAATTTCAGAGGTTTTTCAAGTGCATATGAATTATAAACCCAAGAGAAGGAACAATCCAGAAATGTGATTAGGATTGCTTTGAATTCAAATCAGGATAAGACACTTAGACTCAACTGATGACTGATATAGTTGTTTTCACTAGAATACCTTAAGGTTATTCAAGAATAAACTTCCATATCTTTTAAAAATGCAAACCAGATTATGTCAACATGCTCTGTTCTTGGCTTTTCTACCCCTTTCCTAATGTAAAAGCCTTCAATTGCTTTCTAGTACTTTTAGGATCTACAATAACTCCCATAATTTTGGGCATTGGTACCCTTTGGTTTGCTCGTGAATACCTCTCTGAATACAACTCTATCTCAATCATTACCTCATTACCTACTCTCTGCTACATTGACTTTCTTTTATTCTGTCCTACAGTCACAAGTCAGGCCATGTTCCATCCCATTCTCCAGCCAGAGGGACATTTTTTTAATCATTACTAATCCTTGAAACACTTTTCCATTCATTAATTCATTAATTCATTCATTCATCCATCTGTCCAACAATCCATCCATACATTCATCAATTCATCCATTTAACAGTTTATTATCTGTACTTTATTTTTTTAAATTTATTGATTAAGGCATCATGTATTTGTCCTCACCCCCTCATTCCCATCCCAAACCCCTCCCCATGCATGCCCCCACCCTTTAGTTGTCTGTGACCACTGGTTAGGCTCATATGCATGCACACAAGTCCTTTGGTTGATCTCTCCCCCTTATCTCCACCCTCCCCTACCTTCCCTGTGAGGTCTGAAAGTCTGATCTATGCTTCCATGTCTCCGGGTCTGTTCTTGTTCATCAGACTATGTTGTTCATCATTTTCCCTAAATGAGTGAGGTCATGTGCTACTAGAAATACACTTATAAGAACTGAAAATGAGACAAACAGTAATGGTTATGTTGAAAGGCAAATGAATCCGCAACCAGAGCAGAAGCTCTGGTATCTGGGATTTATTTATCATCTATAATTGAAACTTTGTAGCCTTTAGCAGAGCCAAGCCTTCTGCTTGCTCCATGGCTGTAGCCATTTTGTTGGGATTTATTTATCTTCTATAATTGAAACTTTGTATCCTTGAGTGGAGGCCTAGGCCCGCCAGGGCAGGTGGAAACCTTTGCTTCCTCCATTGCCAGGGAAACCCAAGCCTCCTGGTCTCTCTGTGGCCGCAGCCATCTTGGTTGGGTTAATTTGTATACTGGATCCTAATTGGCTGGTGGGCGTGGTCTGTGGTTATAGCAGAGGTGCGGTCAATTTGCATATTACTCTTTTATCAAATAAGATAGATAAGTGAAAGTGTCTTTCAGGCAGGTAAAATAGCAAGTGCAAAAGTCCTGAGTTTAGTATGTGCTGAGAATATTTTTAAAACAGACAGCAATAATAACTGGATTGGGTGAGCAAGAATGTGAGTAGTAGGAGATTAGCAAGAAGGCAAGAGCTGAATATCTGACTCTTACGGACCATGTATGGATTTATATTTGACTTTTTCTTAAAATGAAAGCCATTTAATATTTGAATAGGGAAGTATTTTATTTCCCTCATTCTTTTTTTAAAATATATTTTATTGATTTTTTTACAGAGAGGAAGAGAGAGGGATAGAGAGTTAGAAACACTGATGAAAGAGAAACATCGATCATCTGCCTCCTGCACCCCCCTCTCCTCCGGGGATGCGCCCACAACCAAGATACATGCCCTTGACCAGAATCGAACTTGGGACCCTTAGTTCACAGGCCGACTCTCTATCCACTGAGCCAAACTGATTTCGGTTATCCCCCTCATTCTTAATTAATTAATTAATTAATTAATTAAAATATATTGTCTATAGATTACATCCTTCTGATGTTTTGAGATTAGTCTATAGCTAAAAGATGAAGCAGTGAGACTCCTCAATACTTAAAAATTAATTGAAACACATCAAGAAAACTTTTCATTGAGACTCCGCATATATATAAGAACTGAAAGAACTATACAGATAGACATATGTATATATATGCATACATATGTATAAATAACCTAAAGTAAATTTTGACAAAGAATATTTACTCTTTCTTCATTATGCAGTTCAATCTCTTCTATTTGATTATTTCTATGCCTGTTTTACTGCTGTTATAAGACACTACCTTGTTTCTCTGAAAATAAGACAGTGTCTTATATTAATTTTTTCTCCCAAAGTTGCACTAGGTCTTATTTTCAGGGGATGTCTTATCTTTCCATGCGCTAGGTCTTATTTTCAGAGGATGTCTTATTTTCGGGGAAACACGGTGTATTAACTTTATGATTCATTACTGTGTCAGAACTCCAAAAACATAGGATTATATGAAATAAAGTAGCAAGGTGATGGTGGCAGCTTGAATCAAGTAAGCAGCTTTGGAGCTGGGGATATGTAGTTGGATGTAGGCATCTTAAAGGTAAAGTGTGAGAGAAAATAAAGATAAATTAATGAAATTAAATCTTGTAGCCTGAGAAACTGGATATTGGTGTGGATATTCACAGTGATGGAGAAGACACTTAGAAGAGCAGATCTGGTGGAAGTAGGTAGTAGAGATGAAGAGCCATGTTTTGTACTATTAACATTGGAATGTGTATTTTATATTCAGAGGGGGGAATATGAATAGGCCATTGGCTAAATAGAAAGGAAGATACTTAAAATTTTCTCTCTCATCTACAGAGCTAAAATGTATAATTTATTCCTCAAATAAGCCCTTACTACACTTTCCAAAGAATTTAGGAGCTGCTATTATAGGCACTGAAGCAACATTTATCTCACCTTGACAGAGTTGCAAGCTTAGATGCTTGTGTGATTATTTGATCAATGCTTTTCCACTTCTTGAAAAAGATTGACATTCCATTAGGACAGGAATATTTACTTGCCGCAGTATTCATAGAACTTAGCAAAGTGCCTAGAATATATTATTGCACGCATATAACTAATCACACTTAAAATGAAATATACAAAGCAGGCTGGAATGAGGTCTTAGAAACGTTTGACTCACTCTCAGTATGGAAAATAATATGTGCCTTTTTGATTATTTAGGTCATTATAAGGTAAATCACATAATATTTGAGAGTGTAATATTTTATGAGGCATGGCTATAGCTGGAACAGAGTAAGTGAGGGAAAGGAGTGGTAGGAAATAGGGTCAAATAAATAGGACTTTTATCCCAGTGCCTACAAGAAGCAATTGAAAAAATTAAGAATGAATGTGATGTGATCTGCTAAATCTTTTAAAAATATAACTCTGGTTATGGTCTGAAACATGCATGCAGTGGAGTAAGAGCAGAAGCATAGATGACAACTCTAAAGCTAATTGCATTGATCAGATGAAAGAAGATGACTTAGGGCAAGTATGTGATAGAAGTTCTGGAAAATCACAATTATATATATATATATATATATATATATATATATATATATATATATATATATATAATTGTGATTTTATATATATATATATATAATTGTGATTTATATATATATATATAAATTCACAGCATTTGCTAATATATTGATGTGACATGAGGGAGAAGGATTGATATGTGGTGTTGCAGAAAAATTGATGACACTAGGTTTTAGGCCTAAGCGAAGAGGTAAATAATGGAGCTATTAACTGAGATGGGCAAATAGAAAATTATTGATGGGTAAGAGGAGGCAGGAAACAGTTAAGGTCTTGAAATGGCTTTTAGATATCTAAATGGACAAATGATATATAAGCAGTTCAATCACAAGTGGAGATTTCAGGGGAAATGTTATAGTTTGAAAATCACTATTTAAAACCATAGTTCTGGGTAACTAATCTTGGTATTTGCAGAGGATACTTCCCTAGTGGCTGAAAGACTTAACTTCTTGTCACACATCAAATTTGTTCACTTTAGATTATGCATAGATAGACAACTTGAATACAAATCCAAATATATGTACACAATGGAGAGAAATATAAGTTGACTGTAAAAATTCTCATACCTAATATTTGTCATGTACAGAATGTGTCTCTTCTCATTTAGTTTCTATTGTACCTTTTTAAACTATTCATAGGGCACTTATCAAAAATTTATGTGTGTCTTATATGTCCTATGTATTGTAAGTTATATAGAGACATAAACTAAATGACAAGTCCTTATATTTATAGCATTTCACAGCTAACAAACTGCTCTCACTTACATTATTTCATTAACCCTCACATTTCTGGTGCATAATGTTTCAACCTTACCAATTGTTCTAATAATATTTTTGCAACATAACAAACCACCTCAAAATGTACTGACTTAACATAAAAAGAATGAAATCTTACAATTTGTGACAATATGGATGGACCTAGAGGGTATTATGCTAAGTGAAATTAGTCACACAGAGAAAGATGAATAGTATTTGACTTTGTTTATATGTAGACTGTTAAGAAAACACTCAAAATAATCCAACAAACAAAACAGAAACAAACTCATAGATAAAGAGAACAAACCAGTGGTTGGGGGGCTAGGTAGAAAAGGGCAACGGATTAAGAAGTACAAATTGGTAGTTAAAGAATAATCATGGGGATGTAACATATACCATAGGAAATATAGTTATAATTTCTATGTATGGTAATAGATGGGTACTTGAAATATCTGAAGGATAACTGTAATTATATAAATGTATAACAACTGAAATTAATATAATATTGAATGTCAACTGTAATTGAAAAAAATAAAAAAAAAATTGATTACATAAAAAAATGTAGTGGCTTAAAATATTGACAGAATTTATTTTGCTCCTGAATCTGAAAATTTTGGCAGTTTGACATGAACTACTGATCTCTCCCACATGATATCATAGGAAGTGACTCAAAGGTTGAGGACTAGAATCATAAGACTCATTCCCGCCTCAGTGATATGCCTGATGTTTGACACTGTCGGTTAGTTGGGACTTTTACTGAGTTTGTGATCAAAACATCGATATATCACCATTCCATGTTGCTGCTTGGTTTCCTCACAGCATAGGGGCTAAGCTCCAATGATGAGTATCCCAAAAGAAGCAACCATGCAGAAGCTTTAACACCTTTTATGACCTACTAGAAGCCTTGTGAATGAAAATTCATGGACTGAATGGCAGTCCCTCAGCCCAGCCTGCCCCCTTTTCACAGTCCAGAATCCCTCAGGTGTGGGAGGCTACCCAGCAATCAGGGGAAAGCGATGCCCCCATCACACCTCTGCTTCTACCACTGCTGGCAGCACAAGCCTCAGCCCCTTGGTTGTCCCTTGTTACCTGAGCCTTGAGCAGCTCTGGGCAGCTGGGCAGCTGCCATCCAAGGCATGCTGGCACCTCGGGCATTGGGTGGGCAGCACCGACATCCAAAGCTTGCTTGAGCCTCGAACTAGCTCTGGGTAGCTGTGGGGCTGAGAGGACTGGGGGACTCTGGGGGCAGGTGTGCATAGTAGCTAGACTGTGCTGCATGCCTGCCACCCCAGCAGGGCTGAGGGGACTGGGTGCCACCATCTTGTGGCTGTGGGTACCGCCATCTTTGATGAAGTGACAATCAATTAGCATATTTCCTCCTTATTGGCTGTGGCTGACATCATCTTTAAGGGTGTGGAGTCAATTAGCATATTCCCTCATTATTGGCTGTGGGTGCTGCCACCTTTGTGAGGGTGTGATGGTAAATTAGCATATTACCTCTTTATTAGATAGGATGATTCGAAGTCATCAAGCATACTTCAGCCACATTAAATTCATCAAGGCAGTCACCAAGGCCTCCCTAGTTCCAAAGGAAAAGGGAATAGACTTCTTGACTGGGAAGTTTCAAGGGTTGGGTTGAGCTGAGCATGTAGAGACCAAATTATGGCTCTTGTAATTTTTAAAAAATATATATTTTTATTTATTTCAGAGAGGAAGAGAGAGGGATAGAGAAATAGAAACATCAATAATGAGAGAGAATCATTGATTGGTTGTCTCCTGCATGCCCCACACTGGGGATTGAGTCCGCAACCTGGGCATGTGCCCTGACCAGGCATTGAACTGTGATTCATAGTTTGACACTTAACCACTGAGCACGCCTGGCTGGGCGTAATTTTTGGAAATGCAATCTGCCACATAGATAAAGGGGAAATGAGGCTCAGTATGGTTAAGAAGCATATTTGAACAATAACTTAGACATGCTTTAAAAATGAATCAGTTTGACTATATTCTGTGTCCTATAATCTAAATCTCTGTGACTACTGTGTTTCCCCGAAAATAAGACATCCTCCGAAAATAAGACCTAGCACATGGAAAGATAAGACATCCCCTGAAAATAAGACCTAGCGCAACTTTGGGAGAAAAAATTAATATAAAACACTCTTATTTCCGGGAAAACAGGGTATTCTGTAACTACCAATTTGTACTTCTTAATCCCTTTACCTTTTTCACCCACCCCTGGACTCCCTCCCCTCTGACCACCGTAAGTCTACTGTCATTATTTATGAGTCTGTTTCTATTTTGTTGGTTTATTTTGTCCATAACTGTTTTGGGGCCCGGTGGTGCTTTGGACAGCAGTAGGATGACTCTAAACTACATGGTTTTCTGGTCCCTCTGCTATCCATCTGAAGTTGATTCAGAATGCTATTCAATATAAAGATTAATTAAAAAATTAAAAACAGCTGAAACCGGTTTGGCTCAGTGGTAGAGCTTTGGTCTGCGGACTGAAAGGTCCCGGATTCGATTCCAGTCAAGGGCATGTACGTTGTCTGTGGGCACATCCCCAGTAGGGGATGTGCAGGAGGCGGTTGGTCGATGTTTCTCTCTCATCAGCGTTTCTGGCTCTCTATCTCTCTCCCTTCCTCTCTGTAAAAAATCAATAAAATATATTTAAAAAAATTAAAAACAAATAAATAATGAATACATTTGTAGAAGAAACTGGTGCTTGTTATTTTTAGCCTCTTTTTAAGGTTAAAAAAATGTGTGTTAACAGTTCTTTTGCGACTTCATCCATGTTAATTTTTTTTCTTAATCGTACAAACCATTTTGGATAGAGCACTATTGTTTGCAACTCTCATTTTGGGGATTTTAATTTGGCCTGAAATTTTCATTCAGAACTATGGTAGTGTGCTTCTTGAGCACTTCTACCTTTCAGTGCTATTGGAATGACAAACTTTATTTGGTGGTAACCAGAAACAACAAAGAAAGAAGAAATAAACTGGTATGTGCCCTTATGTTGCAAGCTACACTGGCCTTTTATTTGATATTATGTACTTCTGAAAACAGCACCTCATAGAAAGATTCCTCTTAATTATATAATCAGGCTATGTGTTTGATTATTTTTAGAAAATACTGGGTCTCCAAATAGTTTTAGAACTCTTTGTGACATTGGTTACTAAGTAGAGGATTCCGGTCTTTTAATAAATAACACCCAGGAATTCCTCTAGGTCACAAAGAAATTTAGTTGCAGAGCTATAACTAGCAGCAGATTCTAAGACAATAATTTAACAGCAAATAATAATTTGGGGATGTGAAACTGCTTGTAGGTAAATGGGGAAATAATGGAGGCAAACAAAGCAAACTAATATGTTACTTAACAGTTTCTGCTGTGGACCACTGGGTATCAATCAATCTTTCTGGGGACCTCTGGGAGATGGTGAAAAATATTTGCCTGAGTTATTCTATCTTGTGGCAAGAAGTTGGGGTATCTATCCACCAACTCCCATTTGTCATTGGTTGTAGACTGCGTCCTAGGCATTATCTTTGTGGTGTGTATGGCCTGCTCTACCTATAGGTCTAATATATTGATATTTCAAAGGCCAGAAAATGCCCTGAGGCATAAGGTTGCCTCTGCTTGATGCAAGAAGCTATGGGTCCATATGATGATGGTGTGTGCCAAGGGGATGTATGAGACATCAATAGTCTCTGCTACACTTGTAATTCTTTCATGTTTTTCTCTCTTTGTCATATATGCATTTACCTAATTTCTCCAATAAAATGAAGTGTATCAAAACCATTCTATAAAGGTCATTCATGAATTACACAAGCGTTAGTATTATAATCCACAGGAAATGGCCTTTCATCAGGATCACACAAGGCTACAGTTAAATGGAAATTGAGGTGGTAGGGGCTGCAAGAGAATTATAGAGAAAATGGAGTAAGCTTCCTATTGTTAGGCCCATTATCAGAGGAGCTAAGAAACCATTTAAAGAAACACATTCACTTGCTACTTTTAGAGTATTTATGATGATTATGCCTATAGAAAATCTGTGTACTTGTCTCTTGTAGTATATAGGTATGTGTTGAGGTTATATGAACACCACCACCAACAACAAAAACACTGTGCTTCTAATATAGATCCTTATAAGGGCTAGTGAGATCCTCTACCTCTGGGAATTAGCATTAGGGTAACAAACAGAATGAGAAAAAAAATAATCTCATTATAAGAATCAACCTAGGAAATTGATCTTGAGCAGCATGAGATATTGGAACATATTCAGATAGTGAACAGAAAAGTCTAACACCTAGGTTTTAGCTCGACTGTCAATAGATTTTCAATGTGAAGGCAACATTCCCTCTTCTAAAACACTCCTAGGATAAGGCCCTGCCAAAAGAGAATACTTAAATTTAATCATCCTAATAGCAAACATTTAAAAGAAATTCTTTTAAAAATATTTTAAAAAATGAAAAAGTATACTGATTCAAATTATTCTTGATTTTGTAGAAAATGTTTCTTAAATTTTTTTTCAAAAGCCATGATAAGAATCTAAATATATTAACTGAACTTCCAGTTTCCTAGGTGAAAAAATACTCTGCATCCTTAAAATACATTTATTTCCAACTCTGTTTTCTAAAATATATGCATTAAGAGAAAACGCACTGATAGCCATGTAGATTCATGAAATTTCTCTCTTGCAATCAATGATATATTTATATAAAAGTGATGACAGTGCATAAAACACACATCTAAATGTTTTTCATCATTATCTGCTAAATGAAACTACATGAAACATGAAATGATTATTTTTTAATATAATAGATAAGTGCCATATTTGAGAGATTCTAGGAAGCCATGATCTATTCATAATTAAAGTAGTGGAGTTTCAGTTAATTATACTATTATTCAAGTTCTAGTTCAGCAGTTCATAAAATAAATGACTTTAGTTGATAATCAGAAACTTTTTTATATACTGTTATTTGAATGTCTATTATTTTTCTAGTTTAAATACTTTCTGATACAGAATAACTAAAAGCTGAGCTAAGGTCCATGGAATGCCTTTACTTGAAACAATGGCCTGAATGAATAACATCAGAAATCTCTGTGGTCTATTTAAATAGTCACCTGGAAATAACTGGCTTATCTAGGGAGAGGTATTCTATCGTTTATAAAATCAAAGTTTTCTATTAAGAAAATGCTAAGAAGTCCATCTTTTATATTTGTTGAAACAAATGCAACAGTAAAATTTTGGATAAGAAAGATTATAATGGTTTCTTTGTTTTGCCTGATAATCTACATGGGAGAGTTTTCAGGCAGACTTCAAACTAACTTTTGAAGATATTTGTAATAGAATAAAATAATGAGCAACATTTCTAGCTTCCTGTACTCTCAGTCTTTCAAAGCTTAACCATTTAAGAAGTTCACAAAAATTTACTTCATTTTTAAAATGTCATAGTTTACCTTTTTTGTATTCATACATGTGGGGTTTTTTTTGGTTGCTTATACAAACAGTATATATAGTCGTATAGAGTTTGTTTTTTAATGAGATACTATAAACATTAATGCACAATTTGCATGTTCCATATAAAAATATTTCACAGGCATATTTGACCATACAGGATGAGGAAAAGTAGGTTTACAGTTGTAAGTTTAATACAAATTTATTCTTGTGTTATTATTTTTTGTATTACTTTCCATAAAAATAACTGTAAACCTACTTTAATAATAATACAACTTTATTCTTGTAGTTTTATGAATTTTTGTATTATTTTCCATATGAACTGTAAACCTACTTTTGCCCCACCCTGTATATGTAATTTTAACATATGCTTATTTTTTTTTTAATATATTTTATTGATTTTTTACAGAGAGGAAAGGAGAGAGATAGAGAGTTAGAAACATCGATGAGAGAGAGTCATCGATCAGTTGCCTCTTGCACACCCCCTACTGGGGATATGCCCACAACCAAGGTACATGCCCTTGACCGGAATCGAACCCAGGTCCCTTCAGTCCCCAAGCCAACGCTCTATCCATTGAGCTAAACCGGTTTCGGCATATGCTTATTTTTTAATGAAACTTTCATATGGAAATATACATAAAGAAAAATATATGAACTATAAATTTAACAACAGATATATTTGTCATTGAAAATAAGATACAGGCATTATAAGAATTTCAGAAGCTTCCGTGTTGTCTAGACCCAGTCATTGGTTCCCCATAGAGATTACCAGATTTATCTTCTATCAACCTATTTTTTTAAAATTTTCTCTTAATATAAATAGAATCACAGAATATGTACCTGTAGGGTTTGGTTTCTTTCACTCAAATTTTGTCAGTAGAATCCATGCATGTTATTTAATGTAGCAGTAGTTCATTTATTTTTGTTGCTGTGTAGAATTTATTTCTATGAATATAGCTATCTTTTTTTTATCAGTTTTACTGTTGATGGATATGAAGTTTTGTGGTTTTTTGGGTTTTTTTGGTAATTTTGGCTATTATGGGAAATGCTTCAATTATAGTTCCTGTCTCTGATGCCAGTAAGTTTCTTTTTAAGTATATTTTTATTGATTTCAGAGAGGAAGGGAGAGGGAAAGAGAGATAAAACATCAATGATGAGAGAGAACCATTGATCGGCTTCTTCCTGCATGCCTCACCCTGGGGATCAAGCCCACAACCTGGTCATATGCCCTGACCTGGAATCTAACCATGACCTCTGATTCATAGGTTAACCCTTTACCACTGAGTCACGCTGGCTGGGCAATGAAAGTAAATTTTGTTGGGAATATATCTAATGGTGAAATATAGTATCCATCAGCCACATGCCCTCTTCTAAAACATGAATAATGCATAATTCATAATTTTTGGTTTAATATATTCTGCCAATGGTTTTTCAAATAAGTTGTGTAGTTTTTACTCCCATAAATAGTGTATAAAAATTCCAATGACACCAAATTTTCATCAGTATTTAGTATTTTCAGTTTTGTTTTATTTTGGTTGTTACCATTACAATGGGTGTGTAGCTGTTTTGTTTCATGGTTTATATTTTAATATTTTGATGGTTTTGCAATGTTTATCATTTTTTCATATTTTTATTGGCCATTTTAATGTCCTCTTTGGTGAAAGATTTGTTCAAGGTTTCATTCATTTTGTTCAAATTGGATTTCTCTTTCATTGATTTGTATTGATTTGTATGAGTACTTTATGTTTTCATGGAACTAGTAGCTTTTTTTTTTTGTGTGTGTGTATGTGTGTTTTTTACATACATATACATGTCACTTCCCAATCTATGATGTCCTTTTTCAGTCACTTATTGAGGCCCTCTGACAGAAATTCGTGTTTTAATGAATATGTTGATCTTTTTGTTATAAGCTTAGTACTTCTATATCCTATTTTTAAAAATGTCCATCCCTAGGTCATGAAACTATTTTCTTATGTTACAAATCATACTCTTTTTTAAAAGTAGCTGCATAACATCCCATTGTTTGGTTTAATATACACTGAGTGGCCAGATTATTATGATCGCTGAACGCATAATAATCTGGCCACTCAGTGTGTGTGTGTGTGTGTGTGTGTGTGTGTCCCTCAGCCGAGCCTGCACCCTCTCTAATCTGGTATCACTCTCCCAACCACTCATCTGCCTGCCTGTCTGATTGCATCTAATGGCTTCTGCCTGCCAACCTGATCACCCCCTAACCACTCCCCTGCCAGCCTGATTGATGCTGAACTGCTCCCCTGCCGGGCAAGTTGCCCCTAACTACCCTCCCCTGCTGTCCTGGTCGCACCTAACTGTCCTCCCCTGTTGGCTCAGTAACCCCTAAATGCCCTCCCCTGCCTGCCTGTTCACTCCCAACTGCCCTCCTGTGCAGGCCTGGTTCCCCCCAATTGCCCTCCCTGCATGCTTGGTACCCCCAACTGCCCTCCCTGCAAGTGTGCCCCCCCAACTGCTCTCCCTTGCTGGCCCTATCACCCCTAACTTCCCTCCCTGGCCAGTTTAGTCACCTCTAACTGCTCTACCCTGCTGGTCTAGTCCCCCCACAACTGCCCTCCCATGCAGGCCTGGTTACCCCCAACTGTCCTCCCTGCAAGCCTGGTCCTTCCCAACTGCCCTCCCCTGCTGGCCCTGTCACCCCCAACTGCCTTCCCCTGCAGGTCTGGTCTTCCCCAACTGCCCTCGCCTTCAGGCCTGGGTCTCTCCCCATCTGTACTCCCCTGCAGGCCTGGTCACCCCTAACTGCCCTCCCCTGCAGGCCTGGTCATCCCTAACTGCCCTCCCCTGCAGGCCTGATTGACCCCAACTACCCTCCCTTGTAGCCTCGTGGCTCCCAACTTCCCTCCCCTGCTGGCCTGATCACCCACAACTGCCCTCCCCTGCTGGCCATTTTGTGGCAGCAATCTTGTGTGCACATGGGGGCAGCCATCTTGTGTGTTGGAGTGATGGTCAGTCTGCATATTACTCTTTTATTAGACAGGATACTAGAGGTCCGATGCATGAAGATTCATGCAAGAATAGGCCTTCCTTCTCCTTGCTTCATTCCCAGCAGCCTGGGAGCCTGCAAGTCCCTGATCCTCAGCTGCCCAGGAGCTGACAAGTCCTCACTTCTGTCTGGAGCACTGCTCCTGTAGCTCCCTGTGCCGCCCCCTCCCCCTCATAGCAGGTGTAATGCCCCTACTGCCTGCTCCACACCTGTGTATGCAAATTAACCTCCATTTTTCTTGGGTCAATTTGCATATTCACTCTGATTGACTGTGGGTGTAGCATAGTGATGGTTAATTTGCATGTTCCTCTTTTATTAGGTCCAATTCATGAATTTGTGCATGGGTGGGGTCTGGCCAGTCTGGCCAGGGGGAGGGGACATGGATACATGGATGGTTGGTTGGCCTGCCTGCTGGTCAAACTCCTGATCGAGTGGACAATATTCATATTAGCCTTATATTATATAGGATATACACTGAGTGGCCAGATTATTATGCATTCAGAGATCATAATAATCTGGCCATTCAGTGTAATTACTTCAATGAGTTCCCAAACTGAAAGACATTTAGGTTGTTTTCAATTAATGTGTTCTTATAAATAAGGCTTTAACTAAAAAAAAAAAAAAAAAAACTGTACATATATCTTTACATAACTGGTGATTTTATTTCTGTAAGATAATTTTTAAGGAGAGATTGATAAGCAATATATCACATACATTTTAATAGCTATTCTCAGGTTATTTTCTTAAAATCTATTAATATTTTCCCAGTAATGAATATGATGGCTTTTTGCTCACTCCCTTTCCAGCACTGATTCCAATTGGTTATTTTTTATATATTCTCTCTTCTATCTGACTAGAGGCCTGTTGCATGAAATTCATGCACTCTGGGGGCCCGCTTGAAGTCCTGGAGCCCTCGGGGGATGTCTATCTGAAGGCTTAGGCCTGCTCCCCATGGGGCCTAAGCTTTCAATCAGATATCCTGGTGCTGCAGCAGAGATTGGAGAGGCTCCCACCACCACCACCACCACCACCACTGCACTCACTAGCCGTGAGCCTGCTTCTGGCTGAGTGGTGCTCCCCCTGTGGGAGTGAACTGACCACCAGGGAGCAGCTCCTGCATTAAGCATCTGCCCCCTGGTGTTCAGTGAGCATCATAGTGACTGGTTGTTCCTCTGTTCAGTCAATTTGCATATTAGCATTTTATTATATAGTATGGGTAAGAAACAGTATCTTGTTTTGCCATTTTCTCACTTTGAGAAGATAAATACCTTTTCATAAGTTTGTTGGTTATTTGCATGTCCTCTTTTGTGGATTTTCTGTTCAGGGTTATGTATTGAATTTTTTTCTTATTGGGTTATTTGTCTTTTTAAAATTAGTTTTATAGAATTGTATTAGATATGAAGCCCTTGTCTGTTTTAGATATCTAAATGTTTTTCTCTCAGTGTCTTTTCACTATATTATAAATGTCTTGGCTTTATAGAAATGTTGACTTTTTATGTAGTTGAAAATGACAATTTTCTCCTTAAAGTCATCTGGGATTAGTGTTTGGTTGAAGAATATCCCTGTAATTTAAACTGTTATATATATTTCTTTTTATTTTTTGGATCTACTTTGTATATGTGTATCTTTAATCTATCTGGAATTTATTTTTATATAGTTTGTTATAAGATTCTAACTTTATGAAAATATCATTATTATACATTCCATTTTTAGTGACTGAATTGAAATGTGCTATTTAGTGTATTCTATTTCTGGACTCGATTCTGTTCCACCATTTTGTCTGTCCCTATACCAATACCATACTGTTCTGATTACAGTAGCATGGTAACATAAAATTTAGCATGACACAACTTTTGTCATTTAAAAATATTCTGTACTATTCTCACACTTTTGTTCTTTTCTGAAATGAGATGGTCTAGCTTTTTGAATATTTCCTATTTGATTTCTTTTTAGTAAGACAAACTTTTTTAGAAATAAAATATATAAAATGAATGCAGACATGGGAAACCTAAGAAGTCTGCCTGCAAACAACAACAAAGACAGATTTTTCAATTGATATAACTCCTCGGGCTGAAGAATTGTTCTATATTTAATCCAGCCGAATTCTGGAGCTAAGCCTAACTACTATATATTTTTGTCAAAATAAATTATGCACAGAATACAAAATGTCTTAGCAATGGGAGACAGGACAGCAAAAATAACATATTTTAATCAAAGGCATTGATTATAATGGGATTAGAAGCAGGTTACTAATAAAATTGCCTTGATGAATGCACCTATTGACTGTTTATAGGTCCTTTTTATCACAATGTTTCTCAATCTGGATTGCCAATTGAAATCACCTGGAAGCTTTTTAGTCCTGATGCCCAGGTGAGGGCCCAGACAATTAGGCATCATCTCTGGGCATAGAAACCAGGCATTAGGATTTTGTAAAGCTCCCCAGATGACTCCACTATTTAGCAATGGTTGAGAGCCAGTGTTTTTTGAAGAGGATAAAAATTTACTCTGAATAAAAATGGAAAAGAAAACAAGAAATGAAATTCCTTAGCTGTTGCTGGGCTCCTTGCCAAGTTTTTCTTGTAAAGTTAATTTTTCATTGGTAGGTGGCTGATAGGATTTAGTGTGACTGGGTTACCGCAGGGAGAAGTGCAGGATGAATTTTGTGTGCACAGGGTTTGGATGGGGTAGCGGGGTAAGGATACTAACCAAAGGAAAATCACTTTTGAAATTTTTAGAAAATAAAGTCATATGTCTGTTTATAGTCCAATCTAATTCTAGCTTCAGTGGTGGGAGGAAGAGATGGAGGAGGCAAGCAGTGAACATACATGCTGAAGGAAGGGTGGGTAGCTTGGGCAAAATTTCCTAAGAAATAGGATTCTGCTTAGCCTATCATCGGCATTTCTGGTCAGTGTATTCAAGCCAGGATACAACTGTGGGGCACACACGTGTCAGTGACCCAGATAGCTACAGCAAGTGACCCTTCTCTTCGGTGTAGTCATCTTATAAGTGGCAATGCTAAATCATTCATAACTTCATGTGCTGCTTTTGGCAAGCGGTTCTCTAATTGCTCCTGTTTTTGCATCGATTCTGCGCAGCGTGGAAATGCGAGTCTCCAACTTGCTTGTGGATTTATTGACCATTAGGTCCCTCCTCAGCTTTCACCTCCCCGGCCTCGCCCACTCTATTTTAGAATCAGGAGCTGGAGCAGCACCTGTTTCTTCCTCTCCAAGGGAGGGCTGGGCGTTTTGACTCTCCCCTTTCCACAAACCCAGGTGTCTTGGGTGTTCCTGTTTTCCTGCTCACCTTCCCCCGTCCGCATCCCCCACCCATCCACGCATCTCTATATCTGTGGCAGAGGGCACCAGGACGTGATAAATACGCCCTCACGTACCCGATCCCCCCCCCCACCCCCCCAGCCAGCAAACTGCTTTGGAGAGCATCAGGCAGACCGCGCGGACCCACCTGCCTCCCAAAGTTTAGGGCTTGGGGCAGAGCATCTCTATGGCTAAGCTGGGGGGTCCGGAACAGACCCGGAAAGATGCTGCTGAGAAAGGATTCACCGACGTCATCAAGAGCCGCGCTGGTAGGACCTCTTTCTGGCTTTTTAGGGTGGGGGTGTATTGCATACCCGCTCCTCTCCAGGGAGGCTATGCTCTGGAAGTTAGCTCGCGGTTTAGGAAAGTTGTGGCGCTGAGTGGAGGAGCTGCAGGGGACTGTCACCGCGCCCCCAGCGTGTGGGGGCTAAAGGAAACAAGGCAGGGCAAGCAGGAGGAAGAAGAGAGTGCAGCTCTCTGGGAAAGCAAAGCCTCAAGTTTTCCTTTTGGACTAAAGAGCTATTGCTGGGCGATTTTTTGGTCATTATTATTTTAAAGAAAACCACTGGATATTGGTTTTCTTATAGGATGGTCACTTGTTTGAAAAGGCAAATATAAGAGAATAAGCAGACATTTTCAAAGCACAAGTTTTCATAGCCTTTGAGGAGGGAGAAATGGGCGAGGGAGTGGAGGAGGAGGCAAGCCTTGTCAGGGTGTGGCCAAATGCAGGATTAAGGAATAGGAGTTGAACTTCCCTTCATGTCTGTGCTGAAGGAAAATGTGTGTGGTCCGGGGAGGGGGTGAAGAGGAGGTTGTGACAGGAAGGCTTCCATGCCTGGAGCATGACTGTGAGTTGAAAACCAGTAAAACAGCAGAATTGAAGTGTAAGACTCGGAGGTCCTTCCTCAGTGTGCTCCCACCACCAACCCCCATGTGTGTAAATGTCATTTATAATGAACCTTCTGGTGTTGATACTTTGGCCTATATATGCAAAAGCTTGTAAGCCGGTTAGGTCTTTAAGACTGGAAATGGAAACAGCTGTTAAGTTTTCCCAAAAGATGAAGTTTCAGCTGCTTGAATCTGCTTCTCTGGTTCTTGGAAATGCACCAAATGTGGACAGCAAAATAACAGCATTCCAGATTTCTTTACATGCATTGCCGAATGCTTTAGATAACAGAGGTAGTTACTCCAAGTGTATTTTTGAAGTAACAATAAAGGAACTATCAGAGTAGAAAAGAACAAATATGGCCCGGCCAGTGTGGCTGGGTTGGTTGAGCATGGTCCCATATACCAGGAGGTCTCTGGTTCAATTCCTGGTCAGGGCACCTGCTCTGGTTGCAGGTGATCCCCAATAGGGGGCATGTTGGAAGCAGCAGATCCATGTTTCTCTCTCTCTCTCTCTCTCTCTCTCTCTCTCTCTCTCTCTCTCTCTCTCTCTCTCTCCCTCCCTCCCCCCTCCCTTTCTCCCTTCTGATCTCTGAAGTCAGAAAAGCATATTAAAAGAGTAAGAAACACAGGAGTTGTGTAAGTTACAGACCAGGAAAGAGTTCAGAAGATGAAATTGTCTTCCCAAGTGGTATAAGTTGGTAATGATGCTTAGAAGTAAAAAACCAAGGGTGTCTCTGACAATGCCTGGGAGAAATATTTACTTTCAGTTTTAAAACCACACTTACATTCTGTATTTCATCTCATGAATAACCTGCTTGCAAATTTTAAAGATAAACTTTAAAAAATGGAATGCTCTTATTCAGCACCCAGGATAATAGAATTTGTCTTAAGTAATTACCCTAAAATATATGACTAAAAAATACATTGGGTAGTTTTATACATTGTATTAAAATTGCTGTTGTCTATTCATTTTATTGGACAATAGTCTTTTCAATATAAATTTCTGAAATATAGAAAGAAATCTACTAAAATCTATTCCAAGGTATTGTTTTTGAAAATGTGTTGATTTGAAGGTTATTTCTACAATATATGTAATTCTATTTACCATTGTGCTTCTTGTACATTTGTCAGTACGAGAGGAAAAAAAGATTCTGTAAAATTGTTCTCAAATCTAGATTTATTAGACTTCATGGGTGTTTTGGAAATGGCTAGTTTAAATCCATCCCTCAATAAAATTCAAACTACCTTTATATTCCTTTGGATTCTATATTAGATGCTACTGTTCAGAGTCACTATTTAAAATGCAATGACTTAATTGTATGTGTGTGGTTTACATTTTTGAAATTGAGCTTTTATTAGAACTAATAAATCCAGGTGGTCTGAGTGATGCATTCAACAGGTTATCTAATTTTCAAAGTCTACCATTATCTTTTTTTTTTTTTATCAGTTCTTCTCTTTGAAGTTAAATGTCATGAAATGAAATCTATCTATCTGTCTATCTAAAAGGCTAATATAGTTTGTGTCACACTGCCCATCTGACTGGTTGCTATGAAGAGTACTGACCGTCAGGAGTACTGACACTCAATGCAGGAAATGCCAAGCTGCAGTGACTTGGCAGTTGCGGTTCTCAGTGACTTGGCAGTTGCGGTTCTCAGGTGATGCACCCCAAAACCAGAGACAAGGGAGCCTGATTCCTCATGGGTCCGCATGATTCTACCTTCAGCCATGGGTTATGTTGTTGCTGGGGCACTGTCAGCCCCAAATCTGATTTATTGCACACTGTTTGCATTCCACACCCTATATTACAGCAACTTTGTAGTAGTGTGCCGTCTCACACTCTGGTACCCCTCAGGCCAGGCTGAGAGACCCCACTTGCAGAAGAGACCCCACTCACACCACAGAAGCCTAGGAAGGACTGCAGGAGGTTGGCTCAAGGGTGTGTCCAGCCAGTCTGCTGGCCACCTTCTAATTAATTTCATTTCTATGTGCATGAATCTGTGCACTGGGTCACTAATATAAAATGAAATTCAATGTGCATTGAATATTTTAGTTTTTGTGCCTTTATGAAACCAGAGATTTTGTTTTGTATTTTTTAAGTTTTGATTTTCCTTTAATTCTGAAGCATAAGGGGTGGCTGCTATTAGTAAATGCTTTTTGCAGACAAATGCTGTGAGAAGCAAAAAATAATGTGGTGAGTGGGGCTAACAATGATGCCAAAAAAAAAAAAAAGAAAGAAAGAAAACCCAAGAAGTTCTTTCACTGGCAATTTCTATTTCTATCCTTCCCCCCCTCTCATGTGCTAGTTCATTTCTAGATTCAATTAAATGCAAGGAGGATTGTAGTGTTATTACAATGCCCCAAAGGACATAAAAATTACATAAGATGCTTATTATATTTTAGTGGCAATATTGGAGATTGTTTCTCATACAGTAATAGGCAGAATTTATTTTAAAAATTGAGGACCCAGGATGATGATTATAACATACAAAGTTTTGTAGATTATTTTTATACAATTATCTTGGTTCATCATTTGATAAATCATAACAGTGTGGAACTTTGAGTATTATTTATTCTTTTTCTCATCACAACTGCATAATCTTAACTTATTTTTTAAAAGGGGCAATCCTTTTAGATGGTTATGGTTTACATACAGGACTTCAATAATCTTTGTGTGGATACCACCCATGAAAAAAAAAGCCTTATTACTTGAGTGAGAACTGTTGTTACAAAATAAATACACTCTACCAGAACTTTTCACTATCTCAGATATAAATTTCAGATATCCTCAAGGTAAAATCTCAGCATTGAAAAGCATTTCAATTCAGTATATTTACAACTGTCTTTTCTTGTTTGTATACCGCAAATATGGACACTAGATCTCCTATTGATTGTGTATACTTTCCTGTAATTAGAAATAGCTCAATGCAACATAAATAGCCCCATGCTGTTAATTTTTTTAAACCACATGTAAATTTAAGTAGCCACGAGTTTTTGTGATTTTATTCATTTGGCATCTCTTAGCACATCCTTAGATGTTTGGTTTGTGCTTTTTTTGCCACAGATTAATACATGAATAATTGAATAAAGTGTACTTATGGATTTGTGCTGTGCAAGTTTTCTTAACCACTTGAGCACTAAAATAAATTCAGGTATTTTCTTTAGAATATTAGCTAAGCAGTTTTGCTTTAAAAGAAGGTATCAAAATGAATAGTTTCAGTTTGATGTTGGAGTCTGCTATAACAAAATCATTTTGGTGTCAATTTTGCATTGAAAGACTCCATATTTAGTTTGAAATTCCAATTATGGAAGATTGTTATATCAAAACTTTGATATATTTTATTTGGCTCTCCACAACACTTAAAAAGAGACTATTGTGAAGAATAATACATGAGTTAGGCTAAGTGGTTATTTTAAAACACACGACTTAATTTTTTACTGTTTTAATTATTGTTATTAAAAATAAAAATATAATGTAATTGAACTTATTTTTTCCAATTTCAGCTAATACTCTTAAATTATACCCTTACAGACTGTTCCACTAACAACTAAATATTCTCAGAATAAATCAAGAATCAAATTAGACAAAGATATTGGGGACTTTACAAGGGGGAAAGTAATAAATCACAAGACATTTTGAATAAGCATTCAGAACTGCCATTTCATTTGGAAATATTTTATTACTTGACCATTTAATACCTGAATAATCACTCTGGTAATGAAGCCTGTACTTATCCATCAAGGGAAAATTATATTCTTATATCATCCTGAAAGTATAGAGTAATTCATTGTGCATAGTTATACAATAGCTGTTTTTGGTGCTTACCAAAAAAAAAAAAAAAGCAAATGTTGAGATTTTGCTTTGCTTCAATGTATTATAAGGATTCGTCTTCACAGAAATGGGCTAAGGAAATTGTATGAAATACTTTTCATAGATACCATCTACTAAAGTATGTTGTGAAAATTGTTCTGTTTTATTCTGTTCTTGGTAATTGGGTATGATAGCAGCACTATTGCAAAAATAGGTCCAAGGACTAGAAGACTAGAGACAGTTCCATTCTCATTCTGGATTACAGATAGAGCCATGAAAATTTATAGGAACTAAAATATTTTTATGCAAGTTATTTAACAATGCACCAATGCTGTTTTCAAAACTATTTATTACACTTCTCTGTCAGGATAGTGAATTATATTCCATTCTTTCCTCTAAGGAACATTGGACATTTTCATATTGAATTAACGATTACATTTGGGTTGAAACTTAGAATTACTTCTAAGTTTCTACTTAAAGTTTTGGATAAATTTGATAGCTGCTTTCAATTTAATAGCTTCAGCCAATTTATTTTGACATTCAGTAAGTTTGAGTTCCTGTAGAAGTACAGTGATGTACTGGATCTTGCTGGTTTCATGAGAGCCAATTGTGTGAATCTCATCTTATGTCTGTGTTCAGGGACATCACGCTAGTTTTTTAAATTTACCATGTTGGGAGCCTGACTAGTGTTGCTCAGTGGTTGAGCAACGACCCATGAACTAGGAGGTCAGGGTTCTATTCCAATTGAGGGCACACGCCCAGGTTTCGGGCTTGATCCCTAATAGAGAGCTTGCAGGAGGCAGCCGATCAATCATTTTAATTATTGATGTTTCTCACCCTTCCTCGCTGTAAAATGAATACAATTATATAAAATGAATACAAATATATATATATATATATATATATATATATATATATATATATATATATAAATTTTTAAAAATTTAAAAATATATTTTATTGATTTTTTTACAGAGAGGAAGGGAGAGAGATAGAGAGCCAGAAACGTCGATGAGAGAGAAACATCGACCAGCTGCCTCTTGCACACCCCCTACCGGCAATGTGCCCGCAACCAAGGTACATGCCCTTGACCGGAATCGAACCCGGGACCTTTCAGTCCGAAGACCAATGCTCTACCACTGAACCAAACCGGTTTAGGCACAAATATATTTTTAAAAATTACCACGTTGATGTTATTTATATCACAGAAACAGGAAATGCTACTAATTAGGTCTTTTTTGGAGAATTAGCTATTAAATATCTACCAGCATAACATTGGAAATATTGATGATGAGAGAAATATAAACTTTAAAAAATCTATTATATTCAGACTTTATATCAGTTAGGTATGCATTCAACTGAAAGAAACAGAATAACTAGTTTAGATGATATAACCATGGCCTTACCACATTTTACATAATAAGATATCTGGAAGTAGGCTGCCTTGGACTTTGGATTAACATCTTTATAATATCAAGGCTGGTGTCTCCATCATTTTATTTCTTTCTGATTACAAGTTGACAGCTGTAGGGGCACTATTTGACATTAGAAGAAAGTGTGTGGGGGGAAGCAGTGGGGGGTGGGGGGGGTCAGGTGGGGAAGCCACCTGTTGTGTATCTTCCAGACTCTCTCTAGCAGACTGCTTTTTATGGCTCATGGCTATATATTACATGGCCATCTTTAGTTTCAAATGATGATAAGATTGTGAATATTTAGTTTTATACCATCTAATGAATCTTGGTAAGGGAATGGTGTTAGAACATCCAGTCATAGGAACTGGTTTACTTTTATTTTTTAACTGTTGAGGCTTTTGTCATAGTAATGATTATAGTTCTATTTAAGCATCAATCATCAGGTACGCCTGTTTATCAAATAAAAAGTTGAAGTTAGGCTTGGTTCTTGAACTCTCACTTCTCATTCTCTTAAAGCAGGTGAAACACCTCATATCACATGGACTTAAAGATTTAGGGACCACGTTTAGGGACCTAATGGCATCCTTTCAAATTTGTTCTCCAGTGAAACCTGACTTGTCTAATGCCATAAAACAGACATGGCACTTTGCTAATGGACACAATTTCACTCTGACTGAATACCACAACTGCACACTTGCCCCCAAACAAGTCTAGCATGTACATGGTTATGATAATAGGGCTATAAGTGCTATATACTTTTTTAAGAAAGTTGGCTGGAATGACCAATGATGAACATCTTCGTGACCTGTTCTGTCACTATAGTAACTGAAAACTGGTCCACTTGAACCATTTTTTACTTTAAAACACCCCCATCTATCCTGTCCCTTCTCCTTAATACCCTGTACCCACTGTTCCTTCTTTTAATATAATTTAAAGTACTGAGGATATACTGTCAATTCTGGATTTGTATTATTTAGGGGAGGAGAGTTCTATTATCATGTGTCTGTCATAAGGAATTGTCCTTCACTTGTCAAACCATCACAAAAATGAGTAGAAAATAGAAAAAAGACATTATTTTATGGCTTGAACATATTTCAAACATAATATTAGATTAATGTATTTATTTTAGATAAGTTGTGACTCAAAGCAATAAGTAATAAGAATTAAATTCATGGCATGAGTTTGCTAGAGATTAAAAGGGGACTGGATAATACAGAAAACTTCTCTAACTTGGAAGAAAAAAGTCACAGAGGGAGAGAAAAAGATGGCGGCTGGCAAGACAGAAGTGAGGGAGAAGATGTGAGTGAGTGAGGGGATGAAAGCAGAGTGTGTGGATGTGTATGGTGTGTGTGTGTGAATGAGTGAGGGACAGTAAAATCCAGCAGGGCCAGCAGGGGCTGGCAGACCAGGCTTTCTTGGACAGGGAGAGTCTACCACCACTACAGGCACTTCTTTGACTGTGGGACTCAGGCACAGAGCCAACACCATCTTGAAGGGGAGAGTGACCTCTTCTAGGAACTCATCACTACCACCATCCAGCCTTGGACACTGCCCGTGACATGGCAGCCACTCCCACCAAAATCCAACTGCCCCACCTGCAGACCCTAGGTCCCTTGGACCTCCACCTCCAAAGGTACATGCTCCCACAGCAGTAAGTGTGACTTCCCCTCTTCACTGGCACATGCATGTTTCCAATGCACAGGTTTCTAGGGCGCACAACAGGTCCCTTCAGGGAGCAACTATGAGCCCCCACTGGTTGTGATTTTGTACAGACAAGGTTGCGCTGCCCTGCAGTAGAAATTCTGAAGTCCCTCTTCCTGAATAACTGCTCACAGACATCCCAGCTGCACAACTTCAGTGCCAGGGCCCTCCAGAGCACAGGCCTCCTGAGCCCCACCACCCCAACAGACAGCTCCTAGGTGCCACTGTGAGTCCTCAGTTGGCATGCACGGTTTCAACCAAGGGTACAAAAATTGGGACACACACCCCCCTTCCATGGCTGCTGACTTCTAGGCACCACAGTTGCACCTTTCCAGCTTGCAGGCCTAAATCAAGAGAACGCAAATAGCTCAAGTAGGGAGCTATGCTAGATTACCAAGCCCAGGAAACCTGAGAGATCACACCAGTAGTACCATCCCAAAAAGAACCTGGGTAGCAAAGCAATTGGATCTACAATTAAAATGTTACAGCAAATCATGTGAAGACAAAAAAGCAATCCCCAAAGGAAAGAAAAAGGAATCACCAGAAAAGGAGTTAAATGAAATTGAGGCGAGAAGCTTATCAGAGAAAGAATTTAGAGTATTGGTTATAAGGATGATCAAATGGCTGAATGACAAATACACACAACTCAATGAGAATTATAATAAGTTGAATGAGAATGTCACTAACGTGAAAAGGAACCAAGAGGAAATGAAAAAAAACATATCTTTAATAAAGAACACAATGGAATGCTTAAACAGTAGACTATAAGAGGCTGAGGACTACATCAGTGAATTAGAAGACAAGGTAGGCACTTTAATATCCCACTGACACAACTGGATAAACCCTCTAAACAAAAATATTAGCAAAGAAACAGCAATCCTAAATGACTCACTAGATCAGATGGACTTAATATCTTCAGAATATTTCAGCAAAAGCTACAGAATATACATTCTTCTCCAGTGCACATAGGATATTTTCAAAGATAGACCATATATTAGGTCACAGGCAAAGTCTCTTCAAATTCAAGAGGATAGAAATCATAAGAAGCATCTTCTCAGATCAGAATGGCATAAAACTAGAAAGCAACTACAGTAAAAACAATGGAAAAAATCAAACACTTGGGAGGCTAAATAGCATGCTATTAAATAATGATTGGGTTACCAAATAAAGAAGAAATAAAATGCATCTGGGAAACAACTGACAATGATAACACAACAATACAAAATCTATGGGACACAAAGCAGTCCTGAGAGGGATGTTCATAGCTCTACAGGCCTATCTCAAAAAAGCAAGACAAATTGGTAGTAAATTATCTAACCTTGCAACTTAAAGAATTAGAAAAAAAAGCAACAAGCAAAGCCATATTATCCAGAAGGAAGGAAATAATAAAAATCAGAGCAGAAATAAATGACATAAAGACCAAAGAAAACAATACAAAAGGTCAATGAAACCAAAGGATAAATAAGATTGATGAACTTCTAGCCAGGCTCACCAAGAAACAAAGAGATAGGATCCCAATAAACAAAAGCAGAAATTAAACAAGTGAAGTAATAACTCACCCCACTGATATACAAAGGATTATTTAAAAAATATACTATGAACAACTCTAATTGAACAACCTCGACCAAATGGACCATCCTGGAAAAATACAAGCTTCCAAAACTCAATCAGGAAGAATAAAAAAACCTGAATAGGCAGATAACTACTGATTAAATTGAAACAGTAATCAAAAAGCTTCCAGCAAACAAAAGCCCTGGGCCAGAGGGCTTCACAGGGGAGTTTTATTGAACATTCAAAGAACTAAAACTAACCCTTCTCAGACTATTCCAAAAAATTCAAGAGGAAGGCACACTTACAAGCTCTTTCTATGAAGCCAACATTACCTTAATCTAAAAACCAGATAAAGACACCACAAAGAAAGATAATTACAGACCAATATCCCTGATGAACATAGATGCTAAAATTCTCAACAAAATTCTAGCAAACCGAATCCAGCATTAAGTTGGAAAGGTTATACACCATGACCAAGTGGGATTTATTTCAGGGTTGCAAGGCTGGTACAATATCTGCAAATCAATAAATGTGATACATCACATAAACAAATTGAAAAATATCACATAATTGTATCAATCGATACTGAAAAATTATTTGACTAAGTCCAACACCCTTTTCTGATAAAAACCCTCAGCAAAATGTGAATATAAGGATCATACCTCAACAAAATAAAATACTTATATGACAAACCCACAGCCAACATCATACTCAATGAGCAAAAACTAAAATTATTTCCCTTAAGAACAGGAACAAGACAGGGATGCCCGGTTTCACCACTCCTGTTCAACATGGTAATGGAAGTGCTCACCAAAGGGATAAGAAAATAAGAAGAAATAAAGGCATTCCAATTGGTAAAGAGAAATAAAATTGTCATTATTCACAGATGACATGATACTGTTCATAGAAAACTCTAAAGACTCCATAAAAAAATTACACCTAATACATGAATTCGGCAATGTAGCAGGATACTAAAGACTCCATAAAAATTACACTTAATACATGAATTCAGCAATGTAGCAGGATACAAAATTGAGCCCAAGAAATATATTCCAATAGTGAACTTACTGAAAGAAAGATTTAAAAAACAACCCCATTTACCATTGCCCAAAAATATAGTAAGATGCCTAGGAATAAACTTAACTAAGGAGGTAAAAGACCTGTACTACAGAATATTGATAAAACAGATAGAGGAAGACAAACAGATTCAAAAACCTACTGTGTTCATGGATTGGTAGAATCAACATCATTAAAATGTCCATACTACCCAAAGCAATCTATTGATGCAATGCACTTCTCATTAAAATATCAACAGCATATTTCACAGATCTAGAAAGATCTCTCCAAAAATTCATAAAATAAAAACAATAAAACAAACAAAAACACAACACAACAAAACAAACAAACAAAAAACCTTGAATAGCTGCAGCAATCCTGAGAAAGAAGAACAAAGTAGGAAGGATCTTAATACCAGATAGCAAGATGTATTACAAACCCACTGTTATCAAAATTGCCTGGTACTGGCACAAGAACAGAAATATAGACCAATGAAACAGAAGAGAGAACCTATAAATCAACACAAACCACTCTGCTCAATTAATATATGACAAGTCAAGAACATACAATGGAGTCAAGACATTATCCTCAATAAATGGTTCTGGGAAAGTTGATTAGACACATGCAAAAGAAAAAGAAATTAGACCACCAACTTACACCATACACAAAATAAATTCAAAATGGATGAAGGATTTAAATGTAAGATGGGAAACCATAAAAACATTAAATGAATTCACAGGCAACAAAATCTCAGATACCAAAGCAATATCTTCACCAACACAGCTCCTAGGGTAATGGAAACTAAAGGGAAAATAAACAAATGGGACTACATCAAAATAAAAAGCTTCTGCACAGCAAAAGAAATCATTAACAAAACAACAAGAAAACCCACTGCATGGGAGAACATATTTGCCAATGTTATCACTGATAAGGGTTTAATCTCCAACATTTACAGGGAACTCATACAATTTAACAAAAGGAAGACAACCCAATTAAAAATGGGCAATGGACATGGATACTTTTTGAAAGAAGATATAAGGAAGGCCAAGAGACATATGAAAGTATGATCAAAGTCACTAATCATCTGAGAGATGCAAATCAAAATGACAATGAGGTACCACCTCACACCGGCCAGAATGACTATTATCAACAAAGCAACAAATGACAAATGCTGGGGAGGAGGTGGAGAAAAAGGAACCCTAGTGCACTGCTGATGGGAATGCAGACTGGTGCAGCCACTGTGGAGAACTGTATAGAGTTTCCTCAAAAAATTAAAAATGGAAATCACAATTGATCCAGTAATCCTACTTCTAAGAATATATCCCATGAAACTAGAAACATCGATGAAAATGGATATATGCACTCCTATGTTCAAAGGAGCACAATTTACAATAGCTAAGATTTGGAATCAGCCTAAGTGCCCATCAGCAGATGAGTGGATTAAAATACTTTGTCACATCTACACAATGGAATGTCATATTTCTGTAAAAAAGGAAATAACTCTTGCCATTTGCAACACCATGGATGGAGCTGGAGAGCATTTTAATAAGCAAAATAAGCCAGTCAGGGTAAGATAAATATCACATGATATCACTTACTTGTGTAATATAATGAACAACATAAACTGATGAACAAAAACAGGCAGAGAATTATCTATCAGACCCTCAAACCTCAGAGGGAAGGCAGCGGAGAGTGGGAGTAAAAGGGAGAGATCAACCAAAGAACTTGTATGCATGCATATAAGCCTAACCTATAGACATAGACACCAAGGGGATAAGGGCATGAGTGGAGGGGTTGGGCAACAATGGGGGATAAGGACGCATGTGTAATAATATCTTAATCAGTAAAGAAAAAAAATGGGAGGAAAAGTTACACAAATTTAGGAGACACACAGAGTCCTAATTAAGATGAACCCAAAGAATCTCACGCCTAGATACATCATAATTAAAATGGCAAATGTCACAAAGAGAGAATCTTAAAGGCAGCAAGAGAGAGACAGAAAGTTACCTACAAGAGAGCTCCCATAGACTGTCAGCTCATTTTTCTATAGAAGTACCACAGGCCACAAAGGAGTGCTATGAAGTATTCAAGTAATGAAAAGCAAGGATCTGAATCCAAGACAATTTTATCTGGCAAGACTATCATTTAAAATTGAAGGTGAAATAGCTTCCCATAAAAAAAAATGAGAGAGGAGAGAGGAGAGAGGAGAGAGAGAGAGCCAACCTTATGGGAGATGATATTTGCAAACAGTTGCTCTGACAAAGGTTTAGTTTCCAAAACATATTTAAAAAAAACTCATAAAACTCAGCATTAAACAAACAAATAATCCAATTAAAGAGTGGGCAGAGGACTTAAAAATAAACCTCTCCTAAGAATACATGTGAACAGCCAATAGGTATATGAAAATCAACCTTACTAGCAATTAGGGAAATACAAATCACAACTACAATGAGAAAACCACCTCACACCTGTTAGGGTGGCCATTATCAATACGACAAGCAATTAAGAAGTGCTTTAGAAGTTGTGGGGAAAAAGGAACCCTCATTACTGCTGGTGGGAATGTAGACTGGTACAACCACTATGGAAAGCTATCTGGTAATTCCTCAAAAAATTAAGTATAGAGCTACCATATGGCCCAGCAATCCCTCTCCTGGATATTACCTGTGCCCCCCACCCCCGCCCCCACCCCCCAAAAAAAAGAGAAAAAAGAAAAAAGAAAACCCTGGCAAACATGTATTCACAATGATATTCAAGGTTTCCAAGACATGGAATTAACCATTGTGTCTTATGCTAGAGGACAGATAAAGATGTGGTACATATGCACAAATGAATACTACTTAGCCATAATAAAGGATGAAATATTATCCTTTGCAATATCATGGATGCACTTGAGAATATTATAAGTGAAATAAGTGAGTAAGAAAAAGCTAAGAACCATATGATTTCACTCATGTGTAGTATAAAATTGAAACTCATGAACACAAAAAGCAATGTGGTGATTCCCAAAGGGAATGGATGGGGGAAAGAGGGTCCTAATGTAAGATGATGGGAGAAGATTTTACTTTGGGTGATGGGCACACAGTGCAATATACAGATTTTGTAACACTGAAATCCATACCTAAAACCTATGTGATCATATTAACCAATATCACCCCAATAAATGTAATTTATAAAGGAAGAAGAGTTAGGATTCTGTTACATATAGGTAGTTTTAACACAAAGAAAATTGATTTTTTGCATTGTATCTGTAGTTATCTACTACTCAAAAAAGGCAAGTAATTTTCCTCTCTTATGTATTTTTCTTCCATTTCCTCCCTCTTTTAACCTTCCTATTTCCTTCTTAAATCTCATTGTCACTCCTCTCAAAACGAAAGTCAGTACTAGTAATACTGTAGTGCAATTAAATTTTGATTTGGAAAGCGTTTGTTTCTTTGCCATGATTTTGGAGCAGTAGAACCATGGAGATATATGTTCCAAGTTTCATTGCTCAAAGTTTCAATTCAATTTTTGGATAAATCTTGTACAAATTTTAGACTGCCTGTACTTTATTTTATAGCATAACTGCTATGTTAAATTTTTTTGGCTAATTTAAACTTAGATTTGTGAGTTGATGACAAGGACTATCAACTCTGGTTATTAGAAGCATCCAGGCCAGATATCAATCAGTCTTATTCCTTTAGTTCAGTAATCTTCAACTTGAGTGTACCTCAAAATTCTCTGGAGGGCTTGTTAAAATGCAGATTGATGTGCCTTGCCCTAAGTTTCTGATTCAGTAGCTGTAGAATGAAATCTAAGAATGTGTATTTATCACAAGTTTCCAGGAGCTGTTGAAATACTGCTCTATTACAGACATTAGGAAGGAATTAGTGAGCAAATGCTGATTGGTTAAAAAAAAAAATACATGAAGGAATAGGTAGTTCTTTGCTCCAGGAAACAAAGAAAGATTTAAGACTCTTCAGAGGTATTAGAGATAGGGTTGCTCCTACTAGTTAGTATATGCCTTGTGACTTTAATATGAGTGTTCCTTTCATCCTTTCTGGCTTTACTACCATCTGTACATTGAAAAGAGAAGACTGAGATAGTTGAAATGGTTGATGAAATCTATATACATGAGTACTTGTTAACTGAAACTTCATAATGAATTCTATGTAACTTTTATGTGACTTTTAAAAAAATTACTATTGAGTTAAATCAGATACAATTACTTTTATTTGATGTGTATATGTGTATATTTGATGGCACAGAAGAACAGGTGATATAACGGTGGCCCAAATTCTTGGTTAAACTGCTTGCCCATACCAGGTGTTTTCCCTCACTATTCTGCTTTGCCAAGAGTATAGCAGTGTCTCCCTCTGCCCTCAGGTTCCCTCAAACATACCCTTAACCATTAAGGGTACATAAATTATAGAGTATATATTTTAACAAACCCTAAATTATTCAAAAAAATATCACCAGTCATAACAATTTTATTACTTTAAGTAATATTTTTCCATCTATCATAATACGTAACATATTTTCTTTAAATTCTTTTTCAATAAATTGTCTTTTACTCTTGAATTTGAGCAGTTTCTCAGCTCTATGGATTTTTTGTTACATGTGATATTAATACTATTTGGGACACATTGGTTAAACAAAGTTAAATTTCTTAATGCCTAATTTCTGTGAAATTTTATTGTGCTTAAGTGCATGCTATAAATTTCAAGAGAATAATACATTTTTCCAAAATTATTTTATCAGGGACAGTTTGTTTGCTTGTTTATTTGTTTGTGTGTGTATGTGTGTTTTTTTGAGATTTTTTTTTTGGTGGAATACTGTCTCATGGAACTCAGTTTGGGAACTAGAAAGTAAAAAGTGAATTAGAATATATTAATATGTTGATTCCATTGGTTTATTCCAGGTGACTTGTCTGCCTGATCAGAAATATTTTTTATTTGCCAGACAGTTCAGTTTTCTCTATTAGGCTAGAATGTGTTAATTTCTAATTACAATCATCCCAGTTATAAGAAGGTCATTCTTATTTTTAAAAATAACATCCAGTTTTTTCAATATTTCATAGAGAAAATTCCATAAAATATTGACAACATATATATGAAATAATAATTAAAAATAACCCTCATTTAAGCTGTTAACATTATGATATCTGTGTATACATATATAAATTTACACAAAGTATGATTAATACTACATATATGCATTCTATGAAAATAGGATAAATGTGATTTGCATTTATATAATATACTAGAGGCTCAGTGCATAAATTCATGTATGGGTGGGATCTCTCAGCCTGGCTGGGGATCAAGGACTATTGGGGGAGGAGGACTAAGGGGATGGACAGCAGGTGATTGGTTATGGGAGCACACTGACCACCAGGGAGCAGCTTTTGTGTTGTGCATCTCCCCCTGATGGTCAATGTGCATCATAGCGACTGGTCAACTGTTCATTCCATTCCTTTGGTCCTGTCATTTAGGCTTTTATATACTAGTCTTACCTAATAATAGACAAACATGTAAATTGACCATACTTTCATTATTCCCATAGCCAATCAGAGTGAATATGCAAATTAGAAGGCCAAAGATGGCTGCCGCCCAGCTGCTCCTGGTGAGGAGTGGCCAATTTAGGGCAGGACACCTGCTATAAGAGGGAGGGCGGGGGATGAAGGGATCTATCTACAGGAGAGGAGTGCCGCAGTAAAGACAAGACACCAGACACCAGAGTCTACAGTAAGGATGAAGATGGCAGACTCTGGCCAGAGTCTGCAGCAAAGCAGTGAAGATTAACTGGCCAGAGTGTGCAGCAAAGATGAAGAAGGAAGACTCTGGCCTTAATGAAGGCCTGGGTACTAACTGCCAGAGGAAAACTGGTACTGGAAGCCAAGGAAAGAAGGCCTATTGAATGAATCTCTTTGTGCAGTGGGCCTCTAGTATCCTATCTAATAAAAGAGTAATATGAAAATATATGCAAATTAACCATCATTCCGCTGAACCCATCAGCCATGCCCACCAGCCATACCCACCAGCCAATCAGAGCAAGTATGTAAATTAATACCAACCAAGATGGCTGCAGCCACAGAGAGCAGGAGGGAGGCTTGGGTTTTCCTGGCAATGGAGGAAGCCAAGCTTTCCACATACCCTGGTGGGCCCAAGCCTCCACTCAAGGGTACAAAGTTTCAATTATAGGAGGTAAATACATTCCAACAGAAATGGCGGTAGCCATGGAGCTGGAAGAACAGGAGGCTAGGGTTACCCCAGGCCAGGGGTCGGCAACCTTTAAGACATAAAGAGCCACTTGGACCTGTTTTCGAAGGAAAAAAAAAAACCTGGGAGCCGCAAAACCATTGCGACATTTAAAACAAATATAACACTGCATATATTGTTTCTTACCTTAATGCTATATACCGGATCGTGCAGTTAGCTGTCAATCTGAAGAAAAAAAGGATTTTTTCACTTAACAAAAAGAGCCGCATGCGGCTCTGGAGCCGCAGGTTGCTGACACCTGCCCCAGGCGATGGAGGAAGCCAAGCTTCTGCAGCCCTGGCCAGCCTAAGCCTCCACTCCAGGCTACAAAGTTTCAATTATAGAAGGTAAATAAATTCCAGCAGAAATTGTTGCCACCACGGAGCAGCAGGAGGCTTGGCTCTGCTCCAGGCTACAAAGTTTTAATTGTAGAAGATAAATTCCAGATACCAGGGCTTCTGCTAGGGTCACAGAGGGGCATGGCTGGCCTGCAAACCACTACAGGCCCCTTGCCCAGGCTGCCCCATGCCCCAGAGGAATACCCACTCTGATCTGAGACACCCTTCAGGGCAAACCAGCTGGCCCTCACCCATGTACTAGGCCTCTATTCTATCTAATAAAAGAATAATGTGCAGATTGACCATCACTCCAACACACAAGATGGCTTCCCCCATGTGGTCAAAATCCTTCCCCCATGTGGACACAAGATGGCCACCACAAGATGGCTAGCAGGGAGGGCAGTTGTGAGGGACCAGGCCTGCAAGGGAGGGCAGTTGGGGGGTGATCAACCCTGCAGGGGAGGGTAGTTGGAGGCGATCAACCCTGCAGGGCATGGCAGTTTGGGCTGACCAGGCTGGCAGAGGAGGGAAGTTGGGAACAAACAGGCTGGCAGGGGAGCAGTTAGACATCAATCAGGCTGGCATGGTGTGGTTAGGGGGTGATTTGGCTGGCAGGAAGAAGCAGTTACGGGCAATCAGGAAGGCAGGCAGGTAAGCAGTTGAGAGCCAGCAGTCCTGGATTGTGAGAGGGATGTCTGACTGCCTGTTTAGGCCCAATCCCACTGGGATCAGGTCTAAATGAGCAGTCAGACATCCCTTGAGTGGTCCCAGATTGGAGAGGGTACAGGCTGGGCTGAGGACTTCACCTCTGTACACAAATTTCATGCACCGAGCCTCTAGTTTAGATATGATATATAAGTAAGTGTGGTAATATAGACATGCATGTATAAACAATGTGCATACTATTTTGTAATATGGTTATTTTGTACATCAGAGTCACACAAACAAATCACATATCACAAACATATCTCTAAATAATTAGATTTTTTTTTATACTTGCTTCAATCAGATGTTGGTAGCACAGAAGAATTACCAAGGTGATATCCCAAAAGAGCTACCATGTCCCCATAGTCTTTGAAACTGCTGTGCAATATATTGTGGGGAGAGTTGGAGATGAAATCTTACATCCATCCATGAAAAGGTGTTTTGAAAAGATATTTTTCATAAAACATGTCTTATAAATGTGATGTATACCCTGACTTGGTTACATAATGATATGAATGATTTAAATCTTGTTAAAACTTTGTTTCTGTTTTCTATTAAAAGACAGGGACTAGATTAATTTCTGGCCTGTCAGAAATAGATATAGAAGGAAATGCTTAAATAGATCTAAAAGAATGTACAAAATGAAACTTAATGGATGAGAAGAAGGAATATATACATTGGAAAGACAGAAAATTAATGGGAGAAAGTCTAAACTCTGCAGTGTATTGAATTAAGGTGTCTAACTGGAATAAGCATTGACTGAGGGTACAGATGGAGTAGTGCATATGGTGAACTCATATAAGTTTGTCAAGTGATTTGAACCAGAGGATATTTTGGTTATCACATACATTTTAATAAGATAGCAATATGCATTTGAGAACTTACCTGCAAAAGTGAAAATGAAAACAAATTATATAATCTAATTGACATCTTGCTCCTGATACAATCATTTTATTAAATCATTCTCCTATCTATATATTATGACATTAAATATAAATTTATTTTATTTTATTTTTTAAAATATATTTTATTGATTTTGTACAGAAAGGAAGGGAGAGAGATAGAGAGTTAGAAACATCGATGAGAGAGAGTCATTGATCAGCTGCCTCTTGCACACCCCCCCACTACTGGGGATATGCCCACAACCAAGGTACATGCCCTTGATCGGAATCGAACCTGGGACCCTTCAGTCCCCAAGCCGACGCTCTATCCATTGAGCCAAACCAGTCTTGGCAAATGTAAATTTATTTTAAAATTAAGAAGCAGACTTGACAATATTTGCCTTGGCCTAAGTCATATATAATGTAAAATACATTAAATTATTAGTTAACATATATTAATCATCATAAAATCTCTAAATGCTTTTTCTCTCAAATTTATGCATTACTAATTACTGAGGTTATATAACTATAGGCTTTGGAATAAGATGATTTTTTAATCACAAATGGAAGTCATTTATGAAGAATGTTCCTATATTGAACTCTATGAGAAAATACATTATTAATTATAGGTAGTGAAATGCTTTTTCATTTAATTGAAACACAAGAAGAATACCTCCTATTCTCTAATATTTTAAGTCACTTATGATTTGGGTAAGAGTAAAGGTCATATTAGAAATAGTTCTTAAATATTTGGGTTGAAATTCTATATATCAAACTCAATTTATTCACTTAATCAAAACAATAACACTATCTTTTAAAAAAATTAATGAACATCTGAACAAATCAAGTTAAAAAGCAACTAAAATTTGCATCTTGGACTTACTTTAGATATGAAAAGATAAGGGTTAGTATGTTAGTATACAGAATAAGTCATGCTTTCATTTTGTGTTTTCTTCCCATTGCTAAGAACCAAAATTAAAATGAAACTACCATTTGGTACTAGCAATTATTTTTTAGACAAAATAAATTAATGTATTTAATATACTCTCTTGCCATTTCTGCAAATATTTTTTCATCCTTTCTAATATTAGAAAATGCTTACATTAAAACCAATGAGAAAATTGCATTCAAGATATCTGTGGGAGTTCTGAGAAAAGGACCAGAAACTTTCATTTTTAATTATACCAGATTAGTTTAAAAAAATCATAATTAATGATAGCTATAATTTGCCAGTGTCTATGAACTATATAATTATATAAACACATTATAAATGTCCTCTGAAATATTCCCCTAAAGGACACTGTTATATATTCAATGGATTTTTATTCTTGGCAACTTTTACAATTATGAATATTTTTCTCTCTATCAAGGCTATGTTTCTTTAAGATGAATAAACATTTTTATCTGTTTTGTTCTCCTTAAAACTGGAGGGTGCACAATAAGTTGTGAGCTTACTTATCTAAAATGGTCATCCTTTTATATGCTTACATCTATCTCAGAGTGTGAGTTAAAATGCTGAGTTGTCAGTAATATCAATTAAGGAACTTTGAAATCAGACTTCTTAATCCCACTAACTCACCACAAAGAAATATACACCCCTTGAAAAACATAACTATTGTTTCCTGTTTTTGCTCTAAATATTAGTATTCCTGCTTTCCCATACTTGCTTTTACCCATGTTATTCCATGCACTCACAATACTTTGTACCCTCATACCCTGACACTAAAATGTTGCTGGTGTGTTCTGTAATTGTTTTATTTTATTGTTGACAATATTACAGATGTCCCCAAATTCCCCATGCCCTTTGACTTCCCCCCTCCCAGCCATAGCCCTACACCAGGCCTTCACTGCACTATTGTCTGTGTTTATTAGTTATGCATATATGTATGAGTTCTCTGCTTAATCTCTCCCCATCACCCCTTTATGCAATGGAATAGTACGCAGCTGTAAAAAAGACGGCTTTCTTTCCCTTTGCAACAGCATGGATGAACATGTAGAATATTATGCTGAGTGAAGTAAGCCAGTCAGAAAAAGAGAAATGTCCCATGGTCTTACTTATAAGTGAAATCTAATAAACATAATATACTGACTAACAAAATAGGTCTAGAGACATGGAAGCATGAGACATATTGAGAATCTGTTGTTGGGAAGGGTAGTCAGGAAGAGATTAACCAAATAAATTATATTCATACAGACAGTAGTGTGGTGAAGGCCTGGGATAGGGAGGGAACTGGCTGGAGGGAGAGAGTTGGGGCATCTGTAACACTCTCAACAATAAAATAAAAAATATATTCTCAGTGAAATAAGAATATAAGTGAACTTCTTTAGCCTTATATAATCTATAGCTAACATCATAATAGTGGGGGGAAAAAACCTGACTACTACCCTCCTCGGTCAAGGTTATTCCAGGATATCTTACTTTTATTATTGTTGCAATGGTAAATGGGATTTTTTTTTTTTTTTTTTTTACTTTCTCGTTCTGAGAGTTCATTATTTGTATATACAAGTGCCATCAATTTCTGGATGTTCATTTTGTATCCTGTTACTTTGCTAAATTCATTTATTAAATCCAGTAGATATTTTTTTGTGTGTGTGTGTGTGTGGAGTATTTAGGTTTTTCTTGTATAATATTATGTCATCTGCGAATGATGGCAATCTTACTCCCTCCTTTGTAATTTGGACACTCACCCAATAAAATCATGTGGTAGAATGGATCATTCTAGTTTGTCAATAGTTCTCAGGGAACTTTAAAAGATTACCAGTGCCCGAGGCCCACCCCCAGAGATTCGAATTTAATTAGTCTGAGGGTGGCAGGTATTTCTATTAGTCATGGAAGTGTAAGAACAATTAGATGATGGGATACAATAGTCTTAAAATATCTAGATGCATGTGGTACTTGTCTTTATCTGACAGCCTTATTTTGCTAAGCATAACACTCTCCAGGTCCTTCATGCTGACTCAAAGGGTAAGATAACCTTATTTTTACTGCTGCATAGTATTCCATTGTGTCACAAATGTGTGCCCACAGCTTTTTTATCCACTCATCTGCTGATGGGCATGTGGGCTGTTTCCAGATCTTAATTATTGTCAATTGTGCTACTATGAACATAGCACTGCATATATTATTTCTGGTTGGTGTTTCAAACTTCTTAGGATATATTTCTGGAAATGAGATCATTGGGTCAAATTGGAGTTCCATTTTTAATTTTTTGAGGAAACTCCATCCTGTTCTCCGCAGTGGCTGCCCCAGTCTGCATTTTCACCAGCAGTGTAGTAGGCATATGATCTCATTTATATGTGGAATCTAATAAACAAAATAAACACATGAACAAAATAGACATGGAGACATGGAAGCATGGAACAGACTGAGGTATCTCAGAGGGGGAGGAGAGGAGCAGGAAAAGATTAACTAAAAAACTTATATGCATATATGTACAACCCAATGACACAGACAGTAGTGCAGTAGGCTTGTGGTGGCAGGTACAGGTTGGAAGGGTCAGTGGACAAAAAAAGGGAACATCTGTTAATACTTTCAAGAAAGATAATTGTTAGAAAATCTACATGCATTTCAGCTAATCATGCTCTTTATTTTTGAAAGCAGTTAAAAAATATGGCCTCTGGTCCTATATCATCTGAATAATTTTCTCAACTCATCACTCCTCTTAGCTCTAAAAGCATGAGAACTATTACTGATTTCTAAAGTCAGTTACACTATCATTGCCATGAAAAAGTACTATACAGCTTTATCATCATTATCATTTTATTTTTTGTCTAGGGCCTCTGGTCATTCAATGGGGGAAGGGGAATGGAAAAGAACAGGAGCCACAAGGAGTAGTGGAGCCCTCAGATCAGTCCCAGGCCCTGCTCTTCACACTGGTCACAGTCAATGAAGCAGCAGCGGCACGCCTAGCACCAGGCAGGTGGCCTCGCCTTCAGGCTGCCTATGAGGGTGGAGGCCCTGTTACACAGTTCCCCATAATGGCAGGTAAAGGTGAGGCTGTAGGTAATGCCCTGGTAGGTGACAGGCTCTTTAAGGCAACTATATGATCTGATGTTCATGGTGCCTTTTTTGATAATGGGGCCGAGGCCTGGGGCCATCCCTTCGCCCATGAGGCACTCCTTATCATCTTCATAGGTCATGGGGATGCCAGGGTAGTTGGAAGAGTTAGCTCACAGAAGATGCAGTCCATGGTACTTGTCTTGACTATGGGCAGAGCTGTCACCAGGAGCAGTAGCCAGGTGAGGACCATGGTGGCCTGGTGGCGGTGGGCCTCCCAAAACTGCTGAATGACACTCTGCAGGTCTACAAGATTTTACCCCTGGTTCTGGCCTCCCAGGGTCAGCACATGGAGTGTCCTTGGTTCCCAAATCTCCCTATCCCTCTCAGGAGCTTCTTCCTGACCATGGTTCTTTAGAGCCAAGGTCTCAGAAACTTTTCAAGGACAGAGATAGCCAGTGACTGCTGCCTCATGAGAGTGTTTGGAAGCGGAATGGGGTGACCTCGCAGACTCCTCAGGGTTCCACTGGCCTCTCTGGGGGTGAGGTCATGGGTGGGGGAGGGGTGTAACAATCTGAAGGGCAGGTTGGCCCACTGACCTTAATGGGAGCAAGGTCATTGCCATCCCACTGAGGTTAAAATGCTCCACCTAATAATTGCCATCCTGGCCACTCAGTCTTAGGCTCTGCTGGGTGCTGGGTGCTGATCCTGTCCAATGCCCATGGTGAGTCCATTTCTCATATGGACAAACCAAGGCTCAGGAGGAGAAAGTGATATATCCAAGGCCCTAGAGCTAGGTTTAGATCCCAGGTTCATTTAATTCCAAAGAGGGCATTTATTGAGCACCTGCTGTGTGCAAGACAAGTGCTAGATGTGTTAAATACGACTTGGAAGGACAGGGCTCACCACAGCTTGCTTCTAGTATTAGGCACAATACAGGGAGCTCCACCCGTGTTCTCTGGTTTGAATATTTTTCCTATTAGCTCTATTTTCAGATGAGTAAACAGGGACATAGATCAGGCACAGCTAGAGCCTGGCACACACCAAGTGTTTAAAAAATGGGGGTCATTATAGTAAGCAAATGAGTCTCAAAATAGTCACCAGAGGCATCAGAAAATGAACTATGTCTCTTTCCAGAGGGGGAAACTGAGGCATCCCTCAGTAGGAACAGGCAGAGCCCAGGTTTAAACTCAAGCTGAAACCAGATGATAATTTAAGAATCTTTATGTGTTGTCCTCATGGAATAGATACCTTGGTCATCCCAATTTTACAGAGGGGGAAGTTGAGGCTAGGGGGTGTCAGGAATTTCTTTTTTATTATTAATGTTGAAAGTATTACAGATGTCCCCTAGGGTCCCCTTATTTATTCCCCTCCTCCCACCCCTTCCCCACCCCAGGCCTTCACCACACAATTGTTTGTGAATTTGATATAATATGTTCAGAAGTCAAATGTAGAGTAGAATAGTGTGGCATTAAAGCCAAGACATCACTGATGTTTCAGTGCATCCTACTTTAAAACATCAATAAAGTAAGGCGTCTACTAAACATTCATAGTATGCCTCTACAAACAAGAAACTAACATATTTCCAAACTGTTGTTGCAGAAGTAACTCCAGACTCTGAATCTGGGCATCAGGTGGGTTTGTATTCTAATTTGATATTGTTTAACTAAGTGATTGATTTTAGCCAATATTAAAAACATGCCATTTTCAACTCTAAATGAATTTATGGTGTGCCTAAAACTAGAAATTAGTATTCTGGAGCCTGGGTACAGTGGATGTGGTGAGCCTTCATGAGAAGGGAATGGGAAATACCAACAAGGTAAAAGCACAGCATGATATAACAATAAAATAGGATGTACAGTAAGTTCAGAAGTTTGTGTTTTTTAAGGAGTTTAGGAAAAGATAAAATATTGCCTACTTGAAGTTGTTGAAAGGAATTGCCATGTTGGAAGTAAGGCAGGAGTCCAAGTTGGTATTTCTGCAAGTGAGATTTGTGCTATAAAAAAATAAACTGTTGGAAATTTTATTTTTCTTTATTTCAATTGTGTCAATTTAAAAATTATTATTTTTGTCTTCTTAGTAAGATTTGTAACATATAAATATACTTATGCACATATAAAGGTATATTCAAAAGGATTTTACTATGAAGAGTGCATATTTAAAGAAAACAAATTATAAACCACTTTTTACATGATTTTCAAAGTACTTTCAGGGAGTATGAATTAAAGAAAGATCAATAATAGATGGGAAATTTTGGTCATTTTAGAAAGTGAAGTCAGAAAAGTCTGATTATTTCATCTAGCATTATTTCTTAATATTCTCATTTGGGGGGGAAATGGTAACTGTGAAAGGACTTTAGAAATATCTTCTGTTTTTATGCAGAGGAACTCAATATGTTAAGATGTGAAATATTGCCCAGATCCCACCACAAATAAGGATATTTTACCTTCATGAAGTTCTATTGGTAGACTGTCTTTAGCTGTCATCCCTTTTAGGGATTGCCTCAGTTGCACAGAAGTACTGTGAGTCATGTCAATTCTTTTGAGTTGACCTCAATTGGAGACTGATATATGAGGGAATGTAAAGGTCCTTTGATCTAAAATTTGGAACTACTCTATAGCACCATTCTAGCTCTAGAGTTTCCTGTAGGGTGTTCCAGACATGGCTGTTGGGCTGAGAGTATAGTAGATTTCCCTCTGTCCACTCCTGCTTCTTTCCTCTGCCCTTTATAGGTATTGAACCCAAATATACTCATTAATAAACACTCTAAACTTGCTTTTAGAGTCAGGTTCCCACCAACCTAAAATAAAAAAAAAAAATATAAGTCAGTTGTGTATTCCTCATAAATTAACTTCAGGTTTGAGTCAAAACATAGAAAACAGACGTAATTTAAAAAGCTTAATCTTCTGTGTTGTACCTGACCAGTCCATTGGTGTGCTTTGTTATCAGATGCATCACTATCATAATATAGATGAAATGATAAGCTTGGATGCTATAATGTCTTAATATACACTATAGGCCCGGTGCACAGAATTTGTGCACGTGGGGGAGGGTGTCCCTCAGCCCAGCCTGCACCCTCTCCAATCTGGGATCCCTCTCACAATCCAGGACTGCTGGCTCCCAACTGCTCGCCTGCCTGCCTGCCTGCCTGATTGCCCCTAACCACTTCTGCAAGTCAGCCTGATCACCCCCTAACCACTCCCCTGCCAGCCTGATCTATGCCTAACTGCTCCCCTGCTGGCCCAATTGTCCCTAACTGCCCTCCCCTGCCAGCCTGGTCACTCCTGACTATCCTCCCCTGCAGGCTTGATCCCCCCACAACTTCCCTCCATTGCAGGCCTGGTTTCTCCCAACTGCCCTCCCCTGCAGGCCTACCCACCTCAACTGAACTCACCTGCAGGCTTAGTCCCCCCAACTGTCTTCCCCTGCTGGCCTGGTCCCATCCCCCAATCTCCCTCCCCTGAAGCCCTAGTTCCCCTGAATTGCCCTCCCCTGCAAAGAACTTGTGTGCATACATATGAGCCTTAGAAGTGGTCAAGGACAATAGGGAGGGGTGGGCATGAGTGGGGAGGGGTGTGGGATTGGAATGGGGGGTTGAGGATAAATATGTGATACTTTAATCAATAAAGAAATTTTTTTTTAAAGTTGTTGAACCCTAGCTGGTTTGGCTTAGTGAATAAAGCATCAGCTTGTGGACCAAAGGGTACAAGGTTCAATTCCAGCCAAGGGCACATGCCTGGGTTGCAGGCTTGATCCCAAATAGGGGGTGTGCAGGAGGCAGCCAATCAATGATTCTCTCTCATCACTGATGTCTCTATTTCTCTCTCCCTGTCCCTTCCTTTCTGAAATCAATATATATATATATATATATATATATATATATATATATATATATATATATATATATATATTGTATTTAAACCATAGTTTGTTGACTTTTATTTGCTTTTCATTTTTAAAATATATTTTATTGAGTTTTTTACAGAGAGGAAGAGAGAGGGATAGAGAGTCAGAAACATGGAAACATGGATGAGAGAGAAATATTGATCAGCTGCCTCCTGCACACCCCCCACTGGGCACGTGCCCGCAACCAAGGTACATGCCCTTGACCTGAATCAAACCCGGGACCTTTCAGTCCACAGGCCAATGCCCTATCCACTGGGCCAAACTGGTTTTGGCAATAGAAATATATTGTGCGTGTTTTTTAAAGTGGTTGAGATAGTATATCTTATGTATATTTTACCACAATAAAAATTTAAAATTCTGATTATAACACAATAAAGTATTATTTTCACCTATATAAAAACTTGCCTTATAAATACAAAAATAAACAATTATTAAACTCAGGATTCTTTTTGAAGTAACTATCTATTTTCTATTGCTAATCATCAGGATGCCAAACTGCAAAAATCTGTAATTAATCTGATGATGAATCAATTTAAACATTTTTTGTAGCACCATGAAGATCAATTTCAACACTTTTAGAATAAAAAAAGTTCCTTCTATGAGAGCAAGTATATTCTTGGAAGCCACAAAAGTGCTTGTCTCTTCTGAATTTGAGCCATGTTGTGGGGTTGCTTAATTTGATTTGTAAAACTCAGATTTACAGGTATAGAAATGGCCTATGTATTTAAATATGGTCCCTAGAACACAATTCCATCTGTTTTCTATAGTTACACAAAGAATTAGTTCATTTCCAGGGATTCAGAATTCAAACTCTAAAGGTTAAATTCACACATAGAGAAGCGCAGTGAGATTTGAATTCCTATTTTAGGAAATGTGTGTCCTGTTGCACTGTGAACATGACTTGCTATCTCTCCATGATCTGTCTGTAGAGCCATTACACTGGCACTTTCTCTATATATTTGTTTCCATCTTTGTCCTGATGTGAGAGCAAAAAAGATGAGCAAGTCCCTGAACTAAGAATGAAGATATCTGGAGCTTATGATAAGGAAACTACTTGAACCTAGGAGTTCTGTATACCTTCTTTTCTCCCCTCCCTTTAAGCCTTCCAGACCTTCTGAAATCATCACTATTAAAAATGATTTGTTATTTGGGAAATGTTCTGTTAATCTGCTTTATGGTTACAGATAGGGTAATTACACATAACAAATGTTCTGGGATAAATTAAAATTTAAATGTTCATTCTTGTTGTCAGATAATGCATTTAGAAATTGGGTTTGGAAAATAGATTTCCTGTAGCTGAACATTTCTATTTAAACTATTTCGATAAAGTTAGATCTTTCACTTATCTGAAAGCTTGCCACTTATGTTTCTTTACAGGTAAATATTAGCATTAATATTTTTCATTAATTCTTTGTGTCCTTGTTACTTTATATTAAAAACTAGAGGCCCAGGGCACAAAATTCAGGCACAAGTAGGGTCCCTAGGCCTGGCCAGTGATCAGGGCCTATAGGGCTGCCTCACAGAGTCCCAATTGGGGCCCAGCTGTCCAGAGTCAGCAGAATGGGGAGAGGGACCAGGGGAGGTTGGCTATCTATGGGAGGTTGGCTATCGGAGTGCACTGACCACCAAGGGGAAGCTCCTGCATTGAGCATCTGCCCCCTGGTGGTCAGTGTGCATCATGACAACTGGTTGACCAATTGTTCCAGTCATTCTGGTGTTTCTGGTCATTGGGTCATAATGGTCACTTAGGTTTTTATATATAGAGATAAAACTTTAGAATATATTTCTATTGCTGAGGAAGCTATGTCCTGCTCCTAAGGAAATTTCCTGAGCTGTCTGGTCAGAGAATAGTGGCTTATGAAGTACTCAGTAAGTGCAATTTACTGCAGACAATTGTTTTTATGACACCTTGACCTAAGTCTAAGTCAGTTTTGGTCTTCAGAGTAAATTTTGTGAGTAAACTGTGACTCATTGCTCCTCACGTTGATGATATATTTATATCAATGCTCATCCATGCCAGTCATAGATTTGAAAAAATATTAGGTAGTTTTTAACTTCTTCAGGAGGAAGGCAAATAATGATTTCTTAAACTGATAGAAGCAAAATTAAATATATGAATTCATAATAATTGAGAAATGAGAATATCACACTAAATTAGTAATAGAAAATGTATGCACATCTAGACTTCAAAAGATAGTAAAAAAAAAAATACAAAACAGGAAAAATAGGCCAGTTTTCCCACTAAAAAATGTTGAAGCAATTTGAATTTATTTGGTATCTCCTTTGTCACAGAGTAAGTAGTAGAGGAAAGGACTGAGATAAACATATTGTCTTGGACATAGGCTAGTAAAAGTTATTTTGTTTAAGGGAAGATTTGCTACAAAATTCTAAATTGTATCATAGCAGTTTGGTGGAACCATAAAGTTGGAAATGTTATATTTATCTTAACATTCAGGCAGTATTTTGGGGAAACCACTTTTAAAAAAAAGTTGATGCTTATTTATTTTGTAAGGAATGTTAGAAGTTAGATAGTGGCTGTAACTTCAAAACAGAAGAAAGGGTTTGGATTTATGATTATCACGTTATGGTTGTAACTTTTATTCCCAGTATCCTCAAATGTCATAATTTTATGTATTGGAGTGGCTGTCTTTCTACTCATGTGGTATACCTCCTGGGTCCTTTTCAGTCTACAATCTACAGTCTACAGTCTACAATGGTAAACTCATGACAATTTTCTTATATTCTTAATAAATTCCCTACCCTACATTTTCCTATTTCATTATAAAATTCTATTATTGGATATTTCTTTTTGCACACATTCTCTATTTTTAAAAAATCTTTCTCTGCTATTTTCCATCTTTTTATGTTGTATCCTGTGTGGTAGTCTCACATTTATCTCTGAATATTTCTATTGATTTTGTTTTTATATTTGCTATAATCAATGTAATGTCAAAGAGGTATTTATCTTTCTCAACATTGCTTTATGTAGTCTCATATAATTTTTGTTATACAATATCATCTTTTATCTCTGCTTATAGTATAAATCATTTTAAAGCATTCTTTAATTTTTATATTATGTTTTCTACAAGTTTATTTATAGTCTGATTTGCTATTTGATCATTTTTTTTTTCAAATTCAAGCTCTCATAAAATATCTAGTGTTCTTTGGCTACTAGCTTATGATTAAGACAGAGATAAAAATATTAATTAGCATCTCCATATACATGAACATGTCTTGGCAAGAGGTCTACATTACTGTAGAGTATTGGGGTGTAGCCCCAGCTGTTTCCCCAGGAGGTCTCCAAGTGTGTCTGTATGTTGAAGTATTATCTGATGGTGCACCTTTTTTTCTTTAATATATTTTATTGATTTTTTACACAGAGGAAGGGAGAGAGAGAGAGAGCCAGAAACATCGATGAGAGAGAAACATCGACCAGTCGCCTCCTGCACACCCCCCACCGGGGATGTGCCCGCAACCAATGTACATGCCCTTGACCTGAATCAAACCCAGGACCCTTCAGTCCACAAACCGACACCCCACCACTGAGCCAAACCGGTTTCGGGTGATGGTACACCTTTTTACCTAGAAGGAAACCTGGTTTCTTTGAGAGTAGGAGTTATATGTTTGACTACTGGTGGTCTGAGCATCAAGTGAAAAAGGGTACTAGTGATTTCACCATTAAGTATCATTTACATAATTCTCCAATTTTCTTTTTCTGACTTTTAAATTTATTAAGGTAACATTGGCTAATAAAATAATATAGGCTTTAAGTGTACAATTTTATAATACATCACCTGTATATTGCATTGTGTGTATACCATTCGGTTCTCCCCATTTTCAACTCAGTACCTCTACATTCCCTTTAAATATGCTCAGTTTTCTGCCTCAAATTCCTATCTGGGTTATAGAGAACAGAATGACAGCTCTCAGAGAAGAGTTACTACAAATTGGTAGTTGCACAATAGCCACAGAGATGTTGATTAGAGCATATGGAATATAGTCAATAATATGAAGATAAATAGGTATGGGCCAGGTAGCTACTTGAAGCAGTGGGGGGGACCACTCTGTAAAGTACATGCTTTTTTAACCACTTTGCTGTACATCTGAGTCTAATACAGAAAACATGAATAGACCAATAAAAATTAATGAAATTAAAGCATTAATTTAAAAAATTCCAGCAAACAGAATTCTACCAAACAATAAAAGAAGAACTGACACTTATCCTCCTTAAATTATTCCAGAAATTTCAACATGAGGGAAGACTTCCAAACTCTTTTTTTTGAGACCAGAATTATTCTAACTCCAAAACCAAATAAAGACTTTACAAAGAAAGAGAATTACAGGCCAATGTTCCTGATGGACACAGATGCTAAAATCCTCAACAAAATATTAGCAAATTGGATCCAGCAATACACTAAATAGATCATACATCATGACCAAGTGGGATTTAATCTGGGGGTGCAAGGCTGTTATAATATTTGAAAATCAATCCATGTGATATATTATTTTTATCCTTCATTTTTATGTAATATATCAATAGATGCAGACAAAGCATTTGGCAAAGTTCAGAACCTGTCGATGACAAAGGCTGACTAATGTGGGGATAGAGAAATCATACTTCAACATAATAAAAACCATATATGATAAACCTACAGCCAACATCATATTCAATGGGCAGAAACTAAAATTGTTTCCCTTAAGATCAGGAACAAAACAGGGATGTCCATTTTTATCATTCTTATTCAACATAGTACTGGCAGTCCTACCACAGCAATCAGACAAGAAGAAAACATGAAATGAATCCAGATGGGAAAGGAGGAGGTAAAACTGTTATTATTTGTAGAGGATATGAGACTGAAAATAGAGAACCGTAAAGTCTCCACAATTTTTTTTTTGCTAAATTTAATAAATTCATTGAGAAAAGTAGCAGGATAAAAAACTAACATTTAGAAATTAGTGACATTTTCATACAACAGTAATGAACTAAGGGAAACTAAGAAAACAATGTCATTTACAATTACATAAAAATACTTGAAATAAATTAACCCAAAAGACCTATACTCAGAAAATTATAAGACACTGAAGAAAGAAATTGAAGGAGTCACAAATAAGTGGAAACATATGCCATGTTCATGGATAGGAATAATTAGCATTATTAAAATATGCATAATACCCAAAGTAATTTATAGAGTCAACACAAATACTATCAAGATCCCAATGGTATACTTCACAGAAATGAAAGAAATATCCAAAAATTTATATGGAACCACAAAAGCCCTCAAACAGTCACAGCAATTTTGAGGAAAAAGAACAAAGTTGGAGGAATCATTCTACCTGATATTAAACTATACTGCAAGGCCGTAATAAAACAGTTATACAGATCAACTGAACAGAATAGAGAATGCAGAAATAAACTCACATCTATATGGCCAATTACTATTTTAAAGTATGCAAAATATACAATGAAGTAAAGATAGTATGTTTAATAAATGGTGTTGGAAAAATTGGACAGGTACTTGCAATAAAATGAAACTAGACTACGGTATTGCAGCATACACAAAAATAAACTCAAACTGGATTAAAGACTTCAATGCTGTACTTAAAAGCATAAAAATCCTGGAAGCAAACATAGGCAAGAAAATTTCAGATGTTTCTTGTAGTAATGCTTTTTCTGATATGTAGCCTTGGTTAATGGAAACAAAAAATAAACAATGGGACGACATCAAAATAATTTTTAAAAAAATATTTTTATTGATTTCAGAGAGTAAGAGAGAGGGAGAGAGAGATAGAATGAGGATAGAGAATCATAGATCAGCTGCCTCCTGTATATACCCTACAACCAATCCAGCCCACAACCCGGGTAGGTGCTGCCCTGACCCGGAACCCAACCAAGAAGTCCTGATTCATTCATCAAAGCTAGGCCATTGAGCCACACTGGCTGGGCCCGACTAAAAAGGTTTTTTTGTTTTTGTTTTTTACAGCAAAGGAAACCATCAACAAAAAGAGAATACAACACACTCATGGAAGAAAATATTCACCAGTGATATGTATAATAAGGGGTTAATTTCCAAAAATTTATAAAGAACTTAATAAACTCTACACTAAAGCAATCTAACTGAAAAATGAGCAAAAGACCTCAATATACATTTCTCCATAGAGGACATGTAGATGGCCAATAGACATATGAAAAAATGCTCAACCTCACTAATCATTTGAGAAATGCAAATTAAAACAATGAGGTATCACCTCACACCTGTCAGATTGGCTACCATCAGTAAATCAACAAACACATGCTGACAAGGATGTGGGGGGGACAAGAATGCTTGTATATTGCTGGTGGGAATCCAGACTACTACAGACATTATGGAAAACAGTATATAGTTTCCTCAAAAAAACTAGATATGGAACTGTAATTTTACCTAGTGATCCCACTTTTAGAAATATGTTCTAAGAATCTGGAAATACCAATCAGAAAGAATTTATGCACCTCTATGTTCATAGAGCTATTTACAGTTGCTAAGATCTAGAAACAGCTCACATGCCCATTAGCAGATGAGAGAAGAAAAAAAGGTTGGTACATTTACACAGTGGAATACCATGCAGCTTACAAAAGACAGATCTCTTTTCTTTTTTTCTTCTTCAGTTAATGTTATTTATTTTGGTGTTTGTTTTTACTGGAGCCTTGCTGTTTTTCTTTCACATATCCTATAAAGTGCTTCTTCAGAATTGTACAAATACTCAGTTTCTCATAAATATTTGCTATTGGACTGACTTTATTTCTTTTTCTAAATTTCAATTCTTTATTCTTTAAAGTATTGCATAAGTCTCCTTTTCCCCTCATTGACCTCTCCCTGGCCTTCTCCACCCCCAGTACATCCCATCACAACCCTCTGTGATGTGTCCATTGGTTATGCTCATATGCATGCACAAGTCCTTTGGTTGATCTCTTACCTTCTCACCCCCTGCCTTCCCTCATAGGTTGGACAATCTGCTCAATGCTTCTATGACTCTGGTACTATTTTTGTTCATCAGTTTATGATGTGCATTAGCCTTTTATTGTATAGGATATACACTGAGTGGCCAGATTATTATGTATTCAGAGATCATAATAATCTGGCCACTCAGTGTATGAATGTATTATATATTTTTATTTTTTATTTTGCAATATTTATTGTTGAAAGTATTACATATGTTTCTCTTTCCCCCCCCCTTTACCACTCCTAACCTGCCTCCACCCCGGGACCCAAGCCTTCACCACCCTTTTGTCGGTGTCCATGGGTTATGCATATATGCATACAAGTTCTTTGGTTGATCCCTTCCCACCAACCCACCCTCTCTGCTTTAAATGTATTATAAAATTGTACATTTTAAACCTAAAACATTTTGTTAACTGATGTCATCAAAATAAATTCAATAAGAGTTTAAATTAAAATAAAATAAAAGGAGTTTCCAGAGAAGTAACCTCCTGTCTCTACTGATATGGGTGAAATTAGAAAATGGAAGTGAGACTAAACTGATACCCACTTTAAACATTCATCTTTTTAACCTCATCCACTTATGTCCATCATTTTAATGGTTACAAATTCCCTCAAATTCCTGAGGATTCTTTGGTGCATATTAGTTTTATTTTTTGCTTTGTTCTTAGTTTCTCATGCTGTCTCTTCAGTTAAATGGACAATTATTTCTTATTTTTCCAGTCTCCCTTGGTTAGTCTATCAAATTACTTTTGAGCTCCCAAGACTTTGTTGATAGTTTATTATGTTGTCTTATTTCTTTCCTCTACATGTCCTTTTAAATATTTGTCATGTTTTCTACTTTGCTACCTATCTAATTGAGTTTGAAGAAGGCTGTTAAATACATATGTTCAGTGGAATCTAAAGAACAAAATAAACAAATGAACAAAACAGAAACAGATGATAGATACAGAGAACAAATTGATTGTTTCCAAAGGGGAAAGGAGTTGGGGTCTGGATGAAAAACCTGAAGGGATTAAGAAGTACAAATTGACAGTTATCAAACACTCATGGGGATGTAAAGTATAGTATATGAAATATCCTCTCTAATAAAAGAGAAGCATGCAAATTGACCGTACCTTTGCTACACTCACAAGCCACGCCCACCAGTCAATCAGGGCAAGAATGCAAATTAACCCAACCAAGAGGGCGACTAATTTGCATACCCAGGCCAGAGAAAAGACTGAAGAGAGTGTAGAAAGAAGCCAAGTGCTTCAGAAGGGAGCGAAGCTGTGGAGAAGCAAGCAAGTGGGGCGGTGCTGAAGGAAGGGAAGCAGGTGGGGCAGTGGAGACCAGAGCAGGAAGCCTTATTGCAGGAATCTTCCTGCAAGGGGCATCTAGTAGTCAATAATATTATACTAGCTATATGGTGCCAGATGGGTGCTGAAAATATTGGGGGGGTACACTTTGTAAACTATATGATTGACTAACCATTCTGCTACACATATAAAATTAATATAAACTAATAATTCAATATAAACTAATTTAAGAAAATGTATGTTTAGTTTGATATGTTTAAACTCAAACTGAATTTATAATACTTTCAAAATTTTAGCCATAGATTCACATTTGATACTCAGATGCCCATTTTCTTATTTTGTGTTTACTTTCAAAGATAGAGTATATGATGGGGAAATCTAAACTTTTTGCAGTATTATCCTATTTGGATGAATTTCTAAATATTCATTTATTCTCTTCAATACTCATTTATTTTATATTCACTGAGAGGCATTGATGGAGAGAAACCCAAATTATGGATAATCTGAATATAATTTATATTGAACTTTGATTTGGTTATGTAGCATTTGCCATAGGTTTGTGTGGAATGACAATTCACAAACTCAATAAAATATTGTACTAGCTCTCCAACCTGCATTTTTTGTCCATTTTCTTGCAGTGTCTTCAAGTTGTCCAGCACAGCATTCAATATTTAAATTGAAAGGATACCACAAGTCTGCTGAACAGCATATGATTGAAGGAAGCATTTTTTCCCCTTATTAGTTTACTTGTCCTTAGTAATTCTAGGACATACCCAGGGTTCTAATAAACACATATTGCTTGTTGCTTGTCACGTCTTTCTCTAGTCTGTTGCTCCAAGCTTCACTGATGGTCACATTTTCTATTCTTATAAATATATTTCTAGACTGTTGTATTTTTCTCCTCAAAATGCTTTCTTCCAAGCATGGACACAGGATCTCCTTCTTTATCTTACATCACAGCTAACACCAAGCTGTAATGTTTGCTGAAGACTCAAGAGTAACTGAATGTATGCTGAAACCGGTTTGGCTCAGTGGATAGAGCATCGGCCTGCAGACTGAAAGGTCCCAAGTTCAATTTCAGTCAAGGGCATGTACCTTGGTTGCGGGCACATCTCTAGTAGGGTGTGTGCAAGAGGCAGCTGATTGATGATTCTCTCTCATCAATGTTTCTAACTCTCTATTCCTCTCTCTACCTGTAAAAAAAATGAATAAAATATTAAAAAAAAGAGTAACTGAAAGTAATAGCAACGCAGTGTGATGTATAAGACAACTCTGCTACTAAACTCAGTTGTCCATATCCCATCACCGAGGGCTCTCTTCTTCATCTTCAGTTCAGTACACCGTTGTTGATGTCTGTTTTCTCCTTTTATATTTAGAGCTCCTTGTGGCTTTCTGCAAACATGTACTTCCTCTGGATTCAGCCAATGAAAACACGTGATTTGGTTTACAGTTTATAATTTTTCACCACTGTACTTAACTCCTCATTTTGAAATAGTACATATTAGGTTACTTGGCCAGTGTCCACATTAATTCCATTGTTGGTGTATAGGAATATAACTTCAATATCTTCTTGATCAAAAGATATCAAGGTGATGCCTTCCAGCACAAGGAAAGCATCTTCCCAAAGATAGATTTCAGTAACCGTTTTTCAGCATTAAATTAAATGTCACAAATATCAGGAAGCTCTTTAAATGGCACATTATTCCTAATGCATATCAAATAGACCCACCATTTAATAACTTTCATTCCTTTCTTATACATAACTTTCACATTGTCTTCATAATAATTTTAGATACTTTCATAGCACTTTATTAATATTATCTTCTGTAACCCTCATATAATTTGTGATGAAAAAACTTCTTTTTCTTCACAGTTTGTAAAGAAATAATTGGGATGCAGAGTAAATGAATAATTTATCTAAGGTTTCACAGCTATCAAGTCATGGAGTCAGGATTTAAACTCAGGCAGTTTCCCGGCCGGCATGGATCAGTGGTTGAGCATCAACCTAGGAACCAGGAGATCAGGATTCAATTCCCAGTTAGGGCACATGCCTGGGTTGTGGGCTCAGTCCCCAGTGTGGGGCATGCAGGATACATCAGATAAATGAGTCTCTCTCATCATTAATGTTTCTCTCTTTCCTCCTCTCCCTTCCACTCTGAAATCAATAAAATATATATTAAAAATAAAGATAAACTCAGGCATTTAAAGCCATGGCTCTGAACGACTTATACATGTTTTCACTCCCTACCCTAGAAAATCCTAATTTGATAGGTAAGCATATTCCAATGGGTAAGAAATTTAAACATAAAGATGTCAATTAAAGACTACTAGATCTTGAAGACCTCATGGACCAAGTATCTCAAGATTTCTAGGGCTCATCAGAACATGAAAGGAACCTCCCCAGGAAAAAAGACTAAAGGTTTTTACAGTTTGAGCTACTGTGATGCTTCTCCTAATATTTGACACTTCCAAACTTCAATGTCATCATTTGTAGGTAGTTAAATATAGTAGTGGGAAGAAGTAGAAATTGGAACAGAAATTTGAAATACTCTAGGGAGAAGAACATTTTTCTGTTGTTTATTTGATGATTTGTTTTGCTATGGAAGTCTTGGGAAGGTATGTCTACTATGTTGTAGCTCTTCTTTGTGGCTGATTGACCAGAGGCCTCAGAACATTTAAAGTCCTTGTAAGCTAATTCTTTCTGTGGCTTGTATGTAGAATTTCTAGGGATACCCAAATGGCTCTAACTATTGAACAGGGCACTGGTACTGGTAGCTTGTATGAAAAATATAAGCCTTTTAAAATCAAATATTGGAATGTAGGGATGATCATTAGATAATTGTTGCTCAGAACCATAGAGAATTTCAGGTAAAACTTTGAAGAAATGCAGAATAAAACTAGAAGTAATATATTTGCATGTTCAGCTTACCCTGTTGAACTGTTCATATTTTGCTTGTATGTTGATCTTAGGTTATGAATTGTCGAGATGGAGAGCTAATTCAACTTTTTTAAAAATGTGGCTTCATAAATTATTTAGTATATTTACCCAAATATTATATAGCTTAAAATGAGATTCAATTCTTTCAAGAATTCCTTGTATAACTCTCTTGTACATTTTGTAGAACTAAAATATGCACAATTAAATTAAACACAAGTGATTTCTAATGTCACCCTCAGTTGTTAATGCCACTCTGTGATGCTATCATTGTCCAGTAATATTAGCAGATAAAATGAAAATATAGACCCATATTAGCAAGGTTGTGCTGCTCTATAGATAACTAAAGTTTAATATTAGTAATATATATGAATATTTAAAAAATACACAAATAATTTAGAATGGATTATCTTTGTCGTATTGTAATAAAAGTAAATTCAAATACAACTCAATGATTCATTCAGTTGCAGTTTTCTAAAACATACAAGATCAAGATATAACACATTAGTTTTTTTTTTTTTTCTGCATTGAGCTAATTTTATTGCATTTGCTTTATAAAACATTAAGGCACATGCATTACTTTATGTATAATAATATTTATATACTATTACTGTGTTGTTATCATTCACCAAATGACTTGTATAACATGAAAAATCAGTTACCTCTGACAGGGGTAGAGAGTGTTTACCTTTCTCCACCTCTTTCCTAAGAGGCCTCTAAGACATATTTGATCAGTGATCCTATTACAATTGAAACTTTTTAAGTAATTTTCTTCTTGATTTTCTTGTTTGAGAGCACTTCTTAGTGGTAAGGAACTACAGTAGAATGATTGAATGTGAGAAAATATGTAAAAAATAAATAAATAAATAAATAAATAAATAAATAATAATAAAAAAAAAAAAGATACTGTTGAAAAATACATATTGAAAGATGACCAGTGTCCTACCTAAGTTCCTGTACTAGTGGGTCAGATTTCTGATATATTCTTCCAATAAGCCACATTAGTTTTTATATGCACTACTTTGTGTGTTTTTTTCTCCATTCACTCTATTAGGTTTTTATTTTTCTACCGTATTTTCTGGCGTATAAGACGACCCCTAATTTTACAGTTAAAACATAGGTTTAGGCCTATATTCACTGTATAAGACTACCCCCCACTTCAAAGAAAAGTCTTACTTTGCCGTCAAGATCTGCAGGTAATTTTTGTGCAATTTTGGTCTTTTGCCCCCGATTTTCGGTTGCCTTTTTTTCGTTTCAAAAGTCATCTTATACGCCGGAAAATACGGTATTTTACTGTATTTAATTAAACATTTTCTTCCTGGCATGTTCCTGTGTTTTATATCATGATTAAATCCTTGACTACTTTTGCATTCTTATTATGTACTTTTTTTTTTAAGGATCTAGCATTAACTTTTAGATCAGGAAAGGACCTAGAGCTCCAGTGTATTTCTGTAAAGTTGGTAATTTATACAAATTAGAACCAAAAGAGTCTCATAAGTAATATTTTCTACCAAAGATATAAACGAAGGGCTGATAGAGGACATTGTATTACTTTCATGATTTCTAGTAAAGCTAAAGTCTATTTTAATGTAATCAACTGAGTTTGCAAGACTATGATATTTGATTTTAAAAGCAACTACTCTATCATTTTGATGCTTTTCCTGTCTTAATTTGCAGCTTTTAGCATTATTCTTCTCACTTAAAAGTCAACTTAAATATTTCTCACACACATCTGGTCAGAAAATTCTTATACAAAGGTCTTTATTACTCCTTCATATTGCTAATATCCCAACCCCATATTTTGTCTTCCATAATTTGCAAATGTGTTCAAAGATTTATGAGCAATCGGCACATGGTAGTTTCTCTTGATACATTTAAATTCTGAGTAAAAACACATAGACTAGCTCATGTAAACAGGAATTGTGCTTGGCTCTGAGGAGAAATTGTATTGTCAACTCATTTTGGTACCCAGGAAAATGAACTAAAATGTCAGCTCTCCAATGTGATGCATGAAATGGCTTTTTAAAGTCAGTGCTATTTTATAGGAAAAACAAAAATGACTAATTGAGGAGAACTGAAGCCATACTGAACTAACTAACTCAGCCACATCTTGTTTTGTTATATATCTTTTCATTGTGTGCAAATGTATACAATTGTATCAGAGTTGTGGGAATGTATGAAATAGAAACCAATCCAAAGCTATTTGAGCTGTCTATCCATTTCTCATTTATCCTAGCATACTTGTTTTTTTAAAAAAACATATAAATTTTGTCTACTAAGTCCCATAACAGTAATACAGTGTTCTTCCTATAGCTTCTGTGTTTGCATGTTACAGTACATGTCCAGCAACATACAAAGGCTAATTGCAGATTTAGCCTCATTTAAAATTTCACAGAGAAGAGTGTCTGACTGGCCCACCTTTAGCCATGTATCTAGATACAATCTGATCTCTGGCCAAGGCAATAGGTACCCATCTGTGTGAACTGGAGAAAAATAAATCATGTGCTTGTTGACTGGCTGAACCCCTGAAGAGTAGTATCTAGTTAGTAAATTATTTTTTTAAAAAAAATAGAGATATGACTTTGATATAGTTATTCTTCTAATTAACAATCTCTTCTTATTGATGTTGATGAAATTTTTATCTAGAGTAGTCTATCTTCCAGATTTCTCTATGCTGCTTTGATTTTCCTTGTTTAGCATGCGTTTCTCATTCAATGCTTTTGCTTCTTTCACTGGTATGGTGGCTCTTTCATGGAAGGAATCCCAACTGATATGCAAAGGACCCAATTCAAAATGGCTTGAAAATTTTGGACATTTATTATCTTACATAATAGGGTGAGCCAACACAAAGGATGGTTGTCACATCAGAATCATCTAAATCAAGTGTTTTACCCAGTAATTACAAGTAGATATAGTTATCAGCATATTTACAAGGAAAATATACTGTCACCTGCCTTCTTTATTTTTTTTAATATATTTTATTGATTTCTTACAGAGAGTAAGAGAGAGGGATAGAGAGTTAGATAGATCGATGAGAGAGAACCATCGATCAGCTGCCTCTTGCACACCCCCTACTGGGGATGTGCCCGCAACCAAGGTACATGCCCTTGACCGGAATCAAACCTAGGACCTTTCAGTCCCCAGGCTGACACTCTATCCACTGAGCCAAACCGGTTTTGGCTGCCTTCTTTATTTAGAAGCATCCTCTCAGCAAGGGAGAAAAGATAGTTCAGCTGTTTTAATTCCTCCCCCGAACAGAGCCTAAATTTTTATTTTTCCTAAATTTTTATTTTTCCTAATCCTCATCCTCCTTTACCTCCACCTTACTCCCCTTCACCTCCATCTTACTCCCCCTTCTTTCTTCTTAGTATTGATATTTGTCCCTAGACTTGTTTCCCATGTTTTCAAAATGGTTGCCACAGACCCAAGCATCACACACAGACAACAGAGTAGAGCCAGAATGCAAAGGAGACTATTTTTAGGAGCTCCCTGAGCAGATTTTCCTTTGTGTTTCATTTGTTAAAAATATATCATATGTCCATTTCTAAACTAATGACTGATAAGGAGAAGTAATTACCTCAATCAAAATGGACTGATAAAGATTCACCCTTGATAATAAGGATAGGCATAGATTCTCTTCCAGAAGAAGTTGATGATACTTGAACAAATTCTGGTTCTCATTGAAGAAGAAATTTGGTGGAGTTTCTTGGTGTACTGCCAAAATTGTCAGTTATAGTCCTGCTACCTACAAATACAACAGTTGAGCCTAGTTCTGGACAACAGCTAGAATGGCTAAAAAGCAGGATAATTTGTAAGTTGTTGCTACGAGTTTGGACAATGACTGTTTCTAATGTTACTGACAATTTTGCTTTTGTCCTTTCTACTACAAGATATCATTTAGCACAGAAACTACGTTTCTTATAATTAGTACTTTAAAATTTAATTCAGGATCTTATAGTGTTCTTAGTAAAATAGCTTTTGCATAGGACTACTATCTGTGACAATAGAGAAGAAAGAGCTTATTTTTTTAATTCAGGGACCATTATTAGAATGTATGACAATCACCACAATAGCTTATTAAAGTGGGATTTCTTAGCCCTGACTTTAGAAACTCTGGCAGTTTAACTTAAGAATCTGCATGTTTAGTAGGCATCCCTGGAAAATCTAGAATGCCCATATTCCTTAGGTCACTTTTGAGAAACACTATTAATGGGCTTGGAATCAGAAACTGAATCTTCCAGGCCTGAGTGCTGCCTGGAATACTAACAGGTTCCTCACAAGTAAGACCCTTTGCTTCTGATGTTGTTTATCTTCCATTACAAATATTATCTGTAAACACATTATTCCCTAGGTTCGTGGTCAGCAAACTGTGGCTTGCAAGCCACATGAGGCTCTTTGGCCCTTTAAGTGTAGCTCTTTCACAAAATACCATGGCCTGGGCAAGTATATTTTGAAGAAGTGGAATTAGAAGAAGTTTAAAAAATTTGGCTCTCAAAAGAAATTTCAATCGTTGTCCTGTTGATATTTGGCTCTGTTGACTAATGAGTTTGCCGACCACTACCCTAGGTCATTCCTCCTCAGCAGGCTCATTGTAGGTACTTTTTAAGTCAAATATGCAATGCATTATAGGGTTATTAAAATAGTCACATTTACATTATAATTATTTCTCAGGACTTTTAAATATAGATATGGGGGCTCCTCCCTCCTGTATTATGCATCCCTCTTTTAGATTGAGAAAGAATATGGTGAGGAAATAGTTTCTAGCCATCAAATTTTGGGCAGAAGGGAGAAGGAGAGAGAGAGAGAGAGAAACATCAATGATGAAAAAGAATCATTGATCAACTGCCTCCTGCACACCTTTTATTGGGGATTGAGCCAGCAACCCTTGCATATGCCCTGACCAGGAATCAAACTAGTAACTTCTTGGTTCCTTGGTAGATGCTCAACTGCTGAGCCAAACCTGGCTGGGCTGAAGTATATTTTCATTATTTTTGCTTTGCCATGACTAGAACCACATGTAGCCACCTTTCATGTAGACAGAGTATATAACTGACAATAACTTGATCTTTTGAAGACATCAAAACACCTTTGTTCACCTTTCTCAATTTTGAGCTTAAATCACATCACCTTTAAAAAGTTGAGTCTCCTTTGATCAATTAATGGGTGCTCATGCCCAGAGAACCTCTGTGATACTCCTTGTTCCCTTTCCTTACCAACTTCCTAGCACACCCACATCTTTTACTATACTTAGTGTGTATATTATTAATTTGGCATGTACTGTAGTTCCCTGGAGATACTATGTTTGTGTGTATCAATTTTGATGAGCACATTGCTTTGGAAATTATTTAACTGAAATAAGAAATGAATATGACCACATCTACCTGTCTTACATAATATACATAACTAGTGGATGGCCTAATAGGTCCCTGACAGCAAGTCATACATTTCCTAGAAAAATCTAAGAAACTTAAAATCTCTATGCATAATAAAGTATTATCTGTCAACTAATTAAATTATAACTGGCATATATATATATATATATATATATATATATATATATACACACACACACACACACACACACACACACACACACACACACACACTAGAGGCTTGGTGCATAGATTCATGCACTGGTGGGGTCGGTTGGCCTGATCTGCACCCTCTCACAATCCTGGACCCCTTGCGGGATGTCAGACTGCCAATTTCGGCCCTATCCCCTCAGGCCAGACTGAGGGGCCCCACAGGTGCACAAAGCTGTGCACCAAGCCTTTAATATGCATATATCTCTTCCCACCCCCGCCTTCCTTCCCTCTGAGATTCATCAGTCTGTTCCATGTTTCCATGCCTGTTCATTGAGTGTCTGCCCCTGGTGGTCAGTGTGCATCATAGTTACTAGTTGAATGGTCGAATGGTTGGACACTTAGCATATTAGGCATATATATATATATATATATATATATATATATATATACATATATATATACACACACACAATACACATATAATGTTTATATATCTATATATTCATAAATTTGCATATATATGTACACACACATACTACATACACATTATATACTGAGTGCCCAGATTAATATCTGAACACATAATAATCTGGCCACTGAGTGCATATCTTATATAATAAAAGGCTAATATGCAAATTGTCCCCTCTACTAGGAGTTTGACCAGTTGGAAGGCCAGCCAACCACCCATGTCCCATCCCCCTGGCCAAGCTGGCCAGACCCCCCACCCACGCATGAATTCATACACTTGGCTATATATATATATATCCTATCTAATAAAAGAGTAATATGAAAATTGACCATCACTTCAAGACACAAGATGGCTGCCCCCATGTGGACACAAGATGGCTTCCACAAGATGGCTGGCAGGAGAGGGCAATTGTGGGCAGTTGGGGGTGACCAGGCTGGCAGAGGAGGGCAGTTGGGGGAGACCAGGCCATCAAGAGCGGACAATTGGGGGGGCCAGGCCTGCAGGGGAGGGCAATTCGGAGCACTGAGGCCTGCAGGGAAGGGCAGTTTGGGGGAACTCAGGCCTGCAGGGAAGAGCAGTTGGGAGCCAGTAGTACTCGATTGTGTGAGGGATGTCTGACCACTTGGGCAGTCAGACATCCCTCAAGGGGTCCCAGGTTGGAGAGGGTGTGGGGCACCAGGCCTCTAGTATACACACACACACACACACACACACACACATCATATTTTCCGACGTATAAGACGACCCCCTAATTTTACAGTTAAAACATAGATTTAGGCCTATATTCGCTGTATAAGACTACCCCCCACTTCCGAGGCAACACCAGTTCTTTTTTTAATAGACCGCTACATGACATACTGCTTTTAAAGTACATAAAAAGTGCTATTACGAAGAAATATAAATTCATGTAAAACATCCCTAAGCTAGTTTCATTTTGTAATCGCATACTAGTATACACCATAAAAATGGCTATTACCTGTATAATTATTGTTATATATTTATAATGATTTGATATTGAAAACTAAAATGTCTTCATCTTTTACATTAGAAATTACTGGTTCCTAGTAACATCATTCTCCTTGAATTTTTTAAATTAAATACTAGGTGATATATATTTTAGTCCTTACTTTCTGTATGCTGTAATATGTATTCTAAGAGGTGGATGTTGCCACTGAGAATAGGGATACAAAATACAAGGAGTAAGAAAACAGGACCTGTCTCTGGCCTGTGTGGCTCGGGTGGCTCACTGGACCAATGAGTCCAGGTTTAATTCCTGGTCAAGGGCATGTACCTAGGTTGCAAATCCAATACTGGCCTGAGTTGGGGCATGTGCAGGAAACAACTGGTCAATGTGTCTCTCACATCAATGTTCCTCTCTCTCTCTTCCCTGCCTCCTACTCTCTCTAAAAGAAAAGTATTACCATATATCACTTATATGTGAAATCTAATGTACAAAATAAACTAGCAAACAAAATAGAATATGAGGCATGAATACATGGAACAGAGTGATAGGTGTCAGAAGTGAGAACTGGATAAAAGAAGGTAAAGAGATTAGTCAAAAAAAACATACATGCATAACCCATAGACACAGAGGACAGTGTGGTAATGGCCAGAGGGAAGGGGAGGTTGTGAGGGCAGGGGCTGGGTGGAGGCATGTAAGAATTGGGGGGTGGGGGTGGAATAAGGACATCTGTAATAGTGTCAAATAAATTTTTATAAAAAGAAAGCAGGAGCAGGACAATAGCAGACATTCCTGAGGACAAAAAACATAAAACAAATAAATAAACAAACAAAAAAGAGAAACAAAGACCTGCAAAGGACGGACAACAGATAGCTGTATTTAGGTTTGTGTGTCCACATATTTTTTTTTTTTTGTGTGTGTGTGTGTGTGTGTGTGTGTGTGTGTGTTGCTTGTTCATGCTTGCTTATTCTCTGCTTCCAAATAATTTGGGAGAAAAAGCAAAGGGGAGAAAACTAGCCTATGCTAAGTCCCTTCCTATTGTATTCCAGGCACCACTTCTTTTTCTTTTTTTTTTTTTTTTTAAGAATTTATATTTATTGTTAAAAGTATTACGGTTGTCCCATTTTTCTATTTAATTACTCAAAATCTTTTTGAAGTTAGCTTCATTCCTCACCTTTATTTTTTAAGTAAGTATGCTCAATTGCAGGTGACTGAGCAAATTCAAACACCGAATTAGTGAATAAAATGGCTTTCAAAATCAAGACAGACTGACTGCAAACCCATATTTGTTCCCTGTAGAGAAGTGCCTCTTGAATCTGTATCACATGTACTATGGAATTCAAGATGATGTATGATAATGTCCCAGAACCACTAAGTATTTAGCAGAGCTGAGATTCCAAGTTTATACTGCTTCAGATTTTCTATCAAGTGCAACACTAGTACATTTTGTTGAGAGGGGAATTTTTTTAGTTAAACTTACTGTTAGCTTTGAAGAAATTTACTTGGGGGTCAATATAATGGCTATATTGACAGAATGCTGTACTCTACCCCAATCAAAGACAAATATTAGGACTTCATTTGTGCATGCATGCTGAAAATTCACTTTTCACCTGCATCATGCTACCCAGAGTCCAGAAAGGGCTGGAGGAAGGGGCTACTGCCATCTTTGTCAGGTTAGTTTGCACTCTCCTGATTGTCTGGTGGGCATCATAAATTAATGGTCAATTTGCATGTTTCTCTTTTATTAGTGTAGATAGGGACTCTAATAGCACTAAGATTAGGATAATTAGACTTAATAACTAAAATATAAAATTTACAAACTGTTGCAGAATTAATAAGTTGTCAAACCATATATAGTGTCTAAAATGAGATAAGCTCTTCCTAAGGAGCCTAGGACTTATTTTGTAATGCCTCTAAACCTCATTTTTCTTCTTAATAAAATGGACATCCTATATAATAAAAGGCTAATATGCAAATAGAATGAATGACAGAACAAAAGAACAACCGAACAACTGGTTGCTATGATGTGCACTGACCCTCAGGGGGCATGCATGAAATATGGTGGGCATTGGTAGCAGGGGGCAGAGTGCAGAAAATAGCAGGCATAAGCCATGGTAGGATGGTGGAACAGGTGAGCAGGGGCACCAGATGAAGTTAGGGTGCCAGTTGCTGTCATCAGGGCAAACTTCTGGTGGTTACTAAAAATTATTTGATCCTGTGTATTGCAGTTCCACCCAGCTCACACACTCAATGCCAGCACCAGATCTACTGCTCACACACGCTGCTGATGCCAGGCTCTGGCCCTGATCACTTGGTGCTGGCAGTGGGTGTGGAGTGGCAGCTACCAGCCCTAATCACCCCTGAGGGTTTCTCCACCTCCTCCTGTTCCTGAGGGGCAATCAGAACAGAAACTGACACTTGTACCCACTGCTCACCCTGTCCCCAATAACTCTGCACCATCAGTGTGTACAAGAGGAGCCAGAACAGGAGCATGGGAGCAGTGGCAGTGGGCTCAGGGCTTCTGGCAGACAGGGGACCAGGGGCTGTAGCAGGAGGGGCCAGGCAGGGGTTCAGAGGATGGGCTGAGATCTGCCCCTGTGCCCACTGTAGCCTTGCAGCGCACAGTTCCTTTAGATGTGCATGAATTCATGCACTGGGCCCCTAGTATGATATATTTCACAAAGTGTTTTTGAGTGAGTATTTGGTTGAGTATTAAATATGGTAGTAATTAAAGTTGATATTTGAACAAGAACTTCCTACCATGGCTCATTTTACATAATTATGTACAACTAAGAAGGGTTAAATAGCTTGTGTACTTCATATAGCTAAGAAACTTGAAGCAGGAGTCAAACCTGGGCTGTCTGATTCAAGAGCATGTGTATTTGACTGCTGTATTGCACTTCTTGCTATGACCAATCAATAAATGGATGAAAAGTATTCAGTACATAATGTTCCTGAAGATATTATCATGAAAACATTTTAAAATATGATTTCTGGGAATAAAAACTATCTTCTTTTTAAAGCAATGGAAAAATTCATTGAAAAATACAATAAGAAACCATCCCTTTAATTTATTTGTCTCAATCCATATCAAAGAAGAAAGGTCAATTTCCCTTGATTTGTACTTAGTGAATGGATTGCTTCCTTTTCTAAATTCACTGAAAGCATTTGTTCTAAATATTGCTGCATGTTGAATTCAATTCTCCTGCTACATTTTTTCTACTTTAAAAGTTAGAAAGCTTTTTATCTCTAGAATTAATGCTTTATGAAAGCATCATGATTTCATAAAGATGACCAATAATGAACTTACAGTAATGTTTGGTAGTTGTTTTGTGCCCTAAAATTTTATCAGTGAAGACCTGGACCTTGGACTTATTGAAGAAAATGAGTGTTCCTTTAATAACTTGGTTATCTAGTTCTACTTAAATTTCTTCTAAGCTCTGGAATTTGATGATTGCTCTCCCTGAGTAACAATAGATAAGTCAAATAAGAATTAAAGACTCCTCATTATATCTTCTATTACATAGAACTTTATTTTTTTATACATCTGATCTAGTACTTTCCTGTTCATTTTTTTTTTTTTTGCTTAATATATATTTTCCTTTTATCATGTCGCTCTGGGTTGCCTAATTTCTTTGTATGCTTTATATTTTTAGTATGATTTTTACAACGTCTTTACAGTAGTCTTTCATTTAAAGAGAAATACCACATGGCCTCACTCATTTATGGACATTAAAAAACATTATAAACTGACAAACCAAAAGATAGATATAAAGCCAGTAAAGCAACAAGCAGACTGTAAAATTACAGCGGGGAGAGTAGGGAGATCTGGGGGAGATAAGAGATCAACCGAAGGACTTGTATACATGCATATAAGTACAACTAATGGACACAAAACTCTGGGGAGGGAGGGTATGTATGAGGGGGGCAATGTTAAAATATGTACACAGATAATAATTTAATAAATAAAAAAGTAGAAAAAAAATAAAGTTAGGACATTGTCCCCAGTATTGAAACAATTATTTCATGAGGCAAAGGAGTCATGTTATTCAGGGAGTGAAAATTAGTGAAATTGCAACATTTATATCTTCGTGTTTTCACTGATATATGTTAAAGGAAAATACCCCGTATTCATAAAAGAATAGGTAAGACAGCATGCATTTTAACAAAAATTTATTAATAGTAAACACATATATGCAAAAATTATTATCATTAATTCATTTGGAAAAACAAGTAAAACTATAGCATGACAAACTTATTAAAAGAGCTAAAATTAAAAACAATTAAACAAATCAAGAATGTCCTAAGATGTGAAGAAAGGGAACCCTTATACACTGCTGGTTAAAATGCAAAAAGAATAAAATCAGTTTAAATGACAATATGGGTGCCCTAACTGGTTTGGCTCAGTGGATAGAGCATAGGATTGCAGACTGAAGGGTCCCAGGTTTCTTTCTGGTCAAGGGCATTTTCCAGGGATGCAGGCTCAATCCCTAGTATGGGGTGTGCAGGAGGCAATGATTCTCTCTCATCACTGAAGTTTCTATCTCTCTCTCCTTCTCCCTGTCTGAAATCAATAAAATATATTTAAAAATAAAAAATTACAATATAGGAGTTTCTCCAAAATTTAAACACTAACTTACCCTGTGACTCAGATGCTGCATTCTAACTTACTGAGAAAAGAAAAGAAACATAGCTAGAAATAACACATGTCCAGAAACAAACTAGTAGTGGTATAATTGAATATAATATTACTCACACAAAAAAAGGATGAACTACTCAGATAATAGCATTGAGAAATTTAAAAGGAGTAATGAAACAAGCATTTCATAAATGCAACCATGTAAATTCTAGAAAATGAAAAGTTATTAATTTTAAGGGAAAGTAAATGAGTGGTTATCTGGAGGGATAGAAGGAAAGAGAAAAAATGATAAAAATATGGAAACAAACAGTAACAGATATGGTCATTATTATTATTGTGATCATAATTTCATGGGTTCATAAAAGTTATCAAATGTTATACTGTATGTATGAACAGTTTGCTTCAATATGAATTATAGTTTTATAAAGCTTTGGAAATGGTTCTACACTTAACAAAATCTGTGCATCCCAATATTTTATGAAAATGCTATATTGAACACACCATTGCTCTCCTCATGCCATCTGAGGGTCAGTGTTGGCTCAGTAGAAGCCAATATTGGTGAGCAATGAAGGACATTGAAATCCAGTTCAGTAGGAATTCTGACTGGATCACAAAAGCAGAAACCTAGGACTAAACTTTTATATCTTTGTGCTCCTGCCTCTACACTATCAGCCTTGAGAAGAATATCACTGAGGAACTACAAAATTCAAAAAAGGGTACAGTGGAGAATGGAGTAAGCTTCCCTGAGCACACTGGGTTAGTGGCTGGTATACCCTGAAGTGGTAGAGTAAAAATGCCTTCAGCCATAGAAACTGGCAGGATCATAAATTCCAATCAGATAGATGGCTCCTCAGAGTTCACTTTATTGTCATTACAGTAAAAGAGACAATAGCACATTCCCTAAAATCTAAGCATTTATACAGTGTGAACTCTCCAATGTCAAAAGGGCACAGATTTATGGCTAAATGATTTCTCACGTTCACTACATGCTTAAAGCCTTTAAACAGTGTAAACTCTCTGACAATAAAGCAGGACAGTGCTAGTGGTAAAATATTTCCCACATTTATTGCACTCATAAGGCTTTTCTCCTGTGTAAAATCTCTGATGATAATGGAGGCCATAGATTCTGGTAAAATACTTCCCACATTCACAGCACATGAAACACTTTCTCCCAGTATAAATGCTCTGGTCCTGAACTAGTGTGTGGTTGCAGTCAATGGCTTTCTTACATTCTTTTCTGGTGTAATAATTTTTTTTCTTCTCTGAAAAGTCATCCTTGACTTTGGGATTTAATTATCAACAAAAAAATCATGGATTTACATACATGCAGTAAAAATTAAACATTAATAGTAACCCTATAAACATTTCTTCTATTTAAAAGTTAAAGGTGAAAAAACAAACAGTATGTCAGCATAGGTAAACATCTAAACTGCTGCCTCACATAACAATTTCAAAACTACAACTAAAAGACAAAATGAACATCATCCAGAACCACTGGAAAGCTGGCTGAGTGGAAATTCTACAACCAAAAGGAAAGAGGAGAGCACACGGAGAATCAGAGGAGCTGCAAAAGGCTTAGGTACGAAGACACGTGTGCGGGTGGCTGATTGCCTGGCTGGCTTTCTTTAGTGAGAATGAGACAAACGATCCTGACTGCTGAACCTCAGTATCCACTGTACTGAACTCCAGTTCCAGGCAAAAATATTAGAATCCAGATTCATTGAGGGGGAGAAACTAGGCTGTCTGGCAATGGGTAGAACTTGAGGGCAGCTTACTTTTAGAGGTGCTTGCAGCAATTACAGAGGGACACTGAGATCCAGGGGCCTTATAGGGCAGGGCTGATGGGAAGCCAACACTCTCTGCTCAGCCTTGAGACTCTGCCCCATCCAAGCTGAGCACAGAGGCTTTTGCAATTTTGCAAGTCTTATCTCATAAGACAGTCTCCAATACAGAAGTTCTCCCAGCAAAGACACAGCTGATCCTCACAGCCAATTGGTCTGGAGATCAATTCCTACCAGTGATACCAACAACAATCAAGACTTAACTACAACAAGGTTGTACACACTGTCCAAAAAGGGGTGCACCAAGAATATCCACCTCAGGTAACTGGAGAGGCTGAGCCACTGGGCCATATAGGACACCAAGCACACAAATCTACCCTACCAACTCATGGAAGGAGTGAAAATGTGGAGACAAAGAAACAGATCACAAATGAAAGAAGCGAAGGAAAACAAATGACTGGATATAGAGTTCAAAACCACGGTTATAAGGTTTTTCAAGAATTTCCTAGAAAAGGCCGATAAATTTAGCAAGACTCTCAAGGATATGAAAAAGGACCAACTAGAAATTAAACATGCACTGACTGAAATAAAAATATTATACAATGACCCAACAGCAGACTAGAAGAATGCAAGAATTAAGTCAAAGATTTGAAATACAAAGAAGCAAAAAACACCCAACTGGAAAAACAAAAAGAAAAAAGAATCCAAGAAGTTGAAGATGGTGTAAGAAGCCTCTGGGACAACTTCAAGATTACCAACAGCAGAATAATGGGGGTGCCAGAGGAAGAGAAAGAGCAAGATATTAAAAACCTATTTGAAGAAGTAATGACTGAAACTTCCCCCATCTGGTGAAAGAAATAGACTTACAAGTCCAGGAAGCGCAGAGAACTCCAAACAAAAGGAATCCAAAGAGGACCACACCAAGACACAGCATCATTAAAATGCTAAGAGCAAAAGACAAAGAATTTTAAAAGCAGCAAGAGTAAAACAGTTAATTACCTACAAGGGAGCACCCATATGATTGTCAGCTGATTTCTCAACAGAAACAATTCTCAACAGAAACAATCCAGGCCAGATGGAAGTGGCAAGAAATATTCAAAGTGATGAATAGCAAGAACTTACAACCGCCGAAGCCGGTTTGGCTCAGCAGTAGGACGTCGGTCTGAGGACTGAAAGGTCCCAGGTTTGATTCCGGTCAAGGGCTTGTAAATTGGTTGCGGGCACATCCCCGGTAGGAGGTGTGTAAGAGGCAGCTGGTCGATGTTTCTCTCTCATCGACATTTCTAGCTCTCTATCTCTCTCCCTTACTCTCTGTAAAAAAAATCAATAAAATATATTTTTAAAAAAGAACTTACAACCAAGATTACTCTACACAGCAAAGCTATCATTTGGAATTGAATGTCAGATGAAGAGCTTCACAGGTAAGAAAAAGCTAAAGGAGTTCATCACCACCAAACCAGTATTATATGAAATGCTGAAATGTATTGAAGAAGATGAAGAAGAAAAAGGTAATGATAAAAATTATGAGCAACAAATACATATCTATCAAAAAGTGAACTCAAAAATCAAATGAATAAAAAAACCTCATGAACAGAACAGACTAGTGAATGTAATAGAAACAGAGGCATAGAAAGGGAGTGAAATGAAAATTTCCAGGGAGAAAGGAGTGTGAGGGGTGTGGGAAGAGACTGGACAAAAATCATATACCTGTGGATGAGGACAATGGGGGAGAGGCAAGGGCAGAGGGTGGGGTGGGACCAGGTCGTGGAGAGCTATGGGAGGAAAAATAGAAATAATTGTAATAATCTGAATAATAAAGATTTATTAAATTTAAAAAAAGTTAAAGCTAATATACTGAAATAGCAACCAAAATTTGAAAAACATCAAAACTAAGACATTTTAACAAGAGAGTAAAAAAAAAACAATCACCCTAGCTGGTTTGGTTCTGTGGATAGAGGGTTGGCCTAAGGGGGGAGGGGGAGTTCAATTACAGTCAAGGGATGTGGGCTTGATCCCCATTAAGGGCTGTGCAGGAGATAGCCAATCAATGATTCTCGCTCATCATTTATGTTTCTCTCTCTCACCTCCTCTCTGAAATTATATATATATGTGTGTATGTGTGTGTGTGTATGTATGTGTATATATATGTATGTGTGTATATATATGTGTATATGTATGTGTATATATATGTATGTGTGTATATTTGTGTGTGTGTATGTGTAAAAGAGTTAAAAATCTAAAACTTAACAGAAATTATTTTTAAGATTCCTGTCGAAATCAAAATAGAAACTCCAGTACCCAACAAGTGGCACAATAGTCATAGGAGTGGTCTAAGACACTAGACAAGCTCCTGGCATAGGGGAATTGTACTACTGGCTTTTCTTTGTACAATGATTAACTTTACAATATGTCAAAATTGCTTTCTACCCTCCTTTAACTGTGTGCTCCTAAAATTCTCAGGATCCACATGGTTATCATTCCTATTACATTTCCACAGCACCTGCTACCTTATAATTTACTCTAGTATAGATTTTTTTTGTGATTTCCTGGATATGCCTTCAATAAAGACTTTGAACAAACTTTCCTGAGGACATATTTCTTTATGTACTGACTAGAGGCCCGTTGCAGGAAAATTCCTGCAATAAGGCTTCCTGCTGTGGTCACTGCCCTGCCTGCTTCTCTCCCTTCTCCCTTCTCCCCCTGCTAGCCTGCTTCCTACCCTTCTCCCCGCCCCACTTGCTTCCTTCTCCGCAGCTTTGCTGCCTTCTGCAGTGCTTGGCTTCTTTCTACTCTGTCTTCAGTCTTTTCTCTGGCCTATATATGCAAATTAACCACCATTTTGGTTGGGGTAATTTGCATACCCACCCTGATTGGCTTGTGAGAGTGGCTTGTGGGTATAGTGAAGGTATGGTCAATTTGCATGTTTCTCTTTTATTAGATAGGATTATAAAACAGACCTAGGTGAGCTTCTGAAGCAGATGAAATAATTAGTAAATGATTGTTAAAGCAATCAAACATGGTGCCATGGCATGCCTTGCACTCTTGAAATTTTCTGCTCACACCTTACTATGTCTTTCTCACCTCACCATTTTTTCCTTAGCATTCTCATGAATGAAAATGACTCACACTTTGTAGAAACAAGAATTTACTTGTAGCTGAGATTCCAGGATAGACAAGGGCTCAAGGTAATTCATTCATCTCTGAAAACTAGGTGTCCTTTATTTATCATCAGTGTCCCTTATTTACCATTTGTTAAGACTTACCAGTTCTCAGGTTTAATAGAGCCTTTTGTCTCCTAGCTATTTACCAGTAAGTACTACTTTACTAATTGTATGACTTTATTAATAATCATGAATTCCTTTCTATGGTTTGTTGCTCATTCCGTAACATTTTCCTGAAATAATCTCCAGCCCCCATGCAAACACTTGGTCACAGCATTTACAGGTGACATGATAATTTTTTCCCCAGTGAGGATATTTGATCATTGAATCCAAAGCATTTATCTTAGTTTCAGATATCAACTTTCCACACCTTCATGGACGCAAACATTGTAACCATGTTGGTACCAAGTGTAAATTTCGTATGTAACCACTATCCCCAGGTCTGTGCCATGTTCTTAGAGAAAATAGACCCTATTCCAGAATATTCAGTAAGAAATATCTTATAGAAAAATAATTATTTTCTACAGTTTGAACACAAATATAGAGAGTCACATGGGATATATTCTACAGAACTAAAAGGTATAGTGCCACTGCATCCACTTGCTTAAGAACTGCCTAATACCACTCCTCCATGTTTCCACTTCACCTGCCTGGTGTACTCTTGCTCTCATCACGACATGAACACACAGGGCCTCCTGATGTTAATTCTAAGAGCTTTGCTCCCCATGAAGTGAAGAGCATGAAAACAGTATGTTTTACTCATTTTTTAGTGAACCTTAGTGTCTTTATAGCAATTGTTGGATATGCATATTTGAGCTTTTCATAACTTGAGCTAAAAGTGGAATCTGGAGTATTTTACTAACATGTCTTTGATGAAGGTAGGAGCTAAGACTTCCTCTGAATTTAGTGAAAGAAGACACACTTCATAAAACATGCCAATAAAATATTATAAAATACAAATAGCAAGATAAACAGACATGTAAAGATTCTCAAATCTAGCCCTAACCAGTTCTGTTCAGTGGATAGAGCATTGGCCTGCGGACTGAAGTATCCCAGGTTCAATGCAGGTCAAGGGCATGTACCTAGGAGGCAGCTGATGGATGTTTCTCTCTCATCGATGTTTCTGAACTCTATATCTCTCTCCCTTCCTCTCTGTAAAACAACAATAAAATATATTCTTAAAGAAGATTCTCAAAGCTAAAGGATGGAGATGATTAGAATCCAATGAGTGCAGATTGAACTGTGCCTGCAACTAACCTGATACTCAATCTGTGCTTAGCTCTTACCATGGTTATTATTCTCTTTAAAGTGGTCTACATTTAGTATTTGTTATATCAATTGTATCCTCAAAAGTATATTTCTATCAGTTCTCTAGCTGAGAAAACCAGTTTTACTTGACACAAATAATAGGTTACCATGAAAATGTAATGGCATCAAAATAATGCTCTAAAGTCCAAGAGAGCTCACAAGGCCTGCTCAGGGGCTGCTTCCTCAATTGAAATGGGAAAGTTGTAACACTTAGAAGGGCTTTAGACATTGAAAACTAACTTAAGACATTCTCCTGACAGCAGTGAGGCAGGAACAAAAATAGGGAAGAAGTCAGTTTTTGGAGGGTGTCCATGCATGCCACCTGATGCCTTTTAAATGAATTGTGTTGTTTATGAAGATACCTGGAGAGCACTGATGGCGAATGTCCCTTCAGTGATACTCCTGACCCACACTCTTCTCTTAGAAAATCCCGTTACACAGGATTCTGCTGACTGGCTGTGGAGATATTGACCCAACCCAGTTTGGCCAAAGGGCTCCTGTCTCAGGGAATCTGGAGTAAGGATCTTAGTTGTTGCCTGATTGTGAGGAGCACTGGAGTTATGGTTTGTGTTCAAAGATCCCTGGTGCAGATACAAGGAGAATGGAAAGGATTATGTGAGTCTAGAATATGTTTAGGGCTGCAGAAAATACATGTTCACATTCAGTCAGTCTGGACAGATAGGACTGAATCATGTGGGCTATGGGTCTCTTGCATGGAGGAGAGGTAAGCACTTGACCAAGGAGACCAAGATCCTATAGATCTCTTGCATCACTTCCAAATAGGAAGTCCCAGGGTAAATGTCCATCTGTCCTCATTTCTGCAGAGTGAATGTCAAAACCACGTAACAACAATACCTAAAGAGTCAAACTGAGACATCACATTCACCACAGTTGGTGATATCAGAGCCCAGCAAGGATATTTGTAAAGTTTTCTAGCATCACACCCAAATACATGTATCTCTTAATCTCATCAAATAGCTATGTCCTCAAAGGTCAAACAAATGTCAGCTGGGTGCCTCAGTACAGCCACTGCCATCAGACTCTGTGGACAGGGTGGGAGCTGTGGGTAACATAGGTATTGTGGTTCCTTATCTTATGCAGGCCCTGGCACCATTCACTGGGGTGGCATTAGGGAGCCTCACACCCACATCTGTGTTGGAGAGACCAGACTCAGGCTTTTTTTCACCCAATTCAATGACCAAAAGCTCCTAACTGGGTCTACTGTAATCTTATTTGCATTTACTTTAGGTAATTTCTCCCCACCTCCATTTTGGTATCTCTTAAAGTTTAACTTTAAAACGTAAGCATACCTTTATGTTTTCTACAGATGTTTATTTTTTCCCCTCTAGGGGTCTTATCTAAATATGCCTAAATACTTACTTAAATGCCAGAAATGAACTCAGCATTTTATATTATTTTGAAGAGGTAGGTGTGTGTGTGCGCATGCGTGCATGTGCGTGTGCGTGTGCGTGTGTGTGTGTGTGTGTGTGTGTGTGTGTGTGTTTAAGAGCTGCTATTCATGATACCACACTGCCTATCCATGCTTTCATTTTTACTTTTTTTTATCTTGAATGTGCTTTCCTAGTATTTATAGTATGTATCTGCTTCTCGGATTTCATTTTTTCTTCTTAACACATGAAAATTGACAAGCTATCCACAGCTTTCATGCTGTCCATCAGCTTTGTTGTTTTCAAACGCAAAATTGAAAGTAGACATTTTATCTATTGATTCCTTTAGCTTCTGAGTTGGAATTGTAGTAAAATAGAAAAGACTTCACATGCTCTCATCTTAGCAGAATGAGCTTTCCATTTATACATAAATGAATATTGAAGTCCCCCTTAGAGATGTACCTTATACACATTTTATTGAATGTTGAGTCTTGAAATCAATATGTCATTGAAATAAAAATCAAAGTTAAAGCCACACATCTATATATCAGAGTGAGCTTTTAATGTATTTGTCTGAAGTTAACTTTATTCAACATTTTAGAAGGGAATTTTGAGTTTGGTATTATAATATTCAGGATTGTCAGCTCCTACTTTGCTCCTACAGTCACTGTAACTCATATTAGCAAGGTTAAGTAGTGTAATTGGCTGATAAATGAGCATAATTCCCCAAACTATTTACTTTCAACCCTGGAAATGGAGGAGGAAGATATTTCGGGGCAACTCAATTTCTCTACAACATATACCTCTTCATATTATTTGTATTGTTTATTATGTCTGTATCAAAGGCATTTTTTTGTTAATTCTCACCTAAGGATATTATTTCCATTGCTTTTCTAAAGAGAGAGGAAGGGAAAGAGAGAAATATCAATGTGAGAGAGATACATCAATTGGTTGCCTACTCGAGGGCAAGTTTTAATGACGTTGCAAGTTTTAAGACTTGCCTACTCGAGGGCAAGTTTTAATGACGTTTATGGTTTTGGAGATATTTCTCCTCTGGTTTGAGGTGGTCAAGTTGACTGTCTGATTTTAATTATCTTCAAAATATATAAATAATTCTTAAGTTGTAATTTTTATTACAAACCATGGCTTAAAAACAATAAAATACCTAATATTAAATTCTATCTTTAAAATATATATTCTAATATTATAAATATTAGAACACAAAACAAGTGTACAAAAACAACTTAAAAAGTAGAGTTATAATCTAATCTCTTCTTCCTTATATTAAAAACTAGAGGCCCAGTGCAGGAATACATGCATGGGTGGGGTCCCTCGGCCTGGCCAGGGACTGGGGCTGTGTCTCCCAGTCCCTATCAAGGCCCAGCTGGCCAGGGAGAGACCAAGGGAAGTTGGCTGTGGGAGCACACTGACCACCAGGGGGCGGCACCTATGTTGAGCATCTGCCCCCTGGTAGTCAGTCTGTGTCATAGCAACTGCTTGAGTGGTCCTTTGGTTGACTGCTAGTAATGATCACTTAAGCTTTTATTTATATATATATTTATTTATAAAATACTTATAAATCTATTTTAGCTCATATGTATATATATGAGCTAATATAATTTATAAGTATTTTAATTATAAATCTATATAAGATTTATAAGTATTATAGATCTTTATTTGTATAGATCATTACTTATATAGATTTATAAGTATTTTCCAGCTATCTAAAGTTATCTAGGTAATATAATCTCTTAATATGTATATTACCTCACAATATACTTTCATATTTGTTTATTTCAAAATTACTAATTATTCATTTTGTACATCAACATCTTCATAACTATCAATTATTATGGCATTATCTCTTATAATTATAGTATTTATACTATTCTTCTACATTTATACTTCAGCTGGCAGAATATTTATAATGTTTCACCTGAAATGCTTACTTATAATTGAAAGTATACATATAGATATCAAGTATACATAGAATATCATGCTTGTTCATATTAGTGACATAGTTATGCTTAATAGAGATAATATTAACCTACTTGACTGTATTATCATTGATTACTTGCCAGAGCAGGGAATTCATAAATGACCTTGAGTAGACATTCTGCCATCAACAACCATGGCCAACACAATTAGAAATATTAGACTGATTACTGAGGCCAAAACCAAACCTTGTTATTGGGTTCTATCCACTCTTACCTGTGTTCTACTTCTGTACAGATTTTTGGGACTGCCATATATTTACTTTCTATTTGCTAAGTTGAGACTATATTTTCATTCAATAATTATCCATTTGTCCAATGTGCTAGTTGTTTCATCTACATATCATGCAATTTTATGCCAATATTATGGTTGCTTTATTATTTCCCCCTTAACAAGTGTTCAAACTGGAACTCAGCAAGTTTGCATAAGTTCCCCAAGTTTACATAGCTTGATTTGAACCCATTTCTATCTGGCTACATCATATTTTGTCTTTATATTCTCAATCACATATCTTACTGAATTTTTGTTTATTGTATTCTCTCATTTATTGATTTTATAATTAACATAAAATTGACATATATTAGTTTTAGGTATACAATATAATAATTTGATATTTTTATAGAGAAATAAACACAATAAGTCTAGTTAAATCTATTATCACACAGTTATAATTTTTTCTGGCTGTTCCTATTTTAATGGAATTTATATTGGCTCCCTTAAATATAAATATTAAAACCTAGTTTGTGTTTTTAAATTGGATTTGATTAATATAATATTTATATGACTCATCTTTCATCCTTTGTGGGAATTATGCTAATCTATCTGCCCATTACACTGTTTAACCTTGCTAAGATTGAAGACAATACTTGTTAGTTAAAATTTATGGACTATAGAATACATTTTTGTAAGTCAGACGAGGTAGCTACTTAATTGACACCTTATACAAAAGGTTTAACTTTAAGTTTTTATTTTATTTCTCAAGTTATTTTAATGGAAAATGGAATTTGTGATGAACACTAGCACCGTTTGAGTATTTTGACAAGTTGTGTTTGCTTTTCATTTTATCCCATGAGATCACAATAGTAAGTGTCTACGTTTTACCCAGAGATAAATGTTTCTCATATGCAAAGATAGTCAGATTCTTGAAATGCTACTAACTTCTTAATAAGAAATGGTATTCAGTACATGCAAGAGAAAATGTGTTAAGACATTGCATTGGTGTCCCTGTTTTCAGATTTGATTGAGGCTTTTAGTTTAAATACTTTTTGCTTAGTTATTTGCTAATGCTTTTAATAGTTTAGCCAGCTAAAAATGAAGAAAACAATAGATATTTGAAGAGTTGTATCTCTTTTACTCACTATGGATTTAGAAATGTATAAATGGTTGTTCATTGGTGGTGATGGATTAGACTTTTTTCAGTATATTTTATTGATTTTTTTTCCTTTTTTTTTACAGAGAGGAAGGGAGAGGAATAGAGAGTTAGAAACACTGATGAGAGAGAAACATTGATCAATTGCCTCTTGCACACCCTTACTAGGGATGTCCCACAACCAAGGTATATGCCCTTGAATGGAATTATACAATAACTGGGGCCATTCAGTCCACAGACCAATGCTCTATGCACTGAGCCAAGCCAGTTAGGGCTGGATTGGATTTTTTAAAATGACTAAGCAATTAGATATTCTATCTAATAAAGAGGGAATATGCAAATTGACTGTTGCTCTGCCACAAAGATGACAGCACACATAGCCACAAGATGGCAGTGCCCCGTCCTCTTAACCCCGCTGGAGTCCCCCAGTCAAGGTGGGCAGCCACTGAAAGTGGACAGCTTGAGCAACCTGGTGGAATGCTTGCTTTGTCGGTAAAAGCGTTCCACCCCAATTGTGGAGGGCCTATGGACAGTGGGCATGGAGTGGCCGGGGGCGGGGGGAGGCAGGTGCCAAATGCTTGTGTTGTCACCCTGGCAATGAGGCAAGCATTCCACGCCCAGTCAGGGATGGGCATCTGGCCAGGGAGGGCAATTGGGGCCATGAGCTGTCAGGGAAGGGCAGTTGGGGGCAATAAGGTCCGTGGGAGGATATTGGGGGGTGAGTAGGCTGGCATGGGGGGGCAGTTGGGGATGAGCAGGTCGGCAGGCAGAATGTTTAGGGGCAATCAGGCAGGCAGGCAGGTAAGTGGTTAGGAACCAGCAGTCCCATATTGCAAGAGGGATATCTGACTGCCGGTGTAGGCCCGATTCCACAGGGACATCCCCTGGCAGTTGGAAATCCCCCAAGGGGTCCAAGATTGGAGAGGGTGCAGGCCAAGCTGATGGACACTCCCCCGCCCTCATGAAAAAATGTCATGCAGCGGGCCACTAGTATACCATATAATATATTAAGATATCTTTTTATTGCAAATATAAATTATGTATATACAAATTTCTTAATTTAACCATGGGCCTTCTAAAGGACCCATTAACACATTATACATAACACTGAATTTATGTATTACACTTTAATACAATATACATGTTCTTGATGATTATGTTTTAACTTACAAAATGTCATAACTTGACTCATTAATGAATTAATCATTATTAACTAGATTATTTACTACCAGTCTGGCATGATTCTAAATATTTCCTATGTTTTAATTTTTAAAAAATCTATATTGTTCAGATTATTACATATGGTCTTCTTCCCCACCATCGCTACCCTCTACCCAGTTCGCACCCCACTCCAGGCCTCCCCCCACCCAATGACCTCCTCCATAGATATAAGCTGTTTGTCCAATCTTTTCCCACACCTCCCACAACCCCTTATTCCAAGAATTGTCACTCTTCTTCCTTTCCATGCCCCTGGTTCTATTTCATTAATCAGTCTGTTCTGTTCATCAGGTTTTTTATTCATTTGATTTTTTAGGTTCACTTATTGATAGATATGTATTTGTTGTCACTTTGTTGTTCATAATTGTTATCTTTACCTTTCATTGTTCTTCCTCTTCTTAGAGAATATTCTTCAGCATTTTATATAATACTTGTTTGGTGGTGATGAACTCCTTTAGCTTTTCCTTGTCTGTGAAGTTCTTTATCTGACCTTCAATTATAAATGATAGATTTGCTGGGAAGAGTAATCTTGGTTGTAGGTTCTTGATATTTATCACTTTGTATATTTTTTTGCCACTCCCACTGGCCTGCATAGTTTCTGTTGAGAAATAAGCTGACATTCGTATGGGTACTTCCTTTTAGGTAACTGTTTTTCTCTTGCTGCTTTTAAGATTCTCTCTTTGTCTTTTGCCCTTGGCATTTTAATTACGATGTGTCTTGGTGTGGTCCTCTTTGGATTCTTCTTGTTTGGGGTTCTTTGCTCTTCCTTGACTTGTAAGTATATTTCTTTCTCCAGGTAGGGGAAGTTTTCTGTCATTATTTCTTCAAATAGGTTTTCAATATCTTGCTCTCTCTCTCTTTTTTTGGCACCCCCATAATTAAGATGTTGGTACGCTTGAAGTTGTCCCAGAGGCTCCTTACACTATATTCATGTTTTTGGATTCTTTTTGTTTTTCCAGTTGGGTGTTTTTTGCTTCTTTGTATTTCAAATCTTTGACTTGATACTTGGAATCCCCTAATCTGCTGTGGAATCTCTGTATATTATTCTTTATTTCAGTGAATGTATGCTTAATTTCTGATTGGTCCTTTTTCATATCCTTGAGGGTATCACTAACTTTCTCAGAAGTTTCTAGAAGATTCTTAAGTAACCTTATAGCTGTGCTTTTGAACTCTTTATTCAGTATTTTGCTTTCCTCTATTTCTTTAGTGACGTGTTTTTTGTCTCCATATTTTGGCTGCTTCCCTGAATTTATTTCTATGTACCCGGTAGCTGCTAAGTCTCCTTGAGTTGATAGAGTGGCTTGTGTGGTAGGTGACCTATAGGGCCCAGTGGCTCAGCCTTTCCAGTCGCCTGAGGTGAACACTTTTGGTGCACCCCTTTGTGCGCTGTGTGCAGTCTTGTTTTAGTTAACCCTTGATTGTTATTGGTATAACTGGGAAGAATTGACCTTCAGGCCAATTGGTTGTGATGACCAGCTGTGTCTACACTGGAAGATCTGATGCACAGGATCACCCTTCTGGGGCAGGATTTGCTTCAGTGGGGCTTTGGTGCTTACTGACTCTGCCCCTTGTGTATGTCTCCTATGGATGTGAAGAGTTGTAATCTGGTATGTTCTCACTCTGACCACTGGGTACACTGACCTTGGATCTCCAAGGAGATGCAAGGTCAGCCCATGTCTGGGGCTGCCAGTCTGGAGCTACAGAGAGATCTGCAGATTCCTACTCTTTGTATGGGGTTTGGAAGTGCCCAGATAAGGCCCAGCTGCGTAGTAAGGAAGGCTGCTGCTGTCAGGCCTTGGGCTTTCTTTTGGAAGCTCTGGAGCTCTCTGACCCAGCTTCAGTTTGACAGGTTTTAGGCAAAGAAAGGATAAGTCATTCATATGCAAAAGCTGATGCACATAGCTTGGGTGAGGTTGTAAATTGGGTGGGATGGGGTTTTTGGGAATCACCAGGGTTAGCAAACAGCAATGGTTGCCAGCCAGCCCTGCACCAGAGTTGTCTCCAGGTCTCCAAGTCCCATGCCCCCATGCAAGAACAATGATCACTGCAAGCAACTCTATGAGAAAGCCACCCTTGCATTCCTGTCCCGATGCCAGACAATCCATTTTCTTCGCATATGTGTTTGGGTCCCCCAGAGTCTTGCACGAAACTGGAGTTCAGAGAAAGCAGGAGCTTGTATCTTCCTCCTGATTAAAAGAGCAGCACATCCAGGTGCCAGCACTTTCCATGCCTCCTCACCTCTTACCAGTCTCAGTGCGCTTTCTTCACCTCTCTACTTGTAGAACTTCCACTTAGCCAGCTTTCCCACAGTTCTGGGTGGTGGTTGTTCTACCTTTTAGTTATAATTTTGATGTGGTTGTGAGAATTAGCAAGTATAGGTTTTTACCTATGCTACCATCTTGGTTCTCTCTGTATGTTTTAATTTTTTAATACTCAAGATAGTCTGTGTTCTTTCCTTAAAGAAACTGAGTCAAATAGTGGCAATTTACTTTCCCAAGTGCATACTATTTGTACGTGGTGAATCATAACTATCAACCCAGACAGAATCTACACAGTTAATTATTGTAAAATGCAGTACCCATTTATATTGGTATTGGATATACTGCACAGATAAAACTATGGTCATTATATAATTTCCTATAAAATATTTCTAGTTAATACTTCAATTTTTTTATTCCTTTGATATGATACCTCACAAAAATATTACAGTGTGTCTAGAATCTGAACCTATGGTAATAAATACATGGCTTAAATTGGTCTAAATGACTAAAAAAAATGTACAAAATAGCATTCTGGTGTTTCTTTTTTTTGTTTTTTTTTCGTGTGTGTGTGTGTGTGTGTGTGTGTGTGTGTTTAATTTATGAGCAGGTCTTTTAAAATAATTTTCTCCATGGATTATTTTAGCAGGACTCAGTTGGGGAGGCTCAGTAGAATTATCTATCCTACCCGAATGACAATTTGTGGTGGGGGTGGATGATCGAGAGAATTAGGAAAAGCAGAGCAAACTATACTAAATCCATGGGTGAGTTTGTCATAACTTAGGGCCCTAATTGCTTTTTGTTACATTTGTACCAAACACCATAAATGAGGGTGTTAATAGATAATTTAAGAAACCAGGCTCATGTTTCCTAAATGATGAATCCATCAATTCTGTGAGCGATGCTGCATCAAAAACAGGTTTAAGAGGCCTCAGATGTGAAACAAAACTGCATTTTGTGTCACGTCTTTGGTTTGTAAGTTTATGAATCAGGAATGAATAATTTTCAAGGGAATTTCACTAATATAACACCCCATTGGGCTAACAGTAGTTAATACTATAACAACTATAAGATCTAAATATAATAGTATCTTAGATGTATGACTTGCCTTAACAAAACTTAAAATTTGAAGAGAAATGTTGAGAAAATATTCATATATGTGTCTGAAGCTATTTTGAATATTTTGTAAACAGTAAATATGGCTAGATAAATTTAAAAAATGTTTTACACATAATATTGTTTTTCTAGTTTTTTGGATATTCTTTTCTCTCCAAGGAGCAACAAAAATGGTTCATCTCTTTGGCAGGATTGAATGCAGTTTTTTTGTAACCAATATAACAGCAATATAACAGTCCCAAATTTTAAAAACAAAAGTTTTAAAGAAATATATATTAAAATCCTTTATTTGTCATTTAATTTGATTATTTGGGGGAGTTGTTTAGTTTTCTTTTGGTCTTTGTCAGATAGATGGTTTGAAAATAATTTCTCCCATTCTATAGGTTAATTTTTAATTCTGTTGATTATTTCTATTGTTGTGCAAAAGCTTTTTTAGTTTGATGTAATCCCACTTGTCCTTTTTTTCTTTCTGTTTTTTCTTTATTTTGCTTTTGTTACCTCTCCTTTTATTTCTATATCTAAACATCATTTCTAAGGAAATTGTTAAAAAGCGTTTCCTTATTTTTTTCTTTCAGGAGTTTTAAAGTTTCAGATCTTACATTTAATTCTTTCATCCATATTGAATTAATTTTTGTATATGATGTAAGATATGGATGCAATTTCATTATTTTGTATGTGGATATCCAGTTTCCCCAGACCCATTACTTGAAATAAACTATTCCTCATTGTTTACCCTTGGCACTTTTGTTGAAGGTCAGTTGACCATATATGCATGGGTTTATTTCTGTGCTCTGCAGACTGCTTTATTGGTTTATGTGTCTGTCCTAATACTAGTACCATACTGTTTTTATTACTACAGCTTTGTAATATATGACTTTGCTTGGGGCAATGGGCACACAGTGCCGTGTGCAGATGATATTTTATTGAGTTGTGCTATTGAAATCCGTGTACAACCAGTTTTGCAAACCAATGTTATCCCAATAAATTAAATAAAAATTAATAAAATTAAAATAATTAAAATGAAATAATTGGGTACTGACATGCTTTTATTCTTTTTTATCAATATTGGTTTGGCTGTTTATGGTGTTTTGTGGTTTTGTTTAAATTTTAGGATTTTTAAAAATGCCACTGGGTTTTTAGATGGATATAGCATTGAATCCCAGTACTACAGATGGTGTACAAATGACCAACAGGTATAACAAAAGATTCTTAACATCACTAATCATCAAGGAAAGGTGGACCTCAATCACAATGAGGTATCACTTTACAACTGTTAGAATGGCTATTATTTTTTAAAGATAAGTGTTGATGTGGATGTGGAGAAATTAAAACTTTTGTAAACTATTGGTGGGAATGTAAAATAGTACAGCTATTATAGTAAACAACAGGGACGTGTCTCAGAATAATGAAAAAACAAAGCTACCACATGATGCACCAATACCACTTTCGTGTATCTATCCTAAAGAGTTTAAATCAGGACCTCCAAGCAATATCGGTACTTAAATGTTCATTTAAGCATTATTTATAATAGCCAAGACATAAAAACATCCTAAATGCCTATCAGGAGATCAATAGATAAAGAAAATGTGATTTGAAAAAATAAAATTAAAAATGGGGTAGATAATATATTTTTCAACCATTAAAAATAATAAAGTCCTGTCTTATGTGACAAATGGATGAATCTGACAGACATTATGCTAGGTGAAATAAACAAGTCGTGGAAGATAAAAACTGATTGATTGTGTTCCTATACATAATCTAAAATAGTGAACTTCATAGAAATGGAGAGTAAAATGTGATTGCCAGGGGGTGGTGTAGGGGAAAGAAAAATGCTGCTGTTCAATGTGTATAAAATTTCAGGATTATGTTGTAGAGGTCTGTACAGCATAGTGCCTATAGCTAACAGTCAGCACGATATACTAAAAAAGGTACTGAACGATTTCATGTTAAGTGGTCTTACCATAAAAGGAAAAACAAAGCAAAACAGGCAGGATGAAACATTTTTTTTTTTTCGTTGACTGGATTTTATTCTTTAAAAATAAGGGTCACAAAGCCAAAAACTTCAGCAGCCCCCGCCCCCCTTTTTGCTTGCCCTTCTAAAAGTCATTTGGGTGGTTAGTATAGACCAAAGTTCAGCAGTCATGGTTCCATGATGGTGTGGGATCTACAGCAGGTGTCAGGGGCTGGGCAGGATGGCTCACGTGGACATCATCATCTGAAACTCTTTCTGGTATGCATCTGGTATCTTTCCAAGCGGGGTGTCAATAATCTTCACAGTGTTTTTGGTGAAGAGTTTGAATTCGTAACGAATTAGCTGTTCCCAAAAGCCTATGTTCGGGCATATAATGGGACGGCATGCTTTGATCCAAGTATGAGCTTCTATAAGTGACATGGAATGGTATTTCATCAGGAAGGCGATGCACACCGTGGCGGAGCGGCTGATGCCTGCTCGGCAGTGCACCAGTGTGCGGCCTTGGCGCAGCTCTACGTTATGGATGTAATCGGCGATAGCATCGAAGAAATTGCCTATGCGCGCTCTGGGGGAGTCGGCCACAGGTACCTTCAGGTACTGAATGCCCTCAATAAACATGTTAGTTTGCGCTGAGATATTGACTACTGTAGTGATTTGATTAGTGGATAGCAGTTGCCTGTTGTTAGCGGCCATGGCATTACCTATGTAGAGGCTGCTGGTGAGCTGGGAGAGCCCATGGGCCCTCAAGGGCTGTGAGAGGGCTTCAATCGGCAAGGGACATCGTGGTGGTGGTGGTGGTGGTGATGATGGTGGTAATGTTGGTGGTGGTGGTGGTGTTGTCATCTAGGCGGCAGGCAGGTGACTCTGGGCCAGTTTCAGGGCACCACTCACACTGCAGTGCTAGGAAGTCTCCAGCAGGGGTCTGATAGACAGTGGACAAGTTACTGATTATTACCCCTCCTGCCCCCAAGCGTCACAATTCCCTCCCTGCCTACGCCACTGGTTTCCATGCCAACAGCAGTTAACCATGCGGAAGAAGTGGCCTCCTAGCCAAGTCTTTAGATAAACCCCTCCCTGCTTCAGAGCATCACAATCCCCTCCCATCAGCCCACTGGTTTCCATGACAACACAGTTTGCCATAGGGAGGACTTGACCTCCCAGCCAAGTCTTTAGAGAAACCCCAGTTCTATTATTTTTTTTTCTTTTCTTTTCCAGATCTATTCTCTTTTTAAAATTTAAATTGTTTATTCTTTAAAGTAATAGCTAAGGTTTGGAAATAGCCAAAGTGACAACCATTAGATGAATGGATAAAATAGCTGTTGTACATTTACTAGTACACCATGAAATACTATGCTGCCCTTTGAAACAGAATGGAGGGATCTGGAGAGCATTATGCTAAGCAAAATAAGCCAGTCAGAGAAACATAAATATTACATAATGACACTCATTTGTGGAATATAATGAACAACATAAACTGATGAACAAAAATAGGTCCAGAGACAGAGAAGCATGGGACAGACTGTCAAACCTCAGAGGGAAGGCAGGGGAAGGTGCAGGGGAAGAGGGCTTGGTAAGAGATCAAACAAAGGTTATGCATATGAGCATAAACAATGGACACAGACACTAGGGGGGTGAGGGCATATGGTGGGGGGATGGGAGGCAGAGGTCAATGAGGGGAAAAAAGGAGTCATATGTAATACTTTAAACAGGATGAAACTTTTAAAGGTGATGGATAGGTTACCAAGGTCTCTTGTTCTTTTGGCCTTTTCCTCATGGTAGCAAGATGACCACTGCAGTTAAAGGCTATGTGTCTATTTTTCAAACTTGATATTTTAAGGAAGAAGGAGGCAGAGCCTTTAACACTGATTCTTTCTCATACAAGTAACACCTCCAGAAATCCACAGCAGATTTGTGTTCATTTGTTGGCCACAAGTATGTAAGATGATCAGCTATAGTTCCAAGAAAGTTCAAAAAATGAAATTGTAAGCCTTCCCAGGTTTCGAATAGAGGTGGAAAAGGAAAAAGGGGGATTGGGAATAACTGTGGATCAGGGAACCAATAAATTTGCCACTAGTTACAAATAAAGCAGACATAAATTTAAAAATTAAAGGTGATGGATATGCTTATTAATTTGATTGGGATGATTTTATCATGTATGTATATGTATCTTCAAATTCATCAAATTGTATGCATTAGTTATGTCCCTTTTTTGTGTTTTTTTTGTATATCAATTATATCTCAATAAAGTTGTCAAAAATAAAAGAAATAATTGCTTAAATTGTATTTTTATCAATGAATAATGAATATTTCACTCTAAAATGATGAATATAGAAGAAAATATGTTTTGGGGGGTGTATGTTTGTGATTTGTAACTTCTTATTCTCCTTTACATGTAATGAAAGTATACTGTTTTAAAGATAAATTACTAAGAATTTCTGTAATGGTAAATTATTAACTACATCTGTAGATTTAATCATATTGACTTAATTAGGCAAATTAAATCAACATTTTGTTACAGCAGTATCTCAGAATGAGTCCACATGTTCCACTAAGTTTTTGAATATGTTCTTTGATGAATACAAACTGGTTAAACTGTGAAAATTTTTAAATATTCACAAAATTGAATTACTAGCTTCAGAGTTAAAACATTGCTTTGGAGATAATTACTTTTAATAACTTGCTAAAAGACTGAATTTTTTCAACAGTCTTGTGCAGTCTTCTCGTGTGTATTAATTAAACTAAACAATTTCTAAGTAAATTTTGATCTGTCTTAATTAGCAACCAGATGCAAGTTAGTTTTTAAGTTCTATATTGGTTGTAGGATTTTGAAGTCATGAGACTGCCAAACATTATCAAAATCATCAAAGACAGTCGGTTGCTAATTTGTTAAAGATCATGAGAATTTGTTAGAATTGGATTGGATTTAGAGAATTTATATATCAGGAACTACATTTTCCCACCAATACCATAAAAACTGAGGATGATATATTCAGGTTGGTGAGATTTCTGCCACCAGGTGCCTCTGTAAATATGTATTTCAGAGTGGAATGGAGAGATAGAAACAGCAATGATGAGAGATAATCATTGATTGGCTGCCTCCTGCATGCCCCACACTGGGAATTGGGCCTGCAATGTGGTCATGTGCCCTGACTGGGAATCAAACCATGACCTCCTGGTTCATAGGTTGAAGCTCAACCACTGAGACAGGCAACCAGGTGCCTCTTAATGTCTTTCCTAGTTATGATAGTTGTAGGTTTAAGTTATAGGCTATATCTTTAACTTTTGGGTAATTCATTTAGTTATGTAAAGTTGAATATTTTAAGAATTTTTTCTTAACTTATGAGCAGTACATAAGAATGAATTTTAGGACTACTTTATCTGATAAAGCATTCCTTTCAAGATAACTCACTTCTTCTATAATATCTTACCTAATAAAAGAGAAACCTGCAAATTAACCATTGCTCTGCTATACCCACAGCCAATCAAAGTGAGTATGCAAATTAACCCAACAAAGATGGAGGTTAATTTGCATATGCAGGTATGTAGCAGAAAGCCTGCTATGAGTGGAACAGAAGCTAGCATTTGCTGGCTCTTGGGCGGGCTAGCAGCGGGGACTTGCAGGATCCCAGGCTGCTGGGAGTGAAGCCAGGCCTATTCTTGCACGAATATTGTGCAATGAGCCTCTAGTTGGAATAAATTATAAATTTCTTAGATAGAAATGGAATGCTTAACTATAAACTTCCCCTTTTCTGTTAAAAGTTTACTTGGGAGAAAAAGAGCAGAATTAGTCTAATATTTCTCATAGATTCAATGTGGCTCTTGAATATGGTTTTAGTGGGGATGGATAAAAGGAGAAAACATGTTAGCTGAGTTCCCAGATACCCCTCTTCCCATCCACACCAAGGCAAAAATGTCCTACAAAGGACAAATTCTCCCACTTCCCCTACCCTCCCATTCTGAAAAAAAAAAAAAAAAGCACATCAGTGGTGAGAAGTGATGGACTAGAACTATTTGAGGCCAAAATCTACCTCCAGAGGTATTGCATCTTCAGATATATTTTCGATCCTACTCCAGAAACTCACCAGGAGGCACACAAACTTGGGAATAGCTTTAGTCCTCATTACTGAATGTAAGTTATAAACCAAGATATAGAAACAACAGGCAGTATTACTGATGATAGCACTTCTGGCAGGTATGAGGTGATATCTCATTATGGATTTGCTAGTAATCTGTATTTCTCTTATAATCACTGACATAGACCATTTTTTTCATATGTCTATTGGCCATTATCTGTATCATCTCTTTGGAAAAGTGTCTGTTCAGATCACTTGCCCATTTTTAATTGGATTGTTTATTTCTTTTGTGTTGGGTGGTGTAAGTTCTTTATAAATGTTGTATATTAACCTCTTATCAGATGTATCATTGGCAAGTACAATCTCCCATTCAGCAGGTTATCTTTTCATTTTGTTGATGATTTCCTTTCCCGTGCAAAAACTTTTCAGTATGATGTACTCCCATTTGTTTATTTCTTTTCTTTCGTTTCCTTTGCGTAAGGCAATATATCAAAAAGAATATTGCTCCAAGAAAAGTCCAGAATTTTACTGTCTATATTTTATTCTAGGATAGTATGGACATTTTAATAATGTTAATTCTTCTTATCCATAAACATGTATGTGCTTACAATACCTTATATCTTCCTCAGTTTCATTCTTCAGTATCTTATCATTTTTTGAGTACAGGTCTTTTAAGTCCTTGGTAAATTTATTCCTAGGTACATTATTTTTGCATTGCAATTATAAATAGGATTGTTCTTTTAGTTTCACTTTTATATAAAAATGCCAATTTCTGGATATTAATTTTGTACCCTGCTACTTTACTGAATTAATTTATAAGTTCTAGTATATTTTAATGTAATATTTAGAGTTCTCTACATATAGTATTATGTTATCCACAAGGACTTTATCCTTTATCCTTTCTAATGTGGGTACCTTTTTATTATTTCTTCCAGTCTAAATTCTGTGGCTAGAATTTCCTGTACTATTTTCAATAAGAATGATGAAAACAGACATCCCTGTCTTATCATTGATCTTAAGGGATATACTTTTACTTTTTGCCTGTGTGTTTGTCATATATGGCCTTTATTGTGTTAAGATATGTTTCTTTTATTCCCACTTTGCTGAGAGTTTTTATCATAAATGGATGCTAGATTTTATCAGATGCTTTTTCTGCATCTATTGATATGATCATGTGGTTTTATCCTTCATTTTGTTTACGTGACATATCACTTTATTGATTTTAAAATATTGTACCAACTTGCATACCTGTTGGTTAAGATGTAGAGAAAAGGAAACCCTCATGGACTGTTGGTGGGAATGAAGATTGGTGCAGCCACTATGGAAAATGTATGGAGTTCCCTCAAAAAATTAACAATGAAACTGCCTTATGAACCAAAAATTCCACTTCTGGGAATATATCCAAAGAGACCCAAAACACTAATTCAAAATAAATACACCTTTATGTTCATTGAAGCATTATTAATAACTAGAAGCCCGGTGCACAAAATTTGTGTGTGAGGGTGTGTCCCTCAGCCCAGCCTGCACCCACTCCAATCTGGGACCCCTTGAGATATGTCCAACTGCCCATATCCTTAGATCAGGCCTAAATGGGCAGTGGGACATCCCTCTCACAATTCAGGACTGTTGGTTCCCAACTACTCACCTGCCTGCCTTTCTGATTTCCCTTAATTGCTTCTGCCTGCCAGCATGATTGATGCATAAATGTTCCCCTGACAGTTTGATTACCCCTAACTGCCCTCCGCTGCAGGCCTGGTCACCCATAACTACCCTCCCCTGCAGGCCTGGTCTCCCCATCTTCCCTCCTCTCCTCTGCTGGCCTGGTCACCCCTAACTGCCCTCCCCTGCTGGCCTGATCACCCACAACTGCCCTCCTTTGCAGGCCTGGTCCCTCCCAACTTCCCTCCCCTGCTGGCCGTCTTATGGTGGCTATCTTGTGTCTACATAGGGGCAGCTATCTTTGACCACATGGGGGCAGCCATCTTGTGTGTTGTAGTGATGGTCAATTTGCATATTACTCTTTTATTAGATAGGATAGAGGCCTGGTGTGTGGGTGGGGGCAGCTGGTTTGCCCTGAAGGGTGTCCCAGATCAGGGTGAGGGTTCCCTTGGGGTGTGGGATGGCCTGGGAAAAGGGCCTATAGTGGTTTGCAGGCTAGCCATGCCCCCCTGGTGGCCCAAGCAAAGGCCCTGGTACCTGGGATTTATTTATCTTCTATAATTGAAACTTTGTAGCCTTGAGCTGATGCCAGGGCTGGCCAGGAACCTTGGCTTCTTCCATCACTGGGGAAACCCAAGCCTCCTGCTCACTCTGTGGCTGCAGCCCTTTTCCTTGGGTTAATTTGCATACCCGCTCCTGATTGGCTTATAGCTGTGGATTGTGGGGATAGCGGAAGTATGGTCAATTTGCATGTTTCTCTTTTATTAGTGTTGATAGCTAAAATTTGAAAGCAGCCTATGTGCCCATCCTATCTAATAAAGAGGGAATATGCTAATTGACCCTCACAACATCACAAAGATGGCAGTGCCCACGGCCAATAAGGAGGGAATATGCTAATTTTCTACCCCACCCTCAAAGATGGCAGTGCCCACAGCCACAAGCTGGTAGTGCCCAGTACACTCAGCCCCACTAGGATGGCAGGCATGCAGCAAGGCTGGGCCCATACCAAGTGACTGCCTCCAGAGTCCCCCACTCTCCTCAATCCCCCCAGCTACCCAAGACCAGTCCAAGGCACAGGCAAGCCTCAGATTTTGGCTTCCCAGCCTCCCAGGACTACCTGAGGCCCAGGTACCAGGGCTGGCCAAGGCTCGCACTGCAAGCAGGGGCAGTATCAGAGGTGTGATGGGGGCATTGCCTTCCCCTGATCGCCATGTCGCCTCCCACCTTTGAGGGCTCACAGACTATGAGAGGAGGCATGCTAGGCTGAGGGATTCCTCCTCCAGTGCATGAATTTTATTGCACCAGACCTCTAGTATATATATAAAACCCTAATATGCAAATAGATCAAAAGGCAGAATAGTTGAACAAATGAACAACTGGTCACTATAATGTGCACTGAACACCAGAGGGCATGCACAGAACATGGCAGGCATCAGCAGCAGGTGGCAGAGCATGGAACATGGTGGGTAGCAGAGCACATAACATGGCAGACATTGGACACAGCAGGATGGTGGAGCAGGTGAGTGGGGATGCCAGTTCAAGGCATAGCACCAGTTGCTGTCATCAAGGTGATCCTCTGGTGGTTATTGAAATTTCTTTTCTCCTGCATACCATAGTCCCACCCAGCACTCACACTTGCTGCTGGTGCCGGCCCCACTCACACTCATTGCCAGTGCTGGAGTCCCTGCTCACACCCATTGCCATAGCCAGTGCCAGCCCCTATCACTTGATGCCATCAGCAGGTGTGAGTGGTGGCTGCTGTCCCTGATCACCCTTTTGGGCTTCTCCACCTCACCCTGCTCTTGAGGGTGATGGGGCTGTCAGCTGCCTCTTGCACCTGCTGCCAACAATGGCCCCACTAGCACTCTCTGATGGCGCTGGAGTTACCATGCCAGTGTCAGCCCCACTCACACCCACAGTCAGCGTTGGAGTCACCATTCACACCTTCTACCAGTGGCTGGCACTGGTCCCAATAGCTCGGTGCCATCAGCAAGTGCGAGTGGTGGCTGCCAACCCCAATAATCCCTGAGGGCTTCTCTACGCACCCTTGCTCCTGAGGAGTAATCAGGGCAGCAGCTGCTGCTTGCACCTGCTGATGGCACCAGTCCAGCTCTCACCCATTGCTGGTGCTGGCCCTAATTGTTCCATGCCAACTGTCAGCAGGTGTGAGCGGGAATGGCACTGTCAGCATGTGGGAGTGGTAGCAGTGGGAGTGGGGCTACCAGCAGACAGAGGACCAGGTGCATGGTAAAAGGGGTCAGGCAGGGGCATGGAGGATGGGCTGAGACCTATACCTGTAGCCACTGCAGCCTTGCATCCGAGAGATCCTTTCAAGGTGCACAAATTCATGCACTGGGTCCCTCCTCAGTAGATAAGTGGATAAAAATGCTGTGATACAATTACACAATGGAATACTACTTGGTCACATAAACAAAGGAAATCTTAACCTTCTGTGACAATATGGATGTACCTAGAGAGTATTATTCTAAGTGAAATAAGCCAGAGAAAGACAAATACCATATTATTTCACTTATATTTGGAACCTAATGAGAAAAATAAACAAACAAAATAGACACAGACTCATATCAATAGATATAAAAAATGAACTGACAGCTGTTAGAGGAGAGGTAAGCTGGAGGACTGGGTTAAAAATGTTAAATGATTTAAACAAACAAACAATAACAAAAAAAAACCACTATAGACACAGACAAAAATATGGTGATTACCAGAGAGAAAGGTTGTTGAGGGATGTAGAAAAGTGTAAAGGGGAGATAATTGATATGGAAAGAGATTTGACTTTGGGTGGTAAATCCATAATATAGAGGTATATTATAGAATTGTGCACTTGAAACATATATACTATTATTAAAGAATGTTATCCCAATACATTTAATAAAAACATTTAAAAAATAAATAAATGCAATACTAAAACAAAAAAGAAACAGGAGTCACATTAGCCCTTTTGCGAAAACAAGATGCACGAAGAGTTGCAGCATTATAAAGAACAGCAAAATAACCATTTTATACTGGACAAACATATTTAGTGAACCAAATAGAAAAAAGTATGTGAAATTAATGTTATGAATTTCTTCAAAGTAATAAAAGATGAAGATAACATGAAATAGAAAAAAAATACATTATAAAATAAATGAACCAACTGGGAATACATGTGTCAAAATATATTATGGTCAAAATAAGAAGTCATTAGATGAGTTGAAGAACCAGATGAATATTTCTGGAGGTCTACTTATCTCAAAGACAAGGTTAAGTAACTTTCTGAGTACTTTTCCTGAAAATTAGGAGGCACAAATCGAATTATAAACTTCTCTAAATTTTATGAGTTCCAACCTGACAGGTAGAAGGTAATATCTCATTGTGGTTTTGTTTTATAGTTTTATATTTCCATGATGATTAATGAAATTGAGCACTTATTCATATACTTTTTGGGCATTTCTGTGTCTTCTTTGAATAAATGTCTTAATGTCTTAAGTCCTTGGAGCATTTTAAAACCAGATTGTTAGTGGAATTGTTGTGTTGTGTTTTTTTTTTTTTTTAACTATTGAGTTGTAGGAGTTACTTATATATTTTGGAGATTAACACATTTTAAGGTGTATGGTTTGCAAATATTTTGTACTATTCCATTGGTTGCCTTTTTATTTTGTTGACTGTTTTTTGCAGTGCAGAAGTGTGCTTAGTTCGACATAGTCCCATTGTCTATTTTTGTCTTTGTGGCCTATGGTTTTAGTGTCATATCCATGAAACCATTGCAAAGACCAAGGTGACAATGCTTTTCCCTTATTACAGTCTCTGGTCTTACATTTAACCCATTTTGAGTTTATTTTTATGTTTGTTATAAACTGTTGATCCATTTTTATCATTTTTCTTGTGGGTACCTAGTTTTCCCATGGTTATTTATTGAAGAGACTAGTTTTCCCCCTTTGTATTCGTTCTTGGCAACCTTATTAAAGATAAGTCAATCCATGTATATGTGGATTTATTTCTGCGATCTCTATTTTTCCATTGCCTATCTTTATGCTAACACCATATTGTTTTGATTACAGTAAATGTATAATATGTTTTGAAATGTGTAACATTTCCTAAGATAAATTATTCAATTTGATGGGATGCTTGTCTTATACCCTTGTGTGGCTTCTTTCAAAGCCTTTCAGTTTAAATAATAAGTTCCAATTATCCAAAGTAACTAGAAGGAAATATCTGGTACTTAAACTCTAAATACGAGTTAAGTGTGACCAGAAAGAACATTCCTGAAAACTTGACTCATAAAGGATAACAGTATTTTCAATTGAATAAATGACCTTTTATTACATTTGGAAAATAATGCACATTTTGCATATTTTCTCTAATTTAAAATAGATGTTAATATTTGTTTTTTTTATTATTTTAAATTTAAATTTTACCAATTTTTATTTCTATTATCAGAACCTGCTAATATTTGAGGACATCTGAGAGACTAATGCTATCATTGTAGACAGTGGCAAGAAAGGATCTATGAAATATATTTAATATATTGTTATACACCTGTCATCATTCATCTATCCTGTTTTGCTAAAATATCACTATTTAAAATAAAACTTAAAAGATTATTGTGAATACAAGATAAGAATGATCACATCTACACTTCTCCTGCATGTTTTATTGTATAGTTTACTTTAAGTAAACTTAACACTTGATGGCACCTTTCCTCTAAGGAAGGTATAGTTATGAGATTGAGACTAATCTCTAGACATAAACTTTGAATCCTATCATTTCTTCCTTACAAAACTTGGGTCTCCAGGTTTCCCATTTTCTAGCTTTCTTGTCAAAACAGTATATGTTGACTTAATACAATTCACTTTTCTTTCATTCACAAGTGTAATTTTAAAAATATTTGGCCAGGTTTACAAATAATGTCTTTGTTACTAAATATGTCTGTATTATCATCCTTTTTTTAATGTATTTTATTGATTTTTTACAGAGAGGAAGGGAAAGAGATAGAGAGTTAGGAACATCAATGACCAGGATGTGCCTGCAACCAATGTACATGCCCTTGACCAGAATCGAACCTGGGACTTTTTAGTTCACAAAAAGACGCTCTATCCACTGAGCCAAACCAGTTTTGGCTCATCATCTTTTTTGATTTTTGTTTATATTGACATTCTTGAATAACCCATTGCATACTTTAGAACTCTTCTTTTTGAAGTGACATAAAAATCCCAACTCAGACAGACTTAAACAAAAGTAGAATTCATTGATACATATAATAAAAGAAGCAGCACCAAAGCAGAGCATAGTGTGTCTATTCTGCTTCCCTCTTTTTTTACTCCATCGGGTGGTTCCCAGAAACAGTGGGGTCTCCACTTATGGTTATAAAAATCACATAGAGAATTCTCAGGAAAAAAAACAAACTCATATTAGCATTGGCTTTGACTATGTCACATGATCATTCATCAACCAATAAGTCTGACAGGAGGATTAGGTTTCTCATATAAATCAGGCACATACTAAAAAACTAGACATATGTTGATAGATAGCAACGCCATGCAAAAATCAGGTGTGAGCCTAAGAGGTAGTAGTTTCCCAAAAGAAATGATGTGCTCTTTTCCAGAATGCATTCTGGGTGGCAAAATCATATGTTTTATATACAACTCTGATTTTAAAAATGTTTTATCTCTTGACTCCCATTAAAAATCACTCTCCCTTGGTTTTCTTCTATCTTCTTGGCAGTTTTCATTTTTGCCTTATACCTTAACTTTATAATTATTGTGTCTCATCTATAAGTGCTGGTATTTCTTAAGTCTCCATTCTATTACCTTTCTCATTCTACATAGTTGTTATCCTATACTATGTTAGTGGTCTGCAATTCCATATATCTATTCTGATTATTTTCTTGCCCCATAAGCTAGAGAACTGTGATATCTCTCTGACTATTTCTAATTTAATAATTTCAAACATCAAAAGTCCTACACTTTATAAATAGCACTCATAAACCCAGCCCCTTCTCAAACCTATGTTCATATTTTCTAAAATTCATCAAATAGTAACATTACTCACCTTGATGTCCATTCAAGACATAAAGAAGGCATCTTTTTGTCTTACTCTGTTTCAACACAAGGAATTTACTAAAGACTTTTAACTTATTTTTTTCTGGTATTTCTTAAATCATTCCTACTTGGCTCCTTTCTTTTATAAATCCTGCCTTATTTCAGGTCTTTTTGACATGTGGATAATATCCATGTGCCTTAGCATAATGTATGATCTGTACTGGTCTAGAACACTACTTCAGCTTCATGTTTCAGTATTATCCACCTCAAATCACATGCTCTCTATATCATGCTGCTTTAAGTCCCTTGAAAACAAACATCTTATTTCATGCTCCCATGAGTATATATGACTGCCTACTCTATCTAATTCTCTGCCTTGCTTTTTTGCCTGTTTTGCTTCACCTTAGATAATTCTTACTTATTTTTTTATTTATTTTTATTTTTAAAATATATTTTTATTGATTTTTTACAGAGAGGAAGGGAAAGAGATAGAGAGCCAGAAACGTCGATGAGAGAGAAACATCGACCAGCTGCCTCCTGCACACCCTCAACCGGGGATGTGCCTGCAACCAATGTACATGCCCTTGACCAGAATCAAACCCATAAAAAAGAAGGAATTCTCATCATTTGCAGCAACCTGGATGGAATTGGAGAACATCATGCTGAGTGAAATAAGCCAATCAATGAAAGAGAAACACCACATGACCTAACTCATTTGTGGATAATAAAGATCATTATAAACTGATGAACCAAAAGATAGATACAGAGACAGTAAAGCAACAAGCAGAGTATCAAATTTCAGCGGGGAGGGGAGGAGGATCTGGGGGAGATAATAGATCAACTGAAGGACTTGTATACATGCATATAAATACAACCAATGGACGTGGAACTCTGGGGAGGGAGGGGATGTGTGGGAGGGAGGGAGGGGGGAAAAATAAAATAAAATAGTTTGATACATCCAAAAAACAAACAAACAAACAAAAAACCCGGGACATTTCAGTCCACAGACCAACGCTCTACCACTGAGCCAAACCGGTTTCGGCTCTTACTTATTCTTAAAGGTTTAGTTCAACTTTTATGCCTTCCAAGAAGCCTTGACAAATAACAATTGCCTCCTTGTCTGGGTTAGATGCCTCTTACATGGTTTTCATACTGTCCTGGGAATAGCTCTGACCTAATTACTCTTGTCTCCAATCATCTATTTATTAGTTCATCTTTTACAAGATGATATTTCTTTGGAATAAGGAGAACTGGCACATTTCCTCACTAAATATTCATCAGTAAAATAATTCAGTGATTTTTACAGGTTGTCACAACATAGAAAATATCTATTTCTTAAGAGTTTCCTTTTTTGCTGAATTTTTTATAGTTCTAAGCTATTCAAAATATTGCTACTTATTTATTATGTGTTGATACATAACATTTATATTCCTGAAGTTTCTTATTTTAACAAGCTAATTTGTGTGGTATTTTGCATATTAATAATATCAGAACATGGCACTTTTTCATTTTATACATTTCCACTGAAATTACATTCTAAGTTAAATATTTTTATAATTATATGTATCTTAGGTGTTCACCTTTGCTCCATACATTCAAAGAAACCTCCTTTTCCTTAGACATCATATCATAAACATTACATGTTTTCTTCTATACATTGCCCATTAAAGTCCTTGACATCATATTATAAACCATTTTGTGTATACTAGTTTCCCATTTTTTAGATTTTTGGTATAATATATAGAACACTATAATTGATTGAGACTGAAGAAACATAAATTTGTGTCCTGAATATAACCCAAATTCTGTTTGTGGATCAATATTTTTATCTCTCCATTTCTCAGATTGTTTCTATGTAGTACTACATTTTGATAGTTCTGTGTTCTGTGCTTTTATGTTTTTCTGATACTTTCACTTTTCTAATGCATCAAATATTAAGCCAAAGTAAAAGTTCCCACTCTCATACAGATTAATTCTAAAAGAGAAGAAATATATGAACTGATATGTACTTTATCAAAGGTGATAAATGCAGTGGTTGCCCTATATGTGCAACTGTCATTGAGTTAGGCAAATGTTCTATAGTTCATGAATGTCAATTTTTTTTAGGACTAAGTGAAATAACTATTTTATTAAGGTTTATACACTGACCAGAAAAGCAATGTAATCTCCACTCTGTTGATAACTTGTGTGAAAATACTCATGACTCCTTTAAATTTATTTATCAAGTGTATTATCTCCCTTTGGTACTTAAGGCACATTCAATCATTGTATTTCAGAAAAAATTAAGGAGCTTCATAGTAAGCTGAGAAATTATCTATTTTCTTCCCTGATCTTTTAATTATTATTATGCATTACCTGAGTTGTATGTTTATAGGTAAAGAATACATTGATGGATATAATACATTGATGGATATATTATGAGAAGTGTTCCCTGGGAGTTTGACTGGGAGACCAGGACTTCGATTACTCGCTATGATGTGCACTGACCACCAGGGGGTGGAGCTGAGTAAAGGAAGGCCCAGCCAGCAGCTAGCAGCCAGGAAAGGAAGGCCCTGGCCAGCAGCTGGAAGGCCCCAATGGGCCCTGATTGCCAGCCAGGCCTAGGGGCCCTACCCATGCATGAATTTCATACACCAGGCCTCTAGTTATAATAATAATCCATTATATTTTGTGTCTGTGGGTCAATAGTTCAGTTGTGCTTTAGCTGAATCCTTTGCTCAGAATCTCACAAAAATATAATTAAGGTTTCAGCTATCCTGTGTTCTCATCTGGGACTCAGTAGCATATTCCAGAGTTACATGGTTGTTGGCAGAATTCAGTTCTTTGTGGTTACAGGATTGAAATCCCTCCTTTTGCTTTACAGGCTGTTTACTGGAAGTCACTCACCACTCTTAGAGGCCCTCACAGTTCCTTGCTAAATGGCCCTCTCAAAACCTCACAATGTTCTTCTCCAAGGTCTTTAGGAGACACTCTTGCTTTCCTCTGATGGAAAAGAGTCTTAGATAGTGTAATATAGCCAAATGAATTATTATATCACCACCCTTGCCATATTCTATTGGATAGAAGCAAGTCATAGGTTCTTCCTGCCATTAAGAGATAGAGATTATACAAGGGTGTGACTCTTTGGGGGTCATCTTATTATTCTGCCTAATACAGCAGTGATAAAATTAGATTTTCCTAGATTTTTCAGTTTGTACTAGTAAACAGGATGTATATGACAAGATTTATTTATTTTGCTTTCAGAGAGGTGGTGTGTACTTCCATGAAATTTGACAAGGTGCAAAATGATCCTTTTCTAACCTAAAGATATGTCACTATAGTGAGCCTGTTCTAGATTAGGCAAGAAAACAAGATTTTCAGAAGGATATAAAGTAGAGAGGATTCCATAAAATCAATATCAGCAAAGGCCTTGGTATTTTGAGCCCTGGGAAAGAAGTAGCCAAATGCAAACCTTGTTATAGGTAAGCTCTATTTATGTTTTTGAGTAAGTGAATGGATGTACATATATAATCAAATGTTCTTGTTCAATAGTATTTATGTGGACACTTCCAAAACAGAATTATAACCCAGTTACAGTCTCCATGGCTGTGGGCTCTATCACTAAATCATACTTACTCCCTCTTGCCTCTATTGCTCTGCATAGACCTGTTCTGAACGTATATTATAATTCTGAAAATATGAAGTCCTGCCCTAGATAATACACTACTATAAGTATTTTGGAAAGTTATTGACTAGAACTTTAGTGTACCTTTATGCCTGTATTCTTCTTTGTTTTTAAGATTTATTATTATTATTATTATTATTATTATTATTATTATATTGATTTTAGAGAAAAAGTGGAGAGGGATAGAGAAATAGAAGCATTGCTGAGAGAGAAACATTGATCAGCTGCCTCCTGCACACTCCCTACTGGGGATTGAGCCCCCAACCAGGGCATTTGCCCTGACTTGATTCGAGCCATGACCTCCTGGTTCATGGCTAATGCTCACCCACTGAACAATACTGGCCAGGATTATTTTATTATTGTTTTTAGAGACAGAGGAAGAGAGAGAGGAGAGAGAAACATTGATGTGAGAGCAAAACAGATCAGATGCCTCTTGCATTTACCCTGACAGGGAATGGAACTGGCAATTTTTTAGTACATGGGTCACCATCCAACCAAATGAGCATCACAGCAAGGGTTATGGCTGTATCCCTAAAATATTTTTTGAGTTAACATTGATATATAACATTGTATTAGTTTCAGGTGTAGTATGTAATGATTTCATATTTGTAAATATTGAGAAAGATCACCACAATACTCCCACATAGTTATACCATTTTTACTTGTAATGAGAATGTTTAAGATCTTTCTTAGCAACTTTCAGATAAACAATATAGTATTACTAGCCATAGATACCATATTGCACATTATATCCCCATAACTTATAACTGGAAACTTGTATCTTTTGACCACATTTACCCATTTCACTCACCCCTCTTCCCCTGTCCCTCTGCCTCTGGTAACCACCAATCTGTACTCTATGAGTTTGGTGGGGATTTTTGTTTATTTTTAGATTCCATGTATAAGTGAGATCATAGCGTATTTGTTTTTCTCCAACTTATTTCACTTAGCATAATGACCTCAAGGTTTATCCATGTTGCTGAAAATGTCAAGAGTTCCTTCTTTCTATGGCTGAATAATTTTCTAATATTATACACTTGAGGCCTGATACACGAAATTCATGCAAGAGGCTTGATGTTTTCACCTAAGCAGCTTGCCTCAACCATCACAGCCTTGGCTTTGTCTTGAAAGTTGTCCAGAAGGACAACCAGAAGGTCATTTGGCTATCTGGTCTAATTAGCATATTATGCTTTTATTATTAAAGATATATACAACGTTTTCTTTATCTGTTCATCCATTGGGGGACACTGAATTTGATTTGATATATTCCTAGGAGAGGGATTACTGGGTTAAATGGGAGTTCCATTTTTAGTTTTTTGGGGAAACTTCATACTGCTCTCCATAGCGGCTGCACCAATCTTCATTCCCACCAGCAGTGCACAAGGATTCCTTTTTCACTGCATCCTCACCAGCACTTGTTATTTATTTGTTGATGAGAGCCATTCTGGCAGGTATGAAATGGTACCACATTGTCATTTTGATTTTCATTTCTCAGATAATTAGTGACTTTTAGCATGTTTTCATATGTCTTTTGGCCTTACTTATGTCTTCTTTCGAAAAGTATCTATTTAGGTTCATTGCCCATTTAAAAATATATATATTTTATTGATTTTTTGCAGAAAGGAAGGGAGAGAGATAAAGAGCTAGAAACATCGATGAGAGAGAAACATCGACCAGCTCCTTCTTGCACACCACCTACCGGGGTTGTGCCCACAACCAAAGTACATGCCCCTGACCGGAATCGAACCTGGGACCTTTCAGTCCACAGACCGATGCTCTACCACTGAGCCAAACCGGTTTCAGCTCATTGCCCATTTTTTGATTGGGTTGTTTGCCTTTCTTTTGTTAGGTTGTATGAGTTACCTGTAAATGTGGCAAATTAAAGTCTTATCAGAGATAACATTGGCAAATATGTTCTCCCATGCAGTGGCTTTTCTTGTTGTTTTGTTGATGGTTTCTTTTGCTGCTCAGAAGCTTTTTATTTTGATGTAGTACCATTTGTTTATTTTCTATTTAGTTTCCATTGTCCCAGGAGCTGTTTCCATGAATATATTACTTTGGCATATATCTAAGATTTTGCTGCCTGTGGATTCCTCTAGTATTTTTTATGATTTCCCGTCTTAATGTTTAAGTTCTTTATCCATTTTGAGCTTATTTTTGGTCTAGTTTCATGTTTTCGCAATTATCTCTCCAATTTTCCCAACACCATTTATTGAAGGGACTGTCTTGACTCCATTGTATGTTCTTGCCACCTTTGTCAAATATTAATTAAGCATAGTGATTTGGGATGATTTCTGGGTTCTCTATTTTGTTGCATTGTTCTATATGTCTGTTTTTGTGCCAGTACCAGGGAGTTTTGAGAACTGTGGCTTGGTAATACAGCATGATATCTGGTATTGAGATACCTCCTACTTTGTTCTTCTATCTCAGGATTGTTGCAGCTATTCAAGGTCTTTTTTTATTCCAGATGAATTTTTGGAGTGTTCATCTTAGGTCCGTGAAATATGCTATTGGCATTTTAATGGGGGAGTGCATTGAATTTATAGATTGCTTTGGGTATTATGGACATTTTAATGATGTTGATTCTACCAATCCATGCACACAATATGTTCTTCCATTTGTTTATGTCTTCCTCTATCTCTTTTTCCAATGTCCTATACTTTTCTGAGTATAGGTTTTTACCTCCTCAGTTAAGTTTATTCCTAGGTTTCGTTTCTTTTCTTTTCTTTTCTTTTCTTTTTTCTTTTCTTTTCTTTTCTTTTCTTTTCTTTTCTTTTCTTTTCTTTTCTTTCTTTCTTTCTTTCTTTCTTTCTTTCTTTCTTTTTTTCTTTCTTATTTTTTTTTGATGCGATGGTAAATGGGATTTTTTTTAAAATTATTTCTATAAATTCACTATTTGTGTATAAAAATGCCACAGATTTAGTGGAATTTATTTTGTATCCTGCTACATTGATGAACTCATTTAGTAAGTCTAATAATTTTTGATGGCATCTTTAGGGTTTTCTATGTACAATATCATGTCATCTGTGAATAATAACAATTTTCCGTCTTCATTTCCAATTTGAATACCTTGTATTTCTTCTTTTTATCTAATTGCTATGGCTAGCACTTTCTGTACTATGTCAAACAGGAGTGATGAAATGAGGCATCCCTGTAACATTCCTATTCTTAGGGAAAATGGTTTTATTTTTTGCCCATTGAGTATGATGTTGGTTTATGTTTGTCATATAAGGTTTTTATTATGTTGAGTTATGATCCTTCTATTCTCATTGTGTTGAGGGTTTTTATCAAGAGAGGGTGTTGGATTTTGTCAAATGCTATTTCTGCATCAATTGATATGACTGTGATTTTTAACTTTCAATTAGTTTTGGTGATTAATCACATTTATTGATTTGTGGATACTGTACCATCCTTACATCCTCAGCATAAATCCTACTTTGTCATGCTGTACAAATTTTCTGTTGTAATGCTGAATTGATTTGCTAGAATTTTGTTGAGGATTTCTGCATCTATGTTCATGAGATATATTGGCCTATAATTCTCTTCCATTGTCTTGTCTTTATCTGGTTTTGGTATTAGAGTAATGCTGGCTTTAGAATGAGCTTTGGCTTTTTAATTTTTTTGAGTAATCTGAGGAGGGTAGGTTTTAGTTTTCCTTTGAATGTTTGGTAAAAATCCCTTGTGAAGCTATCTGGCCCTGGGCTTTTGTTTACTGGGAGCTTTTGGATGATTATTTCAATTTCTTCCATAGTTATGGAAGAAATTGAGGAATTTAGATTCTTCCTACTTGAATTTGGAAGGTTGTATTTTTCTAAGAATATGTCCATTTATTCTAGGTTGTCTAGTTTGTTGGAATAGAGTTGTTTATACTAATTTTAATAATCCTTAGTGTTTTTGTGGGGTCTGTTGTTACTTTGCCTTTTTCATTTCGGATTTTGTTTATTTGGTTCCTCTGTCTTTGCTTCTTGGTATTCATCAATCATACTTATACTTTCAAAGAACCAGCTCTTTCTTTCATTGATCTTTTATATTTTTTTGTTGATTTCTTTCTTTTCTTGTTTTTTTTTTTTTTGTCTCTATGTCATTTATTTCTGCTCTGATCTTCATTATTACATCTTTCTGCTCCTCTAGGATGTTCTTTTTGCTTTCTTTCTAATTCTTTAAGTTGTAAAGTTAGATGATTTATTAACATTTCTTGTTTTTGTTTGTTTGTTTGTTTGTTTTGAGGCAAACCTGTAGTGTTATAACCTTCTCTCTAAGGACTGCTTTCACTGTGTCTCATAGATTTTTGATTGTTGTATTTTCATTGTCATTTGTTTCCAGGATGTTTTTAACTTCTTCTTTGATCTTTTTGGTTACCTAATTATTGTTTAATAGCATGCTATTCAGCTTTAACTGTTTGAGTTTTTTATTGTAATTTATTTCTAATATTATCCCATTGTGGTCTGAGAAGATTCTTGATATGATTTCAATCTTCTAGAATTTGGAGAGAATTTACCTGTGACCCAACATGTGGTCTATCTTTGAAAATGTCCCATGTGCACTTGAGAAGAATGTATATTCTGTGGCTTTGGGATGAAATATTCTGAAGATGTCAATTAAGTACATCTGATCTAGTGAGTCATTTAGTATTGGTGTTTCTTTGCTGATTTATTTTATTTTATTTTATTTTATTTTATTTTATTTTATTTTATTTTATTTTATTTTATTTTATTTTATTTTATTTTATTTTATTTTATTTTATTTTATTTTATTTTATTTTATTTTATTTTATTTTATTTTTTGCCTAGAGTATTTATCCAGCAATGTCAGTGGGGTATTAAAGTCCCCTACTATGATTGTATTGTTATCAACTTCTCCCTTGATATCATCCAGGAGGTTTTTTTGTTTGTTTGTTTGGTTGGTTGGTTGGTTGGTTGGTTTGGTTTTTTTGTTTATTTTTTATGATTTTGGTGCTCCTGTATTGGGTGAATATGTGTTAACCAGGGTTATATCTTCTTGTTATATCAACCCCTTTAGTATATGAAGTGGCCTTCCTTATCTCTTATTATTGTCTTCACTTTGAGTTTAATTTTCTTAGATGTAAGTATTGCTACCACAGATTATTTTTAATTACCATGTGCCTGAAAGATATTTTTCCATCTCTTCACTTTCAGTCTGTGTGAGTCTCTTGTTCTGAGGTAGGTCTCTTGTAGACAGCATATATATGGGTCATTGTGTGTGTGTGTGAGTGTGTGTGTTTGGTATCCATTCAGCTGCTCAATGTCTTTTAATTGGAGCATTTAGTCTGTTTACATTTATAGTTATTATTTATAGGTACTTGTTTATAGCCATTTTTATTTTTTGTGTCTTTGTCCCTTCTTTCCTTTTTGTTTCTTCTTTTTATAGCAGTCCCTTTAGCATTTCTTACATTGCTGGCTTGGTAATGATAAACTCCCTTAGCCCTTTTTTGTTAGTGAAGCTCCTGATTTCCCCTTCATTTTTTTAAATATATATATATTTTATTTATTTTTTTTTTTTTACAGAGAGGAAGGGAGAGGGATAGAGAGTTAGAAACATCGATGAGAGAGAAACATCCATCAGCTGCCTCCTGCACATCCCCAACTGGGGATGTGCCTGCAACCAAGGTACATACCCTTGACAGAAATCAAACCCGGGACCCTTGAGTCTGCAGGCTCTATCCACTGAGCCAAACCGGTTTTGGCTCCCCTTCATTTTTTAATGATAGCCTTGTTGGATAGAATATTCTTGGATCAGTCCCTTACTTTGCATCACTTTGTAAATTTCCTTCTATTCATTTCTGGCCTGATGTGTTTATATTGAGAAATCATTTGATAATATAATGGGAGATCCCTTGTACATAAGTTTCTGTCTCCCTCTTGCAGCGTTTAAGATTCTCTCTTTGTCCTGTACGTTTGCCATCGTAATTACAATGTGTCTTGGTGTGGGTCTTTTGGGGATCATCTTGTTTAGGAATCTCTGTGCTTCTTTGATTTTTTTCTTCTCCATATTAGGGAAATTTTCTGATATTATTTCTTCAAATATGTATTCTAACCCTTGTTCCTTTTTCTGTCATTCTGGAACCCCTGTTACTTTGTTTCATGTCGTCCAAAGATCCTTAAGTCTCTCTTCCTGCCTTTTAATTTTTTACTCTAATTGCCATTCCTTTTGGTTGTTTTGCTTCTCTATCTTCAAATTCACTAATTTGGTCCTCTGCTTCTCTTAGTCTATTGTTGAAACTTTCCATGGTGTTTTCTATTGCAGCTATATCACTCTATATTTCTTCTTGATTCTTACATAAGTTTTTCCCCCCTGTCCAATTTATGAACTACATGACCTTTATTCTGAATTCTTTTTCTGACATATTGCATGCCTCTGTTTCACTTAGCTGCTTTTCTTTTGATTCCTCCTTTCATTTGTGGATTTCTTTTTCGTCCCATTTTTGTTCTCACCTGAAGGATCTATGTTTTGAGTCATGCAGGGGCTATTACTCTGGTGGCAATGGCTCCTCAGATGGTGACTGCTACTCAGGCAGTTGCAGGAGCAGATGCTCCTCAGTTGGTGGCAGCTTCTTTGCTGGGTGCTGCTTGCAGCAGTGGTGATGCCTCTGGCTGGTTGGGGCAGGCTGCTTGCACAGTTGATGCTCCTCAGATGGGGGTGGGCTGCTCGTGGAGCTACTTCTCCTTGGACGGTGGCAGGCCTGTGAGGTTGCTGTTACTTGGACTGAGTTGGCTGTTCTTGGAGCTACTGCTCCTTGAATGGGGTTAGGGTGCTTGAAGCTGCTGCTTCTCTGACTGAGGTGGGCCGCTTATGGGACTGCTGCTTCTCAGATGGGGACAGGCTGCTTGTGGGGATTATGCTCCTCAGACAGGGCGGGCTGCTGGTGTGTCTCCTGTTATTCAGACAGGTTTGGGTTGCTCAAATGGCTGCTGCTTCTGGCATGGGGGCGGGTTTCTCATGGAGCTGCTGCTCCTCAGACAGGGGCTGGCTTTTTGTGCAGCTGCTGCTCCTGAGATGGAGGCGGGCTGAAACATTTACCCTCTTATAGTTTAAGTGTTTTTAACTAACTTATGCTGACATGAAATCTGTCTAAATTATTTGCTTGTGCATAGTGAGTTATAACAGGCACTTTTCAAGCTATGTGAACAATAATACCCTATAATCTCCTATAATTCAGTTAAAATAATGTATGCAGCTAATGCCATATATTTATGTAGGGATACAATGAATTAAGGTGTGGATTTAGTGCCTAAATTAAAAGCTAAAATTATGAGCAACCTAGTAATTTTCTGGGCATGGTTACGGTGTTTTAGAAAAATGGGTGATAGATCTGTATGTTTTTTAACTAAAATATTCTCTTCTAGTCCTGACCATGTAATTCAGTTGGTTGAAGCATTGTCCTACACACCAAAAGGTTGTGGGTTGGATCCCTGACAGGGTATGTACAGGGGGCAACAGATAGATATTTCTTTCTCTTTCCATTGCTCTCTCTGTAAAATCAATAAAAAATATATCCTCGGGTGATTATTAAAATTTTTTCTCTTCTATATTTTACAAGAGAATTTCAGCAAATAATATAATGTAAATTTTCATAAGGGCTTATTATGACTTAATTAGCTGAGCTTTCTTTAATAAGGAGTGGCCAATATTCACCCTACCCTGGAAGTAGCCAGCAAAAAGTCTCTTGAGCTATAACTTGAGGCCTGTGTGGCCAAAACCGGATTGGCTCAGTGGATAGAGCATTGGCTTACAGACTGAAAAGTGCCGGGTTTAATTCTAGTCAAGGGCATGTACCCTGGTTGTGGGCCCATTCCCAGTGAGGGGTGTGCAGGAGGCAGCTGATTGATGTTTCTCTCTCATCAATGTTTCTAACTCTCTATCCTTCTCTCTTCCTCTCTGTAAAAAAAAAACAACAAAAAACACACAATTATATACGAAAGAGTCCTGTGTGGAGTTCCTATACTCCCTTATTTCCTCCATAATTTCATCCTTGCTTCTTGCCCATAGCTGGGGAATAGAGGATATATTATTGGATATATTATTATATTTTCAAAAGTGTGACTAATCCTCAGCAGTTAAGAACTTCTGTCCCATAGGGATCTTTAAGCTTAATCTATTTACTTATAATGATAATACACAATGCAAAATACAATGAGTAGGCAGATTATTATGCATTCAAAGATCATAATAATCTGGCCACTCATTGTATATTAAGCTATGTGTATACTACCTTAATTATTCAAATGTAGAAACATGCTTAGAATAATAATTTATGTACTTTAACATTTTCTTAGTAATACAGTTCTCATAAATGTTCATATTGAGAAAAATTGATTGGGCCACACTCAGTCTGAGATTGAAAACTAAGTACGTGGAGACTATAGCTAATGTAGATGGAAAAGCTTATAAATATGGTATCGGTTTGTTACTAAAAAAGTACAACACAGTTCTTAAAAATACTAAATTGTGTAAGCGGGGTGTCAAAAATTGTGTCTGAGAATTATCTAAGGCTTCTTCTAACTGTGAGAGAAAAACCTAAAACATGAAATATAAAGCCAAGGCTTAAGGAATTCTTAAGGGGCATTTATATTCTATTGGTATAGTGGGACAAAAGTATTTTTAAAAAGATACCAGTAATTCATATATGTGCACCATTTAGCTCATATTTAAGTTTTGAACAAGATGTCAAGAATAGCAAAACTTAAGCAGGTTACAAAACCAACAGCAAATGGTTAAAAAGGGGATGTATGCTCCTTTTAGTCACCTAAGGTTTCTTTGTCTTTGTTATTTTCTACTCATTTAGCACTTAGTTGCAGTCAAATTAAGAATTCTCACACACTCAAATACTAATATAATGTGTTAGTCTATTTTGTAAGTTATGATCTGTAATAAGCAAACATAAAATCAGAGTAGTCTGTAAAAACAGGTATTTCTTTTTCTCTCTTGGCACATACCTATTGCACAACTCATCTCAGACTATGGATTGGTATATACTAGTATGTTCTTTTCATATGTGTTTTCTTTTCAGACTGAAGAGTGAGTTCCAACTTGGAATTTTGTAATTTCATGCAGAGGACTAAGAGGAAAAAGACTACTGGAAATCAGTAATACCTCTAATCATTTTTGTTTAGGTATTTTAAATATTGTGTTTGCTCAACTTTCACTGGCCAAAACAGCCAAAGTCAGTAGAATAAAACTTATAACTCTACCTACATGGAAGGATAAAATGAATAATTAAAAAAACAATAATCTATACCATATCCTTGTGTTCTCCAGAGTTGTTTGGTTTATATCTATTTAAGTGGTTCTTCAAATTTGTCTTGCATTGATTTCTTTCATAACCTGTCATTATTTGAATAATAATTATAAATTAAGAAGATAAAAATTGCCAATATGAAAAGGAAGTAAATATTGATAATAAAAACATTACATTTATGCCAACCTAAGTCTCACACATCATCTTTTTTCAGGTATCAGTAACCAGGAGTTAAACAAACAGATACTATGTGCTACTAAGTTTATCAACTAATACATATGATGGATTGTATTCATAAGAAAACAACCAGCTGAAGCCGGTTTGGCTCAGTGGTAGAGCGTCGGTCTGCGGACTGAAAGGTCCCGGGTTCGATTCTGGTCAAGGGCATGTATGTTGGCTGTGGGCACATCCCCAGTAGGGCATGTGCAGGAGGCGGCTGGTCAATGTTTCTCTCTCATCGATGTTTCTGGCTCTCTGTTTCTCTCCCTTCCTCTCTGTAAAAAATCAATAAAAGAAAAAAAAAAAAGAAAAAAAAAAAAAGAAAACAACCAAATAGCCTCTGTTGTGAGTTTATCTATTTTTACTTTGCATATATTTTTGGATTATTTTCTCAATCTACATCTTACTAGAAATACATTAAGAGCAATAATAAGGACATGGATATCAATTGACAGCTGACAACCTGAAATGAGAAAAAAAAATATGATAAATGTTATTATTGGTCCTAAAATTACACTTTTTTAAATTTCCCTTTTCTTTTTAATCCTCACTAAAGGGTATTTTTTTCCATTTATTTCTTAGGGAGAGTGAGAGAGAGGAAAAGACAGAGAGAAATATCATATTGATGTGAAAGAAACACATAGATTGGTGGCCTCCTGTTGTGCCCTGCCCAGGGCCTGGGCAGGAAAGGATCATGAATCTGAGGTAGATGCCCTTGACTGGAATCAAGCCCAGGATTCTTTGGTCTGTAGGCTGATGCTCTATTCACTGAGCCAAATTGACTAGGGCTACCCTTTCTTATTTCATACAATTTTCATGTGACTTCATAGTTCTTCCCTAAACATAGATTATATTTCTCTATACCCCTGACATTGCACTTGGTCATGTGACTTCTATTTGAAATAGAATGAAGCAATTGTAAAAGTCTTTTGGTTCCAGACCTAGGCTTTAATATTCCTATTTGCTCCCTAATGCCTCTTTCATCAATACAAAATGAACTTGCCTCTGCTAACCCATTAGTCTTAAGGAGGATGAAAGATACATGGAAGAACAGAAAAAAGCAGCATCTGAGTCGCTCAGGGAAAGTTGATTGGCAGCTGAGGGACAGCGGAAATCTCAAGGAAGGTAAGGAAGGTTCCGCTGGACAGGATTTCCTGACCAACCGGCCAGCACTGCAGCTCTCCCAGAGCTGCGGGCTTGGAGGGAAGGCTGCGCCATCTTACCAGGAAAGGAGGAGCTGCTCTGAGGCCTGGAAAAACCCACAGCGGAGGAGACCATCGAGCAACTGAGACACCCCAATCGACGCAAACACTTGGTTTCAAGGGAGTTCTTCAGTCACCCATGGAAAGGTCAGAGTTTGCGGGGAAAACTTGAGGGATCTGGGTCCCGCGACGCAGGCAGTGATGGTATCTGCTGAGCTCCAGCAAGGCCCTGCCCCCCACTGTAGCCGGGAGCGCAGTGCTGCCGCCTGTGCTGAGCTGCGCCCAAAGAAGGCTACAGGGAGAATTCTGCCCGGGACACCCAGTGCTGGGTTTGGCGTAATCTGGGACTTTTTTTAAAAACGCCAGGGGACACGGGACAGATTGTTAAGAATCGCGGCTGTCTCGACAAGGGCGGAACAACTGGACACCTTGGCGCCTGATCCCCTTCACCCCTTTGCTTCTGAAAACTCGGGAAGGACTGCCCAGTTGGGCATATCTGGGGAAATTGCAAGGGGAAATTGCCTTCCTGGAAACAAGGGATCGGAGCTTTAGAGATAGTCTGGGAGCCAGTTGGCACTCTGCCAGCTAGAGCCATAGAGAAAGAAGGCCAGAGCAACCAAAAAGACTGGGAGTTCAAACCGGAAACACTGACACCTGAGAGTTGAATTACAAACTGCCTTTTTTTTTCTTTTTCCTTTTTCTTTTTTCTTTTTATTAATCAAAAATAAATGGACAAAAATAACTAAGATATAGCCTACTTAAAATTAAGGATTACCTTACAAAACTGAGGTGCAGTGGAATGCTGGGAACTGCAAGACTGTCTGCTCCGAGAATCAGGTGTGCCAAATACAATAACAGAGGAAGTGAGTGACCACTACTGGACATTTTTATGCTAATTTTACCATTCTTTATTTTATTTTCATTTTTTACATCTTTTATTTAATTTTCATTTTTTACATATTTTACTTAAGAAACGAATTTTTTTTTCTTTTTTCCTTACTTGATTTTACCTTTTCAATTATTACATTTTTCAATCTCTATCATCACTATTACTACTGCTATTTTGCAATTTTTGTTTCTTTTTTTTTTTTTTTCTTTTTTTCCTCTCCAGTACCATTTTATTTTTTCTTTATTTTACATTGGGAGTAACCTTCATTCTATTTTAATCTCTACTGTATCATCATTCAACCCTATCTCAACTTGACCTTTACACCATCACTCTCGTACTAAACTTTACCCTTTTAGTCTCCGGTTTATCCTATCCCTTTCCGGCTTTAGTTTTTCCTCTTTTCTTTCTGTATACCCCCTGCTAAAGCTCTCACTATACTTATAGACCTAAGTTCCAACCCCTGATCCAAGTGTATAAATACCACTCTCTGCACTATATTAACTAGTTAAAAACAAAACAAAACAAAACAAAAAAAACGGTTTTCCTCTCTATCCTTTTCTCATTGTTTGTGTGAAGGTTGATTATTGTGAATTTTTATGCTTTTTAGTGAAATTGTTATGCTTATTCGTGTGTTGTTATTGTTGCTTTGTATTTAAAAAAAATCCTCTGTTTTTGTTTGTTTCTTTTACTTCTGTATATCATAGCCTTACTTAATAATAGTGGATACTGTAGTTTGTATTGATCTCCTAGTATTGTTACTGGCATTGGCTGGGTTCAGTGGTTGTTCTATGGCAATTTTCTCCACAGATATATGGTTTGTCTCCCATTTCTCTTTTAGTTTCCTTCTTCTCTCTCTTTCTCTCTCTCTCTCTCTCTCTCTCTCTCTCTCTCTCTCTCTCTCTTCTTTTTTTCCATTTTCCAACTTCATTTTGTCATTACTTTTTTTCCATCTTTTTCTATCTCTTTATCCCTCTTTTTTTATTTTATTTACTTATTTTATTTATTATTATTTTTTAAATTTTTCTTTATTTTATTTTTACCTTTCTTCCCTCTCTCCTATCCCCCAATATGCCTTTCTCTAGTGGTCACCTTTGTTGGAGGTTATTAATATTGTAAATACATTCCTGTTAAGTGCCTCTTGTGTTGTACATGGTAGTGTTGTAGTTTGTACCTTTAAATCAACGCAGGAGAAGAAACACCACATAACCAGACATCCTGAAAAGAGAGGCCATGGGGAGACAAAGAAATAGCCCTCACATGAAAGAAAAGCAGGCATCACCAGAAAAGGAAGTAAACGAGTCAGAGGCAAGCAGCCTACCAGAGCAAGAATTCAGAATAATGATCATACCAATGGCTAAAAAGAATGGAAGAGAAATTTGACAATAACCAAGAAGAAATGAGGAAGAACCATGAGGAATTGAAGAACAGCCATGAGGAATTGAAGAAGAACCAAGAGGAATTTTAGAAGAACCAAGAGGAATTGAAGAAGAACCAAGAAGAAATGAAAAATGACATCACTACCATGAAGAACTCAATAGAAAGCATCAAGAGTAGACTAGATGAAGCAGAGGACAGCATCAGTGAGCTAGAAGACAAGATGGAAAAAAATACCCAATTAGAGCAGCTTCTAGAAAAAAAGATTAAAAAGCAGGAGGAGAGCCTACAGGAGCTTTGGGACAATACAAAACAAAATAATATTGGAATAATAGGGGTTCCAGAAGGAAACAAAACTGAGGTAGACATGGAAAACGTATTTCAAGAAATAATGACAGAAAACTTTCCTGAGATAGAGAAGAAAAAACCCACACAAATCCAAGATGCTCGCAGAGTCCCAAGCAAAATAAATTCCAGAAGACAGATGCTAAGACACATTATAATTAAGCTGGCAAACAACGACGACAAAGTAAGAATCTTAAAAGCAGCCAGAGAGAGACAGAAAGTGACATACAAAGGAACCCCCATCAGACTAGCAACTGATTTCTCAACAGAAACATATCAGGCCAGAAGGGAATGGGATGAAATATACAAAGTCATGCAAAGGAAGGGTCTGAATCCAAGAATACTGTACCCAGCAAGGCTATCAATCAAAATTGAAGGGGAAATCAGGAGCTTCACAGACAAAAAAAGACTGAAGGAATTTATATCCACCAAACCAGCAATGCAAGAAATGATAAAGGGTCTACTGTAAAAATAAAGAAATAGGAAGTGAAGAAGGAACACGGGTATAGAATAAAAATGGCGTCAAATGAGTACCTATCAATAATAACCTTAAATGTAAATGGATTAAATGCTCCAATCAAAAGACATAGGGTGTCAGATTGGATAACAAGACCCATACATCTGTTGTCTACAAGAAACCCACCTCAGAAAAAAAGATGCACACAGACTGAGGGTGAAGGGATGGAAAAAGGTTTTCCAGGCAAATGGAAATGAAAAAAAGCTGGGGTAGCAATACTTATATCTGACAAATTAGATCTCAGAGTGAAGGACATAACGAGATAATGAAGGCCACTTCATAATACTAAAGGGAACAATCCAAGAAGAAGAAATAACCCTGGTAAATATATATGAACCGAATACAGGAGCACCCAAATACATAAAAAAAAAAAAAAACCAAAAAACAAAAACAAAACAAACAAAAAAAAACTGCTGGAGGGCATTAAGGGAGAGATTAATAGCAAAACAATCATAGTAGGAGACTTTAATACCCCACTGTCACCCTTCGACAAATCATCTAAACAAAAAATCAGCAGAGAAATATCAACCCTAAATGACTCACTTGGCCAGATGGCATTAATTGACATCTTCAGAACATTCCACCCCAAAGCCACAGAATATACATTCTTCTCAAGTGCACATGGGACATTCTCAAAGATAGACCACATTTTGGGACATAGGCAAAGTCTCTTCAAATTAAAGAAGATAGAAATCATATCAAGTATCTTCTCAGACCATAATGGCATAAAACTGGAAATTAACTATTGATACAATAAAAATAATCCAAATAAATCAAACACATGGAGACTAAACAGCATGCTATTAAATAAGGACTGGGTTACCAGAGAAATTAAGGAAGAAATTAAAAACATCCTGGAAACAAATGACAATGAAAACACAAAAATCAAAATCTATGGGACACAGCAAAAGCAGTTTTGAGAGGGAAGTTCATATCCTTACAAGCCTATTGCAAAAAACTAGAAAAAAGGATAACACGTGATCTAACTCTACAACTCAAAGAGTTAGAAAAAGAGCAACAAGAAAAGCCCAGTGTAAGCAGAAGGAAGGAAATAACAAAAATCAGAGCACAGATAAACGACATAGAGACCAAAGAAACAATACATAAGATCAACAAAACCAAGAGCTGGTTCTTTGAAAGGATAAACAAGATAGATGGACCTCTAGCCAGGCTAACCAAGAAACAAAGAGAGAGGACTCAAATAAACAAAATCAGAAATGAAAGAGGTGAAATAACAACAGACCCCACCGAAATACAACGGATTGTTACAAAATACTACAAACAACTCTATTCCAACAAACTGAACAACCTGGAGGAAATGGTCATATTCCTAGAAAAATACAAACTTCCAAAACTCAATCAGGAAGAATCTAAAAATCTCAATAGACCAGTGACTTGGGAAGAAATTGAAACAGTCAACAAAAAGCTTCCAGCAAACAAAAGCCCAGGGCCAGATGGCTTTATAGGAGAGTTTTACCAAACATTCAAGGAAGAACTAAAACCTATCCGCTTCAGACTATTCCAAAAAATACAAGAGGAAGGAACACTTCCAAACTCTTTCTATGAAGCCAGCATCACCCTAATACCAAAACCAGATAAAGACAACTCAATGAAAGAGAATTAAAGGCAAATATCCCTCATGAACATAGATGCCAAAATCCTCAACAAAATTCTAGCAAATTGACTCCAGAAGAACATCACAAAGATCATACACCATGACCAAGTAGGATTTATTCCAGGAATGCAAGGATGGTACAATATCCGCAAATCAATAAACGTGATACATCACATAAACAAATTGAAAGATAAAAATCATATAGTCATATAAATTGATGCAGAAAAAGAATTTGATAAAATCCAACACCCTTTCCTGATAAAAAGTCTTAACAAGGTGGGAGTACATGGATCATACCTCAACATAATAAAAGCTATATATGATAAACCCACAGCCAACATTATACTCAATGGGCAAAAACTAAAACCATTCCCTCTACAAACAGGAACAAGACAGGGATGCCCACTCTCGCAACTCCTGTTTGACATAGTACTGGAAGTACTAGCCATTGCAATTAGACAAGAGGAGGAAATAAAAGGCATCCAAATAGGAAAAGAAGAAGTAAAGTTATCCATATTTGCAGATGACATGATATTGTACCTAAAAAACCCAAAAGACTCCATTAAAAAACTAATTGACTTAATAAATGAATCTGGCAATGTAGCAGGATACAAAATTAACGCCAAGAAATCCAATGCATTTCTATACACCAACAGTGAAACTACAGAAACAGAGGCTAAAAAAGCAATTCCCTTTACCATGGCACCAAAAAAATTAAGATACCTAGGAATAAATTTAACTAAGGAAGTAAAGGACCTATTTGCGGAAAACTACATGACACTGAAAAAAGAGATAGAGGAAGATGTAAGGAGATGGAAGAACATACCATGTTCATTGATTGGTAGAATCAACATCATCAAAATGTCCATACTTCCTAAAGCAATCTATAGGTTCAATGCACTCCCCATTAAAATACCAACGGCATATTTCACTGACCTAGAAAGAACTCTCCAAAAGTTCATTTGGAACAATAAAAGACCCCAAATAGCCACAGCAATCCTGAGAAAGAAGAGTAAAGTAGGAGGGATCTCAATACCAGACTTCAAACTATATTATAATACAAAGCCACTGTTCTCAAAACAGCCTGGTACTGGCACAAGAACAGACATATAGATCAATGGAATCGAATCGAGAACCCAGATATCAACCCAAATCACTATGCTCAATTAATATTTGACAAAGGAGGCAGGAATATACAATGGAGTCCACACAGTTTCTTCAATAAATGGTGTTGGGAAAATTGGACAGACACATGCAAAAGAATGAAACTAGATCACCAACTTATACCATTCATAAAAATAAACTCAAAATGGATACAGGACTTAAACATCAGATGGGAAACCATAAAAATACTAGAAGCATCCACAGGCAGCAAAATCTCAGACGTATGCCAAAAGAACTTCTTCACTCATACTGCCCCTAGGGCAATGGAAGCTAAAGAGAAAATAAACAAATGGGACTACATCAAAATAAAAAGCTTTTTATGGCAAAAGAAACCATCAACAAAACAACAAGAAAGCCCACGGTGTGGGAGAACATATTTGCAAATAATACCACTGATAAAGGTTTAATCTCCAACATTTATAGACAGCTTATACAAATACAAATAAATAAAAGGAAGATGAATGATCCAATTAAAAAATGGGCAATGGACCTAAATAGAATATTTTCAAAAGAAGACAGAAGGAAGGCCAAAAGGCACATGAAAACATGCTCAAAGTCACTAATTGTCTGAGAGGTGCAAATCAAAACAACAATGCGGTACCATCTCACTCCTGTCAGAATGGCCAACATCAACAAATCAACAAAAGACAAGTGTGGGCGAGGTTGAGGAGAAAAAGGAACCCTTGTGCACTGCTGGTGGGAATGCAGACTGGTGCAACCACTGTGGAGAACAATGTGCAGTTTCCTCAAAAAACTGAAAATGGAACTCCCATTTGACCCAGTAATCCCACTTCTAGGAATATATCCCAAGAAACTAGAAACACCAATCAGAAAGGATATATGCACCCTTATGTTCATAGCAGCACAATCTACAATAGCCAGAATTTGGAAACAGCCTAAGTGCCCGTCAGCAGATGATTGGATACAAAAACTGTGGTACATCTAGATTCTACACAATGGAATACTATGCTTCCATAAAAAAAAGAAGGAATTCTCATCGTTTGCAGCAACCTGGATGGAATTGGAGAACATCATGCTGAGTGAAATAAGCCAATCAATGAAAGAGAAACACCACATGACCTCACTCATTTGTGGATGATAAAGAACATTATAAATTGATGAACCAAGAGACATATAGAGACAGTAAAGCAACAGACAGACTGTCAAATTACAGTGGGGAGGGGAGGAAGATCTGGGGGAGATAATAGATCAACCGAAGGACTTGTATACATGCATATAAGTACAACCAATGGACATAAAACTCTGGGGAGGGAGGGTATGAATGGGAGGGAGGGAGGGGGGCAAAAAAAATCAATAAAATATATTTTAAAAAATAAATAAATAAAGTTAATTATTGAATTTTTAAAAAAATAGAAAGATACATGGAGAATAGCTGACTTATCTGACCACAGTTAGATCAGCACAAACTCAGCTACCTTATGTATGTGTGGTGATTATTTTATGCCACTGAGTATTGGTGTATACTTTTATATTTTTTATATTTTTAGTAATATTAATAATCTTCAGAACATGACAAAACCTGAAAAGCATATTTTTCTAGACAAGAATTCTCTAGTATTTTACAAAAGGATAATAGCAATTTAATGAAAGGGGTATATAAGATCAAATTTGTTTAAGAGTACATAGGTTAAATAAAACTATGCGTTATGTGTATGTATATAAAATTGAGAAAGTTCAGTAGGTTCTGTTAATGTCCAAGAAATAGAGTTAGCTGGATTTTTAAAATCAATTTGACAATAGAAAACTAACAATAATGTAAATAACAAGTAACATCACCCTAAACACAATTTAGGAAATAAACGTTATTTCAGAGTCATTTAACAGAGTAATCAGTAATCACATTGCCCTGGAAAGCATATTTGTTAGACCTCTCCACATGAGGCACTATTTTTGCTGAAAATAATGTTGTGTAATTGAGAAAAAATTAAGAAAACTCAACAAGCCTTAAGATTTATAAGTTTATATATATGATTTTTCCTTCATTCTATTAATGACAAACCAGTAGATATAGATAACAGGAGATGATCAAATGTATTGTCCACAAAGTTGTGACTGAAGTGGAGAGTATAGAATGTTTGTTAAGATATGTGCTGTTTCCATCACTAAACACCTCTTGTCTACCACCAGGAGCTCTGGAGCTATAATGTCAGGCTGTTTTCCATACTTTCTGGGGCCTATAATATCTGAGTTTAGATAAATTACTGATGTAATTAATCAAAGTCCACAAGTGTGCCAGAATAATTTTATATTGGGAGTGGGGTGGAAATGAAGCGATCAATGAGGGTCAATAAAAGGGTCATATTTAACACTTCAAACAATAAAAACAACTTTTTAAAATAAAGTTATTTAGCAGTTTATAGTTGCCAGTAAATAATAACATTTTAAACAATAATATAGGTTTAGGTCTGAAATTAGATTATTGGAGAATGTAATTAATAACCACTTTGTTTTAAGACTTCAAATGTTCTCTATTGCTATTTCTATAATTAAAATTCATTTTGAGCAAATGCTCAAGGACTAATAATCAGTAGATCTTAAGTACTGCAAACATAGAAATACCAAGGTTAGCTTATAGATTGCAGTAAAACTTATAATTAATCTTATAACCATGGGAGTGCACAGATATCATTTGTGCACATTTAAATTTCTTGCATGTTAGAAACTGTTTAATTTGCAAAGTGCTAAATGATTAATATATTGAAATTAAATTTTGTTCCAACTTTAAAAGGTGAAAGTAGTATATCTAGCCTTTGAGTAATTAGAGCTCATTTGCTAGCCATTTAGCTTTCATTGTTTACCATTTTATACTAATATTGAAAACAAAGTACAATACTAATCATTCCCTAAACACTAATGATTTATATATTTAGTACTATGTGACATGCTGTATAAACTTTTAACATTGCATAAATTACCAGCTTGATTTTAACATATGTACTTACCCTTCTCTTTGTTTTGGTTAAACTTTTCTGTGTTGTTAATTAATATAGTTATTTCTATTCATATGAATTTATTCAGATGATGGAATATGCTGTGATCAGCCTATGGTATCCATGGATATCAGGCAGATCAGGGGTTCCAAGCTGATTAACTTTAAAACTGAAAGTTATCCAAATCATCATCATTGAAATGTTTGCATTTACATGCCAATGTTAATGTAACAAATTTATCCTAAAGTGTAGACAAGTAAGGTTCCAAAGCTAATTTAACTGAAGAAAACGCTTTCTAAGCGTTGGCATTTTCTCACTTCTGTAAAGGTAATTTCATAATAACCTGGAAAAAGGAAATTAGATTTGTTATTATACACAAATTTGACAGGATGCCATTGACAACCTTTCTTGTAAAATGCAATAGAAATAAAAATGTAGAAGAATTCTAAAACTTGCAAGATTATTTAAAAATTTCTAAAGGAAAAGAAAGGTATAGTTAATAATTGTTGCATAATTAGCCATAAAACTGCCCGTATATATAAATATATGCAAATCTCTGTTATAATACTTAAATATTTTCTAACATTACAGTGCTTGTCTGAGTTTTAAAAAATGAAGAATTTTACTTAGAGAAATAGCCTCACTCCTCCTGAACTTTTGAACTTAATTTTCATAACACTGTTATGTGGCATTTAGGGCAAAAAGAAAAACAGTATGTATGGAAGGTATTTAATTTTTGTCACATAGCAATCAGGTATGAACAGAGCTAAAATTTTATGAAAGGCAGGCATTGGCTGCCTTAGATATAAATTGAAGATATTATAAATAAACTATACCTAAGGTACTTTAAGAGTTCTCACTTAGCGGAAACCAGTTTGGTTCAGTGGATAGAGCATTGGCCTGCGGACTGAAAGGTCCCGGGTTCGATTCCGGTCAAGGGCATGTACCTTGGTTGCAGGCACATCCCCAGTAGGGGGTGTGCAAGAGGCAGCTGTTCGATGTTTCTAACTATCCCTCTCTCTTTCTCTCTGTAAAAAAATCAATAAAAAATATATATATATATTTTTAAAAAGAGTTCTTACTTAACCTAGGAGAATAATTATGGTATTTTATCCCATTTATCTGCAATTTGTAATGACAACAAGTTAAAGGTTTTCTCCTATTATAGAAACTAAAATATTGCTGGAAACAGCCAAAATATCTACTAGGAGTAGAATAGATATGTAAATACTATAATATCCACAGAGTGGAATTCTATACAGCAATGAAAGTGAATGGACAACAATTATATGTATTAACATGGATGAACTGTGCATATAACAGCCTGTGTGACTCAATTTACATACTTTTAAAATAAGGCAAATATTATTTTTTTCTTATGGTAAAATATGCATAACAAAACTTACCAATTTAACCATATTTAATCGTACATTTCAGTGGCATTACGTACAATAACAATCTTATACAATAATCACCACTCTCCATTTCCAGAACTTTTCATCATCCCAAACATAAGCTCTGAGCTCATCCTATATAATAAAAGGCTAATATGAAAATTGTCCCCTTGATTGAGAGTTTGACCAAGAGTGCAACTGGGAGATCAACCAGAGGGTGGGGCTGGCTGGTGTCCCCTCGCCCCTGCCAGCCCCAGCCCTGATCACCCACCCACCACCCTGATTGGGGGTGGGGCCATCTGGCCTACCACTGGTGGCCTACCAACTCACCCCACACTCCCCACCCTGGCTGGCCCAGCCCCTATCAAATTCCTGCACGGGGACTCTAGTTAAACAAAAGATCCTAATAAACAACCCTCCCCCCAACTCAGCTCCTAGTAACCTCGATTCAACTTTTTGCTTGTATGGATTTACTTACTTTAGGTAACTCATAAAAATGGTATCATATAATATTTGATATTTTGAGTCTGATTTATTTCACTTAGCTTAATGTTTTCAAGATTCATCCACGTTGTATTATGTGTCAGAGTTTCGTTCCTTTTATGGCTGAATAATGTGTATGTGTGTGTAAATAAAATAAAATTTGCAATCTTATAATGTAAACCTTCAATTCTGTTTCTGTGGAGTAATAAGAGCTTAGAGTCTTCTAGTCTCCACTCTAGTCCACCATTCTGCTGAATTATGGTTTTAAATATCAGCATCCTGTCAAGACCTGTGAACCAGGAGGTCATGGTTTGATTCCCGGTTGAGGCATATGCCTGGATTGTGGGCTCAGTTCCCAGTGTGTGGTGTGCAGGAAGCAGCCGATCAATGATTCTCTTTCATCATTGATGTTTCTGTTATATCCCTCCTCCTTTCTTTCTGATATATATGAGCTCATATAAATCATATGAGCATACTGGTTACCTTTGCAATGGAGAATGGTTCTTGAGTTTAAGATCCCGTATACCACTGGGACATTTACTGTGCTGGTAACTGACTACTTCTCTTGCCCTAGTGATGCTTACATCCATCTGTTACTTTTGTGTTAAATCATAGTGCTGTACATGTTTGTGCAATTTTCTTTATTCACTGCAATAAAATATTTTAAAAAGAATGTACCTATGAGACAATAAAAACAGAACAAACTAATGCTAGTAGATTACTCTCAAAAACTAAGTGAGCCAAAATTGGTTTGGCTCAGTGGATAGAGCATCTGTCTGCGGACTGAAAGGTCCCAGATTCGATTCTGGTCAAGGGCATGTACATTCCGGTAGAAGGTGTGCAGGAGGCAGCTGGTCCATTTTTCTCTCTCATCAATGTTTCTAACTCTCTATGCCTCTCTCTTCCTCTCTGTAAAAAAATCAGTAAAATATATAAATACTAAGGCTATATACTGCATGACTCAATTTACATGAACATTCTAGAAAAGACAAATTTATGGGAACAGAAACCAGATTGGTGATTCTTAACAGTTAGAAGTAGGGCTGAAAAAAATAGCACAGAGGGGTACAAGAGAATGTTTTGAGTTGATGGGAATATTTTATATTTTGAATTTTATAGAAGTTATAGAACTGGATACATTTTGTTGAAACTCATATGAATGTACATATAAAAAGCATGAATTTTATTTTAAAATACACCCAATAAGCATGATGTAGAGAACAAAAAATAGAAATAACCTGAACAAAGTCCCTTTACATCATGACATAGGAAGACTCTATGAAGAGAATAATAATGTTATTAGATACATGACTTCCAAGTAATATTTCATTAGCTAGTGATATATTTCCCTTTTCAAATTAACTCTACAGGATGTTTGACATCTGCAATGCCATAATTCAGAAATGGCATGAGGTGACAGAAATATTGGTGAATTAATGTGCATTTCAGATATAACATGTACACTTTTCTACATGGCAGAGTTACCTGTTATTAAGGAATTTCTACAAATCTCAATTCTTACTAAAGCAGCTTTACATCCCATGTCGGTTACTGCTGGCTATGTAAAGAATCACACCAACAGTGGTTTAAACGTATGTGATTAACTACTATTTGAGGTTTATTAGTTGGTTGTGTTATTATCTATTTATGGCCAGTCTCAATTGGGACTGAATGTTCTAGGAAGGCCTGACTGGTGCCAACTTCAGGGATGGTCTCATCTCCCAGTAGTATCTGGATATGTCACATTTGTTATAATTTACTTGACCAAAACAAAGCACATGTACATTCCGAAAGCAAAACCAAAGGATGAAAAATCCAAAACCAAAGAATGGAAAAAATGAATTCCATCTCTTGATTGGAAGAGAGGCAGACTCACATTGCCAAAATGTATACTGTAAGTTATGAAGGCAATTACTAATGGTATTATTTATAGTTTTGTTGGAGTATAATTTATACATCATGAAACAGAGCAACACATACATTGTCAACTGATTTTCAAAATATCTTTTCAATAATGTGTACAGGGAAACTGAATATCCATGTGGGGAAAATTGATGTTGACTCTTTTCTCAGACCAAAAGTAAAAATTTATTTTAAAAAATCATAAAATTTCTAGAAGAAAACATAAGAAGTTTTGTATAACCAATGGCTAGGCAAAGATTCCTTCGATATAAAACCATAAAAAACGCAGACAATTTAAAAAAATGGATTTGCTCAAAATTGAAAACTTTTGCTTGTTAACTTTTGCTTTTTATGTCACTAACTTAAAAGTGACATAAAAAAATAACAGAGTAAGAAAATAGAAAGTCTGACCATCTATAAAAGCAAAAATAAAGACAAAAACTAGACAAAGTCTGTCAAATTCAGTTTTTTTAAACTCTGGAAATTAACCTATTTCAGCAACCACGGGGATTCTTATTCAAAAAAGGGAGTCTGATTTTCGTTAAGAACAACAAATTTTGTGATATTTTAATTCACACCAGGCCCAACAGCTACTCTTCAGATTAGCAGTAGACCCAGTGCACAATCTGGCCCCAAATGAAGCAAGGAGACTGCATTTTCAAATAATTGGAACTGCCTATAAAGTATAGCATAAAGAATATAGTCAATAATATTGTGATAAATACTAGTATATGGTACCAGGTGGGGACTGCATGTATCAGGAGAAACTCTTTGTAAACTTTTTATGATTATCAAACCACTATACTGTACACCTAAAATTATCCCAGTGCTGCTTTGCCACATAGTCTCTTTATGATAAATCTTAAAATCAGGTAGCATATGTCCTCCAAACTTATTCTTTTGCAAAATTACTTCAGCTAGTTAGGTCCCTTGCCTTCCTATATAAATTTTGGAATGACCTTGTCAATTTTTATGCCCTACCCCCCCCCCCCAAAAAAAAATTCCCAGCTAGGATTTTGATTGGAAATGCATTGAATCTATTGATCAATTTGTGGATAATGATCATGTTTACAATATTGTCTTCCAATTCTTGAATATGATAGAGCCTTTTAAAAATAATAGACCACACTTACTTGTCTGTACTGCAGAGATTAATAATGTAGAAAATTTTTTAAATCTGTGTCTCAGTGTTCTCAAGTGACTTATCACTTGTAATGACTATCAATCTGAAGAGTTTCTAGGGAATCAAAGTACTGCACATTAAGGAAAATGCTGAACTCCTGCCTTTGTGATACATTTTCTGTTCCTTTTCGTCATGCACTGATTACCCCTCTTCTCCACATAGTAACCTCCTCTTACTCATCATTTAAGATACACCTGTTTTCCTCCTCTAGGAAGTTCCCCCTCCCTGTCAGGCTCTTGAGTCACTCAGTACCCTCCTGCCAGGATCTCCATCTCTGAGCTTAATTTTCTACCCCTGGGAACCTTCAGCGCTTACTCTGTTCACACATGTAGCAAGTCTAGGGAATTGACACTCTAAGCAACCTCAACCAATGATTCTCAGGAGTCCCCTATCAATTCCAGTGCAAACATTCTGAGATGTAAATTTTACACGTTTTTCAGTTTCACACAGGATTAATTTCAGTTCACCTGCTCTGATACCTTGCTTATCATCATATCCTTCCTTACCTTTTTTTCCTTTTATGTATCTACTGCCCAGCAGGCATTTCCTGTACTTCCCAAATAAACTACATACTCTAAGAATCTTGTTTTAGATGTGCTCAAATTTTGGTACTACTTATTACTCGTATCCTATTATCTCCATGTTCTTTTGAGTTAGCATGAATTAAGAGTGTATATATACACATATATTCATTATATGAACATTCTCTCTTATTTCCTATTTCTTTAATTTCCCTTCTAAGCATGAATAACCATTACTTTATTAAACTGTAATTGGCTAATCTCATACACCTGTAACATACTTTCTTCTTTGTATGTGTTGTTAAGAGCCATACTGTTTTATGAGAGGGAAGTTTATGCTTAAAAGGTCAGATGAGAAAAAAGAAAGCACATTTAAGAGAACATGAGGAATCTAAGGAGAATAACAGAAAACAGAAGATAATGACTCTGGAGATTTAGAATTTAGAAATGTGGTTTCAGTTATCTGGATTATACTAGTCTCTGAACTGGAGTTTCAATTTTGCTTCAGTCTGAATGGGTAGCAGCTGGATAGAATAATTTTTTATTAGACTTCATCCCAATAGATGTTTCCTGACAGTAAGAAGTGTTTAGAGAGGTACTCTATCACATGAGCTGCAGGTCTCTGTGTGTCTTAATTTGCAGTAAACTGAACAATTTTCAAATTTATACAAAGTTAAAGCAGAATAATGATACCATATACATTTTTTATTCTTTTTTATTTCAGTGAGAACAAGGAAGAACATGAACAGTTCTTTACACAATGTTTGTATAGGGCAGTTAATTCTATTTGAATGAAATTAGGACAAAGATACAATATATATAAATATCAAAAGATTCAGTGAGAGAGAAGATTGGTGATAATAAGCCCTGCAATGAGGAGGTCATTTTCTAGGATTTAGCTGTTTGATTCTGAGAAAATCAGTGGGTATTAGATAAGTCTGTGGATATATGAGTGAGCAGAAACCTGTACTCAGACAATGTCTTATCACTTTCTAAAAAATTGGACCCTGATTTTAGAGCTAAGAAAATAAATTGTATAGATGTCTTTTATGTCACATGTAGACACATACTTTAAAACAAGTTTTGTGCCCTTATGTTTATGAACTTCTGAGTGAAAAAATTTAAAATTACCAAGTCAAAGATACACACATTTAATCTTTACAATACTTAAGAACTACATTAATTATTATTCTCTCAAGCAATAGAGTTGACATTCGTATAAGTGGTTGCCAGTTATGACAAATGCACAGCTAAATCATAATCAATGTTAAAGATTAAAAGCATTTCCTCTAAAATTATGAATATGAAAAAAGTGCGTATTCTCACTACTCCTATTCAACATAGAAGTTCTAGATTAAGCAATGAGGTATAAGAATTTAAGGAAACTTGTTTCTTTTGAAGATGAAATTATTTTATAATGTAGGAAATTCCAATGACTCAACCAAAAAAACTTGGAGCAAATCAATCAAGTTTCAGGATACATGATTAAAAGACAAAAATCAGTAGTGTTTCTGCACACTAACAAAAGTTTTTCTAAGAAAAAAAAACATTTACATTAGCATAAAAATATGAATAAATTTAAGGAGGTGATAGATCTTTATTCTGGAAAACATCATTGATAAAAGAAATTGAAGATTGTATAAATAAATTGAAAGGTATTCTGTGTTCATGGATTGGAAAAATTAATATTGTCAAAATGTCAATATCACTAAAAGCCACCCATAGATTCAGTAAAATCCCTATCAAGATTTCAGTGGCATTTTTTACAGAAGCAATAATGTATATGCATGTATATATCAGTGCTTCATACTTGGGCCTCTTCTTTCTTTGTTTCCATCTTGATTGCATTATTTTCATCCTTCATTTCTATGAAAAAGAGTATATACTGTCTACTGTAGAGAACAGGCAATGATCTACATTTTGGGGACACAGCAGTAAACAATAAAAAGAAGAATAAGGAATGTTTTCATGATGCTTATATTTATGTAGAATAAGGTTGATGTTTTCCAAATACAAATGATATCTCAATTATTGATAAGTACTATAGAGGAAATTAAAGCAAGGGTGGAGGTGGGTAAGAACTCCCAGGAATGATGAGGATAATATATTTAAAAATCTGTTTCATGGAAGATTTATTCAGATAGTGACTTTTGAGAAAATACTGTACTCAGTGACAGAGGGACTTGTGTAGCGATCAGAGGGAAGAGCTCTCCATATAGAGAGAGAACAACAAGGAAAATGACCAGAAGGCAGAAGCAAACTTGGTCAATTTAAGTGGCAACAAGAAGGTCATTGTGATTGCAAAGAGTGAGATAAGGGGAAAGAGGAGATGAGATAAAGTGTTTAGGGCTTTGAGTGGACATTGTAAAAATGTTGGCTTTTATGTATTTTTTTTTTTAAGAATAACCCTGTATAATGTGTAGGGAAGAGATGAAAAGGTGCAATGAAGTCATCAGGAAGCCCAGTTGGATGGCTTTTTTATAAACTAGACAATCATTGATGGTAGCTCAGAAGAGGTTGGTAAAAACGGGGGGGGGGATTTTTTCTGAGTTTCCATATACTTTTCTAGTGTGTGAATTGTTAGTGATGGATAAATACTATCACATTACAGCTTCTCCCATTAATTAAATGCCTGTCCTTTAAAATATTGATTAGGAATTTGTTAACCATTTTTGCTGATTTTTTTTAGAATACTAAATGTCTTCCAACTGAATGAGTTAACATAATAAATGGAGTACTAATAAATATTTGTATTTTCAGAGCATCTGGAAACTTTGGGGTTAAACTGTTACCTGGAGAAAGTATAAAGCAATCACTGTCTTGTAGTCACCAAATTGTTAAACAACAAACTTCTAACTCTTCATAGAGTATACTTGCTCTAATTAAAGGAGTGAATTAATAGCAAGTTCCCTTTTTTTTTTACCTCCTAGGTAGGAGTCAGTGAAGATCAAGGATCTGTTAAGACAGGAATGCACTTATAATCCAATTAAGACTTCTCACTTGCAGTGGGACCCAACATGTTCCCTCCACTTCTCCAATTATACAAATAGACTATTGATCTTTCAAGCAGGCTTGCCTTAACACTGTTCTCCATATCTTCTTTGTTCCCTCAGCTTTATTGAGATATAATTGACATATAACCTTGTGCATTGTTCAAGTTTAAGGTGTACAATGTGCTTATTTGATACACTTAACTATTGCAAAGGCCATCCTGAGTATGTTGTTTCTTACTGGAAGTCTTTCTCTCCATCCCATTCAATTTTTATGCTTTATTTAAATTACACATCAAGTTTTATTTTCTTTCTTAAAATGTCAAATAATAATGTACAAAGTGATTATTATGTGTCAGATGTAAGGTTACCTAAATACTTATGTTTCCTTCCTTTTGGCACTTTTGGAGTATGGTAGAGATACATGCAAGGATGTATACTTGCAAAAGAAAGTGATAAACACACTTATGCTGATATGCACAGGGTACTATGAGAGAATTATGGGCAAAAGCCTAGACCAACCTGTGAATTGGTGAGGGAGCATCAGGATTGTTGTTGGGTGAATTAAAATCTAACCAGAGATACAGATGACATAGGTTATGGTTGAGAAGAATGTTTGTGACATGAATTCCTTTGGCAGTCTGATAAAACCCAGGAATTCCTTCTAAGGAAAATGCTTTTAAATACAGAATATAAAATACAAAGGCTTATAAAAGAATTTATATAGTTATATAGTTAGAAATATATTAAACTTTTGTAATAAAATGATATATATTATTGTATTATATAATGAGGTCTAGCCAATCATAGATTTAATAACTATAATAATGGTAGTCCATTCATTGTATTATGTCTATGAAGTCTAAACTCCTAAAATTTCAGACACTGCTATTACAAATGTAAGTTGTCTACATTTGAGCCCACTTTACATAGAGTTTACAGAATGGATTTACGATAAGGTGAGCTGTGTGTGGGCAGAGAGAAACAAAAAAAATATATAATTATTCCTGAAGAGTGATAAAAGCCTAAAGGTTTTTAGCTGCTCTATAGTATACAGTGTTATTTGCTGTCACAAAGTTATTTTTTTCCCTTTTACTTCCCCATAGGATTTAAGATTTAGATTATAATGGCTTCTTTAAATTATCCACTGAATTTGAATATAAAATTGGATAAGATCATTTGATTATTTCTATAAAAATTGAAGATAGATAAGCACTGGTGTAAATTATAGGGATTATGAATGAGACTCCGTTTGTTTTCTCCTAAGGCACTTGGTAAATTTAGTCACATAGCTTCTAATACACAATTAGTTGGACAGTTAAACCAAAATCACAAACAATTGATTTGGAAAGAAAAAATTTCCTCTCAACTTTACAAATAAAGAATTTATAAATAACATTAACACTCTTAATGTGGTACTTAAAGTAGTGAATGATATTTCTAGGTCAATGTATTACTATGAGCAGATAAAATTGTCATAAATGACCTATCATTTGAATGGGCATCTTAAAACCATACATTTATCACCTAGAAGGAAACATTCCTGCACATGTGATATCCCACCTACATTATAAAAACAGAACATAAATTGAGAATCTGTTGTCTCACTTCTTTATGGTTGTCAGGAATATCAATTCGCATAAAGTTTTATCATTCAATAAAATTAGTGGCTAGAGAAGGCATACACAATATTTCATGGCATTCAGTTCCTGGCCCTGGTTTGGGAATCCTTTGAAATGTTTTATTAGGCGTTTTTGTTATACAATAGGAAGATAAAATAGTAACTATGGAATAGAATTGTGGCATTAAATGTTGCTGAATATTTCTAATAACATGCTCCTGAAGCATGTGATTTATGATTTCTAAATTATAAGGAAAAGTATGTTAAATGAAGTTGTGAACAAAATAGTGCCATTTAATGTCACTTACTATATCTAAAAGTCATTGGAGCTGAATTAGTTGGACAGGGGCTTTGAGTAAGAAAGAGGCAAAAGCTGGAATGATGAAATTATGAGAACTAGAGGCTGTTTACAAAGATACCTTTCACTTGTGAAAAAATATTTAGCTTTAGTTGTCTATTTATGCCAATCATTTAACAATGATTTTTCTTGGTTTGGATAAAATTTGAGAATACTATCTATAAATATTTACTAAGTTCAATGCTCTTTATGTTGTCCAATTAAGGTAGAAAAATCCTAAGAAAAATAGAATAGCTTGTACCATCACCATTATTCCAGAGTAGAGGCTTGGTGCATGAAATTTGTGCATGGGGGTGGGGGTTGGGGCGGGGTTATGGCCCTCAGCCCAGCCTGAACTCTCTCCAATCTGGAACCCCTTGAGGGATGTATAACTGCCCACCATTATTGGGCCTAAATAAGCAGTCAGATATCCCTCTCACAATGCAGAACTGCTGGCTCGCAACTGCTCGCCTGCCTTCCTGATTGCCCCTAACCACTCCCCTGCCAGTCTGATTGCCTCTAACTGCTCTCCCCTGCAAACCTGGTCCATCCCAACTGCCCTCCCCTGCTTGCCATCTTATGTCCACATGGGGCAGCCATCGTTGACCACCGAGGGGCAGCCATCTTGTGTGTTGGAGTGACAGTCAATTTGCATATTACTCTTTTATTAGATAGGTTTGATTCATTGTATTTACTGTGCAAATAAAGGATTATTATTTCTTATTCATTTATTGACTGCTTACCTTGTATCTGGCAATGTGCAAAATATTTGACATGTTATCTCATTTGTTCCTTATTCTAATTCTATTAATATTTCACAAATGACCTGGCACTCAAAGATAGTGAAAACTTTTCCAGCATTATACACTGAGAAATCTATTACTTAAATATTTTATTTAATTTTACTTATCCAGGTTACCATCAAATTCATATTTTCAGCCACTCTTTTACTGATTCATTTTAGATTTTACAGTTTAATTTTTTGTTGTTATCTGCACATGAGAATATTTTTCAAATTGATTTTCAGGGAGAATGGAAGGTAGAGAGGGAGAAGGTAAAAGAAAAAACATTGATGTGAGAGGGACACATACACTGGTTGCCTCCTACATGCACCCCAACTGGGAACAGGAAGAGAACCCACAACCTAGGTACGGGCCTTTGAGTGGCAAACCCATGACCCTCCTGTAAGTGGGCCAACACTCTGACCAATGAGCCACACTGACAAGGGCTGTTAAATTCTTTTATAACTTAAGAATTAATTAGCAGGAAGGAAAAAAAGCAGAGGTTCAAAGATAAATTCAGGTTAGAACCAAGATGGTGGCATAGATAAATGACAGCACTTGCCACCTCCAACAACCATGTTAAAATTATAACTAAAATACAGAAAAACCATCATTCAGGAATATCTGAAAGCTGTCATATTGGAAATCCTACAACTAGAGAAGTAAAAAATAAATAAAGTACATTGAGATGGGGGTGTCTCTTGCATAGCAGTTCTTTCACTGTAATAGCAGCTGGTTCTCATAGTCATTTGGTTCATAGGTCAATTTCACCCAGTGACACCTACAGCAATCCAGTCTCAATTGAATTTATTGTTTTAAGGATAAATGCCATTTGATATTCATTTTCTAAGATTTAGATAGAATTCAAAATTATCTCTTTTTAAGAAAAATATTCAAAGACTATCAGAAAAAAAATTAGATTCTTGTAATTGTCAATATTACTTTGGCTTATATATTTTCAAAAAATAAGAGGGAAAACATTTTATGTGAGAACTGTGCTCTTAGGAAAATCACATTTACCAAAAGACAATTGCATTCAGTTCTTCCTGATAAGAAAACTCAAATCACAAGATTGGTGAAAAATCTATACATTTAGCTTTCAGGTTCAAAAATGTGTGTGAAAGTTTGCAATATTTATAATGAGCCAATGTAACTCAATTTCCTGTGAATTTAAACAAAATAAAATGGAACTAAACTTTGCTAAAAGCTTTCTTAGAACAATAATCAACTCTGAACAGTTTAAAAGAAATACTTGAATTTCTTAAGTTCATTTTTGTTGACTTCAGAGAGGAAGGAAGAGGGAGAGAGAGAGAGAAACATCAATAATGAGAGAGAATCATTGATTGGCTGCCTCCTGCACACACTCCACTGTGGATTGAGCCCAGAACCAGGGTATGTGCCCTTGACCGGAATCAATCCTGGGACCTTTCAGTTCTCAGTCTGATGCTCTATCCACTGAGCCAAACCGGCTAGGGAAACTCTGAACACTTAACTTCTATATTTAGAAGATATTCCATTTGAATGAGAATATTTAAATAATTTATAAACGGGGTGACATCATGTTTTTTCAGATATAAAATTCCAAGAACAAAAAGGCATTCATCTAAGGCAGTGGTCTGCAAACTCATTAGTCAGCAGAGCCAAATATCAACAGTACAATGATTGAAATTTCTTTTGAAAGACAAAATTTTTAAACTTCTTCTAACACCACTTTTACAAAATAGACTCACCCAGGCTATGGTATTTTGTGGAAGAGCCACACTCAAGGGCCCAAGAGCCTCATGTGGCTTGCGAGCCTAAGTTTGGTATTACAGTTGGCTATACTGAAAATGAAATGAGTATCTCCTCATGGCAAAAGCATATTCACTAAATAAGTACTTCTAAAGTAGTTATCACAAGTCACAAATAGTTGTTGGAATAATAATAATAATGTCAAAAATATTTTAGGTACAGAATGAATGTCTCCATAGGAAAAGTAGTAAGTAAAACAAAGATATGTTAGCTTATGATCTGGGAAGAAGCTTCATTTGGAGAAAGTCCAGTAGTACTCACTACTATTTTCAAACATTGTTATTGAGGTATAATTTATATACCATAAAATGTACTAGCATATGTATACAATTCAGTGATTTTTAATAAATTATCAAGTTTTCCAACCATTGTTACAATGAAGTTTTACAGCATTTTCTTCACCACATGTGCAGTTATAATTAATGTGTTTTCATCCCCAACCCTAGGCACCTACTAATTTGCTTTCTGTCTTTACAGAATGTCCATTCTTTCTGTCTTTACAGAATGTCCATTTTCTTTGAAAATGCTGTATAGTTGGAATCATAAAATATGTTATCTTAAGTGGCTGGCTTTTTTTCACTTAGCATGATGTTTAGTTTAATTATGTTGTAGCATATACTTCATTCTTTTTTTGTGTATGCTTATCCACTCACCAGTTGATGAATGCTTAGATTGTTTCAAGTTCTTGGCTGTTACGAAGGATGCTGCTATTACTAGTACTTAAACAGATTTGGAAATGCTGATTACTATTTGCAGAAGCTGAGATCATTAAAATTATCACTGAATATGGAGAAGAAGGAAGAATTTTGATAAGCATTATTAGGTATGAGAATTGAGAACAGGGTAGTGTGAATAGAAAAGAAAAAAAATCATTTGTTTTTAATTAATAGTAGTTAGTAAAATTGTTTTATTTTCTCTTGGAAAAGTACAAATCAAAAATATTATTTAAAGAAATATTAATTAGACACCTCCTCTGTGTCAGGTACTGAGCTAAAAATTATGGCGAAATACAGATTGAAGGAAATTATCAAACTAACAAATGAATCTGAATGCGTTATATAGGAACAATAAAATATTTTTGAAAAGGGGAACATTGCTAAGAAGTTAAAAATAAAAAACATAATGAAAGCAAATAATTCATATTTTGCATGTAAGATAAAGCTTCTGCTAGCCTTTTTTTCCCCATTCAGAAAATGGGAACTACCTATTTGGTATTTGTATAAGTTATCTACTTGATTTCCTCTAGGGAACACTTTTACAGGAATGGTTCATGTAGATCCTGTAACATAGTTGTCAATTCTGTTATTTACAATAAAGCAATCCCAAAATGTGCTCTAATGCTTATTTAATCAAGTTATCAGGAACCTTGTGTTACCTTATAGGTTTTAAACATGTCTCTTCCTTCCTAATATGAAAAAAAGCCAAATGACTATACTAATAATAGATTGTGATAATGTACTTTATTGATAATTTTATTTTCAGATGATTCATTTAGCTCTTCTGGTACTTTGTAGCTAAGCAACAAGGCCTATAGAAAGACATCTGATTTACCTAAGAGATGGAGAGATATAAATGATTGTTGTGATCATTATTTTCTGAAATGATATTGAACTTTCTAGAATGGTCTTCAAAAAAAGAAATAAAAATTCCTTGGTTAAGTAATTTTGGAATATCTTGCATCTCTATTGAAAATTCACAATGTATTATAAATTAAGATTCTGAGAAATATTGCTGGGAGCAGGTTTGTTAAACTGGTTACATCTAGGTATTTTCCAAGGTTGTTTTACAACACAGCTCTATTTTTACATATACGAATATATAGACCAGTACTAGCCAGTTTTGTTCAGTGGATAGAGCATCAGCCTGCAGACTGAAAGGTCCCAGGTTTGATTCTGGTCAAGGGCATGTACCTTGGTTGTGGGCACATCTCCAGTAGGGGGTGTGCAGGAGGCAGCTGATTGAAGTTTCTCTCTCATCTATGTTTCTATCACTCTATCCTTCTCCCTTCTTCTCTGTAAAATATCAATGAAATATATTTTAAAATATTGTATATATATGGACTAAGGAAGTAGTAATCTGTGGTAGACCCATGTTTATCATTTAATGCTTTCTATACAATGATTTATTAGAGGAACATAACACAGCTTCAATTTTATTCCTGTACCTGTTACTAGACCGATGGTGGTAAAGGGAGGGGAAATAGAAAGAGCCACATCACTTCTTCCTGTTCCTTAATGAGCAAGGAAAGCCAGGGCACACTGGGTATCTTATCTAATCAGCTCTGAGCTCAGAGAGCATAGCATTTGGGATCTGCTTAATTTCTTTTTTTTTTTAGTTGAATTTATTGGAGCCTCATTTGTTAATAAAATTATATAGTTCCCATTAGTAGATGAGTGGATAAGATGGAATATTTACACAATGGACTACTACTTGGCTATGAAAAAGAAGAAAATTTTACCCTTTGGAATAGCATGATTAGATCTGGAGAGTATTATGCTAAGTGAAATTAGTCAATCAGAGAAAGCAAGTACCATATGATTTCACTTATATGTGAAATCTAATGAATAGGATCTGCTTACTTTCTTACACTTACATTTTTCCATTTTGGAAAAGACTATCCAACAGAATATTAAGCTCTTAGTACTGGAGTTGTACTCGGTGATTTTAAATCCTGGCTCCCTAATCTTCAAATTGTGAGATTTTGAGCATGTTTTTTGAATCTTTTTTTTACTAAACTGATTTTATATATATATATATAAAGCCAGCGACCGAAATGCCATAATGACCAGAATTACCAGTGGCTATGACGCTGACTGTGGCCAGTGAACCAGCTCAATCCAGGGGTTGGAACTAGCTGGCCGACCTCCCACAGCCCCTCCCCACAGTTGGCCCCAGCCACGATGGGCCCCCACTTCCCTGATCAGCCTGCTGCTCCTCCCCCTGCCTGGCCCCACCCTAGATCAGCCCCCCACCCCAGTCAGGGGCAGGGCTGGTTGACCAACTGCCTGTGGCCCCTCACCCAGGAAGGCCCCACCCCTGATGGGTCTACATCTTCCCAATTGGCCTGCGGCTCCTGCCCCCAGCCAGCTCTGCCCCCCATTGGACCCCCCACTCCAATCAGGGGCAGAGCCAGCTGGCCAACTACCGATGGACCCTCCCCCAGGCTGCTGCCCGAAATTAACCCCTCCAACCCATTCAGGGATGGGAATGGCTGGCCCACTGCCCACAGCCCCTCCCCACAGCTGGCCCCAGCCCTAATCAGCCCCCACCACCCCTATTGGACCACAGCCCTTTCCCCCAGCCAGCTCTGCCCTTGATCGGCCCTCCCACTCTGATCAGGTACAAAGCCTATAGCTACCACCCATAACCCTTCCACCCAGCTTGCCCCAGCCCCAATCAGCCCCGACACACAAATTGGGAGTGGGGCTGGCCAGCCAACCTCTGCTGGCCACTGACTCCTAATGAGCCCCCTCCTGCCCCATTTGGGGGCAGGGCCCACCAGCCAATTGGCACAGCCCCTCCCCCCAGCCAGCCTGGCCCTGATCAGGCCCCAATCAGAGTGGGCTGGTCAGCCAACCTCTTGCCATCTCTTCCTCCCAACAGGCCCAGCCCCAATCTGCTCCAATTGAGGCTGGTCTGGCAGGATCCCACCTCTACATGAATTCATGCACTGGCCCTCTCGTATCTATACTAATAAAAGAGTAATATGCTAATGAAACAGGGAGATCTTCTGAACATTCTCCTGGAAAAATCCATGGTGATGAGGCCAAGGCAGAGGCAGTCGGGGAAGATCAGGCCAGCAGGCAGAATGGTTAGGGGAGATCAGGCAGGCAGGCAGTTTGGAGCCAGTGGTCCCGGATTGTGAGAGGGACAGGGATCAGGACTAAACCAGTAGTTGGACACCCTCTGAGGGGTCCCAGATTGAAGAGGGTGCAGATCATGCTGAGGGATATCCCCCATGCACAAATTTTGTGCACTAGGCCACTAGTAGAAATTATAGTAATGTAAACCTCATAGAGCTGTTGTAATGATCCAGTGAGATAATAATTCACTAAGAACAGCACCTGTCACATACTGAGCACTCAAATATTTATATCTGTCATTATCACAAACTCTCATAAAAATGGCTACACATACTCTTTACAATGAGAAAACCTGATTGTTTCTCCTATGACAGTCATGTCAGATGTGTCCTGCTTTTAAAACATAACAAAACGAAACAAAAAAAACACACAAATTAATACATTTAAATTTATTAATATGGCAAAAGAACATGGTCCCTACATAAACTAAGCTGACTTTTATTATCTCAGCTCTTATCACACAATCACTCTATACTTCTTTATTATGACTTTCCACCTAGATGGTGAGCTCTTTTGATGGGAGTATGTCTTGGGTACCTTTAAAACATATATCTGGTAAATAAAAAGTGCTCACCATAATTTTAATAAATCAAGAAGGGGGAAGATACTATGTGCTACTATGCTATTTTAAGTTTTTTAATTGTGATCTTATCAACAGTTGCTAAAAGAATGAGATTAAACCCACTTCTATGGGTCTTATTGTTAGGGGCACAGTAGTAGGTAGAACCTTGAAGTAAGTATAACTATAATACATAGGGTGCCACTTCTAAGCTGGCGTCAGAGTAAGATAATTTAGGAAGAGACAGTGTCAAAGTGTGTAGCATTACAAACTGAGAGGCTAATGAGCCAAAGTGGTTTTTCTGCTGTTTTCTTGAAGTATCAAATTGGAGGCTGTGTACTGTATGGCTTGTGATCCTAATGTTCATAGTAATTTTCCTAGATATAAGTTATCCATAATTCTCTTGTGTATAATAATAGCAATGAAATGATAATACCAGTTATGATATATCACAGCTAAAGCAGAATACCTAGCTGGTCACTTGAAAACACAGAACTGATCTTGTGAAGGATATTGGTGCATTAGGCTACAATGCTTTACTTTTAGGACTAAGCAACTCTACTTTTACAGCAAATAAGTGCCATTCATGGAGATAAGTTTTATGCTACAAGATTCACATAAAAATATCAAGTAGATTATGAGTTCTTCCTATATACAAACAATTTTCCAAATGATTTATATTCATTGCTCTTATCAATGCCTAAATACCTTAGAAGGCAAATAGTATCCCATTTTTCAGATTAAGTAATTGAAATTTAGAGAGGTAACTCCTCCAAAAGTTATCCAAATAAGTGGCAAAGCTAGAATCTGAGACCATATCTGCCTAAACAATTACCAATTATGCAATCTACTGTATTTCAATTTCTATTAAAACAGGCAAAATTCTAATATGGAAAGAAAGCTGAATAGAACAGGACACAGAAGGCATAGGATCTCCACCTGGCTTTGTAACCTACTATATTAATAACTGTCTAGGTTAGCTATCTAAGCTTTAAATTCCATACCTATATATTGGAAATAATAAACCCATTTTACATCCTATCTAATAAAGAGGAAATATGCTAATTGACACTCACACCTTCGTAGATTGTTGCACACACAACCAATAATGAGGGTATATGCTAATTGACTTTCCCACCCTCAAAGATGGTGATGCCCAGAGCCAATAAAGAGATAATATGCTAATTGACTGCCCTGCCCTCAAAGATGTTGGCGTCCATAGCCACAAGATGGTGGCACCCAGTCCCCTCAGCCCCACTGAGGCAACAGGAACCCAGCAAAGCCCTGCCCGCCCCCAGGTGGGCCCTGTGGCTCCTCACACCTGCCTCCAGAGTTCCCTCTACCCCCAGCCACTCAGGGCTGGCCCGAGGCACAGGCAAGCCTCAGATGGCATCTGCCCAGCTGCCCAAGGCTACCCTAGGCTGAGGTAAACAGGCTGGTTGAAGCTTGTGCTGCCAGCAGTGGCAGCAGCAGAGGTGTGATGGGGCATTACCTTCCCCTGATTGCCAGGTCACCTTCCACCCCTGAGGAGTTTTGGGGTCTGGATGAAAAAAAGTGAAGGGATTAAGTGATATATATATCAGTGTGTGTGTGTGTGTGTGTGTGTGTGTATGGTGTGTATGTATATGTATATATGTATATGTATATGTATATGTATGTATATATTTATATATATATACTAGAGGCCCAGTGCACAATTTGTGCATGGGGCTGGGGGGTTGGTGTCTCTCAGCCCAGCCTTCACCCTCTCCAATCTGGGAACCCTCATTAGATGTCCAACTGTCGAACATCCCTATCAAAATCCAGGACTGGTGGCTCCCACTACTCACCTGCCTGCTTTCCTGATTGGCCCAACTGCTTATGCCTGCCTGCCTGCCTGACTGATGTCTAACTGCTCCCCTGCCAGGCTATTTGCCCACAATTTCCCTCCTCTGATGGCCTGGTCACCCTAAATGCCCTCCCCTTCAGGGTTGATCACCTCCAACTGTCCTTCCTTAAAGACCTGGTCCCTCCCAACTGCCTTCACTTGCAGGTCTGGTCCCTCCAAAGTGCCCTCCCTTGCTGGCCATCTTGTGGTAGCCATATTGTGTCCACATGGGGGCAGCCATCTTTGACCACGTGGGGACAGCTATTTTTGTTGGGAGTCATGGTCAATCTTCATATTACTCTTTTATTAGATAGGATAGAATCCTGGTGCACAGGTGGGGGCCAGCTGGTTTGCCCTGAAGGTTGTCCCGGATCAGGGTGGGGTTCCCATGGTTGTGGGGCAGCCTGGGCGAGGGGCCTGTGGTGGTTTGCAGGCCAGCCACACACCCTGGAAACCCAAACAGAGGCCCTGGTATCTGGAATTTATTTACTTTCTACAATGGAAACTTTGTAGCCTTGAGTGGAGGCCTAGGCAAGCAAGGGCAGGCGGAAAGCTTGGCTTCCTTTGTTGCCTGGGAAACTCAAGCCTCCATCCTGCTCTCTGTGGCTGTAGTCATGTTGGTTGGGTTTATTTGCATACTGGGACTAATGAGCTGGTGGGCATGGCTTGTGGGTATAGTGGAGTGATGGTTAATTTGCATATACCTCTTTTATTAGGTAGGAGATATATTATGTATATATGAAAAACATAGACATAGGCAACAATATGGTGATAGCCAGAGGGAAAAGGACATGGGGGGTGGAGGTGGGCAAAGGGGATATAAAGGATGATAGAAAATAGAAAAAAAAAAAACTTTACTTTGGATGATGGGTGCCTAGCACAGTGTGCAGATGATGTTTTATTGAGTTATACTCTTGAAATCTGTATAGTTTTATTAACTGTACTCACCCCAATAAACTCAATGAAAAATAAAAACTATCTATTGAATTTTTTTTTACTTTTAAAAATTGCTTTATTGATTAAGGTATTACATATGTGTCCTTATCCCCCTATTCCCCCCACACCTCTCATACTCCCACCCCCCTTATACCCTCACGCCCCTGATGTCTATGTCCATTGGTTATGCTTATATGATCTTAGTTGATACCTCCTCCTTACCTCCACCTTCCCCTACCTTCTCTCTGTTTGATGGTCTGATCGATGCTTCTCTATCTCTGAATCTGTTTTTGTTTATCAGTTTTGTTCATCAGTTTATGTTCATTATATTCTACAAATGAGTGAGATGATGTGATATTTATCTTTCTCTGACTGACTTATTTCACTTAGTATACTAGTAATGCTCTCCAGGTCTATCCATGCTGTTCCAAATGGTAGGAGTTCCTTCCCTTTTATAGAAGCATAGTATTCCATTGTGTAGATGTACCACCTTCCCCACACACACACACACACACACTCATCTGCTTATGGGCACTTAGGCTGTGTCCAAATTTTAGCTATTGTAAATTGCTCTGCTCTGAACATAGGGGTGCATATATCCTTTCTGTTCGGTGTTTCTAATTTCTTGGAATATATTCCTAGAAGTGGGATTACTGGGTCAATTGGTTCCATATTTGTTTTGTTTTGTTTTTGAGGGAATTTCATACTGAGGGAACACTTCACAGTGGCTGCAGTAGTCTGCATTCCCACCAGCAGTGCACGAGGGTTCCTTTTTCTCCACATCCTTGCCAACACTTGCCATTTGTTGATTTATTGATGATGGCCACTCTGACAGGTATGAGATGGCACCGCATTGTTGTTTTGATTTGCACCTCTTGGATGATTAGTGACTTTAAGCATGTTTTCATATGTCCCTTGACCTTCCTTTTGTCTTCTTTCAAAAAGTATTTATTTAGGTCCTTTGCCCATATTTTGATTTGGTTGTTCATCTTCCTTTTGTTAAGTTGTATGAGTTCTCTGTATATGTTGGAGATAACATTGGCAAATACTTTATTCCATGCAGTGGATTTTCTTGTTGTTTTGTTGATAGTTTGTTTTGCTGTGCAGAAGCTTTTTATTTTAATGTAGTCCCATTTATTTATTTTTTCTTTAGTTTCCATTGCCCTAGGAGCTGTTTCAGTGAAGATATCACTTCAGGATATATCTGAGATTTTGCTGCCTGTGAATTTTTCTTGAATGGTATATTTATATTAAATCAAAATGAGTGCTATCCTATATGGAAGCACAGAAATATAGATGAGAAAAATGGAAATGTATATAAAAAGCAAGCCTTGTGATTATTATGCTAGTGTTTTGTAATCTCTTCTTTATTCCTATTGTGAACTCAGAATATTAGTATCTCCCTTTTCCCCTCAGATAACTGTACTTTCATTTACATGGTAAACCAAAATTCAAATCCTTTTGAACTTACTTTTCTCTTACCTCACCTTGAACATTCAGTTTGCCACTAAATCTATATTTTGCACTGAGAAAACAATAGAAAGTTCTTAAATTGATTCTTGCCTCCAGATTCTCCTCATATCATCTCCACCACTGCCATCAGGGTTATTGTCCTTAGAACAAAAACAGGTTCCATCTCTGCTTCGATATTTCTCTTGAGTCTATTATTTTCAAGGTAAAATCCAAAGTCCTTATCATGTTATGCAAACCCTTTTGTATTCTAGCCACAATTTTTCTCCACTTATAGAAACATCATAAATCTGGTAGCCCTAAAGATGTCCTTCTTGTCTAAACACCTCTTGTCCTTACCTGTTTCTCCTTCTGTTTATAAATACTTTCTCAGGCAAGCTCCCATTCCTCTTTTGATACCAAACTCAAACATTGCCTCTTCTTAAATCTTTTCCTAGGGTACAAAAATAAAATAAATACATGAGAGAAATAAAGAATTAAATGCTTTTCCTTCCCCTGATCCCTCCACAGGTAGATAGTCACACTTTTTCTGAGCTGTCCTGGCATTATGTTTTTATATGACATTTTTATTTTAGAATAATTTTAGATTCACATGAAACTGTCAAACATGGTGGAGAGGGTTTCCATAAATTCATATTAGTTCCCCTGTTAACATCTTACATTGCTATGGTACATTTGTCACAAATATGATCCATTATTGATACATTATTATTATATTAACTGAAGTTCAGACTTTATTCAAATTTTTTTCAGTTTTCCCAACTGCTCATTTTCTGTCATAGGATTCCATAGAGGATACCACATTATATTTAATGGTCATGTATTTTTAGACTCCTTTTGGATGTGGCAGTTTCTCAAACTTTCCTTATTTTTTATTATCTTGGAAATTTTGAAGAGCACTAGCCAGATGTTTTATAGAATTTCTCCTCAATTGGAATTGGTCTGATGTTCCTCTCACAATCAGATGGGTTATGGGTTAATTGGGGTTGTATAACAGAGGCAAAGTGCTGGTCTCTTCATGTGATATCAAGGATATGTGCTATCAACGTGACTTCTCATTGTGATGTTGACCTTCATCACATTGCTGAGATAATGTCTGTCAAGTTTCTTCATTAATAGGTCACTCTTTTATCTTTTCCACACTTTACCTTTTGTAAGGAAGTCACAATTAAGAAGTGAGGAATTAAGCTTCATCTCCTTAAAGATGAAGTTTCTACAGCTTGAAATTCCGCATGGCCTATTTGTCTACTCTCCCCCAATATACAAATTTCTCAAGCTTTGACCATGGGAACATCTCTTAGTTGGTTTCTATATTCCTTTTACATGGCCACTTCTGTGTATGTGTATGTATGCATGTGTGTAGGGGCACTTCTTTACTTTTTGTTTCCAGGCTCATCCTGAATATTTGCCACTTCAGCCGTTCCTAGAATAAGCCATTTCTTCAAACTCTGATCATTTTATTAGAGAAAGGTATTGGAAATCAAATCTGGATATCAGAACCCAATATTATATTTACATTCCTATTATATAACCATCATCAAGTTAAACTTTACTTATTTTTTCTCTCCCATGAGAATGCCTTACAATGGTCATATTCTCCTATATAGGAATGAATCCTTTCAACTTGAAACCTTCTGTTCTTTTTTAAAATAAATACTTATTGTTATGATTATTAGTTGTTCCTCTTTTTTCTCCCCATATATCCCCTCAACCTGGTTCCCACCTCACCCTCTGCCCTTACCTCCCGCACTGTCCTTATCCATAGGTGTATGATTTTTGTCCAGTCTCTTCCCGCACCCCTATACCCCATTTCCCCTGAGAATTGTCAATCCAATCCCTTTCTATTCCCCTGATTCTATTATATTCACCAGTTTATTCTGTTTGTCAGATTTTTTTATTCACTTGATCTTTTTTAGATTCACTTGTTGATAGATATGTATTTATTATCACCTTACCTTTTACTTCTTCCTCTTCTTAAAAAAAATACCCTTTAGCATTTCATATAATACTGGATTGGTGGTGATGAACTCCTTTAGCTTTTTTTTTTTTTTTTTTTTTTTTTTTTTTTTTTTTTTTTTTTTTTTGACTGTGAAGCTCTTTATCTGACCTTCAATTCTAAATGACAGCTTTGCTGGGTAGAATAATCTTGGTTGTAGGTTCTTGCTCTTCATCACTTTGAATATTTCTTGCCACTCCCATCTGGCCTGCATAGTTTCTGTTGAGAAATCAGCTGACAGTTGTAAGTACTCCCTTGTAGGTAACTAACTGTTTTTCTCTTACTGCTTTTAAGATTCTCTTTGTCTTTTACCCTTGGCATTTTAATTATGATGTGTTTGGTGTGCTCCACTTTGGATTCCTCTTGTTTGGGGCTCTCTGCACTTCCTGGACTTGTAAGTCTATTTCTTTCATTAGGTAAAGGAAGTTTTTTGTCATTATTTCTTCAAATAGATTTTCAATATCTTGCTCTCTATCTTCTTCTGTCACCTCCATAATTCGGATGTTGGTAAACTTGAAGTTGTCCCATAGGCTCCTTACACTATCTTCATATTTTTGGATTCTTTTTGCTTTTCCAGTTGGATGTTTGTTTATTTATTTATTTATTTATTTATTTATTTTTATTCTTTGTATTTCAAATCTTTACTTGATTCTTATGATCCTCTAGTCTGCTGTTGGATCTCTGTATATCATTATTTCATCCATTGTATGCTTAATTTCTGATTGGTCCTTTTTCATATCTTTGATAGTATCACTATATTTCTCGGAGGTTTCTAGAAGATTCTTGAGTAACCTTATAATTGTGGTTTTGACTCTATATCCAGTAGTTTGCTTTCTTCCATTTCTTTCATTTGTGACCTGTTAATTTGTCTCCACATTTTGGCTGCTTCCCTGTGTTGAAAGAGTAGCTTTGTGTGGTAGGTGTCCTACAGTGTCCAGTGGCTCAGCCTTCCTAGTCACTTGAGGTAGACACTCTTAGTGCAGTCCATTTGTAGGCTGTGTGCACAGTCTTGTTGTAGTTAACCCTTGATTGCTATTGGTATCACTGGTAGGAATTGACCTCCAGGCCAATTGGCTGTGAGGATCATTTGTGTCTACATTGGGAGTACTTCTGTGGTGGAGACAGCCTTATGGGGCAAGACTTGCTTCAACAGGACTTTGGCACTCACTGAATCTTCTCCCTGAGTGTGTCTCTTATGGATCTGAAGAGTTGTAATCTGGATGGTTTCACTCTAACCATTGGAAACACTGACTCTTGGATCTCCAAGGATGTGCAAAGTCAGCCCCTGCCTGAGACCACCCAGCAGGAGCTACAGAGAGATTTTCAGATTCCTCCTCTTTGTTTGGGGTATGGATGTGCCCAGATGAGGCCCAGCTGTAAAGCAATGCAGGCTGCTGCTGCAGGGCCTTAGGCCTTCTTTTGGACACTTTGGAGCTCTCTTACCCAGTTGCAGTTTGTTAGGTTTTTGATTGAAAAAGGCAAGTCCATTCATATGCAAAAGTCTGTGTGCACAGCTTGGGAGGGGTTGTAAATTGGGTGGAGTAGAATCTCAGGGAATCACCAGGGCAGAGCAAACAGCAATGGCTGTCTGTCAACCCTGCCCCTAAGAGGTCCCTAGGTCTCTGTGTCCTGAGGCACCATGCAGGAACAATGATCACTGCAAGCACCTCTGAGAGAAAGCCACCCTCATGATCCACCAGGATCCCAGACAGTCCAGTTTCTCCCTTTATGAAACTGGGTCCCCAAAGTCTCTAAACTGGAGTTTAGAGCAGTTGGGAGCTTGTTTATCCCTCCAGATTGAAAAAGACAACAGCATACCATTAAATTATACTTAAAGATTGTGTGTATTTTCCCAGCTGAATACAAATTTTCTAGAATTTGGCAGAGGGAAATGCAAAGATTCCCAGAAAAGTGTATGGATACAGGGAAAAGGAAATTAATCATGGACATTGGTGGAATCTACCACAACCATGTGATTTTTAAAACATGAAATAAGGGATCAGATCTATGACATGCTTTCCCGATGCTGATTATTGTAGGGCACATGTGTCAAACACAAGGCCCGCGGGCCAAATCCAGCCCGCCAGGCCTTGCAATGTGGCCCGCACCGCGCTGTCATCACTGCACTCCGCTGTCAGTTTATGACATTGTCAGTTTATGACTGTTCAGTAAACCATTCGGCCCGCGATTTAGGCTGGATTTTAGATTTTGGCCCCTTCTCTGATTGAGTTCGACACCCCTATTGTAGGGTATAGTAATGCAAATATTACAAGAGACTATTAGTGCCATTAAATTTACAAAGTAAAATGGGAGAAAAAAAGAAATCACACCCAAATGAAAACTGAGACTTCTGGAGGGAAAAGGACTTTTGATCTTATTATAGTTAGACAGTAAGAACTTGGATGAATAATATAATTATTACATTGATTTTAAGAATACTTGTTAAAAAAATAAAATGATTATATGGATTGACATATATAACTTAGCTACATTTTATAAGTGAATTAAATAAGCTTATTTAACTGTTAATGAATCTTCTTTAGAAAATAAAATATTCTTAGAAAAACAAGCTCTAGATATACCATTTAATACTTTAATTGTTTATGTATTCAGTAACATTAGTAATAAATTAAAATAATACTTATAGTCAGTAGCTTGTTATTCTGTAAGAATTTTGACACAGATAATTTTTATTTGTGAAAAAGGGTATGTGCACATTTTACACATATTTATATGCCTTTTTGTTAAACAATAAACCTCTATTTTACAGGTTTACAAAAATATAATTTTTTTCTACACAATTTATCTACACATTTCTACGTATCTGAGAATTGAGATGGTACTTTACAGTTTTTGCTTAAATTAGGCGATAATATATCTACACAGACTTTTATCTCTAATCTGAACATGGAATTTCATGTATGTCTTCTACAAAGAATACACATCAAGAAGGACCTTAAGAGGAAATAGTGATGTAGCACAATTCAAGAGGCACAGAACTTTCTTAAGGGGGATCATTCATAGAAGAAATCCACAGAAGAAGCAGTGATGCCATGCACTTCATACAGCACCATATGGAAATAACATACATGAACTATTTCTCAAAAGGAGTGGCCAAATATGAGAATAGAAAGCATTCTGTATATCTTTATAGCTTATGAAAATATATATATTTAATGTATGATATATAGAACAATGATAAAAATTCTGGAATCATTAGATTATAGATTGTACTTCAAAAGATTTGGAAAATAACATTACATGGAAATTGAGCCCTTTGCACAATTTTAAAATTCCAGTTCACTTTCAGAAAAAAATATCCATAACAGGTGCACAGAGATGCCTAAATATTTTCCTAGTAAATTTTCTTTCTATTTGAGAAATGTTAAATTATGTGTTAGTTTTGAATAGACCATAATTCTCTCATATACACAGGTGTAACATCTTTACTAGGAATTTTGCTCTAAATAATATATTACTTAGGTGCTCAAAAGAGCAACAGGAATTTGGAAAATATATTACTGATTACTACCTTTAAACGGAAGAGTAGATGTATCTCTATAATTTCTTTCTTCCTCTTTTTCTTACACATGATTTAAGATAAACTGAAAGTGGACCTGAGCTGAGTGAAGTATGATGACAAGTATTTCCTATCCTTTATTTTCAACGCTGGATATCATTGCCCATTACTTATAAATAGTTTTTACTATACTCTCCATTTCTTTGATTTCTGGCTAGACATAAAATAATTTCAAGAAAATCTGAAGGCATTGAAAATACCATCCCGCTGAAACCGGTTTGGCTCAGTGGTAGAGCGTCGGTCTGCGGACTGAAAGGTCCCGGGTTCGATTCTGGCCAAGGGCATGTACATTGGTTGTGGGCTCATCCCCGGTAGGGGGTGTGCAGGAGGCAGCTGGTCAGTGTTTCTCTCTCATCAACGTTTCTAGCTCTCTATCTCTCTCCCTTCCTCTCTGTAAAAAATCAATAAAATATATTTAAAAAATAGAAGAAAAAGAAAAATACCATCCCTACTTATGTGGGAGGAAAATCACCAGTTATATGTTGATGAAAAATAAAAAAAAATATATTTAATATACTTTTTAACGCTTATTTTTCAGAGAACAAAAATGTGCATGACTTGATTAGTTTATTAAATTACTATGGCATACATTTTATTTATAAAGTCATTATGAACTTAGTTGTTTTAGAAATGTTATTGTAGAAAGAATTGGAATCTACTGATCTTCAAGCAATTATATATATATATATATATATATATATATATATATATATATATATATATATATAAAATTTAAGTAGAAGAGAAGAACCCATAAATTTTATTGTAAAACAAAGAAGGTTCTTATGTTTCCTGGACTTCTTACCCTTAACAATTCAGAATTCCCTTTTTCATAAAAAATGCCTTTAAAATGGTAGACAGACCACACTCAACTTATATGAATTTTATACTCAGAAATATATATGATTCTTTTCTTTTTATTAAAGAGGCTGCAAAGTAATTTGCTTCCATCTTGGAGGACAGAATTTGTCTGTGAAGCTCTCCTAACTCAGTAGACATGATTAAATAAAGATAGAGAGCTGCCACTCTAACAAATCAGCACAAAAAGACAAACAAAAAGCAAGCAAACTACAGATACTAGTAAGGAACACTAGTGTTCTAAGAGCAGGGCTTTCAACACATTGCATTGTAAAACTACAATTTTTCACAGGAAATACAATTAATAGGGATATAAGGATATCTGGGAAGAATGCATTCTGACATGTATACTGTTTTATATACTACTAGAGGCCCGGTGCACAAAATTTGTGCATGGGATGGGGGGGTGTCCCTCAGCCCAGCCTGCACCCACTCTAATCTGGGACCCCTTGAAGGATGTTCAACGGGCAGTCGGACATCCCTCTCACAATCCAGGACTGCTGGCTCCCAAATGCTCGCCTGCCTTCCTTCCTAATTGCCCCTAACAGCTTCTGCCTGCCAGCCTGATCACCCCATAACCACTCCCATGCCATCCTGATTGATGTCTAACAGCTCTCATGCCAGTCTGTTTGCCCCCAACTTCCCTCCTCTGCTGGCCTGGTCACTCCTAACTGCCCTCCCTTGCAGGGTTGATCGCCTCCAACCCCCCTCCCTTGCAGACTTGGTCCCTCCCAACTGCCCTCTCTTGAAGGTCTGGTGCCTCCCAACTACCCTCCCCTGCTGGCCATCTTGTGGTGGCCATCTTGTGTCCATAGATGGGCAGGATCTTTGACCACATGGGGACAGCCATCTTGTGTGTTGGAGTGATGGCCAATCTGCATATAACTCTTTTATTAGATAGGATAAACATTTATATAGGATAGGGTGTTAAAGCAGAGCTTAGATTCCTCATACACTTAGACCACTCAGTTAATGAATGTCCATCGAATGTATCATTATCATTACCTAGGAGCCTGTTAAAAATGCAGAATTCTGACCTCCATCAGGTATAGAAACCAGAACCTGCAATTTATAAAGCTTACTAAGTGATTGATATAGACTTTAAGCATTAGTGATCAGTGAGATACTGTGGTTTGATTTTTTTTAATAGCAGAAGCTTTTCATCGATTCTATGTATAAATCAAATACTTAAAACTGTAAAAGTGGAACATCCCTAGAAGAAGGATTCCCAGATCACACTAATCTAAGCCCCTGCTTGTTCCTTGAGCTGACCCAAAGCATCTGTAAATCTCCTCCAGATCCACAATGCACAGTGCTGAAATCATTTATCCTAGTCCTATAGAGTGCTAGCAGGACAACTGTACCTCAGGCCCACAAAACCATGTTGATAAACTTCTAAATTAAACTCAAAATTGTCTAAAAGAATTGTACATCCATCTACATTTTAGCTTTCAATTTAAGTCTGTATCATATCAACCTTCTATTGGACATGAGTGGCTCCAAGGGCAATCCAAAGATTGCAAACAATATGTCTGAATATATTTCATTGTTCTGTAAGGAAGGGTGAATAGGATGAATAAATAAAGCAGTCTGGTATCCATGAAAAACTCTCAAAGCTTTAGAAAACTATAAATGTATGTCTTAAATATACAAAATTAAGGAAATTAGATATGCATGCACATGAGCATGTGTGTGCACACACACCCCTCCTGGGTTCCATGAATAAATTTCAAAATGTCATATAGAGATCCTAAATTTAAAATCATGTAAAATATATGTGGAGAGTAAAAAGAAACTTGAATAATATTAAGTAAAGACTGCAAGGAAGCTAACAACATAATAGTGGAATTAAGAACTTCATCAGGGTGCTTATAACAAAAATAACATTACAGAAAATTGAATCTGTAGCGAATAGAATTGGGGAACTAATCCTTTTTCAATGCAAACCAAAAATGTAATTATGAAACTGAAAGTGATATAGAAAATAAAACGAAGAAGAATGTTTTGTACAGTTGTGTTTGCCAAAGACAAAACCATAGCCAATGAAAGAGATGAAAATTGAATTGAGCTGTAAAAAAGTTTCATAATTTTTTGAAGAATCAACCTGGTATTTTAATTTTATTTGCTGAAAATGTCTAACTAGAACAAGTTAATAAACCAACCAAAGATGTGTATTTAAGTACAAAAATAAAGTAAGTCTTAGACTTTTCCAAAACATAACACTAGAAAGATTCAAAGCAATGTCTAAATTTTAATTGGAAAAGAATAATAAAATTAATAAATGTATATGTTTATAAAAGTTACAAAATTTCTTATATATTCAATGACTCAAAATATTTAGAATCAATACAAAAACATCAGCAAATATTGTACTTGATTGCTAGATGAATGAAAATAAAGTGTTCTTTATTTCTGTAATAAAAATAATACAAATCCATTCTTTGATAATATAATAAGAAGCTTTTCAAAAATACATCAGAAAGTAAAAAATTCATTTGTGACACTAAGAAACTTTAGCTAATCAGTAAAATAGTATAAAGGGTGCATACCTCAGTGGCAGGCTCTATCCCTGGCCCTGGCTGGGACACCAGGAGGAAGCCATCCAATGTGGTTCTCTCACACATGGATATGTCTCTCATTGTGTCTCTTCCCCTTCTTTCCACTCTCTCTAAAAAAATCAATGGAAAAAATATCCTTGACTGAGTATTAATAACTTTTTTTAAATTAAGATCCTTAGAGAGTTCTAGGATCCATCACCAGGGCTAAAGGGGTCAAGTACTATGTCCCAAGCATTAGAGTTTGATTTTTAAATGTTGTAAAATTGTCTCTCTGATAGAAAGGTGAATATACAATATTTATAAAAAATATAACTTTATTAACTGGGCCAAGGAACTGGTTTGTGTTCGTCAAAATTGTCAAGTCTATGATACTGATGAATAAGGAAACCAGATAGGCTGATAGAAAATGTAGCATTACAGTGTGGATATTAAGAATATGCCAGGGATCTGTCTTGGATGGATGGACTACTCCTGGAGAGTTTTTACTGGGCAAGGAAATGAACAGCAGATAGAATTAGGATTCATGTTGAAAAGAAATTATTGCTATAAGAAATCAAAACTTAGAATATAAGTCATTTTCATCTTGCATACCAGCAGAAATGCACTGTGGAGTTGGGAGGAGGAAGTTGTGAAAGATATTGAATTTTCATCCAGTATTTTTAGAAAATGTGTGATGATTCATTGATAATGCAATGTCTGGGCACAGAGGACAAATAAGCTACAGCTCAAATGCTTTCCTTGTCAGTTCCTCAGTGAAGGCTTCCATTAAGACCATACTTAAAATATGCCTGCCTCTAGTTTTATTCTTCATCATGTGACTCTAGTTATTTTATTCTTAACATTTACTAAAATCACTAAATGTGTTAAAATGACTTTATTTGTGTGCTTGTTGCTTAATTGCTTATTGCCTATCTTCTCTCAAAAGGTATGTTACTATGTCAGTCCTTTTCTTACATCTCTGGCACCCAATGTGTAGCAGATGCATAACAAAATATTGTATGTTTACCAACACCGTTTTAAGCTCTACCATGTTGTCATTTTTCATTTTTACCAATTCTATTTTTTTTCTCATATAGCTTGAAGGAAACCTGGGAAAGTATATTATCTCATAAGCTGCTATTAGAATAAAATAGTGGCTCAGAATCAGAGGAAGCTTTCCCCCAAGTGATTTTCTCACCTTCAAAATCCCTCATCTTTTATATTGTTGCTTCTAACATCCTTTGATTTCTTGGCATTATTCAAGATATCATGTATGATATATGCATCATTAATCCAATGGGCCATTCACCTCTATTTTCTGCTTTTTTATATGACTGTCATTAACTTTATGATTATGAAGGAATGTCTCTTAACTTTGAAATAATTTATAGCAGTATTTTGAGAAGAGCTTACTTCATAATCTGGAAATCCTTTAGAAGACACAGAAAATTAGCATTTTAAAGTCAAACACAAAATTCTGTTATTCTTAATTCTGCCCTATAATTAATTTTGAATGAATTCTAAAATAGAATCTCCAACATTTTAATGGGATTGAAAAATCCTATGATATATCTCTATGATCAACTGAAGTTCTCATTGATACATCATTTATAGATATCATAGTAAATGTTGGGACAAAGAAAATTTAAAAAAATGAATTCCCAATTATAATAATGATTTTATGATAGATGTTAAAATATACTACTAATCCAAATAGCAGTAGCTTAACTGTTAATAAGTAAGAAGATGTATGTTCATTATAGAAATGGGTGCTAATAACAATGATAGGACCCATCCTTATATTAAGTGTTACTCCTTAAGTAGGCAGGAAATACATAATAATAGCTAACACTTTATTTTTATTTTTTAAATATATTTTATTGATTTTTTACAGAGAGAAAGGGAAAGGGATAGAGAGCTAGAAATGTCAATGAGAGAGAAACATCGACCAGCTGCCTGCTGCACAACCCCTACCCGGGATGTGCCCACAACCAATGTACATGCCCTTGACCTGAATCGAACCTGGGATCTTTCAGTCCACAAACCGATGTTCTATCCACTGAGCCAAACCAGTTTTGGCTAGCTAACACTTTAGTAGCAATTCCTTTTACCAAGGTCTATTCTAAGCACTTGACATGCAGAACATATACAGTATAATCTCTCTAATGGTCTGTGAAGACAGTGTTAGTATCTTAACAGAGGAGGAAACTGAGCTACAGGGAGAAGTACCTGGGGTATACATATAGTTTGATCATATTTAAATATTTTAATGATAATGACATGATTTACAGTTACCAATGTAATATGAAAAATTTAGAATTTTCCAAAAATCACTTGTAATTATTTGATTTTAGGCACATACTAAGACAATGGAGAAATTTATTCAACTGAAACAGTTTTTTCATTGTTATCCACAGCAGGTTGTTAGGAATTGAGTGTACCCAGATATTCATTTTTTGAAAAGTAAACAATAAAGCATTTTTATAATTGCTTGCTGACTTTATAATTTACTATACCTCATTATGTTAAAAGCACGGATGCATTTAAATAATGCAAAGCAGTGGAGATGCGTCAACAAAATAAAGATGGAATCACCATATGATCCAGCAATTCTACTTTTGAGTATTAATCCAAATAAAAATGAAAACATTTATTCAAAAAGATATGTGTACCCCCATGATCATTGCAGCATTATTTACAATGGCCAGGATAGGATAGGGAAGCAACCTAACAGTCCATAGGTTGGTGAAGAGATAAAGGATAAAGTTAATGTGGTATATATGTATGTTGTATATATATAGCCTTTACACACACACACACACACACTGAAATACATTCAGTCAGGGGAACCTTAAAGGCATTATGCTAAATGAAGTACATTGAAAAGAGAAAGAGAAATATCATATAACCTCACTTATATGGGAAAATTGGACAACAAAATAAAATCAAGCTTATAGGTACAGAGAACAGATTCGTGGTTTCCAGAGATGGAGGTGCAGAGTGGCTAAAGTTATTTTATAACTTTTAGTCATAAAATAAATAGGCCATGAGGAAGAAATGTGTAGCATGGTGACTATAGTTAACAATACACCAAGTGGCCAGATTATTATGATTTCTAAACGCATAACAGTCTGACCACTCAGTGTAATGTATTCTGTAATTAAAAATTACAAAGGGAGTAACTCATAAAAGTCTTTATCATTGTTTGTTTGGTGACTATATATCTTGATGGATTTAACCAGGCTTATTGTGTTGACTATTCCAAAATATGTAAAATATAAAATCATTATTTTGTATACTTGAAGCTAACATAACATCATATGTCAACTATGCCTCAATGTAGAAATATTATTTTCTAAAAAATTGTGAAAGTAAGAAAAGGAAATAGAAATGATGATGAGAGTTTTTCCCCCCTGAGGTACAGAATTTGAGACATCACAAGGTTATGGGTCTAGCTTGAAGCTGACAATGAGGTCTATGGATTGGGGAAGAGCTTTGGAATAAAGACACAACTATCAGAGCCCATTTTTATTGATGTGATCATTGAAATTGTAGCTTGATGTGAAGCTACCAACGTAAAGTATGTGAAAATAGAAGTCAATAAGTGTCATAATAATGGCCATCATATATCAAAGTACTGATACTGTATTAAGGGCACAGAGCTAGAAGTCACAGAGATAAGTCCTGACTTGATTTGTAAACACACTGCAACACTTTCTGGCTCTATGACTTTGGTGAGTTAATTAACTTCACAGAGCTTCAGCTTCCTCTTTAGTAAAATCAAGAGAATAATCTCTATCTCTTAGCATCATGGTGAAGAGTTTTTGAATAAGCTTGGGAAGGACTAGATACAGTGGATAATATGCAGTATAACTTAGAAAGGACTAGCACCCTCATCCAATATAATACAAAGTAGATAAGACTATTATTATTTCTTGAAAATTACTGCTCTTGCCTACTACATGTATTTCCTTTAAATCCCTATGACAACATGCCAGAACCGGTTTGGCTCAGAGTGTCAGCCTGTGGACTGAAGGGTCCAGGGTTCGATTCCGGTCGGGGTTAGGTACCTTGGTTGCGGGCACATCCACAGTGGGGGCTATGCAGGAGGCAGCTGATCCAAGTTTCTCTCTCATCGCTGTTTCTCTCTCATTGATGTTTCTGGCTCTCTATCCCTCTCCCTTCCTCTCTGTAAAAGATCAATAAAATATATTTTAAAAATCCTTATGACAATTATATATACAGGATTTATGTAATTGTGTCCATCATTTATTTGAGGAAATTTAGGTTTAGAGGCAAGTAACTTGACTAAGTTAAAGCAATTAACAGATACCTGTCAAATCTCAGTGGCTTACTAGTAACAGAACAAAACTTTATTTCTTATACTACACCTTACAGCCAATTTTGTTTGGGGAGCAATTCTGGGTGACTTTTTCAGACTCATGGATTTAGGCTTCATTAATCATATGATATCACCATCTTTAAAACGTGTAATATATGATCATTCATTATAAAAAAAAATAAAAGAAAAATGAAATATGATCAAGTATATTTATAGTTAGCACTGACAGGAACCTGCATACCTTTCTCTCACAGTCTATTAGCCAGAAACCAGTCAGATGTCAATCCACAAACTAAATTTCAATTAAAACTTAGTAATGTAGTCTTCTTGCCCAGGAGAAAAAATGAAATTGATGAACAAAACTTTGCCAAGTCTTAAATATGAGGCTTTAAAGAAATCCTACATACTGAGGTTGAAGGAGAAATAAAAGTTTTTACAAGTAAAAGGAGACCAAATATAAGTTTCCTGTTTTGAGAGACAAGAGAAGAGATATTCTATATACTAATTAAATACTCTGTTCAAGGCACTGTGCTGGTTCCATTTTAAATCATGAAAAGGTAATAATCATGATGAAGATTTGGAAATGGTCATTGGTTTTGGCAATTGAACATTTAAGGGATTTGTCACAGGAAGGATGGGTAAGGGGCAGGGAAGGAATTAAATACATCTATACATACATAGTAATTCACCAAATTAACAAATTAAAACCCTAAAATAATTTCAAAAGATGCAGAGAAATACGCTGTTTCCCCCAAAATAAGACAGTGTCTTATATTAATTGTTTCTCCCAAAGTTGTGCTAGGTCTTATTTTCAGGGGATGTCTTATCTGTCCATGAACTAGGTCTTATTTTTGGAGGATGTCTTATTTTCGGGGAAACACGGTAATAAAATCTAGTATTAAAACAGGGTAAAATTTTTTAGTAAACTAGGATGAGAAGAGAAGTCTTTTCACCTTAATGAGTATAGTGAAAACTGAAAGCTTTCTCATGGAGATTGAAAGAGGAAGATGGCTACTATCATTAACTCTATTTACCATGGTATTAAAAATATGAATCAGTGCAATAATACTGAAAAAAATAAAAGTCATAGAATTGGGAGAATAAAATAATAATCTTTCTTTGTGTATTCTATAATTATATTCCTATAAAATCAGAATAATGTTCAGGAAAAATTGAATTAAAATTTAGAAAGATTTATGAACTTAAAAATGTCAGAAGAATAAAATTGGGTAGGGATTTGAGAAAAACATGCAGAATAAGCACTTCCATAAATACACCCTACACAAAAGTAATAAAAGCATGGAAAACATTCTCAGAATCAAATTTTCCAAACTCTGGAAACTAAGCAAAGGCTTTCAGCAATCTAGGCAGTTTTTATTCAAGAACTATAACTGGATCTTGGTAAAATAGCAACCCTGCACTCCCTTTTCTGAAGTAACTCTGAAAACCAGCAACCTGGAGGCAGAGTAAGTCTAGAGCTTTTTTAAGGTCCTATTACAAGAGAGTTGTCATTATTTTCCTTGTCTGGTGGATCCATGTGATACCATTGTAATAGTCAGGTTATTCTTATATTTAATAGGAAAGGAATAAAGGGAAGACTCAATAATATAGGTGTGAGGATAAAAATTTAGGGAAACAATCCTATTTAATAAAGAGGTAATATGCAAATTGACCCTCACACCCTCTCACAAGATGGCTGGCCCCATGTGGTCAAAGATAATCACCCCCACGTGGTAAAGATTGCCACCACAAGATGGCTATCATGGGAGGATAGTTGTGGGTGACCAGGCCAGCAGGGGAGGGCAGTTGTGGGGGACCAGGTCTGCAGGGAAGGGTAGTTAGGGTGACTGGGCTGGCAGGGGAGAGCAGGTGGGGGTACCAGGCCTGCAGAGGAGAGCAGTTAGGGGTGATTAGGCCAGCAGGAGAGGACAGTTGGGGGTAATCAGGCTGGCAGAGGAGCAATTAGGTGTTGATAAGGCTGGCAGAGGGGTGGTTAGGGAATGATCAGGCTGGCAGACAGGGGAGTGGTTGGGAGCTAGCAGTCCTGGATTGTGACAGGGATGTCTGCCTTTTGGTTTAGAACTGATCTCTATGGAAGTTGGACATCCCTCAAGAGGTCCCAGATTGGAGAGGGTGCAGGCTGGGCTGAGGGACACTCCCCAGTGCACTAATTTTGTGCACCGGGCCTCTAGTAAGGTAATAACAAGAGAATCTAGGAAAGAAGATACTTTGAGAACTCCAGTATCTTCCTGGGAATCAAGAAGGCCATGCATATGCACAGAGCTTTGATGGTTCCTCCTTTTCTTTCATATGTAGGCTGTTTTTTTTGTCTCCCCATTTTTGCTCCTCTCAGGGTGTCAGGTCATGTAGCTTTCTCTCTCTCCTGTGTTGATTTAAAGGCACAAAATACAACACAGCAAGACACAATGCACAGGGCACCAAACACAAATGTCTCCACAATATTAATAACCACAAATAAAGCTAACCATCAGAGAAGAGATAATTAGGGGATAGAAAAGATTGCAAAAATAATATTGAGAAAAGAAAAAATGTAAGAGTGAAAAGAAAGAGAAGAAAAAAGAAGGGGGGAATTATATGTATATGGGGAGAAAACTCCAAAAAACACACACTCAACAACTAATCCAAAACAATGCAAATAACAAATACCCAAACAACAAACACCCAGATGAATTTGAGGAGGCAGGGATTTCCCTAGGTAATCTATGACCTTTCTTTCCATGAATTGCCTCATCAATTCTGGGTGGATGTTATTGGATTCAGCTGTTACTTCTATCTGCTCTGTGAGAAGGCACAGGACCCATCTGCCTATTTCAGCCGCCACCTTGTCTCCCCATAGACAAACTTTTTAGCTGCCCATGGCCAAAGAAGCTGGAGTTTTGGGGTTCGTGGGTTCACAGCTAAGGCAGCTAATCACTGGGCATTGTGGCTGTAGGGTCCCAGGTGGTATCTAAGATCTGCTTGGGTGAAGGTAAGGCTGGTCTTCTGATCACAGCCACTATCCACTTCAAGATGGTGCAGTCTTTGATGCAGAGCTGGTCACCCCAGCATAGATTTCAGTGGTAGTAGAGGCTGCCTTGGCAGGGGAGCCTGTTCTGCCAGTCCCTGACAGTCCTGTAGAATGTAACTGTCCCTCATTCACAAATACACACACTCCCCACATGTCCACACACTCTCCTTTTGCTTTCTCACTCTCTCATACTATCTTGCTCACTGCCATCCTGTTACCCACCATCTTGGATATCCTACATCTAGTTTTTTAATGTTATTAAATTATTGGGGTTATATTTGTCAATAGAATTATATTCCACATATGAGTGAAACCATATGATTCTTGTACTTTTCTGTCTAATTTTACTTAGTATGATACTTATAAGATACACCTATGTTGTTAAAATGGCAATTATTCATTTTTATGGCTGAATAGTATTCCATTGAACACATGAACTACATCTTCTGATTCAGTCATTCATCTAGGGAAATTTGGTTGTTTCCATGTCTTGGTTATTTTGAATAAAGCTGCAGTGAACATAAAGGTATACATATATTTGTGAATAAACTAGAGGCCCAGTGCATAAAATTCATGCACAGGGGGTGGGGACATTCCTCAGCCTGGCCTGCGCCCTCTCCAATCCAGGACCCCTCAGGGGATGTCCTACTGCCTCTCATAATCTGGGACTGCTGGCTCACCACCACTAACCCTTCGGTCTGCCTGCCTGAATGCCCCTAACCACCTCTGTCTGCCTGCCTGATTGCCCCTAACCACTCCCCTTCTGGCCTGATCCTCCTTAGTCACCTCTGCCTCACCATGCAACCGGGATCCAGGATTCCCTCCCTCTGGCTGGCTGCAGGCACCCAGCACTCGGGCTGCTTTGTCAGAGTCAATCTCAGCCTCAGGGACTGTTAGCGGGTGGCTTTGCCCAGGCAGCAGCCGAAGGTGCCTGGGAACACAGGGTGGCACCTTATCCCTCTCCTGGGAAACAGCTACAGGCACTAGTACCCAGAACCATGGGAACTGTGGGGCGTGTGGATTGTCCCTCTCCTGGACTGTAGGCACAGGCGCAGCCACTGGTGCCTGAGACCGTGGAACATGCAGTTTGTCCCTCACCAAGGCTGCAGGAGCAGGCGCAACTGCTGGCATCTGGGACTACAGGGTGGGAAGCTTGCTCCTCTTCTGGGTCCCAGCCCCAGCATTGGCACCCAGGACCATGGGGTGGGCAGCTTGTCCCTCTCCCAGGCCACAACCCCAGCCACTGGTGCCTGGGACCATGTGGTGGGCAGCTTTTCCCTTGCCTAGGCCACAGACGCAGGCACAGCTGCTGGCGCCCAGGACTGCAGGGCAGGTGGTTTGTCCCTCTCCTGGACTGTAGCCTGGCTGTCCCCATTCCTCTCTCATGAGCTCATTTGTGCCTGGCTGGTCCCCATTCCTCTCTCCCCAGTTTTGAGTGCCTGACCCATTATGGTGTGACAGTGTGAGGGTGTGATGACCATTTTTATATTAGCTCTTTATTATAAAGGATGTTTTCAAATTTTGCAGGTACATACCCAAAAGAGGATTTGCTGGGTCATATGGAAGCTCTATTCTCAGTTATTTCAAGAATATCCATACTGCTTTTTATAGTGACTACAACAATTTACATTCATACTATCAATGTTTGAGGGATGGATACCTTTTCTCCACATCCTCCGAACACTTCTTATTACTATATATATATATATATATATATATATTAGCCATTCTAACAGGTGTGAGGTGATAATTATTTGTGGTTTTGATTTACATTTCCCCCATAACTAGTGATGTTGAGCATTGTTTTATATATCTGTTGGCCATATGTATATCTTTCTTTAAAAAGTGTCTATACATACATTTTGAATAAAAGATAAGTGCTGATTCTCTGACCTTTTCCATGTGTTTTCTTTCCTTTTCAAATTGGGTCACTATTCTATAATAGAAAATTTAAATATATGATCATCTAATTCTATATGATAAAACACTGTTTTTGAAACATCCATATTTAAATTAGAAAACATTTCATTTTATTTTTCTGTTTTAAAAATATCTTTTGGTATACCTCGTTTTTTTAACTTATAACTTTATTTAAAATGATTGTGTGACATTGGTGAAATGAACAAATATGTTTCATGTATGAATTCCTGTATTACAATATCTATATATTGCACTGTGTGCTCACCACCCAAAGTCAAATCTTATATTAGGACCCCCTCTCCCTCTGACCCTCTTCTCTCTGGCAACTACAAAACTGCTGTTTGTATTCATGTTTCAGTTTTATATCCCATATATGAATGAAACCATTTGGTTTTTAGCTTTTTCTGCTTGATTTATTTCACTTAACATAATGTTCTCAAGGTCCATCCATGTTGTTGTAAGTGGCTCTATTTCATCTTTTCTTATGGCTGAGTAGTATTCCATTATATATATATATATATATATATATATATATATATATATATATATATATATATATATATATATATATATATTAATGTTATCTTCTTTATCCAGTCTTCCATCACAGGACGTTTTGGCTGTTTCCATTTCTTTGCCACCATGAATAATACTGCATATATCTTTGTGAATACATGATTTTCAGTTTTTTTGGGTATATAACCAGGAATAGGATTGCTGAGTTATATGGAAGCTCTTTTCTTTTCTTTTGTTTCTTTTCTTTCTTCTTCTTTTTTTTTAATCACCAGACTGCTTTCCATAGTGGTTGTACCAGCCATAAAGGGCTTTTTATGAACTTGACCCCATAAGCAAGAGAAGGACTAGTAATGGCAAAAATTAATGAATGGGACTATATCAAACTAAAAAGCTTCTATACATCAAAAGAAACAGACAAAACAAACAGTCAGCCAACCAGATGGGAGATGATATTTATGTAAAGTAGCTCTGACAAAGGTTTAATTTCCAAAATATATTTTTTAAAAAACGTGTAAAACTCAACACCAAATAAACAATCCAATCAAAAAGTGGGTAGGGGACCTGAAAATACACCTCTTCCAAGAAGACATATGAACAATCAATAGATATAGAAAATATGCTCAACCTCAATGGAAATTAAGGAAATGCAAATCTAAACTATAATGGCATACCAGCTCACACCTGTTAGTGGCCATTATCAACAAGACAAGCAATAACAAGTGTTGGAGATGTTGTAGGAAAAGGGAACTCTTATTCACTGCTGGTGAGAAGGTATATCTTGTGATATATTTTATACTGAAAAACTTTCTAACTTTTAATATTACTAAAATTTATCTATTGGTTTAGTAGAGCATGCAACTTTCACTATACACCTTTTCATTGTGCAATAGTTCCTAGAATAGTATTTCATTCATCTTGAAAAAATTGAGAGTATTTTCTGAAATGGGAATGGGAAGGATATGCACTTGTTAGTTATTGTGGATGTAGAAAAGGTGGGATATCTAAAAGTGGGAGATCAGAAGTAAAATTTAATGCCAGATGTAGAAGGCCATGAGCCAAGTATCTGGTATATGTTTAAATTATAGGAATATGTGTTGTGTAGTCCTACATTGTTCCATTTACTGAGATGCAACTTTCTGAGTTCAACTAGTTCTCATGGAATAAATTGCATAAATGCAGTGTGTAATTTCTGTTATGTTTATATTGTTCCCTAATATATCAATCTCATTGAAGCAAATGTGTGTGCTCAAAACAAATTGTATAGTAGAACTAATTGTATCTCTTTTTTTCCTCCCCAAAATGAAAGATTTATAATCTAATTCAGTAAGTGGGTATGCTTTATCTTTCCAAAGGAATACTATGTGTAAACTTGTATCAAATTCATTTAACCTCAAATTTCATACATGTGTAACATTGAAAATATCTCTGCAGGATCCATGTAAACTATTATATATTTTTTTCACAGGTAACTTAATGTTTACCAAATTTTCAACTTCCAAATGTAGCAGTAGAAGGAAATGCATCTATTAAATAAGTTCATTATTTTAAAGAGTATGTATGCTGTATCCAACAAGGATAATATAATAAAAATTTTCTAAATGCATTTAGAGGCATTTACAGGGTCCATATTTAGTTGTAATTTTGTCTTTATAAAATCAAATCTCGCCAAAGCCCGTTTGGTTCAGTGGTAGAGCGTCTGTCTGCGGACTGAAAGGTCTCAGGTTCGATTCTGGTCAAGGGCATGTACACTGGTTGCGGGGACATCCCCGGTAGAGGGTGTGCAAGAAGCAGCTGGTCGATGTTTCTCTCTCATCGACGTTTCTAACTATCCCTCTCCCCTCCTCTCTGTAAAAAAATCAATAAAATATATTTTAAAAAAATCAAATCTCTGGGGATGGCATATGCATCCAAGAGCAGAAGGTAGTCATAATGCTAGTAAGAGCTTTAATGTTCTGGGGATCAATAAGATACCTAAGTGCATTCTTAAGATGTTGATTGTGCAGTATTTATTGCTTTTGATTGATTGCTAAAATCTAAAATACTGCATTTCCATAAGTAGTTATTTTTTCTCATAAACAAAGTACAAAAATCAAAGAGGAAAATCAAGCTCTCAAAGAAGACTCGAGACTTTTTCTTTCATAGGATACTATTACAAATTAAATAAAAACACAGAAACTAAGTACAAAAGCTTAATTTGAAAATGTTAAAAGCCAGTAGGCTATCATTGTACAGTTGTCACATATACTATACAATTAGAATAATGCAGAAAATAACTATTGCAAATATTTTGCATGATGCGTTTTATAATATTTCAATAAAAATTGATAACAGTATATATAATATTTTCTTGGCTTTTAATCTAAATAAAGCTAGACATAAAATATATTTATATAAAAATACTTTTCAGTCCTCCAAATAGCACATTTTGAGAACTAGAGCTACTGAATAGATTAAGTCCCCTACTATTAGCACATATTGAAAATCAAGTATTTTTATTTATTAAAACTATACTAGAATTAATAATAATTTTATGTTTTGTGAATGTGGGCCAACTCTCAAGTTGGCCCACATTCACTGAGATGGGTACTTTTCACTTCTTTCACAGCATTGCCTGCACCCTGGCCTCTTTATTGTTCTCTACTGAATTACATTTGCTTTGTTCTGGGGGGGGTATTTAATGAAATAATATATGAACATACCTGTCTCCAACTACAATATAGATTTCTTATATAAGGATGTAGCATTAACAGTTGCCAACATATGCACTAAGAAAAAAGAAGGAAATACTGTGGCACAATTAGGAAATATATGACTTGCTTTGGTTATAAAGGAGATTGGAGTAGATGGGAAATTATTGATGGGGAGACAATTCATGATCACAGAGATTGGGTAAACACATTGTAAGGATGCAAGAAATAAAATTACATATTTCGATGATGAATAAGAGAGCAGTACTACTACATATATAGAAGCAGGCCTATATAATAAAAGGCTAATAATGTGTTTCCCTGAAAATAAGACATCCTCCAAAAATACGACCTAGCGCATAGAAAGATAAGACATTCCCTGAAAATAAGACCTAGCTCATCTTTGGGAGCAAAAATTAATATAAGACACTGTCTTATTTTCGGGGAAACAGGGTATGCAGATCAACCAAATGGTAGAATGACTGGTTGCTATGATGTGCACTGACCATTATGGGCCAGATGCTCAATGCAGAAGCTGCCCTCTGGTGGGCAGTGCACCAGGCCTCTAGTCTACACTAATAAAAGAGAAACATGCAAATTTACCATCACTCTGCTACACTACCAGCCAATCATGAGTGAGTATGAAAATTAACCCAACAAAGATGGTGACACCCATAGTGGCCAGGAGATGCTATGGCAGCACTGAGGCTGCTTAGGGGGATGGGGGCAGCAGAGACCCAAACCCTCAAGAAACTTGTAGAAAGGGAGATAAACTATCATAACTTTATCTCCCTTTCCACAAGATGAGAAAACTGCCCCTAGTTTATTTAGTGATGTGGCCCACACCTTTCTACAAGCACAAGGTATGTTATGACCACTCCCAGGAAGGTCTGGTCAGAATACTGTCTCCAGGGAATTACACGACTGTGGCAAATCATCTAAGAGAGGAAACAAGCTTTGTTGGGTTTATTCTGAAGGTCAGAGAGCATGCCACCCCAACATATGCTGTGTTGTTATATTGATGATCTTGAGTTGCAGATACTTGAAAAACAGCAAATGCATGCAAAGGCTTTCACTGAAGTCTCCTGATCTGCCTAAAACCCCCAAAGGAGCTAAAATGTCATAAGTGCCCTTGATGGGAGATGTGTCATCAGGGAGAGAAAACTGACTCATGCCACAGTACAGGGGAGTAGAAGATGACATCACACACAAACTTTGTTACAAACTATTCCCCCCCCACTCCCAATTCATCTTTCCTAAAAATTATTTACTCTCCTCTAAGAGGCCAACATATCCTGTCTCCTTTCCCTAGGAAGAAGGTATTTAAATCTGCATTCTAAACCACCTTGGGGAGTTACTCATTTTTCCCTGGGATCTCCCACATAAACACGAAATACACATGTTAATGAACTTTTATTTTTCTCTCTGTGATCTGTCTTTAATTACAAGGGCCTCTGCTAAGAACTCAGAAAGGTAGAGGAAAACTATTTTCCTCCTCCATAATTCTGTCTCAGGAAATCAAGTCCCCAGCTGAACAATAAGGTTGGCTCAAATACCAAGGAATCCTGACTGACAGGAGAAAAATCAATGATATTGGCATCAAAGTGGGATGGTGGGCACAGGCATGGTTGCTGATGGGAGTTTAAAGTGGTTCAAAAATTTTGGAGGATGATTTGGCAAATTTGATAGAAATTTTCAAGGTACTTTTTAAGAGTCTTCTAGGAATCGCATCTGCTGAGATAAAGCACAAGTGCATAAGCCCTGATCAGAACCCAGGATGCTACTGTGGGCTCCCCTTCCATTATAGGAAAACCTGGGAACAAATTGCATTTTTAGGACAAGGTGTCATCTATATTAATAAAACGGTAATATTCTAATTAGACTGAATATCTTCTGGATGTCCTTTCGGACAAAGCCATGTGGGATGGGTCCAAAGCAGGGGAGGTTAGAGGTGATCAGGCAGGCAGGGGAGAGAAGTTAGGGGGATCATGCCAGCAGGCAGGTGGTTGGTTATGATCCAGAGGTCCTGAGGGGTCCCAGATTGGAGAGAGTGCAGGCCAAACTGAAGGTACCCCCTTCTTGTGCACAAATTTTGTGCACCAGGCCTCTAGTGGTATATAAAGATCAAAGTAAATGAGGATCAGATTGTAGAACACAAAACTCCAGAGACATAGTTTAGACCTGAACTCATGGTTAGTGGAGAGCATATAAATGTTCTTAAATAACAGAGGTGGGGAAGTGGGATTTACAGGGGGGGGAAACGATTGGAAATCAGGGGAAAAAATACACACTTATAATTGATCTTATAAATTTAGGGTCTATGTATTTTATAATCTTATAACTAATTGAATTCTGTACTATTTGAAGCCAAATTTAAAAGGGTTGAAGACAACATTTTAGATTAAACTCGTATCTCGATAAATGATTTGTACATTTATATCATTTGCCAATATATAATGAATATAAACCCATTTCTGTGAGTCTGGAATTAGAAAAAGCATGCATTTAACAAATTTACTACAGAACAAAGCTGGACATAAAATATAAATAGTATTATGGGCTTTTTATCTTCCTCTCATTTTTGAGCACATTCCCTAGAGAAAGCTAAGGCAAGAGATATGAATTTGCTGTTCACACAAGATACTGAATTTTCATGTATATCTCATACTAAGAGTACTTCATTTTCTTGAGTGTGAGGCTTCTAAGAACAAACTAATTGACTATTTCTTCAGGTACCCCATTGAATAAGCCAGCTGTACCCATGGTGAAGGAAAAATTGTCTGGTGGCAATTAAAATGTGAGATGTTGGTCCTCAATATATACATTAATTGAGCAATGTTGGTTTCCAATATGATATGTCTCTAAGGAATATTTAATAATAATTTTTTAATATTTATATTTTTGTTAAATTTTAGAACCTAAATCTTTTGTTATGAGTTGGCTGTATTTTCCTAGTAAAAATTACTAGGAAAGAAGTATACATATAGGAATGAGTAAAAGGTTTATAGTTTTTGTGTAAAAATAATATAATAACTAATAAGTTATAATACAAGAATAAACTGTTCTTTTATAGTTATGTGAATCCTCATAACTATAAACCTACTTTTGCCAATACTTGTATTTTATCATGGATATATCTAGTATAATATGCAATTTTGACTAAAAAGTACTTTTGATAATCAGCTTGATTTTCTTTGAAACAATTACCTTATACTTTCCTTTCCATATGTCATTATGCAACTATTGGTTTATATAAAAATCAATTTTAGTAGTTAGCATTATTAACTAAAAAATAAAATGTTCAAGAGAGTCCCTAAGTTTCAGGAGATCGGCATTTTATTTTTTTATTAAATTATTATCTGTGTACATATTTTAACATTGCCCCCACCATAGATACCCTCCTTCCCCAGAGTTTTGTGTCCATTGGTTGTACTTATATGCATGTAAAGAAGTACTTCAGTTGATCTCTTATCTCCCCCAGATCACCCTACCCTCCCCGCTGTAACTTGACAATCTGCTTGTTGCTTTACTGTCTTTATATCTGTCTTTTGATTCATCAGTTTATAATGTTCTTTAATATCCAGAAATGAGTGAGGTCATGTGGTATTTCTATTTCATTGACTGGCTTATTTCACTCAGCATGATGTTCTCCAATTCTATCCAGGTTGCTGCAAAAGATGAGAATTCATTCTTTTTTATGGCAGCATAGTATTCCATTGTGTAGATGTACCATGGTTTTTGGATCCAATCATCTGCTGACGGGCACCTAGGCTGTTTCCAAATTCTAGCTATTATAGATTGTGCTGCTATGAACATAGGAGTGCATATATCCTTTCTGATTGGTGTTTCTAGTTTCTTGGGATATATTCCTAGGAGTGGGATTACTGGGTCAAATGGGAGTTCCAGTTTTTAGTTTTTTGAGGAAACTCCATACTGTTCTCCACATTGGTTGCACCAGTCTGCATTCCCACCGGCAGTGCACCAGTGTTCCTTTTTCTCCGCAACCTCGCCCACACTTGTTGTTTGTTGATTTGTTGATGTTGGCTATTCTGACAGGTGTGAGATGGTACCACATTGTTGTTTTGATTTGCATCTCTCTGATAATTAGTGACTTTGAGCATGTTTTTATGTGCCTCTTGGCCTTCCTTCTGTCTTCTTTTGAAAATATTCTATTTAGGTTCATTAACCATTTTTTAATTGGATCATTCATTTTCCTTTTATTTAGTTGTATAAGCTGCCTATAGATGTTGGAGATTAAACCTTTATCAGTGATAACATTTGCAAATATGTTCTCTCATACAGTGGGCTTTCTTGTTGTTTTGTTGATGGTTTCTTTTGCTGTGAAAAAAGCTTTTTATTTTGATGTAGTCCCATTTGTTTATTTTCTCTTTAGCTTCCATTGCCCTAGGGGCAGTATCAGTGATGAATTTCTTTTGGCATATGTCTGAGATTTTGTTGCCTGTCAATGCCTATAGTATTTTTATGGTTTCCCATCTTATGTTTAAGTCCTGTATCCATTTTTGAGTTTATTTTTGTGTATGGTGTAAGTTGGTGATCTAGTTTCATTCTTTTGTATGTATCTGTCCAATTTTCCCAACACCATTTATTGAAGAGACTGTCTTGACTCCATTGTATATTCGTGCCTCCTTTGTCAAATATTAATTGAGCATAGTGATTTGGGTTGATATCTGGGTTCTCGATTCTATTCCATTGAACTATATGTCTGTTCTTGTGCCAGTACCAGGCTGTTTTGAGAACAGCGGCTTTGTAATACAGCTTGAAGTCTGGTATTGAGATTCCTCCCACTTTACTCTTCTTTCTCAGGATTGCTGTGGCTATTGGGGGTCATTTATTGTTCCAAATGAACTTTTGGAGAGTTCTTTCTAGGTCAGTGAAATATGCCGTTGGTATTTTAATGGGGAGTGCATTGAACCTATAGATTGCTTTAGGAAGTATGGACATTTTGATGATGTTGATTCTACCAATCCATGAACATGGTATGTTCTTCCATCGTTTTACATCTTCCTCTATCTCTTTTTTCAGTGTCGTGTAGTTTTCCTCATATAGGTCCTTTGCTTCCTTAGTTAAGTTTATTCCTAGGTATCTTAAGTTTTTTGGTGCGATGGTAAATGGAATTGCTTTTTCAGTCTCTGTTACTATAAGTTCACTGTTGGTGTATAGAAATGCCATAGATTTCTTGGCGTTAATTTTGTATCCTGCTACATTGCCAAATTCATTTATTAAGTCAATTCGTTTTTTGATGGAGTCTTTTGTTTTTTTTATGTACAATATCATGTCATCTGCAAATAAGGATAACTTCTTCTTTTCCAATTTGGATACCTTTTATTTCCTCTTCTTGTCTAATTGCAATGGCTAATACTTTCAGTACTATGTCAAAGAGGAGTGGCGATAGTGGGCATCCTTGTCTTGTTTCTGTTCTTAGAGGGAATGGTTTTAGTTTTTGCCCATTGAGTATGATGTTGGCTGTGGGTTTATCATATATAGCTTTTATTATGTTAAGGTATGATCCATGTACTCCCACCTTGTTGAGAGTTTTTATTAGGAAAGGGTGTTGGATTTTATCAAATTCTTTTTCTGCATCAATTTATATGACTATATGATTTTTATCTTTCAATTTGTTTATGTGATGTATCACGTTTATTGATTTGCAGATATTGTACCAACCTTGCATTCCTGGAATAAATCCTACTTGGTCATGGTATATGATCTTTGTGATGTTCTGCTGGAGCCGATTTGCTAGAATTTTGTTGAGGATTTTGGCATCTAAGTTCATGAGGGATATTGGCCTGTAATTCTCTTTCATTGAGTTGTCTTTATCTGGTTTTGGTATTAGGGTGATGCTGGCTTCATAGAAGGAGTTTGGAAGTGTTCCTTCCTCTTGAATTTTTTGGAATAGTCTGAGGAGGATAGGTTTTAGTTCTTCCTTGAATGTTTGGTAAAATTCTCCTGTGAAGCCATCTGGCCCTGGGCTTTTGTTTGCTGGAAGCATTTTGATGACTGTTTCAATTTCTTCCCAAGTCACTGTTCTATTGAGATTTTTAGATTCTTCCTGATTGAGTTTTGGAAGTTTGTATTTTTCTAGGAATATGTCCATTTCCTTCAGGTTGTTCAGTTTGTTGTAATAGATTTGTTCAAAGTATTTTGTAACAATCCTTTGTATTTCGGCGGGGTCTGTTGTTATTTCACCTCTTTCATTTCTGATTTTGTTTATTTGAGTCCTCTCTCTTTGTTTCTTCGTTAGCCTGGCTAGAGGTTCATCAATCTTGTTTATCCTTTTAAAGAACCAGCTCTTGGTTTTGTTGATCGTATGTATTTTTTCTTTGGTCTCTATGTCGTTTATCTCCGCCCTGATTTTTGTTATTTCCTTCCTACTGTTTACACTGGGCTTTTCTTGTTGCTCTTTTTCTAACTCTTTGAGTTGTAGAGTTAGATAATTTGTTACCATTTTTTCTTGTTTTTGCAATAGGCTTGTAGGGATATGAACTTCCTTCTCAAAACTGCTTTTGCTGTGTCCCATAGATTTTGGATTGTTATGTTTTCATTGTCATTTGTTTCCAGGATGTTTTTAATTTCTTCCTTGATTTCTCTGGTAACCCAGTCCTTGTTTAATTGCATGCTGTTTAGTCTCCATGTGTTTGATTTATTTGGATTATTTTTATTGTAGTTAATTTCCAGTTTTATGTCACTATGATCTGAGAAGATGCTTGATATGATTTCTATCTTCTTGAATTTGAAGAGACTTTGCCTGTGTCCCAAAATGTGGTCTATCTGTGAGAATGTCCCATGTGTACTTGAGAAGAATGTATATTCTGTGGCTTTGGGGTGGTATGTTCTGAAGATGTCGATTAATTCCATCTGGTCTAGTGAGTCATTTAGGATTGCTATTTCTTTGCTGATTTTTTGTTTAGATGATTTGTCAAAGGGTGACAGTGGGGTATTAAAGTCTCCTACTATGATTGTATTGCTATTAATCTTTCCCTTAATGTCCTCCAGCAGTTTTTTTAATATATTGGGTTGCTCCTGTATTGGGTGCATATATATATTTACCAGGGTTATTTCTTCTTGTTGGATTGCTACCTTTAGTATTATGAAGTGGCCTTCATTATCTCTTGTTTTGTCCTTAACTCTGAGATCTAATTTGTCAGATATAAGTATTGCTACCCCAGCTTTTTTTTCATTTCCATTCACCTTGAAAACCTTTTTCCATCCCTTCACCCTCAGTCTGTGTGTGCCTTTTTTTCTGAGGTGGGTTTCTTGTAGACAACAGATATATGGGTCTTGTTTTCTTATCCAATCTGTCTTCCTATGTCTTTTATTGGAGCATTTAATCCATTTACATTTAAAGTTATTAATGATAGGTACTCATTTGATGTCATTTTTATTCTATACCCCTGTGTTCCTTCTTCACTTCCTATTTCTTTATTTTTACAGTAGACCCTTTAGCATTTCTTGACTTGCTGGTTTGTTGGAGATAAATTCCTTTAGTCCTTTTTTGTCTGTGAAGCTCCTGATTTCCCCTTCAATTTTCATTGATAGCCTTGCTGGGTACAGTATTCTTGGATTCAGACCCTTCCTTTGCATGACTTTGTGTATTTCATCCCATTCCCTTCTGGCCTGATGAGTTTCTGTTGAGAAATTAGTTGCTAGTCTGATGGGGGTTCCTTTATATGTAACTTTCTGACTCTCTCTGGCTGCTTTTAAGATTCTTACTTTGTCGTTGGTGTTTGCCAATTTAATTATAATGTGCCTTAGCGTTGGTCTTCTGGGATTCATTTTGCTTGGTACTCTATGAGCATCTTGGATTTGTGTGGGTTTTTTCTTTTCTATCTCGGGAAAGTTTTCCGCCATTATTTCTTGAAATACGTTTTCCATGTCTACCTCAGTTTCCTTTCCTTCTGGAACCCCTATTATTCGAATATTGTTTTGTTTTGTATTGTCCCAAAGCTCCTGTAGGCTCTCCTCCTGCTTTTTAATTTTTTTTCTTTCTAGAAGCTGCTCTAATTGGGTATTTTTTTCCATCTTGTCTTCTAGCTCACTGATGCGGTCCTCTGCTTCTTCTAGTCTACCCTTGATGCTTTCTATTGAGTTATTCATTGTAGCAATGTCGTTTTTTTCATTTCTTCTTGGTTCATCTTCATTTCCTCTTGGTTCTTCTTCAGTTCCTTATGGTTTTTCTTCATTTCTTCTTGGTTATTGTCAAATTTCTCTTCCATTGTTTTTAGCCATCCTATGATCATTACTCTGAATTCTTGCTCTGGTAGGTTGCGTACCTCAAACTCGTTTACTTCCTTTTCTGTTGATGCCTGCTTTTCTTTTATGTGCGGGCTATTTCTTTGTCTTCCCATGGTTTCTCTTTTCAGGATGTCTGGCTATGTGGTTTTCTTTCTCCTGCATTGATTTAAAGGCACAAAATACAACACTACCAGGTACAACACAAAAAGCACTGAATAGGAACGTATTTATGATATTAATAACCTCTAATGAATGTGATCACTAGAGAAAGGCAAATTAGGAGGTAGGGGAGAAAGAAGAAAGGTAAAAAGAAAGAGAGAGAGAAAGAGAGAGAGAGAGAGAGAGAGAGAGAGAGAAGAAGCAGACTAAGAGAGAAAGGGGAAACAAGAGAATTCCCATAGAACAGCCACTAATCCCCGCAAATGCCAGGAACAATACTTGGAGATTAATACAAACTACAATATTCACTCTTATTAAGCAAGGCTACGATAAACAGAAGTAAAATATAAACAAAAACAAAGCAATTGAAAAATACTAAGCAACAATAACAACAAAAGAATCAGCATATCAATTTTACTAAAAGCATAAAAATTCAATATAATCAACATTCACACAAACAATAACAAAAAGGATAGAGAGGAAAACAGTTTTTTCTTTCTTTCTTTTGTTAGCTAGTTAATATAGGGAAGAGAGTCATATTTATGCACTTGGAGCAGTGGTTAAAAATTAGGTCTATAAGTATGGTGAGAATTTTAGCAGGGGTTATACAGAAAGAATAGGGAAAAACTAAAGCCAGAAAGGGATAAGATAAACCGGAGATGAATAGGGTAAAGGTTAGTAAGAGAATGATGGCATAAAGGTCAAAGTTGAGATAGGGTTGAATGATGCTATAGTAGAGATTAAAATAGAATGAAAACTGATCCAAATGTAAAATAAAAAGAAATTAAAATGGTACAAAAAAAAGGAAACAAAAAATGCAAAATAGCAGTAGTAATAAGGATGACTGAAATTGAAAAATGTAATAATTGGAAAGGTAAAGTCAAGTGAGGAAAAAAGAAAAAAAATTCGTTTCTTAATTAAAAGATGTAAAAACTGAAAATAAACTAAAAGATGTAAAAGATGAAAATAAAATAAAAAATAGAAAAATTAGCATAAAAATGTGCAGTAGTGGTCATTCACTTCCTCTGTTATTATATTTGGCACTCCTATTTCTCAGTCCAGACAGTATTGCAGTTCCCTGCACCTCAGTTTTGTAAGCTAGTCCTTAATTTTAAGTAGGCTATTTCTTAGCTATTTGTGTCCACTTACTTTTGATTAATTAAAAGTAATAAAAAAGAAAAAAGAAAAAAAGAAAGAAAGGTAAAAAAAAAAGGGGAAGGAAATCAGTTTGTAATTCAGACCCTAGGTGGCAGTGTTTCTGCTTTGACTTCCCAGTCTTTTTGGCTGCTCTAGCCTTCTTTCTCTATGGCTCTATGTTTAGTTGAGGAAAGCTGCCTGGGTGCAGGCTCCCAGATCTTTCTTCTCGCTCTGATCCCCTGTTCCCAGGAAGGCAATTTCCCCCTGCAGTCTCCCAGGATATGCCAAACTGGACAGTCCTTCCCTAGTACTCAGAAGCAAGGGGGTGAAGGGGATCAGGCGCAGGATGGGTCTGCACCAAGGTGTCCAGATGTTCAACTTTTGGCGGGATGGTCCCGATTCTTAACAATTTGTCCCGAGTCCCTAAGTGTTTTTTTTAAAAAAGACCTGATTTGGGGGAAGATCATGCCAAACCCAGCACTGGGTCTTGCAGCGTGCGATTCTCTCTGCAGCCACTGTCTCTTTTGGCGCAGCTTTGGGCAAGGGGCCGCTGGGGTGCTGGACTGCTGTGGGTGCTGGGCCGCTATGGGCACTGGGCCTCTGGGATGCGGGGCCGCTGCAGCGCTGGGCCACTGTGGGTGCGGGGCCCGCTCCGCTGGGGCATGGGGCCGCTGGGGCGCGCCATGGGTACAGTTGCTGCCTGTGCCGAGGTTACCCAGAACCCTCATGTTTTCCCCACAAACTCTGACCTTTCCGTGGGTGATTGGAGAACTCCCTTGAATCCACGTGTTTGTGCCGATTGGGTTGTCACAGCTGCTCGATGGCCTCCTCTGCTGTGGGTTTTCCAGGCCTCAGAGAAGGTCCTTCTTTCTTGGTAAGATGGCACAGCCTTCCCTCTGAGCCTGTAGCTCCAGGAGAGGTCACCACCACCACAGTGCTGGCTGCTTGGTCAGGAAATCCTGTCCAGAGGACCCTTACCTTCTTTTAGAGTTCTGCTATCCCTTAGCTTGCTAATCTGTAGTCCCTGGGCAACTTCTAGAAGCTGATTCTATCTGTTCTGGGACTAGGCTCAGAACAAGTCCCTATGATTGGTTGCCATCTTGTCTCCAGGGAACAGAGATCGTCATTTTAAACATTGGTGTCAGTGTATATGGTGCAATATGTGCTTTCCATGCTGTAACCCATAACCTTCATGAAATCTTTATAAATACTGTATCTAGTCTCATCTGAAGTGATTATCCTATTTTGGATAACAAGTCTAAGAATAGATAAATTGACTACAGATATATAGAGTTTGGGAGATTAGTTTAAGTAGATGCATTCTAATAAATAACTTATATCCATGATTAGCTTAATTATAATGCACCCAAGAACACAGCTGCAGAATGCTGGGTCCAATGTGATGAATTAAAGGTAGACTGATAAAATTGTTCTTATAATATCACAATCTCAAGGTTTAGGACATTTGAAATGTTATTATTTTTATGGACATTAACAGCTTCCATTTTGAATTAAAAGAGTAGTAGAAGATATAACATAAAGGTATAATCCCCTTGAGGTATAATATTAATCTTTTGTTCCAAAGTTAAATGTTTAAAAACATGAAATACTGGCAAGACCAGCTACTAATTTTAGTAGCCCAAACTTAATCTCTGTATCCAGTCATGTAGAAAATAAGTTTCAGCTTATGACTTTAATATCAGATTGAGCTAAGGAATTTGCAGGAATTAAGTATAACATTTTACCTTTATCAATCTAAGCACTTCTCTTGGTAGGGGTAGAATAATTTGAAAGTGGGGAACATCATTAAACTGTAGATTGTATACATTATATGTCTCAATTTTTAAAAAATGCTTAGATTGTTGAAATGTGTTAAAGGAGAGTTAAATTAGCTTATTTGTTTTATGTATAGAATAATACATGTATTTCCTTAGTAATTCAGAGCTTTTAAAGTAAATTAAGGAGAAAAAAAAAAAGAAACTTCATAGATATAGACAAAAGCATGGTGATTACCAGAGAGGAAGGAAGTGGGGTGGGGGGTGACGTAGATAAGAGTAAAGGGGGATAAATGGTGATGTAAGGAGACTTGATTTGGAGTGGTGAGCACAGATACAATATACAGTTAATGTGTTATAGAATTGTACACCTAAAACCTATATAATTTTATTAACCAATATCATCTTAATAAATTCAATAAAAAGTTTAAAAAATAAATTATCAAATGCATTTTTCATGACTTTCATCTTTTGGTAAAATGCATTTTCAGATTTAGCTATAAAAATAATTTCATAGTCAAGCATTTATCATTTCAAAATATTTGCCCTGGCTGGTAAGGCTCAGTTGTTTGGGCATTATCCAGTGAACAGAAAGGTTGCTGATTTGATTCCTGGTGAGGGTACATGACCAGGTTGCAGGCTGAATCCCCAGTAGGGAGCGTGCAGGCAGGCATATTGATGTTACATTTTCACATCAAAATTTCTTCTCCATTACTCTCTCTCTCAAAAAAAAAAAAAAATAGTAGGCACCCTCTAAAACCTAGCACTATGCTTGACATAGGGATAAAATGATCATAGAAAACATATGTCAGTACTTTTCTGGAGTTAATGGTGTGATAACTATACCCTAATCCAATATACACTAGTATGTCTGAAGACATAATTCTCAAAACTTAGTGGTAGACAGGAGGCAGTGTGCTATTTGGAATCTAGTGGATAGAGACCTGAGTGCTTATAAACATCCTACAATATACAAAATGGCAACCCACCACAAAGAATTATTCAGCAAAAAAAATCAGTGATGTCACAGGTGAGAAACTTTGTTACTTGATTAAATATTTCCTGTTGAATTCATAGATAACATCCAAGATAAGCACTTAGATAAATAGGAAGCATAGTTTTTATGAAAACAGGTAGTAAAGAAATTCAAACTAAATTGGGATCAATATAGCTCTCTCTAAGCTACCTGAAATTTATCTGAAGAATAAAGTGTTTTTCTGCCTATAATGGTGGGGAAAAGAGTATAAGAGGAGGGAGGTTCCAGACAGTAAGGCTAATGGTTGGAAGAAATAGTAATTATAGCAATAAGTCAAGGGCATACGAGATAAGTCTGGTGGAGTAGATAAAACCACCTATGGTTGTATTGATCCTTTGAGGGATACAAAGCATTGAAACATTTTACGTGAAGTGAGACTTGATCAGATCCACAGGCTTGAAAATATTCTTCCTGCAGTACAGAGGGAGGAAAATTAGAAGAGAACAGAGTTGATGAAAGGAAATTAAGAGATGTTCCAGCAGGTATTATAGGTATCCCATATAATAGCTATCCCATATAATAAAAGCCTCATATGCTAAGTGTATAGTCGTCCAGTCATCTGTTCTACCAATCAAATTGTAATATGCTAAGGATATGCTAAGGCTGCTCAACTACTTGCTATGACATGCACTGACCACCAGGGGGCAGACAGTCAACCAATAGATCAGTCGCTATGACATGCACTGACCATCAGGGGGCAGATGCTTCAACTGGTAGATTAGCTTGCTGCTGGGGTCCAGCCATTAGAGACTGAGTGAGATGGGCTGGACATGCCCTGGACCCCTCCCATAGTCCCTCCCCAACTTGCCAACCTCCCTGTCTCTCCCTGACCCCAATTGTGCACCAGTGGGGTCCCTTGGCCTGACATGTGTCCTCTCACAATCCTGGAACCTCAGGGAATGTTGGAGAGCTGGTTTTGGCCCAATCCCACAGGCCAGCCGAGGGACTCCACTGGTGCATGAATTTTTGCACCAGGCATCTAGTAAATTATAACCTGGACTAACTATAAGATTGACTGTAACAATATCATTGACTGTTTAACACATAAATGACAAATGTCTTTGAAACCATGATTGCTAAAGTTAAGATGTGTGCTTTTTAGAGAGGGAGGATGGAAGTTAAGAATTCTGCCAAAGGTATATGTAAGCAAAGACTTATGCCCCTCTTTTTAAAATTGATTGTTCTTGCCAAAGACATTGAAATGCAAGGTACATTGAGTTAGCAAAGAAAAATATTGCAAAAACAAACAAACAAAAAAATACACAAACACAACAACACAGATTTCTGTCTAGTGCTTAAGAACATGATTCAAGATTAAAGCCAAGGAAAACCAGTAAGTGGTTAATATTGTGGTAAAGTGGGGCTATAACTTTACTTTCTCCAGAGCCTATGATGGTTGAGTAAGCCATTTCTGCCTTAGTGCAGAGGGAACAGATTTAATAGCCTTCTCTGAGCATTCTGTTTTGTTCATAGGTACTGATGAAATATTGGAATTGCTGGTAAAGTGAATGACTAGAGGCAAAGGCACTTCTGTTTATTGTAGAAGCTATTATTTTTTAAACTTTCCCAATAAAGTGAGGGAATTACCAAATCCTGATTTAGGAACTGCTAGCTGATCTAAAAATAAAATGTTAGAGGGAAGTTGGAGATAGCAGTGAAGAAACATAAGCATCATGAATTGTAGCCAAGATTTAGCTCAAACTAAATATTTTTCTAACCTTAAAGATTTTTAATTCAAAATACTTAATGTTGACATTATTGCAACATTAGTACTCCCCCTTGCACATCTCCACCCACCCATGCCTTCCCCTCCCTTGGCCTTCACCACACTATTGCCCTGTCCTTGTGCTATGCATATATGTTCTTTAGCTAATCCCTTCACTTTTTTATCCAGTTACCTCACCCCACTCCCATCAGGCACCGACCAGTCTGTTCCATGTATCCATGCTTCTGGTTCCAATTTTTTCATCAGCTGATTTTGTTCACTAGATTCCAGATATAAGTGATATCAAAATGTATTTGTCTTTCTCTGATTTGCTTATTTCACTTAGCACAATAATCTCCAGGTCCATGCATGCCATTGTAAAGGGTAAGGATTCTTTTTATAACCACTTAGTATTCTATTGTATAAATGTACCACAGCGTTTTTTTCCACTCATCTACTGATGGACTCTTGTACTGTTTCCAGATCTTGGCTATTGTAACTATTGCTGCTCTGAACATAGGAGTGCATATTCTTTCTGAATGCTGTTTTATGATTCACAGGATTTATTCCCAGAAGTGAGATCACTGGGTCAAAAGGCAGTTCCATTTTTAACTTTTGAGGTAACTCCATATTGTTTCCCACGATGGCTGTACCAGTCTGCATTCTCACCAACAGTGCACTGGGGTTCCCTTTCCTCCACATCTTCACCACCACATGTTGTTTGTTAATTTATTGATAGTAGCTACTCTGACAGGTGTGGAGTGATTCATCATTGTAGTTTTAATTTGTACCTCTCTGATGATTAGTAATGATGAGCATTTTTTCATGTCTATTGGCCAACTGTATATCCTCTTTGGAAATTTGTCTATTTAGGTCCTTTGCCCATTTTTAAAATTAGGTTGTTTGTCTTCCTGGTGTTGAGTTGTATAAGTTGTTTTATATATTTTGGAAGTTAACTTTTTATTGGATGTATCATTGGTTAATATGTTCTCCCACACAGTGGGGTCTCTTTTCATTTTTTTTAAATGGTTTCTTTTGCTGTGCAGAAGCCTTTTATTTTTATGTAGTCCCATTGTTTATTTTCTCCTTTGTTTCCTTTGCCCTAGGAGATATATCGGAAAAATATTGTTCTGAGAGATGCATGACATTTTACTGCCTATAATTTCTTCCAGGATTTTTATGTTTTCATGACTTATATTTAAGTATTTTATCCATTTTTAATTTATTCTTGTGTGTGGTGTAAGGTGGTGGAAATCTCGAAGTTTTTCAGCTTCTACTACATATTTTTGTAAAGTTAGTAGGAAATAGAGACAAATTATATTGATTCATATATAGAGTTGAAACATAAACCCCTGTTTATAAGATAACATTAACTAATTTGACTCACACACAGAGAAAGGAAAATTCTTCCACACTGTGCTTTGTAGATACTGACTAGACTCTAAACAACCTCAGAGTAATGGAATCAGATCTGATTGGTTCTGGGAATGAGAAGACTGTAGTTTCTTGTGATTTAGACATTATATTTCTTCCTTTTCATTACACGAAGTCTGTCCTTATTAGTAGTTAGGATTTATAATGGTTTTACTAATAAGGATTAACATTTTACTAACTGATTTTACTTTGAAATATTTACTAATGAGTTGATTAAGAAAGGGTTTAGGTATAACACTGTGTAAATCCAATTTCTACAATTATTTATCAAATCTTTCTATATAATTTCATAACTAGATGATATTATGGTTCAATGATCTTACAACTCCCGGAATATTTGTACGCAAAGAGTACTGAAGGTTGATGAATTTAGTTTTGTATATGTTTGTTTCTATATTTCCATGAGCCCTTCAAATAGACCCATTTTGAAAAATTATATCTGTATGAGGCTCATAAATTGGTAAAGACTGTTATTATATTTGGGGAATAATATGCATAAAGGTGATTGCTGCAACTTGATGTTTGATTAAAACAAAAAAGGAGAATGCACAGGTTGAGTAATTATGATATGTGAATATGGAATGCTGGACATTCTGATTTATAAGAAGCAAAGAAAGGAAATGAAAATTAAAAGGTAGAAGAAGAAAATCATGAATATGTCTCAGAATTTCACATAGGAGGGTTTCAGTTATCCAGGTGTGTGGCCTCCAGTATAAATCAGGCAGAAAAGTTTAATAAGATAATAACTAAAGTGTGGATATCAGATTAAGCAATTAGCATGAAATTGGTGACCTTGGCAATAACTGTTAGTGTAGTGAAACATTTTAATGAATTGAGGACTGAATGAGAATTGATAACATGGATACACTAAGTGAAATCTACATTAAAATTCTTGATTTTGATGGAAGAATTTGTGGTTGCTGGAAAGGCTATAGTTTAGATATCCAAGTCCTAAATGGAGATGAATAACCAATATATCCAAAGATGAAAATAAGGATAATGAACCTGTGATCAAGTTCTCAAAGATACTTATATGAGAGATTTGAACAAACATTGAAAAATTTAGTAATAACAACCAGAATCTTATGAAGGGAAAGGTGTAGGAAAAGCAGCATTTACTTTTGAGGGACTCTTGGAAAAGTGGTATCTTTCTTGGAAAATCAATAAGTTAAGACAATGAGGGAAGGATCATTCTGAGAAATAAATTATAATATGCTGGAATCTCTTTTTTACCTCTGGAATAGGTATTTAAGAATTCTAGAGGTAGAATACAGAAGGTAAATCTGATGAAAAATTGGGGGTGAAAAGAGCAATGAACAGTAAAGAAATCCCCAAAACTTAATATTTGTTTGTTATTTAAAAAATTATACAATGTGAAGCATGTATGAATGTAGAATCTGAAGGTAACTTAATAAACTTGATTCTGTGTCCATGCATACCATCTGCCATAGGCCAATGGCATCTATAGTTTTCCTTGTGCTCATGGTATTAAATAGAAAACACTGATGAAAAATTCTGACAAGGTTGGAAAGAGTGACTAAGAGCAGAGAGACTATTATAATTCATTCAAAAATAAATATATTTTAATTACTCATCTATGACTCATGAAGTATCTATAACTAAGCTAATTTTATAATTTTAAAATTATTCCTCCACCCACCTTTTTCTCAACACATTGCTTCCTTTGAAATCCCAAATATCCCCTAACTTCAGTGGTTCTTCTGTGGGTTCAAAATCTTGGATGAAATTCAGGTAGGAAGCTATGTTATAATCCTTCTATCACACTGTAGTCTTGTTGCATTTGGCAAACATGCTAAAACAGAACAAAAAATGAGCGAAAGAAACAGCTTAAATATTTTTTAAAATTGAATAAGTTGATAAAGGCAAGAAGAAAATAATTTTAGTGGGTAGATGGAAACATTATATTGTCCTTTAAATTTTTTCTTTAATGAATGGAATCTTCTTATGCTAGAGGGGCTAAATAGCTCAGAATGAAGTCCTTTCTTATATTGGTCTGATGTCACTAATGCAGACAAACTAATTTATCATTGATGACTTGTGATGCTTTTTTTATTTGTCTAAATTTAAGCACTTCTGATACGTTGGTTAAAACCTATTGATTCATCCATGTTTGGATTTTATGATAATTTACTAAAAGCAAGACTTGAAGAAAGCTTGGAGAAGAAACGGACATTTTTCAGATCTTACCCAAGTGGAATAAAAGGAACACAAAAGGTCTATTTTTTTCAATTGAGTTAATGATTCTTCTAGGATTTAACTTATCAATGGGTGGGTCAGGGCTAATGGGGAAAGGATATTGTTAGATGTGGAGTGATACTCATCATTATTTAACATTGAATGTTAATGGTAGATTATGGATCTTGGAAAGCATAGGAGTTGAACTTGAAAGGCATGATTCAATTTAGTTTTTAAAAATATGCAAAATTTCTCTTTGAGAGGCCTTAGTGTATTGTGATAAAGGATTTTTAAAATTGCTAGGCTGACATGGCTCAGTGGTTGAGCCTTGACCTATGAAATAGGAGGTCACAGTTCTATTCTGGGTCAGGGCACATGCCCAGGTTGCAGGTTTGTTTTCCAGTGTGGGGCATACAGTAGGCAACCAATCAATGATTCTCTTTCATCATTGATAATTCTATCCCTCTCTCCTTTTCTCTCTGTAATAAATAAAATATATATTTTAAAAATAAAAATAGGTTATACTTTGAAATATATTTCTGTTATCCCTGCATTAGAAGCATCTGAAAAGTGAAAGCAAATATCCTGTTTTATCTACTATGCCTTTTCATATAAATGTACAATTTGTCTTGATTATATCTAAATTGTTGAGCAGAGAGAATACATGCATCTTCTTTCCATGGCCTTTATAGGACATCAAATTGAAATCTCCTGTGTATTGTTCTGGCTTGACTGCATTTGTCCATTTTTATTTCTGCTATGCAAAAAGATTACTGAGTTTTATCTTCCCAATGGGAAACTGACAAAACAATATTCCTCACTTTATTAACATGCTTCTTCCAGGAAAAATGCAACTAAATAAGTTAGATTTAAACAGCAGATAAGAGAATCCTAAACACTGAATAAAAGTGACATTCAGTAAAGATCATTTGAAACCTGGATAGACTACCGAGATGCAGCAGATCAGGGATTACAGGGAAAAAAAATACACACATCTGATGAGAAACAGTTGAACACAGAGTGAGCACAGGGCTTTCAATTTTATCAGTAACTATGTATAAGTTCTATCAATATTATTACTATAAAGCTATCCTTTAGCTTCTGTGCAGAAAAAAAGCAAATCACTAAAGTTATAGAGCTGTACTACTAAGATAATTTATTGAAATAAATTACAGTATCTTTAATCATCTTATTATAGTCTTTAACCATCTTATAATTATAGTCTTGAACTTTAAAATTGCTTTTGGTTAGAAAAAGTTGTGAAGAACTGAAAAATAAGTAAGAGAAAATAAGCATGTTATGTTGTTAAAAGTAGGTATTTTCTATTTGACTATTGAAGATAATAAACCAAAATTTTAGAAAAGGTTTAGTTTCTCATTCTTAATTTTATTTGTAAGTTTGTTTTAAACACACGAGATAAATTAATTTTTTCTAAAGTGTAGGCTTTTGCCATGACTTAATATAACAACATTTTTATCAGCATGCATATGTGGGGAGAAGGAGACATTAAGTGCAAGATACTTTGTTACACATTGGGGATATAAGGAAATATAAGATATCATCAACATTTGCATGTTCTTTATATCTAGTTGTTGAGATATTTCATATACTGAACTTACTTACATTTTATGTAAATAATACCAACTTAGTGATTATATCAAGACATATGTGGACAGTTCATTGCAATTTGGATGGAGAGAAAATGGGCAGAGGGAGAGGTATAGAAGGGAAGGCTTCTAGGAGGTGATGATTTTTGAGTTGACCCTTGAAATTTTTAGGACTCTAGAGAGTAATGATGTTAAAACACTGTGGTTGGAGGGAAAGGATGGTAATTAGTTAGCAGTTATGGTAATATATAGCATTAGGGAAGCATCTGAAATTTGAAAATATGGTTTATTTTAGATTGTAGAAACATGAATTTACTAGTATAAGGAATTTAGACTTTATCTGATGTTCTCTCTGATATGCCTAAAATAATTAAAAATATTTACTACAGAAAATAAGCACAATAGTCTTCCCTAAAGCAGTAGAAAGAACAGGATCAGAACAAGTGAAATAGTTTATTAAGTAGCTTTTAAGCTTGTAGTTTATTTGCTGGAATTCTACCTATAAACTTTTAAATACTACATGTAGTAAATGTCCCTTGGTAGAAAGAGGTTAAAATTAATCAACACTTAGAAAAGAGAAGAGAAAGTCATTATATGCTCATGGATTTGTCAAGGATGGACAAAGGAACAGTACATGGGAGAAAATATTAGAAAATTAGCTAGTGAGCTATAGGATTGGTAATTAGCATTAATAAAGAAGAAAAATTAATAAAAATACCTATTGTATGAAGATGTTAACAGATACATAGGTATTAGTGGACACATCTGTGTCAGAGATCTATGACTACAGCTAGATTGAACCTGTTTTTAAACTTGTATCATAGTAGAAGATTTAAAGTGTGAAGGGAGGATACCAATCCATTTTCAGCACTCATCAGAAACTTAAAGGATTCATACTGGGGGGAAATGCCATAGTACTATGGTGATGGAAGGAAACTTGACTTGGGGTGTTGAACAAACAATAAAATATGCAGATGGTATATTATAGAAGTGTACCTGTGAAACCCACATAGTTTTATTAGTCAATGTCACCCCAATACATTTAATATATAAATAGAAAGAAAAATGACATAGTACCATCCTCATAAAACCCATATTCAAGTTAGATATCCTAACTATTTCATCATCACTATTTCCAATTTGCTGAATAAGTGACATGATTTTGGGGATACCATGAGCAACCTGTTATTGAAGATTCAGCAAAAAGAAAATACATTTGATGAAAGGATATAGCTATTTTCCAGAAAATACTTCCACTAGCTGCTGAATAAATGGTCAGAGACACGAAAAGCAAAGATAGGACTATGATTGAAGAAGAAACTCTTACATGTGTGAACCCATGCATGAGTAGTTTTCCTATAATGGACATTGACATTCTTTTCCAGATCTTGGTTATGGAATGCATTTTCCTATTTCCATATGATGAATTTTTTTTTTAATTGCATGATGGACATTGTGATACAGTGTGGAGAGTGATCCTCCATTAAAGGGCATTGAGCTTTGCTTAGGCAATTAGTTAAATTATTGGTAGTTCCTTTTGCATATATAAGATGCGCTTTTATTCTTTACTAGAGGAACTGGGAGGGTCCCTCAGGCCCTACCCGCTCTCGAAGTCCAGTACCCCTTGCTCCTAACCACCTGCCTGCAGCAGAGGCAGGAGAGGTTCCTGCCACCACCACTGGGCTCGCCAGCTGGGAGCCCAGCTTCTTGGATGAGCAGTGCATCCCCTGTGGGAGTGCACTGACCACCAGGGGGCAGCTTCTGCCTTGAGCATCTGCCCCCTTGTAGTCACCACACATTGTAGCAACTGGGCATTCCACAGTGACCAGCTTTGGAAAAAGTGAGAAAGAAAATTCTCACTTCCCAGGAAAAGAGGTATAGTAACTGTGCTTAAGTTACTTTGTGTTGTTATCTGACTACAAAGTACAAATATTTCCTGTAACACACCAGCCATTTACCAGCAGTAACTCAAAACTCCCTATCAAACTCAAAAAGATAATTTAATAGAATTGAATATCAGCTCTGCTGAGGAGATTAAATCTTCAAAATGTTTTAATAACATTTTTTATAAAATCCTCCAAAATATACTAGTAACAGAAGGAATACTTCCCAAATCATTCTATGAGGGCAGTATTACCCTAATGGCAAAAACAAAGATACCATATGAAAACTAAAGGCCAATGAATCATGTTGAAATAGATGCAAAAATCTTCAACAAAATTCTAGAGAAAGAAATCCAGCCCTAGCCATTTTGGCTCAATGGATAGAGCATTGGCCTGCAGACTGAAGGGCCACAGGCTTGATTCTGGTCAAGGGCATGTACTTCTGTTGCATCCTTGATCTTGGCCTTGTTCAGGACTCATGTCGGGGGCAACAAATCAATGTATCTCACTTACATCAATGTTTATCTTTCTTTAACTCCCCCCCACACCACTCTCTCTAAAATTCAATGGAAAAATATCTTTGGTTGAGGATTAACAACAACAAAAATTTTAACAAGGATTATATGTACCATGACCAAGTGGGAATAACCAAAGAATGCAGGGTTGGTTTCACATCCCCCAAAAAATTTATGTAATACATTATAGGAATAAAATAAAGGAAGAAACCATATCATCTTATTAATAAATACATAATAGTCATTTAAATAAATAAAACACCCATTCCTGATAAAAATACTAATAAGAAATGAAAAGGAATGATAAAGAAGCATCTATGAAAAACCCACAGCTAATGATTCACTTAATGGTGAAAGACTCAACTCTTTTCCCTGAAATCCTGGAACAAGGGGCCATATCTGAGTTTCCATCAAACTGGCTCACACTGTTTTCCCCACCCAGATAATTCCCGACATCCTGCTCAAGCCAACGTGCAGTCCAACCCAGGCTATTTGCAGTGGCTTTTCCATATGAATGGCCTTATCTGGGCTATAAGGGAGCTCCCATAATACTGTCTGCTAATTTATCAACAGAAACTTTGTAGGACATAAGGGAGGAGAAAAGTATTCAAAATGATGAAAAGTAAGGATTTACAAGCAAGATTACCCAGCAAAGCTATCATTTAGAATTGAAGGTCAGGTAAAGAGTTTCACAGACCAACAAACAAACAAACAAACAAAACTAAAGAAGTTTATCACCATCAAACCAATATTACATGAAATTTTGAAGTGTCTTTTTTAAGAAGGAAAAACATAAAAAATATGAACAATAAAATGGCAATAAATATGTATCAACAATTTAATCTAAAACTCAAAATAAACTGATAAAATATAATCAGAGTCCAGCCAGTGTCGCTTGATGGTTGAGCATTGACCTATGGAACAGGAAGTCACAGTTCAATTCAGGGTCTGGGTTATGGGCAAGATCCCCAGTGGGGGACTTGCAGGAGGCAGCTGATCAATGGTTATCTCTCATCATTGATCTCTCTCTCTCTCTCTCTCTCTCTCTCTCTCTCTCTCTCTCTCTCCCTAGTCTCTCTCTCTCTTCCTCCTTGAAATCAATACAAAATTAGAGACATGAAAACATGGAATAGGCTGACAAATCTCAGAGATAAGGAAATTTCAGATGGGGACAAGATTAACCAAAAAACATATGCATATATGCATTACCCATGGATATAGACAGTAGGGTGGTGAAGGCCTGGAGTGGGGTGGGATCTGGGCATTGGGAGAGGGAGAAAGGGAGGATACATCTATAATACTCTCAAAAATACATATTTTAAAATAAATAAATACAAATACCAAAAAGTAATACATCCTGAAATTTTATTTACTCTTTTTTACCCTAAAATTATTTCCTTTGGATCAAGGGCATAAAATGTTAGTATTTTGGATATGCTAGTCACATGTAGCAATTTATATTTAGACTAATTAAAATGAAAAATTTTAAATTTAGTACTTGTCACATATCAGTTTTTCAATAGCCATATGTGTATAATGAATATCTTATTGGACAAGAACATGTCATCATCACAGCAAGTTCTATTAAACTGTTTTAGTTGATTTTATGGAATTGGAGATAGTACTTTGCTGAAAATTTTCCACAATTCAGTGGTGAATACTGAGGAGAGTTTTTGGAAACAACTAAAACTCAATCTTCAACACCATGCACCTAAAGTGGCCTTTTTACCATATCTCCACTTTTTCTTCTGGTTTTAATATGTTGCTTAGGTTTTCTTTTAAAGTGTGAGAAAGCTGGTTTATGAGTCTAAGTAAAGACAACAGTTAACTAGAGAAAGATCTACAGGTGAAAAATCTAATTTAGGGGAAGGTAAAGTAGATGTAGAAAAAAGAGACTATGAGAAATCAGCTCTGGAAAGGACATATTAGATTACATCATTATTTCATAATTTTTTTTTCAGAATGCAGAATCAACAAGATAGTAGCTGGAAAACATATCTAGTTCTCCTTTATTCTAATAAATTTTAGTGAGTTTATAACCAACTAAAGATACCCATACAGGTTTACATATCCAGAGAGAAGGAATACAATTTTATAGATATTTACATATTTCCATTTTTTCTTATTTTTACTAGTTACTGTATTATTTTGTATTAGTTTCAGATATGCGACATAGTGGTTATGAAATGATATACTTTACAAACTGTTCCCCCTGCTAATTTTAGTACCATGACTATTTTGTAGCTGCCATTTTGATGCTTCTAATCCTTTACCTTTTTCACCCAGTCCACAAAACCCCTCCTTTCTGGCATCCATCAGTTTGTTCTCTGTATCTGAATTTGTTTCGGCTTTGTTTGTTAATTTATTTTGTTCATTAGATTCCACATATAAGTGAAATACGATTTTTCTTTTTCTGACTCATTTCACTGAGCTTACTATCATCTAGTAAGCTCATGATGTTGCTAATTGTAAGATTTTTATAGCTGAGCAATAGTCCATTCTATACGTGTACCACTACTTATTTATCCACTTGTTTATTGATGGGCACTTGGGGTTGCTTCCATAGTATGGCTATTGTAAATAATGCTGTAATGAACATAGGGATGCAATATTCTTTTGAATTAGTATTTGTGGTATCTTTGGCTACATACACAGAGTAGAATTGCTGGGACATAAGGAATATTCTTTTTAGAGAATATATTTTAAATATCATATTTTGTGTGTTGCTTTAAAGTATTTTTACTTTTATATTATTATTTTATGACTCTACCTATAACTAATATTTTTATGTTCAATATCAAAGAGTAAATACATTAATATTTTACAAATAAAATAAACTAATGTAGCCATAAATAATTGCGTGACTATATTTACAATCTGTTGAGTTTTTAAACAGGTAATATCTAACTAACTTCTATAAAAATGTTCTTTTGTGGTGATTCATTTTATTATAAGATCTGGTGCCACTCAGCCAGAAGCCAAGCTCACAGCTGGCAAGACCAATGGCAGTGGCAGGAGCCTCTCCCACCTCTGCTGCAGGCGGGTGGTAAGAAGTGAGGGATACCAGACTGCAAATAGGGGCAGGCCGGGCTGAGGAACCCCCTCTCAGTGCATGAATCTTGTGCACTGGGCCTCTAGTATGATATATGAGTAAATTTTATGTAGTGGTTTTACACATTTGGAAGCCAAATTACTTCTTAAAAATATATTTCTCACAATTAAAACAGAAGGAGATTTCTACCTAGCATGTTCCCACACTGGAGACATTCTAAGGTCATGGCCTTGAGAGATCAAGGAATACAGGCCTCATCTTGCCTTCCATATAGGGGAACCAGTTTAAGATATCAGCTGAAAAGCTCCTGAGGCTGTGAAACAATAGATGACCTTTTATTTTTCCATTTTTCTCTAATGTCTGATCAAGTAACTAGCATGTAATAGACATTTATTCCAGTTAACCGTTGAACAACACCAGCTTGAACAGTGCATCAAAGTAATTTAAACACTCTTGCAGGACCTAATTGGAATTACAACTAAAATATAGAAAAGCCATCCTGAATAATCAACTGAAACATGCCTGGAACCCTTATTCCAAGGACCTAAAGTGGAGACTGCATAAAAACTAGTAGGAAGTGTGGAGGCACAAGAGTGCTGGCTAGGCTCCCACCAAAAACAGTTGAAATTCCAGAGGGATAACTCAGTATGAGGGGTTCCCACTGAGAACTCTGGGATCTAAACCCCAAGCTGGACTTCCCAACCCAGAGCACCAGAACTAAGAAAGATGCCCACATAACATTTGATAGTGAAAAGCAGTGGAGTTGCTGTCTGCCAGGGAGAGATGGCTAGAAATGCAGGCAACATCTTAAAGGGCTAATGCTCAAAATTTTTGTGCAGCCACTCACCTTTGGATCCAGAAGAGGGAAGGAAGAGTGGACTAATACTATGTGAGAAGAATCTAGGGTTGAGGGCTCTGGAGTTAGAGCTTGGACAGGGAACTGTCGTAATAATAGTCATATCTGACAAAATAGACCTTAAAATGAAGTACATCACAAGAGACAATACAGGGCACTCTATAATACTAAAAGGATCAATCCAACAAGAGGATATGCTAGTAAGCCTGGCAAACATAAATGCACCCAATATAGGAGCACTCAAATATATAACAAAAACTTCTGGAGGGGCTTTAAGGGAGTGATCAATAGCAATACAGTCATATTAGGGACTTTAACACCCCAACTGACTTCACTGGATAGATCTTTCAGACAAAAAATCAACAGGGAAATAGTGATTCTAAATGACACACTAGATCATATGGATTTAATTGTCATTTATAGAACAATTCACCCCAAATGTACAGAAAATACATTCTTCTCAAGTTTACATATGTAATTCTCAAAGATAGACCACGTAGTAGGAGAGAAAACAAATCACTACAAGTTCAAGAAGATTGAAATCATATCAAACATCTTCTTAGATTATAATGGCATACAATTAGAAAACAACTACAGTAAAACGTAATAAAACATTCAAACACACGGAGGCTAAATAGCCTAATATTAAAAAAAAAAAAAAATGAATGGATTACCAATGAGATCAAGAAGAAGAAAAAAACTTTCTGGAAAAAAACAAAAACAACTGAAAATCTCTGAGACACATCAAAAACGGTCCTGAGAGGGATGTTCATAGCACTACAACACTACCTCAAAAAAAAAAAATTAACAAACATTAATGAACTATTGTATTTTCTGCCGTATAAGACGACCCCCTAATTTTACAGTTAAAACATAGGTTTAGGCCTATATTCGCTGTATAAGACTACCCCCAACTTCCGAGGCAACACCAGTTCTTTTTTAATAGACCGCCTCTCTGACTCTGGCCAATCTGAGCAGCTTTTTACTAGAACACAGTGTACATGTTCTGTACCCGAAGCTACACTGTGTTCTAGTAAAAAGCCATGTTCTGTACCCGAAGCTACACTGTGTTCTAGTAAAAAGCCTGCTCAGATTGACCAGAATCAGAGAGGCAGTCTATTAAAAAAAGAACTGGTGTTGCCTCGGAAGTGGGGGGTAGTCTTATACAGTGAATATAGGCCTAAACCTATGTTTTTACTGTAAAATTATGGGGTCGTCTTATACGCCGGAAAATACGGTACATAACCATAAAGCTTAAATAATTAAAAAGAGAATAAAAAGAAAAGCCCTGAGAAGTAGAACAAAGAAAATAATCAAGTTGAGAGGGGTAAATAAATTTTATAGAGAATAAGGAAAACAAGGAAAAAGATAAATGAAACCAAGAACTGGTTCTTTGAAAAGATAAACAAGTTTGATGAACCCAAATTCATTAAAAAACAAAAGCAGAGGATCCAAATAAAATCAGAAACAAAATATGTTAATTAATAATTGACAACACAGAAATACAAATGATTGTTAGCAAATACTATGAATAACCACATGCCAACAAGCTGGACAACCTGGATGAAATGGAAAAGTTCCTAGAATAATACAATCTCCCAAAACTGAATCAGGAATAATCAGAAAACCTAAATAGGCCAATAACAACTCATTAAAGTGAAGGAGTCTTCAAAAGACTCCCAGCAAGTAAAAACCCTAATTGGGACAGCTTCACGGGGAGTTTTAGCAAACATTCAAAGAAGAAATAACACCTATTCTCTTCAAAGTATTCAAAAAAATCCAAAAGGATGAAACACTTCCAAGTTCTTTATATGAGGCCACCATTGTTTTAATTCCAAAACCAGATAAAGACACTACAAAGAAAGAGGATTACAGGCAAATATCCCTGATGAAAACAGATGGGATACTCAATAAAATATTAGTAAACCAGATCCAGCAATACATTAAAAAGATCATTCACATTGAACAAGTGGTATTTAATCTAGATCTGCAAGGCTAGTGCAATATTTATAAATCAACAATGATATACATCACATAAGCAAATCTAAAGACAAGAAATCACATGACCATAACAGTAGATGCAGAAAAATAATTTGACAAAATTCAATACCCATTTATGATAAAAACTCTTAGCAAAGTATCATACTTCGACGTAATAAAAGCCATATATGCCGAACTTCCAGCCAGTATGATACTCAATGGTCAAAAAACAAAACCATTTCTTCTAAGAACAGGAACAGGACAGGGACATTCTTCTTATCTGATTGCTGAATAGCCATAGTAATCATATGAGAAGAAGAAATAAAAGGCATCAAAATCGGAAAGGAGTAAGTAAAACTGTCATGATCTGAAGATGACATGATATTGTATGTAGAAAACTCTAAAGACTTAATGAAAAAACTACTAGATTTAATTAATGTATTTGGCAATGTAGCAGAATATAAAATTAATCCCATAAATCAATGGCAGTTTTATACACTATAATGAATTATTAGAAAGAGAAACTAAAAATAACAAAAACAATAATCCCATTTACCATTGCAACAAAAAAATGGGATACTTAGGAATAAACTTAACCAAGGTGATAAAAGACCTGTACTCATAAAAAAAGAGATAAAGGAATATATAAACAAGAGTAAGAATAAACCATGTTCATGATTTGTAGAATTAACATCATTAAAATGTCCATACTACCCAAAGCAATATACAGATTTGATGCAATCGCTTTAAAATACCAATGGCATACTTCACACATCTAGAACAAACATTTCAAAAGTTTATATGGGACCAAAAAGGACAAACAACAAATGCAGCAATTTTGAGAAAGAAGAACAAAGTTGAGGGAATCATTATACCAGATATCAAGTTATACTACAAAGCTACTGTAATAACAGCTTGGGCCCTGCCCTAGCTGGTTTGGCTCAGGGGATAGAGCATGGGCCTGGGGACTGAAGGGTCCCAGATTTGATTCTGGTCAAGGGCACATGCCTGGGTTGCTGGCTTAGTCCCCACTGGGGAGCGTGCAGGAGGCAGTCGATCAATGATCCTTTCTCATCATTGATGTTTCTCTTCTCTCTCTCTTTCCCTCTCCCTCCCTCCCTCCCTCCCTCCCTCCCTCCATCCCTCCCTCCCTCCCCTTTCTTCTCTAAAATCAATAAAAATATATTTTAAAAAAAACACACAAAACAGCTTGGACCCTGACTGGTTTGGCTCGGTGGATAGAGCATCGGCCTGTAGACTAAAGAGTTCTGGGTTTGATTCTGGTCAAAAGCACATGCCTGGGGTTCCTGGCTTGATCCCCAGTAGGTGGCATGCAGGAGTCAGCCAATCAATGATTCCTTCTCATCATTGATGTTTCTAGCTCTCTCTCCCACTCCCTTTCTCCCTCACTAGTAATATATACTGGCACAAGAACGAGTATATTGATCAATGGAATAGACCAGAAACCCCAGAAATCAACTCAAGCCATTATACTCAATTAATATTAGACAAAGGAGTTAAGAGCATAAAATGGGATAAAAATAGACTCTTCAAAAAATAGTGTTGGAAAAAATGAACAGGTTCATGGAAAAAAAAATAAACCACAAACTTACACCATACACAAAAATAAACTCAAAATATGATTTATGAAAGTATAAAAATCCTAGAAGATATAATAGATAGCAAAATCTCAGAAAACTCTCATAGCAGTATTTTCTGGTACATCTTCTAGGGCAAGGGAAATAAAGGAGAAAATGAATAAATGGGACTACATACAAATGTAAAGGTTTTGCACAGGAAAAATAAATAAAGAAAATGAAAAGAAGACCATTGCATGAGAGAACATATTTCCAATAATGCATTTGATAAAAGTTAATATCCAAAAAATATAAGGAACTCATACGACTTAACAAAAGGAAGACAAATAATCCAATTAAAAAATGGGCAAAGGACCTAAATAGATAATTCTTCAAAGTGGACATAGAGATGGCCAAGAGATATATGAAAAAATGCTCAAAGCCCCTAATCATCAGAAAAATACAAATTAAAACACAATTAGGTATCTCCTGACACTTCTCAGAATGGCTGCCAGCAATTCAACAAATGACAAGTGTTGGCACGGATGTGGAGAAAAGGAAACTCTAGTGCACTGCTGGTGGGAATCCTTTTTCTGATCATAACTGGAAAAGAACAAAGACCAGTGACTAAATACATCACTGATATGTTTTACTTTAAAGTATTTTGAAGAAACTTAGAATTATTTTCTCCACTTTGCTATTTTTTATATAATACTAGTGGCCCTGCACACAAATCCAATTGTGCCAGTAGGTCACTGCTGCCCTCCTGTAGTTCCCCCTCCCCCTCTCATTCAATCTCCCCCTCATAGCTTGCTTCCCTGCCCCCTCCTATAGCTCTCACCCCACCTCCCCCGCTTGTAGTTAGCTGCCCCATTCTCCTGCAGATCCATGATCTGGTTGTTACACAGTCATTATACCTCCGGGCATAACGGGTAATTAGCATATTACTTTCTTATTATATAGGATTTGCTACAAGAACACCTGGTATTCTCTACTCACACCCAGATTAGATCAGGGAAGCACCTTTTACCCTCTTGTAATTAAGATTCCTTTTTCAATTCAATTATGTTCTTGTGATTTTAGTTGCTAAATTGTGAAGTAGACATTTTAATATTATCTTTCACAATTTAGCCCCTTGGTATTTTTAGAGAAGAGTACATTACTGAGAAATTGTGTGTGTGTGTGTGTGTGTGTGTGTGTGTGTGTGTGTGTAGAGGGGTGGGACTTCATCACACTAATGTCTGTGTCCACTAATATGCAAACATGCATATTACTTTTATATATAAAAGCCTAAGTGACCTTTGTGACCAGACGACTGGCCAGTAGCTATGATGTGCACTGACCACCTCGGGGGAGATGCTCAATGCAGGAACTGTACCCTGGTGGTCAGTGCACTTCCACAGTCAACCATCTGCAGCTGGCCAACCTCCCTTGGTCCTTCCCCATGGCTGGCCACCCCCAATCAGCTGATCGGCCTCCATTGGGACTGGACAAGATGGTCCCTATTGGCCTCAATCACCAGTCAGGCCAAGGGACCCCCACCTGTGCACAAATTTGTGCACCAGGCCTCTAGTAGCTTTATAGTTGTGAGTATGGAAAACAGACTTTACTCTTATACTAGAGGCCCGATGCACAAAGACTCATGCAAGAATAAGCCCTCCTGCTCCTGGCTGCTGGCACCACCTTCGCTCTGGTTGGAGCCGCCTTTCTGCCTTCACTCCGGCCCGGAGCTAACTTTCCACCTTTGCTCTGGCCTGGAGCCACCTTCCACCTCTAACCTTGTTGTGTCAATTTGCATATCCCCTCCTTATTGGCTGTGGTTGCTGCCATCTTTGTTGTGGAGTTACAGTCAATTTGCATATTCCATCTTTATTAGATAGGGTTATTATTGGTTAATTATTGTTTTATTTTCCATGCATACAACTATAAATCTATGTTAGTTAACCCCTATGTGTATATATATATCTACTATTTCTCATTTAAAAATTATGTAATAATTTTGTATTTTAAAACTAAACTTTTTAAATGCACATTTGAGAGGAAACATTATATAAAACATTATCATCATTCAAATAAAGTTAATTTCAAATAACTGGTATATTTACCTTTAAATCAATACACTAAAATGTTACCCAGGATCACTAGGAATGTAGTTATAATTTAAGAAAATATTTAACTGGTGTTTAAGTTCAGTATACACTTGTCTTAATGTCCTATTGATAGGTTACTAGAGCTATTTTCAATTTCTCATATTTTTATGAACATATTACTATTTTGATATTGGAGTTACATAGGTACAAAAGGAAAACTGCTTACATCTTCATTATATAATAACACTCTTCAAAGGAATTGCTGCAGGGGCAGGGAGTGTGTGGCATGATCTCAGCACATATATTAAGGTAACTTGAATGATCTACTAAGTTTCTTGAATATTTTGTATTAATGCTCTATCTGGAGTCTCATCATTGGTGCTTATAATCTTAGAAAAAAAATCTGCTTGCAGCTACCTGTATTACAGTGATCATAAAAACTTAGGTTCCCAGGCCTTAAATTGTTGTTGGTGTTGTTGTTAAATGATAACAATTTGGGTTTTGTTAATGAGTTGCTGAATAAAAAAAAGGATTAAAATTATGTTTTAGGACATACATTTCCATTTAATAAATCTAATGCCATATAATTTTAAATAATTTATGTGCTTATTCTGCTTTGTGTAAATCACTTATTCACACTGAAAGCTGTATTTCCCAGAGAGGTGTCTTGGAAATTGTGGGGTAAGTCCAATATGCAATGCATCCTGTAGTGCACGGCTCAATCCTTCTCAGTAGAAAAGTGTCCTATTCCACTCAACTTTATAGTACCCTACAGCCAAATATTCATGTAATCAAGAAGCCTGTTTATATATGTCTAAGCATAGGCACTGTTTTTCTACAGCAACACAAAGCATGTTTTCTAATCTTTTAATATTATTTTAATTTTCCAATAATTAAATGATTGTATACAGTCAGAGAAGCTTGTACTTTATTTTGTTTCAGAATAATCAGAAACTAAGGGTTTAGAAAATATCACTGATGGTAATAGTATAGTTTGTAATACTTAAATCACCAATATGATGTTTTCATTCTGATGCCTAATATAGATGATTATCCTTTAATTTTTCCATGATACTTCCCTTATATTTTTCTATAATAATATAGTTGAGGCATTATATAGTATTTTTGTCTAATTTTATGTGTAAGCATATGTTTTATATGTTCCAGCTAGCATCTAGCAGCTGGGGAGAGGAAGGCCCCAATGGGCTCTGATTGCAGGCCAGGCCTAGGGATCCTACCTGTGAACAAATTTCATGCACTGGGTCTCTAGTTATTTAATAATTATTATATTACTTATTTTTGTTATTTATTTTATTATTTTTGTTATTTCATATATTTACTTATGATTTATCTTTTAGATAATGATGACTGGTAATTTAACCTACCTTTGTCACCTCTGTATTTGCTTAAAATTGTCAAAAATTTTGAGATAAATGACTTGATGTCTTTAACTCTCAAGTGTTTCAGCAGTATTAGTCATGTATGTGTGTATGTATGTGTGTCAGTGTGTATATTTAGTAAGAAGAATGAGATAATGCAAGTTTGGCAAAAAGTTAACAATTGATGAAGCTAGTTTCAATGGATACATGAGTTCATTGTGCTATTTTTACACTTACAAATGAAATATTCCAGTTTTAGCATATTCCATATTATTTAAGCTGCTAGATTCAGAAATCCATTTCTGAATATGGAACATTTGTTTATTTGATAGGTTCAGTATATTTTATTTGAAGCATCTTTGTTGATGAAAGAATGTCTAGGCCCCTGCTGGAGGCTCTTCCCACTGGTAAGTCTTCATTCTGGCAGATGTCTGTGTGGGGTTTACTTTAAGCCAGAGCTGACAAGAAAGCATCACTCTGCCAGAAAAAAAAAAATGTGACTACTTTTGGGCTCACTTAGAAGGTAATTACCATTTATTATCATGTCAAATTACCCAAATGTTGGATGTGTTTAGGTAGCCATGGTAACATTGCCCTTGGCTTTATTTCTTAACTAGAGGCCCGATGTACAAAATTCATGCAAGAGTAGGTCTTCCTTCCCCCAGCTGCTGGCACCAGCTTCCCCCTGCCACCTGGGACCTGGCCTTCCCTCCGGCCACCAGCAGGTATCTGGGAACCAGTCTTCCCTGGCAGCCCCAGCTTAATCTGGTCTAATTAGCATATTACATTTAATTATTTTAGATTAGATGCTCAGTGCACAAAACTTGTGCACGAGGGGGAGTGGGCAGGGTATCCCTCAGCCTGGCCTGCATCCTCTCCAATCCGGGGTCCCTTGGGGTATCCCTGCAGGATCTGGAGTAAACTGGAAGTCAGATACCCTCTCACAATCTGGGACCACTGGCTCCTAACCGCTCACCTGCCTACTTTCCTGATGCCAGCTAACTGCTCCCCTACCTGCCTCATCAAACCTAACCACCTCCCTGCTGGTCTGATCACTCCTAGATGCCATCCCCAGCTGGTCTGGTTGACCCTTACTGCCCCCCCTTGCCTGCCTGATCGTCCACAACTACCTCTGCCTTGGCCCCTGCCACCGGAGCTTTGCCCAGAAGGATGTCTGTCCAAAAGATGTACAGTCTAATTAGCATATTATCATTTAAGTAGTATAGATCACATGTGTCAAACACAAGGCCTGCGGGCCAAATCCAGCCCGCCACGCCTTGCAATGTGGCCCGCACCGCGCTGTCATCACTGCACTCCGCTGTCAGTTTATGACATTGTCAGTTTATGACTGTTCAGTAAACCATTCGGCCCGCGATTTAGGCTGGATTTTAGATTTTGGCCCCTTCTCTGATTGAGTTCGACACCCCTAGTATAGATAATACCTCAGTAATGTGTTAGAGTAAATTCTTCCCTAATCCTGCTTATTGTACCAATCGTGAGAAGAGTTACTCCTTTTTCCTGCCTAACTACACCAACTTTGGGAGTACAGGTCCCCCTCTGCTAGGAACTGGACCTTCATAGATGCCAGGTAGTAGATGGAGAAGATAATATGAGCAGTTGTAGGCATATAAGAAAGCCTTTATTGTAGCCTAAGTAGAATTGCTACTAAGGAACAGGGTCTTCAAACTACGGCCCGCGGGCCACATGCGGCCCGCAGAGGAGTCTGATCCTGCCCGCCAGGTTTTTTGGGCAGTGAGCGCAGCCGAAGTGTTACAGTAGGAATTAGTAGTTCATATAGTCCGGCCCTCCAGCTCTCTGAGGGACCGTGATCTGGCCCCCACTTTAAAAAGTTTGAGGACCCCTGGACAAATCAGTTTTTTCCAACACAGTAGCAAACATAGGAGCCATTGTACGTACAGTAGCCCTTGCTAATAGAGTAGCAAACACAGGAGCCATCCTTCTAAAACAACTAGCAAGTGCTGGTCAGTAATGCATATTCCCCACACATATTTTATATTAACTTAAGCAAAAGACACTTTTTGCCAAAATAGTGACATCATTATTTTACAATATAGAAGGGCAATATTGCATAGTACAGTACAATTGCTGTGTCCTTGCTTTTGCACCTGCATATAGCAAATTAACATTGAGCACTCTAATTAGGATTCCTATGCTCAGATTGGCCTTGAACATCTGGTGTACTCTGTTCAGAGCCCCCACATTCAAATTGGTCTTGAACATCTGGTGTGCTCTGAACAGGGTTCCCACAGTAATGGAGGAACAAATTTCCCAACTGAAGCAAATTTTTTTTTTTTATTTTTTTTATTGTTACTTCTTTTTATTTATTATTTATTTATTTTTTTATTTTATTTTATTATTTTTTTTAATATATTTTATTGATTTTTTTTGACCCCCTCCCTCCCTCCCACACATCCCCTCCCTCCCCAGAGTTTTGTGTCCATTGGTTGCACTTATATGCATGTATACAAGTCCTTCGGTTGATCTATTATCTCCCCCAGATCTTCCTCCCGTCCCCGCTGTAACTTGACAGTCTACTTGTTGATATACTGTCTCTATACCTATCTTATGGTTCATCAGTTTATAATGTTCTTTATTATCCACAAATGAGTGAGGTCATGTGGTGTTTCTCTTTCATTGATTGGCTTATTTCACTCAGCATGATGTTCTCCAATTCCATCCAGGATGCTGCAAATGATGAGAAATCCTTCTTTTTTATGGCAGCATAGTATTCCATTGTGTAGATGTACCATAGTTTTTGGATCCAATCATCTGCTGATGGACACTTAGGCTGTTTCCAAATTCTGGCTATTGTAGATTGTGCTGCTATGAACATAGGGGTGCATATATCCTTTCTGATTGGTGTTTCTAGTTTCTTGGGATATATTCCTAGAAGTGGGATTACTGGGTCAAATGGGAGTTCCATTTTCAGTTTTTTTGAGGAAACTCCACACTGTTCTCCACAGTGGTTGCACCAGTCTACATTCCCACCAGCAGTGCACGAGGGTTCCTTTTTCTCCGCATCCTCGCCAACACTTGTCGTTTGTTGATTTGTTGATGTTGGCCATTCTTTCAGGTGTGTGATGGTACCGCATTGTTGTTTTGATTTGCATCTCTTGGATAATTAGTGACTTTGAGCATGTTTTCATGTGCTTTTTGGCCTTCCTTCTGTCTTTTTTTGAAAATATTCTATTTAGGTCCATTGCCCATTTTTTTAATTGGATCATTCATCTTCCTTTTATTTAGTTGTATAAGCTGTTTGTAGATGTTGGAGATTAAACCTTTATCAGTGGTAACATTTGCAAATATGTTCTCCCACACAGTGGGCTTTCTTGTTGTTTTGTTGATGGTTTCTTTTGCTGTAAAAAAGCTTTTTTTTTTGATGTAGTCCCATTTGTTTATTTTCTCTTTAGCTTCCATTGCACTAGGGGTAGTATCAGTGAAGAAGTTTTTTTGGCATACGTCTGAGATTTTGTTGCCTGTGGATGCTTCAAGTATTTTTATGGTTTCCCGTCTGATGTTTAAGTCCTGTATCCATTTTGAGTTTATTTTTGTGTATGGTGTAAGTTGGTGATCTAGTTTCATTCTTTTGCATGTATCTGTCCAATTTTCCCAACACCATTTATTGAAGAGACTGTCTTGACTCCATTGTATATTAGTGCCACCTTTGTCAAATATTAATTGAGCATAGTGATTTGGGTTGATATCTGGGTTCTCGATTCGATTCCATTGATCTATATGTCTGTTTTTGTGCCAGTACCAGGCTGTTTTGAGAACAGTGGCTTTGTAATACAGTTTGAAGTCTGGTATTGAGATACCTCCTACTTTACTCTTCTTTCTCAGGATTGCTGTGGCTATTCGGGGTCTTTTATTGTTCCAAATGAACTTTTGGAGAGTTCTTTCTAGGTCAGTGAAATATGCCGTTGGTATTTTAATGGGGAGTGCATTGAACTTATAGATTGCTTTAGGAAGTATGGACATTTTGATGATGTTGATTCTACCAATCCATGAACATGGTATGTTCTTCCATCTGTTTACATCTTCCTCTATTTCTTTTTTCAGTGTCGTGTAGTTTTCCACGTATAGGTCCTTTACTTCCTTAGTTAAGTTTATTCCTAGGTATCTTAATTTTTTTGGTGCGATCGTAAATGGAATTGCTTTTTTAGTCTCTGTTTCTATAAACTCACTGTTGGTGTATAGAAATGCCATAGATTTCTTGGTGTTAATTTTGTATCCTGCTACATTGCCAAATTCATTTATTAAGCCAATTAGTTTTTTAATGGAGTCTTTTGGGTTTTTTATATACAATATCATGTCGTCAGCAAATAAGGATAACTTTACTTCTTCTTTTCCAATTTGGATGCCTTTTATTTCCTCCTCTTGTCTAATTGCAATGGCTAGTACTTCCAGTACTATGTCAAAGAGGAGTGGCGATAGTGGGCATCCCTGTCTTGTTCCTGTTTTTAGAGGGAATGGTTTTAGTTTTTGCCCATTGAGTATGATGTTGGCTGTGGGTTTATCATAAATAGCTTTTATTACGTTGAGGTATGATCCTTGTACTCCCACCTTGTTAAGAGTTTTTATCAGGAAAGGGTGTTGGATTTTATCAAATGCTTTTTCTGCATCAATTGATATGACTATATGATTTTTATCTTTCAACTTGTTTATGTGATGTATCACGTTTATTGATTTGCGGATATTGTACCAACCTTGCATTCCTGGAATAAATCCTACTTGGTCATGGTGTATGATCTTTGTGATGCTCTGCTGGAGCCGATTTGCTAGAATTTTGTTGAGGATTTTGGCATCTATGTTCATGAGGGATATTGGCCTGTAATTCTCTTTCATTGAGTTGTCTTTATCGGGTTTTGGTATTAGGGTGATGCTGGCTTCATAGAAGGAGTTTGGAAGTGTTCCTTCCTCTTGAATTTTTTGGAATAGTCTGAGGAGGATAGGTTTTAGTTCTTCCTTGAATGTTTGGTAAAACTCTCCTGTGAAGCCATCTGGCCCTGGGCTTTTGTTTGCTGGAAGCATTTTGATGACTGTTTCAATTTCTTCCCAAGTCACTGGTCTATTGAGATTTTTAGATTCTTCCTGATTGAGTTTTGGAAGTTTGTATTTTTCTAGGAATATGTCCATTTCCTCCAGGTTGTTCAGTTTGTTGGAATAGAGTTGTTCGTAGTATTTTGTAACAATCCGTTGTATTTCGGTGGGGTCTGTTGTTATTTCACCTCTTTCATTTCTGATTTTGTTTATTTGAGTCCTCTCTCTTTGTTTCTTGGTTAGCCTGGCTAGCGGTCCATCTATCTTGTTTATTCTTTCAAAGAACCAGCTCTTGGTTTTGTTGATCTTATGTATTGTTTTTTTGGTCTCTATGTCGTTTATCTCTGCTCTGATTTTTGTTATTTCCTTCCTTCTGCTTACACTGGGTTTTTCTTGTTGCTCCTTTTCTAACTCTTTGAGTTGTAGAGTTAGATCATCTGTTACTATTTTTTCTAGTTTTTTGCAATAGGCTTGTAAGGATATGAACTTCCCTCTCAAAACTGCTTTTGCTGTGTCCCAAAGATTTTGGATTATTGTGCTTTCATTGTCATTTGTTTCCAGGATGTTTTTAATTTCTTCCTTGATTTCTCTGGTAACCCAGTCCTTGTTTAATAGCAAGCTGTTTAGTCTCCATGTGTTTGATTTCTTTGGATTATTTTTATTGTAGTTAATTTCCAGTTTTATGCCATTATGGTCTGAGAAGATACTTGATATGATTTCTATCTTCTTGAATTTGAAGAGACTTTGCCTATGTCCCAAAATGTGGTCTATCTTTGAGAATGTCCCATGTGCACTTGAGAAGAATGTATATTCTGTGGCTTTGGGGTGGAGTGTCCTGAAGATGTCAATTAATTCCATCTGGTCTAGTGAGTCATTTAGGATTGATATTTCTTTGCTGATTTTTTGTTTAGATGATTTGTCGAAGGGTGACAGTGGGGTATTAAAATCTCCTACTATGATTGTATTGCTATTAATCTCTCCCTTAATGTCCTCCAGCAGTTTTTTAATGTATTTGGTTGCTCCTGTATTGGGTGCATATATATTTACCAGGGTTATTTCTTCTTGTTGGATTGTTCCCTTTAGTATTATGAAGTGGCCTTCATTATCTCTTGTTATGTCCTTCACTCTGAGATCTAATTTGTCAGATATAAGTATTGCTACCCCAGCTTTTTTTTTCATTTCCATTTGCCTGGAAAACTTTTTTCCATCCCTTCACCCTCAGTCTGTGTGCATCTCTTTTTCTGAGGTGGGTTTCTTGTAGACAACAGATATATGGGTCTTGTTTTCTTATCCAATCTGTTACCCTATGTCTTTTGATTGGAGCATTTAATCCATTTACATTTAAGGTTATTATTGATAGGTACTCATTTGACGCCATTTTTATTCTATACCCGTGTTCCTTCTTCACTTCTTATTTCTTTATTTTTACAGTAGACCCTAAATACTTAGTTAATTGGCATGGATTACAAGTTTATAAAGACGAATGTTTAAGGAGTGTCATCCTTAGGAAAGTGCCTACATTTTTTTAAATCACAGAATGCAAGCAATGACAAAAGAGTATAGAAAATTCATTGAAGTAAAACAGATTTTTTACTTCAGAAAAATTCATTGTATCTTGAGGAGGTTGGGGACCAAACTTTGAGAAGAAATATAGAACATACCTAAGAGATATCTCAGCAGAGGGACAGGAAGCTATAGTATTATTTTTCACTTTATATCCATCATTCTATCTATCCATATAAATATTAGAGGCCCAGTGCACAAATTCATGCATGGTTGGGGTCCAGCCAGCCTGGCCAGGGGGAGGGAACATGGGCGGTTAGCTGGCTGCTTTCTGGTTGAATTCCTGGTTGAGGGAACACTTTGCATATTAGCCTTTTATTATATAGGATATACACTGAGTGGCCAGATTATTATTAATTCAGAGATCATAATATAATAATCTGGCCACTCAGTGTATATATACACACACATTTGAGGCCCAGTGCACAAAATTCGTACATGGAGAGGGTGTCCCTCAGCCCAGCCTGCACCCTCTCCAATCTGGGCATCCCTCTCACAATCCAGGACTACTGGCTCCCAATCGCTCATCTGCCTGCCTTACTGATTGCCCCTTAACTGCTTCTGCCTACCAGCTTGATCACCCCCTAACCACTCCCCTGCTAGCCTGATTGATGCCTAACTGCTCCCTTTTTGCCCCTAACTGCCATCCCTTGTAGGACCTAGTCATCTTTAACTGCCCTCCCTTGCAGGCCTGATGACTCCTAACTGCCCTCACTGCAGACCTGTTCCCACCAAACTGCTCTCCACTATAGGGCTGGGTCCCCCCAATTGCTCTTCCCTGCAGACTCAGTCACCCCCAGCTTCCCTCCTCTCCCAGACTGGTCAACCCTAACTGCACTCCCATGCAGGTTTGATTGCCCCCAATTGCCCCCCTTGCAGGCCTGGTTCCTCCCAACTGCCCTCCCCTGCTGGCCATCTTGTGGTGGCTATCCTGTGTCCACATCAGGGAAGAATCTTTGACCTTTAATCTAATTAGCATATTACCATTTTATTAGTATAGATAATACCTCAGTAATGTGCACAGCCATCTTGTGTGTTTGAGTGATGGTCAATCTGCATATTACTCTTTTATTAGATAGGATAGAGGCCTGGTACATGGGTGGGGGGCAGCTGGTTTGCCCTGAAGGGTGTCCCAGATCAGGGTGGGTGTTCCCTTGGGGCGTGGGGCAGCCTGGGCAAGGGGCCTGTGGTGGTTTTCAGGCTGGCCCAAGCAGATGTCCTGGTATCTGGGATTTATTTATCTTGTACAATTGAAACTTTGTAGCCTAGAGTGGAGCCAAGCCTCCTGCTTGCTCTATGGCAGCAGACATTTCTGTTGGGATTTAGCATCTATAATTGAAACTTTGTAGCCTGTAGTGGAGGCCAAGGCAGGCCAGTATGTGCAGAAATATTGGCTTCCTCTAGTGCCAGGGTCAACCCTAGCCTCCTTCTCTTTCCAGCTCTGTGGTTTCCACCATTTCTGTTGGGATTTGTTTATCTGCTATCATTGAAACTTTGTAGCCTTGAATGCAGGCCTAGGCCAGCAAGGGCAGTCAGAAAGCTTGGCTTCCTCCATTGCCAGGGAAACCCACGCCTCCCTCCTGTTCTCTGTGGCCACAGCCATTTTAGTTGAGTGTTTTTTGGATATTGGCTCCTGATTGGCCGGTGGGCATGGCTTGTGGGTGTAGCAAAGATATGGTCAATTTGTATATTACTCTTTTATTAGATAGGATGTATAAAACCTGTTGTAGTTCAATATATATATTCATTCTTGGGTCCCACTCCAGACCTATCAAAATTGATGTGGGGAGTGAGCCTGAGAAGTCTGCATTTTAACAAGCCCTCCAGGTGATTGATATAACCTCAAATTTCAAAACTACTAGTTTTCTATGTTCTTATTTCCCACATTATACAGTATTAGTTCTTTAACTAGAGCCCCATTTGGTTTAATTTATTTCATATTTAAAAAATCAAAGAGAAAATGAATTTAACTAATTGCCATTTGTATATATGAAACTGTGTCTGTCACACATGTCAATATATATTCTATATATAGAATCTGTACATATTTAAATCTAGAATATTTGTTCATAACAGCATAATTGGTCATGTTTCCTCTTGGTAAAAGAGTAGATCTTTTCAAGGAATGAAGAGTTTATCTCTAATCCAATCATCTGCTGATGGACACTTAGGCTCTTTCCAAATCTTAGCTATGGTGAAATGTGCTGCTATGAACATAGGGGTGCATATATCCTTTCTGATTGGTGTTTCTAGTTTCTTGGGATATAGTCCTAGAAGTGGGATCGCTAGGTCAAATGGAAGTTACATTTTTAGTTGTTTGAGGAAACTCCATACTGTTCTCCACAGTGGCTGCACCAGTCTGCATTTCCAACAGCAGTGCACTAGGGTTCCCTTTCTCCACATTTTCGCCAGCACTTGTCATTTATTGATTTGTTGATGATAGCCATTCTGACAGGTGTGAGATGGTACTTCATTGTGGTTTTGATTTTTATCTCTTGGATGATTAATGACTTTGAGCATGTTCTCATATGTCTCTTGGTCTATTTAAAATTTCTTTATTGATTAAAGTATTACATATGTGTCTTTATCCCCCCTTTACCCCCCACTACCCATGTGTTCACCTCCTGTTGTCTGTGTCAATTGGTGAGGCTTATATGGATGTATACAAGTCCTTTGGTTGATCTCTCCCCTTTACCCCACCCTCCTGTATCTTCCCTCTGAGGCTTTTCTATATATTTTTTGAAAAGTATCTATTTAGGTCCATTGTCCATTTTTTGATTGGGTTGTTTACCTTCCTTTTTCTAAACTGTATGAGTTCCCTATAAATGTTAGAGATTAAGCCCTTATTGGTGCTAATATTGGCAAATATGTTCCCCCATGCAATGGGCTTTCTTATTGTTTTGTTAATTGTTTATTTTGCTGTGCAGAAGCTTTATATTTGGATGTAGTCCCATTTGTTTATTTTCTCTTTAGTTTCCATTGCTCTAGGAGCTGTATCAGTGAAGATATTGCTTCAGCATATGTCAGATTTTGCTGCCTGTGGATTCCTCTAGTATTTTTATGGTTTCTCATCTTATGTTTAAGTCCTTTATCTATTTTGAGTTTATTTTTGTGTATGGTGTAAATTGGTGGTCGGTTTCATTTTTTTCATATATTTTTCCAATTTTTCCAACACCATTTATTGAAGAGACTGTCTTGACTTCATTGTATATTCTTATCTACACAATGGAATACTATGCTGCTGTAAAAAAAAAAAAAAGGGATGAATTCTTACCATTTGCAACATGGATGGAACTGGAGAACATTATGCTAAGTGAAATAAGCCAGTCAGAGAAAGAAAAGTATTGCATGATCTCATTCATTTGTGGAATATAATGAACAACATCAACTGATGAACCAAAATAGAACCATAGTCATAGTAGCATTGGACAGGCTCTCCAAACTATGAGGGGAGGTGGGGGTTGAGGGAGTAAGAGATCAACCAAAGGACTTGTATGCATGCATATGAGCATAATCAATGAACACAGACGGGGGAGGGGGAGGGCATGTTCTGAAGGTTGGGGGTGGCCTGGGAGAGGTCAATAGGGGAAAAGGAGACTTAAATAATACATTAAACAATAAAGAAATTAAATTAAAAATAAAATAAATTAATCTTTTTTAGCTTTAATTTAATTATTGATAAAAATACACACCTTATAAAGTTATTGTGATACAGGAAAAGAATATGTATATGCATTTTTACTGTACCTGACACATAGCAAAATTGCAGTACATGTCAGTTTTACTATCACTATTGGCATTGTCATCATCATCTTAATTGGGCAAAAGAGATTCTTTCATGTCTTGTGAATTGAACATTAAAATGTGATGATTTATGAATTACTGGGCAGCCATTATGAATTTACATTGTTTGTATCTTATTTTCATGTTGATATATTACTAATGAGAAATAGAAAATAATTTTCTACTGCAAAAGTGTATTAATAACAATAAAGTAGAAAAAGTTTTTTTTAAATGAAGTGGTACAATAATCATGTAAAGTAGAAGCTGTGTATTTAGTATCTTTACTATATATTTTTGTATAATAAACTCTTCCTGCCAATGGTATTAATCATTTTTATTGCTAGGGATTTTACAAATTTATAAACATATGAAAGATATCACATCTTTATAAATACTTATTGCTCCCATTAAATAAGAACTAACTTACTTTCTAAAATTAGAAGAGTATGGCCTAATTTAGATACTCTTACCTCTCTCCCTTTTGGAAAATAAGAACAAGCATATAGATCAATGAAACAGAACAGAGAACCCAGAAATCTACCAAAGCCACTATGCTCAGTATTTCACAAAAGAGGCAACACAGTCTCCTGTCTTCATACATTGGAGCAAAGAGTTTTCTTTAATAAATGGTGTTGGGAAAATTGGATAGATACAGGCAAAAAAATGAAACTAGTCTGCCAACTTATACCATGCACAAGAATAAACTAAAAATGGATAAAATAATTAAATGTAAAACATGTATAATAATAAAACGATAATATGCTAATTAGACCAGATATCATTCTGGACCTCATTTCAGACGTCCTTCCGGAAGAAGCCAGGGCTGGAAGGAAGCCTGGGTCCAAGGTGCCTGCCAGTGGCTGAAAGAAAGCCCGGATACCGGGTGCCAGAGGGAAGCCAGTGTAGGCAGACGGAGGAAGGAGGGCCTACCCTTGCATGAATTTCATGCATTGAGCCTCTAGTGAAACCATAAAAGTCCTAGAAGGAACCATAAGCATCAAAATCTCAGACATCTCTCACAGCAATATGTTTAATGATACATCTCCTAGGACAATGGAAAATAAAGAGAAAATAAATGGGACTACATGAAAATAAAAGATTCTGCAATGCAAAAGAAACCATCAACAAAATAACAAGAGAGCCCACTACATGGGAAAACATATTTGCCAATGATTTATCTGATAAGGGGTTAATCTTCAAAATGTATAGGGAAGTAACACAATTTAATAAAAGGAAGAAAAACAATCTAATTAAAAAATGGGCAAAGGACCTAAATAGACACTTCTCCAAAGTGGACATACAGAAGGCCAAGAAACATATGAAAAAAGTGCTCAAAGCCACTAATCACACAAGAGATGCAAATCAAAATGACAATGAGGTACCATATCATACCTGTCAGAATGGTTGTAAAGAAAATGAAACCCTAGTACAGTGCTGGTGGGAATGAAGACTGTTGCAGCCACTGTGGAAAACCATATATAGTGTCCTCAAAAAATTAAAAATGGAACTCCCATTTGACCCACTTCCAGGAATATATTTTAAGAAACCTGAAACACTCATCAAAAATAATGTATGCATCCCTATGTTCATAGCAGCACCATTTACAATAGCTAAGATTTGGAAACAGGCTAAATGCCCATCAGCAGATAAGTAGATTTAAAAAAAACACAAAAAAACTATGGTACACTCACACAATGGAATACTATGTGGCAATAAAATAGAACTTTTACCATTTGCAACAGTATGGGTATACCTGGAGAGTATTATGCTGAGCGAAATAAGTCAGTCAGAGAAAGATAAATATCACATTATCTCACGTATATGTAGAATCTAATAAATCAAATAACCTGAGGATCAAAAATAAACTGAGAAATATAGAAATGTGAACAGACTGTTGAGCTTCAGAGGAAAGGCAGTGGTTGCTGGGTTGGAAATCAACCAATGAATCTGTATACATATATGCTTAACCTATGAACAGACAATGGGGTGGTGAGGGCCAGGTTGAGGGGATGGGAGTGAGCTGGAAAAGCTTAATGGGTGGAAAAGGAGGACCTATGTAATACTTTCACCAATAAAGATTTTTTTAAAATTAAAATATTCAAGAGAAAACTATAACTTCTCATATTTCCATTTCATCTTTGTTAGCATAATTTATCCCCAAACATTTATGATTTGAAATTGAAACTTGAATGTTATGCAAATGGATGTAAGGAAACCTGATTGCTTTGGGCAAAACCAGAAAATTGGGAGCATTTTGTACTTTTTGAAAAATCTCTCTATATAAAAGCCAAGCTACTAGAACATTGGCATGACTGGAACAACCAGTTGCTATGATTCACATTGTGGCTGGCCAACCTCCAATTGCCCCTCTCCCCAGCTGGCCCTGCCCCCAATCACCCTCCATACCCCAATCAGGGGCAGGGCCAACCAGCCAACCTCATATGTTCCCTCCCTCCAGCTGGCCTGGCCATATAGGCACCCATGGGGGAGGGGGTTGTTGGAGCCCATCTATGCACAAATTAATGCACCAGGCCTGTAGTAATCTATGATGTTCTTAAACATCACCAAAATATATATAGCGAGGATTATTGCAAGCAATATACTTCTATCAAAAAATCGATTTGTGAAATAAAATTCGTTAAAATATTAAGTTCAACAAAGTCTACAAAGATAAATGATTTAAAATCTTACTTTTTTTCTAATCATTTATATAGTATATAGAATAAAAATTTTACACATTTTGGTAACTATACATTTTTCACTCATTCTGAATATAATTTCCATTTATATGACATTCATCTTTTCCCTTATAACAGCAATAACAAGGAGAATGGTGGGTAATTGAATGCAATATTTGCTATTATCATTACCTGCATTAAGCACTTTATCTGTGTTGCCATATTTGACCCCTACAACTACTTCATGATGGAAGTTACTGCTATTTTCTATATTTGCAGATGAGGAAACTGAATAAAAGAGAGCTTGAGTAATTAATAAAATTAACACAGCTAGCAAGAATCAGAAGGTATGAAATTAGATTACTTGAATCCAAGAATGTGCCACTGACCACTAAAACATACCACCTCTATATATATGCTTACCTCTATAAAAACAAAAATACTTCAGAACCAGAGAAGGAACTGGAAAGGCTATTTGAAGTAATAGGGAAGTATAGGTACTACCAGGTAAGTATAAAGTCTTTAATAAAGGACTTAGTGGAAGATGATGGCTGAAATGTAGCATATACTAAACTTACTAAGAGTAAGTCTAAAATTACTAAGAGTATCTGACCTTCCACTCTAAATTATAGTTTTTCTGGGTAGAATAATCTTGGTTGTATGTCCTTACTTTTCATCACATTGAATATTCCATGCCACTCTCTTCTGAACTGCAAAGTTTCTGTTGAAAAATTAGCTGACAGTCATGTGGGCACTCTCTTGTGGGTAACTTTCTTTTGCTACTTTTAAGATTCTCTCTTTGTTTTTAATTTTTCTCACTTTAATTATGATGTGTCTTGGTGTGGGTCTCTTTGGGTTCCTCTTGGTTTGAACTCCCTGCACTTTCTGTACTTGTATGTCTATTTCTTTTATCAGGTAAAGAAAGTTTTCTGTCATTTCTTCAAATAGGTTTTCAATTTCTTGCTCCCTCTCTTCTCCTTCTCTCACCACGATATAAATATTGGTACAGATAAGAAAAAGCTAAAGGAGTTCATCACCACCAAACCTGAATTACAAGAAATGTTAAAAGGTCTTCTTTAAGAAGAAGCAGAAGCAGAAGAGATTAAAAAAAAACAACAAAAAAAAACAACTGTGAACAAAATATCTGTTAACAATTGAATCTAAAAATCAAAATAAATAAACAATGAATCTAATAAAAAATAAACTGATTAATAAAATGGAACTAGAGGCATGGAAACTTGGATCAGACTGACAAACCTCAGAGGAAAGGGGTAGTGGGTAGGAAGAGATTAACCAAAGAACATGTGTGTATATATGCATTACCAATGGACATAGACAATAGGGTGGTGAAGTCCTACGGTGGGGTAGGATCTGGGTGGATGAGGGAAATGGGGGAGGCAAGGGGGAGACATCTATAGAACTCTAAACAATAAGTATATTAAAAAGAAAGAAAAAATAAAATTGCTAAGGGTAGAAATGAAGTTAATCTGGTCCACCTGATGCCAGGACAAAGAAGTACTTTTCAACTTGAAATAGTGACCATATTTATACAGCCAATAAACTTTTACATCTTTGATGAGTAGACGAGGAAAACATTTCAGTATTATATTAAGCAAATGTAAGCTTATATTTTCTAAATGTTCTGCTGTGCTGCTATATTTCACAAAAACTTAAATATTATTCTTTTATAAATGGAGTGATATTTGAATGTGTAAAATATATTAATATATTAAAACTAAGTATTGGTCAATTTGATATAATTTTATTGTAGGGAATACCATGTTATAAATATAAATGTTGGTATTTATTGTGAATATTAAATTTGATATAAGTGACTGGATTTTTCTTAAAGGTAGTCATGCAAGTTTCATTCTTAGTGTCTTTTACATCCTTGTTTTAAAAAGAAAAGTATGCTAGTCTTAAAGTGATTGTCACTTATCATACACAGGAGATGATTGTTTCATTGTTGTTTTTTAAGTTATGAAGAACTTGAATATTAATTGATGTTTGAGAACTTAATAGCATAAAAACTAGCTCTCTTTCCCTTGGCAACCTTCTTTTTTCATCATTTACTTCAAGCATTTCTTTATATGGACCTATTTAAAACATTTGGAATTCATTCAGAGTTGATGTACATGTGTAACATTGCTGTCAATGACAAGACAGGAATATTCCCTCTTGTCACATCCACAGAAAACAGCGAAATCACTCTGACAGCATAAGGGAGACCAACTGTAAAATTTCTATTTCTGAAAGGATGGCAGAAAAGCAAATAAAAGGGTAAAAGCCCAATTTCCCTTCCCTTGAAACAAATCCACTGAATTTTTAGCATTTACAATGAAATATAGAGATAGATTTTTTTCTGTTCCAAAGCTACTGTCTTCCTTTTATATGTAAAAATATTATAAATAAAAGTTTCGTTTCCTATAGAAATTTCTCTGCACTTAACCAGATTTCTTCAGAGGTAGCAATGTCCAAGAAATAACTGTTATCTATAAGTCACTGCCCCTTTTCACAGAATTGGCACCAAATCCCTACTCTCACGAATCTTCCAATATTTTGGAAAAAACATAATATTTATACAGAAAGAGCTACCACACAGAGAAGAGTATGGAGAATGCCAACAGATTGGATAGAGGCATAACATCAAGCCAAGTGCTATACATAAAGTATATTTCAGTAGTAAAAAGGAACCATTAATTGATTTCAGCATGTCCTATTAAAATGGTAGCAGATGCCAGTTTGAGGGCTTGAGCTATAAATCCTTGACTTTAAATTTTTTTTCATGTTACCTGTATCACTAGGGAGAAGCATATGGTGGTAACAAATTCCAGTATCTCTTGTTAACACAAATTTCTATAAATGGCAAACACTGAGTGTTAAGAAACAGTGGGCAAAGATGCAGACATCTTTCTTTCCCCATTATGCTTAGTAAGATCACTCTGCTATTTTTAGATGTGAAACATGTAGGATAAAAGTAATTTTCAAAATTTTTATAACTTTTTCTTAGAAACTATCTTAGAGTTATAAAAATATTTCATCTAACCTTTAAATTATTTTCCTTGTCCACTATGCTTTGGCACTCATGATTGACTCCTTTTAACTGGAAACACCTGAGAAGTCCCCTTCCAATGAATACATTATCTCAATTATATTACTTATCAAAGAATTATGTTCTTCCTTTATGACAAATTATTTACCACCCTTGTGTATTATCTACTAGTATCTCTATCACCTGTTTCTAGCATGAACACAGGATTATGCTTATATTTCATCAATCCACACTTAGTACATAGCAGAATGCCCATAACATAATATGTAACCAATAAATGTTTGTTGAATAAATTAATATTTTCAGGATATTACAAATTAAGGTCTACTACTTATTAAAGATATATTTAATTTTTACAGTGCTTCATGCAATATGTTGAGTGGGTGGAGAGAGGAATAAGATAAGTAAATCATATTCACAAGAAACTTGCACATGAATTTCAAGTGGTGCAGTATTGTCACAGGCATATGGATATCTCTGTTTTAATTTTCTAGTCAAACTATCTAAAAAAAATTTAATCTTGAATGATAATTCTTAACAATTAAAAATTATTAATAGGATTATACTGGGAATTTTTTTCCAGAAGCCAAACCCTTATCATTCTCTTAGCCCTTATTCAAAACAGTGAATTTGGAGTCTTGTTTTTCCCAGAGTTTTTATATTTATGATACCTAATGCTTTCTCACAACATGTGGCTGGGTATCTAATTAGCATTTAATAAATAGTTAAATGTCTCCTGTAACTAACAGATATTGCCAGTGAGATTTTAGCAAGCCCTTGATTCTGTCAGTTTATGGCTGAAATCCTTGACAGACTAGAGCTCCTATTATCTGTGGTGTTGACTAAAGAGAGAGCCATGTGCTTTAGGGCCTAGGCAAGCTCCTGACAGAATTGGCATTCTGCTTGAAAATGTAAGATAAATGACATATTTTTGCTCAGATGCATAACTGCTCAATTTCCCTTTAGAGATTAACTGTATGGGGTCTTTGGGGGAAGTAATTATTTTATTAATGGACAATAAAACATAGTTAAATCCTAGGCACTGTTGAATATGGTCTAGGTATGTTAAGACTAACACTATAAAGGAGTGGAATATGTTTGCTGTTGTTTCAAGGTTTGATTTAACAATGATACTGCCTTCTGCTCACCGTTAGTACTTTCTTCATCACATGGTAGGATGATTTTCTCTATCTGGTTCTTATGTAAGATGTTATAGTACATTCAGGCTCCTATATCAAAATACCATAGATTGGGTAGCTTATAAACAACAGAAATGTATTTCCTATAGTTCTGAAGGCTGGAAAGTTCCAACATCAAGGCACAAGCAAATTCGGTGTCTGGTAAGAACCCACTTCCTGGTTGAGCATGTCTTCTTCTTGAGTGCTCACATGGAGGGAGTGTGAAGGGAACTCTCTGGGTTCTCTTTTGCAAGAGCACTAATACTATTCATGAGGGCTCCACCCTCATGATCTAATCACCTCTCAAATGCCCACTTCCAAACACCATTACATTGAGGATTAGGTTTCAACATATGAATTTTGAGAGGACACAAACATTAATTCAATAACATAAAGTCACATATCACCCTTGTACTTGTATACAGTATATCTCAATTCTCTCTTCTCATCATCACATGATGAAATCTTGATCATACATATATTCTACTGGTTACTTACCTATAAGTGTTTGTATACTAATATCCATTTATCTTTTTTTCTAACTTGCAGTTGAAATTTGCTAAAAAGCAATAGCTCTAAGGCTAGATATTTCTAGTTTTACCTTCCATATTGTAGCACCCCCATGAGATATGATTTTCTGAGTGGTTTAGATCAGTGTTTAAACTCATTTAACTTGTAATCATTTCAAATTCAGTTTAAATGATAAGCATAAAAACTAGCTCCCTTTCCCTTTTATACCATGGCTAATCTATCTAATAAAATAGTAATATGCAAATTAACCATTACTCTGCAACAAAAATGGTGACACCCATAGACACAAGATGGTGGAGCCCAGTCCTCTCAGGCCCAAGGAGGTCTGCCATTGAGAGCAGGCACCATGAAGCCCCTGCTGTTGGCCTGGGAGGTGCCTTGCACCCCAGGCGCAATTCTCTCCCAGCCTCGGACAAGGGCAGTGGCCTGGGAGGCAGACCACCCTCTTGCCATGATCCGCTCACAGTTGTGACCTGGGCAGTGGCCTGGGGGGAAGCACCTCCCCACCCCCATGAAATTGGCCTTGCACCCCTGGCATGACCAGCACCCAGCTGCAACCTGGGCCATAGGCCTGGGTGGCGGCTGCGCCCTTCCCCCCATCCCTCCCACCCACCTACCACCCCACCCCCACGTGCTATCTGCTCCTAGCCTCAGCCTGGGCTGTGGGCCTGGGAGGTGCCTACAACCGCCTATCTCCACCCTCCTATCTCCACCCTCCGGACTCTCCAGAGATTAGCTCCCATCCACAGCCTGGGGGTGTAGGCCTGGGAGGCAGCTGTGCCCCTAAGAGCTATCCCTTCCCTAGAGCAGCCTAGGCCCAGTGACCCCCCCTCCCCACACACACCTATAGCCTTGGAATTTCCCTTGCCCCCAGCAGAGTGATTAGAGACAGAAAAAGAAGAAAAGAAGAAAATAAAGAAAGGACAAAAGGTGAAACATCAAGAGAAGGAAAGAGAAGGAAAAAAGGACGAAACAACCACATGATATCACCTTTCCACGGTCTCATGAAATTTCTGCTTAAGAAGTTTATTTTATGACACTTGTAGTTTGGGTTTACATTTTTACTGGTTTGACAAGACCACGGCAGGTACACTGTCCAATATGTCAAAGAAAAAACCCTATCTAATAAAGAGGGAATATGCAGGGGAGGGCAGTTGGAGACTATGGGGCCAGCAGGGGAACAGTTAGGCATCAATCAGGCTGGCAGGGGTTATCAGGCTAATTAGGGGGTTATCAGGCTGGAAGGCAGAAGTGGTTAGGGGTAATCAGGCAGGCAGGTGAGCAGTTGGGAGCCAGCAGTCCTGGATTGTGAAAGAGATGTCTGGCTGCCTGTTTAGGAAGTTGGACATCCCCTAAGGGGTCCCAGATTGGAGACTGTGCAGGTTGGGCTGAGGGACACCCTCCCCCAGTACACAAATTTTGTGCACCAGGCCTCTAGTATTAAATAAATATAATAATTTGATTTGCCTATATATAATATTTCTGATAAGCTACAATTGACTTATTATTGGTTTTGGAGAAAATTGATTTTACAAATGGACATTTTATTCTAGACTAGGGGTGTCGAACTCAATCAGAGAAGGGGCCAAAATCTAAAATCCAGCCTAAATTGCGGGCCGAATGGTTTACTGACAGTCATAAACTGACAATGTCATAAACTGACAGCGGAGTGCAGTGATGACAGCGCGGTGCGGGCCACATTGCAAGGCCTGGCGGGCTGGATTTGGCCCGCGGGCCTTGTGTTTGACACATGTGTTCTAGACTCTTCTGAGAGTTGTACACTTATTTGAGTATTTTCTTAAAACAGACCCTAATTTTTACTTACATTGGTTACATAGTCCCTTTTTGAAGTTATTGAGATTCTTATGAAATTTCCTAAAGAAAATCCTGAAACTGTTAGCAGTGTTCAATCCTGGAATTTATCGTTAGGAACAGATGGAGGAAGAGAGAATGAAAAAATGTTATATAATTTATACTTTACAATGTATTGTTTAAAATTTTACAGTGAAGGTATGTAACATAACCTTATAAGAGTGAAAATTATAGGAGCAATTTTGAAAATGTTCAATATTTCATCACCTCATTCATTCATTAATGCACACATTCATTCAACTCATATTTATTGGGTACTTAATAAGTTATCACTCTGATGAGTAAAAGGAAAATAAAACATATTCTTTGCTAATAGACCAGAGAATAAGCATATGGACACAACAGTGATTCTGGTATTATGCCATAAAATTAGAAAGGTATTGCATTTTAGTGTTAATAAGGTGAGCTTATTTCACTCAGCATAATTATTTTCAGATCCATTAGTGATATTGACTATATAAATAATTATTTTTTTATATTCATGCTTAGTAATATCCCATTATTTGGATATATCAAAATTATTTTATAATTCACCTATTTATAGGCATATAGAAGTTTAGGTTATTGGTTTCATTTTTTACACTTGAAAGAAAGCTGCTATGAACCTTTATATTAAACTCTATAAACACATACGATTTTACTGCTCTTGGGTAATAAATAGGAACATAAGGGCTGGTTGTATTATAAGTATATATGATTTGAACTTCTTTTGAAAATGATTGTACCATTTTGAATTCACATCAGTAGAAACAGATAAGGATTCCAGTGATTACACATTCTTGACAACTCTTAATATAGGGAGTTTTATTTTGGTTTGCTTAGCTTTAGCTATTTTGAAAGGTACCTCAGTGAGATTTCAATTTGCATTATAGACTATCTTTCTTTTGCAAATTTGCCATCTGTATGTTTTCAAAGACTAACATCTTTTTTTTTTTTTTTTTACTATTTTTTCCCCAAAATCTGACCTGTTTTCTATTTTTTCATTATCTAAAGTTTTACATATGTCTCCTTTTTCCCCAATTGACCACCCCCACCAGCCATTCCCACCCTGTGCAAGCCCCCACCACCCCGGTGTCTATGTCCATTGGTTATGTTACTATGCATGCATACAAGTCCTTAAGTTGCTCTCTAATCCCCCCTCCCCTACCATTTGTCTCTGGATCTATTCTTGTTCATCAAGTTACGTTGATAATTATATCCCACATATGATTGAGATAATGTGATATTTATCTTTCTCTGATTGGCTTATTTCACTTAGCATAATGCTCTCCAGTTCATCCATGCGGTTACAAATGGTAAGTTTCTTCTTTTTTATGGTGGCATAATATCCCATTGTGTAGATGTACCACTGTTTTTTAATCCACTTATCTGTGATAGGCACTTAGGCTGCTTCCAAATCTTAGCTTTTATAAATTCTGCTGCTATGAATATAGGGGTGCATATATCCTTTCTGATTGATGTTTCTGCTCCTTGGGATATAGTCCTAGAAGTGGGATTACTGGGTCAAATGGCAGTTCCATTTTTAACTTTTTAAGAAAACTCCATACTGTCTTCTACAGTGGCTGTACCAGTCTGCATTCCCACCAGCAGTGCACGAGGGTTCCTTTTTCTCCACATCCTGGCCAGCACTTGGGGTTTGTTGATTTGTTGATGATAGCCATTCTGACAGGTGTGAGATGGTACCTCATTGTTGTTTTGATTTGCGTCACTCAGATGATTAGTGACTTTGAGCATGTTTTCATATGTTTCTGGGCCTTCTGTATGTTCTCCTTTGAACGTGTCTATTTAGAACCTATTTTTATTGTATTGTTAAGATGTATGAGTTCCTTATAAATTTTAGAGATTAGGCCCCTATCAGAGATAATGTTGGCAAATATGTTCTCCCAAGCAGTGGTATTTCTTGTTGTTTTACTGATCCTTTCTTTTGCTGTGCATAAGCTTTTTCTTTTGATGTAGTCTCATTTGTTTATTTTCTTCTTAGTTTCCATTACCCTAGGAGCTGTATCAGTAAAGATATTGCTATGACATATGTCTGATATTTTGCTGCCGATGTATTCTTCTAAGATTTTTATAGTTTCCCATATTATGTTTAAATCCATTATCCATTTTCAGTTTACTTTTGTATATGGTGTAATTTGGTGGTCTAGTTCATTTATTTATTTATTTTTGTATGTATCTGTGAAATTTCCCCTACACAATTTATTGAAGAGACTATCTTTTTTTAAAATATATTTTATTGATTTTTTACAGAGAGGAAGGGAGATGGATAGAGAGCTAGAAACACCGAAGAGAGAGAAACATCGACCACCTGCCTCCTGCACACCCTCCACCGGGAATGTGCCCACAACCAATGTACATGCCCTTGACTGGAGTCGAACCTGGGACCTGTCAGTCTGCAGACCACTGAGCCAAACCGGTTTCGGTTGAAGCGACTGTCTTGATTCCATTGTACACTTTTGCCTCCTTTGTCTGATTGGTGTTTCTGGTTTCTTGGGATGTAGTCCCATAAGTGAGCATAATGGCTTGGGTCAATTTCTGATTCTATATTCTGTTCTATTGGTTTATATGTGTGTTCTTGTGCCAGTACCAGGCAGTTTTGGAACAGTGGCTTTGTAGTTTATCTTGATATCTGGTATTGTGATCCCTCTAAATCTTCTTTCTCAAGATTGTTGTGGCTCTTTGGTGTGTTTTTATTCCATATGAAGTTTTGGAGAGTTTGTTCTAGGTGTGAAATAAGCCGTTAACATTTTAATGGGGAGTGCATTAAATCTATAGATTGCTTTGGGTAGTATGGGCATTTTGATGATGTTGATTCTACCAATCCATGAACACAGTATATGCTTCTATTTGTTTATGTCTTTCTCTATCATTTAAATGTCCTGTAGTTTTCTGAGTACAGGTCTTTTACCTTTTAGTTAAGTGTATTCCGAGGTACTGGTGTCTTATTTATTTTATTTTATTTTATTTATTTTTTGGTGAAGTGGTAAATGGGATTTTTTATTTTTTATTTTGTTTTGGTTTATCTTTCTGTGATTTCATTATTGGTGTATAAAAAAGCCATTGATTTCTAGGTGTTAATTTTATATCCTGCTACATTGCCAAATTCATTTATTAAATCTAGTCATTTTTTGATGTTTTCTATGTACAATATCATGACTTCTGTGAATAATGACAGGTTTACTTCTTCTTTTGCCATTTGGATACCTTTTATTTATTCTCCTTATCTGATCACTATGGCTATCACTCCCAGGACTATGTTGAACAGAGAAATGAGAGTGGGCATCCCTGTCTTGTTCCTGTTCTTAGGGGAAATGGTTTAAATAACTTCAGCAAATATTATTTGTTTCAAAGTTAAGAGTAATACTTTGATTTTATATTACATGCTTTAAATTGAGATCTGCAGGTATTTGAAAGTGTTAGTAAAGTATGATATTAAAGTTCAATACATTAGTTATTTTCATTCAGGATGAAGTTCATTCACATTTAACAGGCAGTTAAAACCTATGAGTACCCCTTAAAATTGGTGGGGAAGTAGATACAGAAAAATTTGCTTGCAGACTCAGAAAACTATAGATTATAATAAGGGAAAAGGAAATATATGAGGCTCATGTCAAGAGGTATTTCCTTTACTTTGAGGTAGAGGGACTATCACTGTGTCCTTTGTTGTAGTGGATAAGACAAGATGGATAGAGAATAAAAAATGATAACTGAAGAATCTTGGAACTTCATGTGATTGATTGCATTGTCCACCTGGAGTGTGGTATTTAAAACAGGATTGTAAATATATTTTGGCTTGACTTTTTTAACCTAGAAAAGATAATGAAAAATTCTATTCATGATATGTAATTTCCAAAAATATGTGAATATGTCTTTTAAAAATATGTTTATGTATGCTAATAATTATTTTATTTACTTTTCTTCATACAGATTTACAACTTTTACTCAGTCAATAGTGACAGTAGACAATAGAAAAAATAGAAACAAATTCAACAATATATTCTGATTATTTACCACTCACTGCATGAGAAACCATCCCAAAATTAGTTACTTAAAACAACAATATATTTATATATTTAACAGTTATGTGAGTTAACTAGTCTCACCTAGTTGGTTCTAACTGTTGTGACTTATTCAGTTGCACTCAGTAATGGCTGGGTAGATCTTTGGTAATGGTGGTTAGAGGAGTTCATCAAGCACTCTCCTCTGGACAGACATCTATTGAGCTCATAACAAGTAACAAAGTCAGTCACTCAAAGTTTCTGGAGATTCATTAAATGGCTGATAGCAAATTGAGAAAATTATTAAATAAAATCTATGGAGATGGGGTAAAAACAATATGAGTCCCTGGCATTTGAGTTAGTGACTGCAATTACATCCCTATGCCTCTGCCTTACAAAATTACTCTTCCAGTAACTTCAGAAGCCAAGTAGCAGCTCTAATTTCCCTTAGACTCCTGGGGCGTAAGAGCTGTTTAGAGTGATTTTGGTAGCCAGCGAACATTAGTAGATGTCAGTTTTATTTCTCTGATCTATGGAAAGTTATATCATGTTGCTGGAAGTGGCTGTGTGGGATCCAGTTCTCCACCTGAAATTCTTGCTAGGTGGAATGGATCTGGGTCAGGAAGTATATGAAATTAAAAAAAGAAAATCATTTCTCACACTGTTTTATATGTTCATGAGATCTCCCCCAGAGGGCTTGGCAGGCAAGTGGTAGTTCTATCATCTCCAGCTTCCTAGAAACTATTCTAGCATGTAAAAAATGGCAGATTCTCATTTTCTGCAATCCTAGGCTGTGGAATATTAATAGTGGGTGGTAGCAGCAATCAAAAAATAACACCAGTTCCCCCATTTCATGTGCATTCAGATGTACCAACAGTGATCAGAGAGACAGAGAGACAGAGAGGGAGAAAAGGGGAGGAGAGAGAAAGAGAGAGGAAGAGAGGAAAGAGAGAGAGAGAGAGAGAGAGAGAGAGAGAGAGAGAGAGAGAGAGAGAGAGAGAGAGAGGAGAGAGAGAGAGAGAGGGAGAGAGAGAGAGAGAGAGAGAAAGAGAGAGAGAGAGATCCTCACAGAGAGTATCCTGATGGGGAAGCTAGTGAAAATCAGGTTTTCTTGCATCCAGCCCCTGTTCCATAGCACAGAGCTATGCATAGGTGATGGGTGGAACAAGCCTCAAAGACAGGCAATATCTGACAGGCAGGGATTCAAGTCAAGAAAACAGAGTCTCAAAGAGAGCACAGAGACCAATAACAACTAATGAAATTGAAGCAACAATTAAAAAAAACTCTCAGCAAATGAAAGTCCTGAACTAGATGGCTTCACAAGCAAATTCTACCACACAGTCAAATAAGTACTAATACCTATACTCCTCAAACTATTCCAAAAAATTCAAAAGGACAGAATGCTTCCAAGTTTTTATGAGCCCAGCATTATCCTAATTCCAAAACCAGATAAGGACACTACAAGAGAATTATAAGACAATATCCCTAATGAACACATATGCTAAAATACTCAACAAAATATTAGAAAATCAGATCCAGCAATACATTAAAAAGATTATACATCATGACCAAGTGGGAATTATTCCGGGATGCAAGGTTGTTACAGTATCCACAAATCAATAAATGTGATACATCACATAAACAAAATGAAGGATAAAAAGTCACACAGTCACTGCCAGCCACATGACAAAGAAAGAACATTTGACAAAATCCAGTACACACCCTATCTAATAAAAGAGTAATATGCAAATCAACTATATCTCCACTACACCTACAAGCCATGCCCACAAGCCATGCCACCAGCCATTCAGGAGCAAACATTCAAATAAACCCAACCAAGATGGGTGAGGACACAGAGAGCAGGCGGGAAGCTTGGGTTTCCCCAGCAATGGAGGAAGAGAAGCTTTCTACCTGCTCTTGCTGGACCAGGCCTCTACTCAATACTACAAAGATTCAATGACAGAAGATAAATAAATTCCAACAAAAATGGTGGCATCCATGAAGCTAAAGAGAGTAGGCGGCGATGGTTGCCCCAGGAGATGGAGGAAGCTGAGGAAGCCAAGCTTTCCAACAGCCCTGGCCTGCCTTGGCCTCTGCTTAAGGCTACAAAGTTTCAATTGTAGAAGATAAATAAACCCCAGATACCAGGTCCTCCACATGGGTCTCCAGGGGGCATGGCCAGCCTATAAACCACCACAGGCCCCTCACCCAGGCTGCCCCACGCCCCAAGGAAACCCTCACCCTAATCTAGGACATCCTTCAGGGAAAACCAACTGGCCCCCACCCATGCAACAGGCCTCTATCCTATCTAATAAAATAGTAATATGCAAATTGACCATCACTCCAACATGAAAGATGACTTCCCCCATGTGGTCAAAGATCCTGTCCCCATGTGGACACAATATAGCTGCCACAAGATGCCAGCAGGGGAGGGCAGTTGGGAGGGACCAGGCCTGCAAGGGAGGGCAGTTGTGGGCGATTAGGTCAGCAGGGAAGGTAGTTGGGAGGAACCAGGCCTGCAAGGGAGGGCAGTTGGGGGGCGATCAAGCCTGTAGGGAAGGGCAGTTAGGGCGTGACCAGGCCAGCAAAGGAGGAAAGTTGGAGATGACTGGGCCTGCAGGGAAGGGCAGTTGGGGGAGACCAGGCCTGTAGGGGAGGGCAGTTAGGGGTGACCAGGCCTGTAGGGGAGGGCAGTTAGAAGCTATCAGGCTGGCAGGGTACCAGTTAAGCATCAATCGGGCTGGCAGGGGAGTGTTAGGGGGTGATCAGGCTGACAGGCAGAAGTGGTTAGGGGCAACCAGGAAGTCAGGCAGATGAGCAGTTTGGGAATCAGCAGTCCTGGATTGTGAGAGGGATGTCTGACTGCCCGTTTAGGCTTGATCCTACCAGTAGGATCAGGCCTAACCGGGCAGTTGGACATCCCTCAAGGGGTCTCAGATTGGAGAGGCTGCAGGCTACTCTGAGGGACACTCCCCCCAACCCTGTGCACACATTTTGTACACTGGGACTCTAGTTTATGATTAAAAAAATCTCAGCAAAGTGGGACTAGAGTGATCATATATCAACATAATAAAGGCCATACATAAAAAACCTATACCTAACATCATACTCAATAGGCAAAAACCAAAATTGTTTCCCTTGAGATCAGGAACAAGATAGGGATGCCCACTTTCACCACTCTTTTTTAAAAATTGATTAAGGTATCACATAATTGTCCTCTTCCCCCCATTCCCATCTGAAACCCCTCCCCACGTATGCCCCCTCCTCCCTGTTGTCTGTGACCACTGGTTAGGCTTATATGCATGCATACTAGTCCTTTGCTTGATCTCTTCCCCTTTCCCCCACCATCCACTAACTTCCCTCTGAGGTTTGACAGTCTGATCAATAATTACCTGTCTCTGTGTCTGTTTTTGTTCATCAGTTTATGTTTTTTCCTTATTTCCCCTAGATGTGTGAGATCATGTGATACAAAAAATACACTTGTAAGAACCAAAAATAAGACAAGCCATAATGGTTATGCTGAGAGGCAAATAAATCAGTCTGCAGTGAGTTTCTTTCTGGGCCAACAGTTCTTTTAAGTCCCAATTTCAATGTTAAACAGTTCCTTATGTGTACATGTCAGTAATGGATGGTGGACAAATGATGGTGATGCAGGTCTGACCCTCTCTGATTTGGTCCTGGGCAACCTTTAGCGATGCACAGCTGCTGTCTGCTAGTATGGCAAGGCACACTTTCACCACTCTTATCAACATAGTACTGGAGATCCTAACACAGCAATCAGACAAGAAGAAAAAATGGTATTAAAATACCAACAGCATATTTCACAGATCTAGAACAAATATTCTAAAGATATATATGGAACCAAAAAAGACACTGAATAACCTCAGAAATCTTCAGAAAGAGGAACAAAGTTGGAGGAATCACAATACCAGATGTTAAACTATATTATAAAGCCACTATAATATAAATAGCCTAGTTCTGGTACATGAACAGGCACATAGGTCAATGGGACATAACAGAGACCCTAGAAATTGACCCAAGCCATTAAACCCAAATAATATTTGACAATGGAGAAAGATAGTCTATTCAAAAAATGGTGTTGGGGAAAATTAGATACATGCAATAAAGTAAAACGAATCCACCTTCTTATAACATACACAAGAATAAACCCAAAAGGGACATTAAGTAACTCAAGAAACTATAAAAAAAAATCCTAGGAGAACACATAGACAGTAAAGTCTCAGAATTCTCATGTATCAATATGTTTACTGATACATATCATATGACCAAGGAAACTAAGGTGAAAATAAATAAATGGGACTATATCAAAATTAAAACTTCTGCACAGGAAAAGAAACCATCAATAAAATGAAAAAAGAACCCACTGCATAGTAGACCATATTCGCCAATGATACATCTGATAAAGGGGCAATTTCCAAAACATATAAAGAACTCAGACAATTTAACAAAAGGAAGACAAATAGGACAATTAAAAATGTACAAAGAACCTAAAAAGACACTTCTGCAAGAAAAAATGCAGATGGCCAAGAGACATATGACAATACTAGTGGCCCGGTGCATGAAATTCAGAAATTCATGCACAGGTGTGTGTGTGTGTGTGTCCCTCAGCCAAGCCTGCTCCCTCTCCAGTCTAGGCCATCCCTTTCACAATCCAGGACTCCTGGATCTCAATCATTTGCCTGCCTGATTGCCCCAACTGCTTCTGCCTGCAAGCCTGATCACCCTCTCACCACTCCTCTGCCAGCCTTATTGACACCTAACTGCTCCCCTGCCAGCCTGATTGCTCCTAATTGCCCTCCTTTGCTGGCCTAGTCACCCCTAACTGCACTCCCCTGTTGGCCTGATCACCCATAACTTCCCTCCTTTGCCAGCCTGGTCGCTCCTAATTATCCTCCCCTGTAGGCCTATCACCCCTAACTGCCCTCCCCTGTAGGCCTGCCCTCCCCTTGCCCCAACTTCCCTCTCCTGCTAGCCAGCTTGTGGCAGCCATCTATGTTCATATGGGGGTGGCCATCATGTGAGTTGCAGTGACAGTCAATTTGTATATTACCCTTTTATTAGATATGATGCTCAAAAATCACTAATCATCCCAGAGATGCAAATCAAAATGACAATGAGATATCACCCCACACCTGTCATAATGACTGCCATCAACAAATCAACAAATGAAAAGTGTTGGCGAGTATATGGAGAAAAGGGAACACTAGTACACTACTGGTGGGAATGCAGACTGGTACAACCACTATAGAAAAGAGTATTGAGTTTCCTCAAAAAATAAAACATGGAACTGCCATTTGACCCATTGATCCCACTTCTGGGAATATATCCTAAGAAACCTGAAACAACAATCATTAAAAAAATATATGCATGCCTATGTTCATAGCAGCACCATTTATAGTAGCTAAAATCTGGAAAAAGCCCAAGTCCTCATGAGTAGATGAGTGGATAAAAAAGCTATGGTACAATTACACAATGGAATGCTATAGTACTACAGAAAGGAGGAACTCATCTTTGCAACAGCATGGATGGACAGACTGTTATGCTAAGAGAAATAAGCCAGTTAAAGAAAGATAAATATCACTTGATCTCACATGTGGAATCTAATGAACAAAATAAACTGGTTAGCATAATAGGATCAGAGTCATGGATACATTGGACAAACGGACAGATCTCAGAAGGAATGGGGGTGGAGGGAACTGGAAAATATTTATCAAAAAACACATATTCATAGCCCATGAACACATACAATAATGTGGTGAAGACTGGGGGTGAGATGAGGTCTGGATGGAGAGGGTTAAAGGGTGGAATGGGGACATATGTAATACTATCAACAACAAACATTTTAAAATAAATAAATAAATAATAAAAGAGAGTACAACAAAAATTAGAAATAGCCCCATCCAATTTCACGCAGTGGATAGAGTGTTGGCCAATGGACTGAAGGGTCCCAGGTTCCATTCTGGCTAAGGGCATGTACCTTGGTAGCAGGCTCAATTCCCAGTCAGAACAGCTGTGGGAGGTGACAAGTCAATGTGTCTTTTTCACATCTATTTTCTCTCTGTCCCACTCCCTTCCACTCTCTTTAAAATCAATTGAAAAATAAACTCAGTGAGGATTAAAACAATGAAAAACAAATTCATTGACAGGAAGACAATGTCCATCCTTAGGAAAAAAAATACCAAGGTTGCACACTATAGGAGAAAGAGACTGATAAAGAAGTACATACAAGTCATTAAAGAAATATAAAATCAGATATCAACTACAAGAAGCTTATGAGGACTAATATTAATAGATGCTACATTGTATTATCTAAAATTTCCAGTAAATAACAATATGAGATATTAACAGAAACATGAAAATGTGACCCATACTTAGAATGAAATATGGACAATAGAAGTTACCTTGAAGGTCCCCAGATGTTAGACTTACCAGATAATGACATAAAATTTTACAAATATGTTTAAATAGCAAAAAAAATCACATTAAAAATTAAAAGAAGGTATGATGGCAATGTTTCAAAAGATAAAGAATGTCAATAAAGAGAAATTATAAGACTCAAAAGGAAATTCTTGAATTTAAAAGGAAACATCATGCAATGCTGGTGGGAATGCAGACTGGTGTAGCCACTATAGAAAACAGCATGGCATTACCTCAAAAACATTAAAAATGGAACTCCCATTTGACCCAGTAATCCCACTTCTAGGAATATATCCCAATAAACCAGAAACACCAATCAGAAATGATATATGCACCCATATGTTCATAGCAGCACAATTTACAATAGTTAAGATTTGGAAACAGCCTAAGTGCCCATCAGCAGATGAATGGATTAGAAAACTGTGGTATTGTACATCTACACAATGGAATACTATGCTTCAGTAAAAAAGAAGAAATTCTTACCATTTGCAACAGCATGGATTGACATGGAGAGAGCATTATGCTAAGTGAAATAAGCCAGTTGGAGAAAAATAAATATCACATCATCTCACTCATTTGTGGAATATAATGAACAACACCAACTGCCATCTATTGTGATGAACAAAAATAGATCCAGAGACAGAGAAGCATTGAACATACTGTCAAACTTCAGAAGAAAGGCAAGGAAGGGTTTGGCAGAGATAAGAGATCAACCAAAGGACTTGTATGCATTCGTATGAGCATAACCAATAAACACAGATATCAGTGGAGGTGAGGGCATGTGCTAGGGGGTAGGAGTGGTTGGGGAGAGGCAAATGGGGGCAAATGGAGATGTATATAATATTTAATCAATAAAGAAAATAAAAATGTATCTTGAATTTATATATATATATATATATATATATATATATATATATATATATATATATATATATATATATATATATATATTCCTGCATACAGGGGGGTGTTCCTCTGCCCAGCCTGCACTCTCTCAATCTGGGCCCTCTCAAAGGATGTGAGAGTGCCTGTTTAGGCCTGATCCTGGTATGATTGCGCCTAAATGGGCAGTCAGACATTCCACTCACAATCCAGGACTGCTGGCTCCAAACTGCTCACCTGCATGCCTTCCTGATTACCTCTTACCACTTCTGCCTGCCAGCCTGATCACCCCCTAACCACTCTCCTGCCAGTCTGATTGATGCCTAACTGTTACCCTGCCAGCCTGGTCATCTCTAACTGCCACCCCCTGCCGACCTGGTACCCGCCAACTGCTCTCCACTGCAGGCCTGGGGACCCCCAACTTCCCTCCTCTGTCGACCTGGTCACCCCTAACTGCCCTTCCCTGCAGGCTTGATTGCCACCAACTGTCTTCCCTTGCAGGTCTGGTCCCTACCAACTCCCCTCCCCTGCTAGCCATCTTGTGATGGCCATCTTGTGTTCACATGGGGGCAGGATCTTTGACCACATGGGTGCAGCCATCATGTGTGTTAGAGTGATGGTCAATCTGCATATTACTCTTTTATTAGATAGGATAGAGGCCTGATGCATGGGTGAGAGCCGACTGGTTTTCCCTGAAGGGTGTCCCTGATCAGGGTGGGGGTTCCCTTGGGGTGTGGGCTGGCCTGGGCAAGGGGCCTGTGGTGGTTTGCAGGCCAGCCACACCCACCGGCAACCCAAGTGGAGGCCCTGGTATCTGTTATTTATTTATGTTCTACTAATGAAATGTTGTTGCCTGGAGTGGAGCCAAGCCTCCTGCTTGCTTTGTGGTGACAGCCATTTCTGTAGGGATTTATGTATCTTCTATAATTGAATTGTTAAAGCCTGAAGTGGAGGCCAAGGAAGGCCAGAACTTCAGAAGCGTGGCTTCCTCTATTGCCAGGGGAAGCCCTAGCATCCTTCTCTTTCCAGCTCTGTGGCTGCTACCATTTCTGTTTGGTTTTATTTATCTTCTATCATTAAAACTTTGTAGATTTGAGTGGAGGCCTAGGCCAGCAACGGCAGGAGAAAAGCTTTGCTTCCTCCATTGCCGGGGAAACCAAAGCATCCCTCCTGTTCTCTGTGGCTGCAGCCATCATGGTTGAGTTTATTTGTATATTTGCTCCTAATTGACTGGTGGGTGTAGTGGAGGTACAGTCTATTTGCATATTGTTTTTATTAGAATATATTAAAAATCTGGGGGGGGGGGGGGACAAACAAAAAAACACACCCCAAAACCCAAAACTGTCAGGTTTCTATGTCATAATACAAAATGTAATTAATTACTAAATAAAATACATAACATAAAAAAAGAAAAATACAATAATATAAATGGAAAAAACCTCAACAGATTGGGGCTCAACAGATTTGAGCTGACAGAAAAAGAATCTGAAATTGAAGAGAGATTGATAGATACTATGCAATCTGTACAACAAAGATGAAAAATAAGAAACAAATTCATAGATATCAGATAAACCTGGACAGAACAAAGCTAACCAACATACTATTAATGTGAGTACCAGAAAGAAAAGAGACAAAAATTGTAAAAAAAAAATAAATAAAATAAAATAAAAATGCATTCAAATAATGACTTAAAACCTCCCAACACCATTTGTTGAAGAGCTGTCTCTTATCCATTGTATGCTCTTGCCTCCTTTGTTCAATATTAATTGACCATAATGGCATTGATTGATTTCTAAGCTCTCTGATCTGTTCAATTGATCTACTAGTATATGCTTTTTCTTGTGCCAGTAATACTAGGGTATTTTGATTACAATGGCAAGTTTTATAAAAATGAAAGCCTCATTTTTATCAGGAATTGACAAGTGTTATTTAACACTTTCTAGATTTATCTATCATAAAAAAAGACAGACAATTATAATTGTTAGTGAAGATGAGGACACATTGCTTGTGGAAATGTAAAATAGTCCAGCTGCTTGGGAAAACAATTTAGCAATTCCTCAAAATATTAAACATATATTTATTATTCTACTCCTAGGGATATATCAAAAAATAAACAACAGGTGTTCAAACAAAAACTTCTACACATATATTCATAGAAGCATATTCACAATAGCCAGAAGGTATGAAACAACTGGAATTTCCTTTATCTGATAAATAGATGAACAAAATGTGGTATGTCAGTAGAATGAAATATTCAGTCATAAGAAGTAATGAAATATTTACATACACTACAACTTGGGTGAACACTGTAATAATTATGTGAAACAAGCTAATTAATAAATACCACATATTTAATTCATTTTATATGAAACTAGGATCCTGGTGCACAAAATACATGCACAGGGGGGATGGGTTCCTCAGCCCGGCCTGCATCCTCTCCAATCCAAGACCTCTTGGGGAATGTCCAAATGATTCTCACAATCCAGGATTGCTGGCTCCTATCTGCTCTCCTGTATGTCTGACTTATCACTCCTAACCCCTCTGCCTGCCTGCCTGCCTGATTGCCCCTAACTGCTCCCCTACTGCCCTGATTACCTCTAACTTAGGGGTGTCGAACTCAATCAGAGAAGGGGCCAAAATCTAAAATCCAGCCTAAATCGCGGGCCGAATGGTTTACTGAACAGTCATAAACTGACAATGTCATAAACTGACAGCGGAGTGCAGTGATGACAGTGCGGTGCGGGCCACATTGCAAGGCCTGGCGGGCTGGATTTGGCCCGCGGGCCTTGTGTTTGACACATGTGCTCTAACTGCTCCTCTGCTGGCCTGATAGCCCCTAACTGCTTCTGCCTCACCCTACATCCAGGACCCGGGATTAACTCCTTTGGCTGGTCGCAGGCACCCAGGACATGGGCCTCCCTTCCTCTGGTCAACCATAGGCACCCAGGACCTGGGCTGGCTTCACCAGGGCTGGTGGCAGCTATAGGGGACTGTGAGCAGGCATCATTTACCGGGTCCCGATGACAGGTTCCTGCGACCATGGGGCAGGCTGCTTGTGCCTCTCCTGGGCCAGAGGTGCAGGCACAGCCACTGGAACCCAGGACCATAGGGTAGGTGGCTTGTCCCTCACCCAGGCTGAAGCCTCGCTGGTCCACATTCCTCTCTTGTGAGCTCATTTGTGCCTGGCTGGTCCCCATTCCTCTCTGCCCAATGTTGAGTTTCTAAGCCATTATGGCATTATGGTGTGATGACCATTTGCATACTAACTCTTTATTATATAGGACTAGGGGCCCAGAACACAAAATTCGTGCACAGGGGAGATGTCCCTCAGTCCCACCTGCACCCTCTCCAATCTGGGACCCCTCAAGAGATGTCTGAATGCAACCCTAACTTCCTGCTCTTTCCATCTCAGTGGCTGCCACCATTTTTGTTGGGATTCATTTATCTTTGATAATCGAAACTTTATAGCCTTGAATGGAGGCCTGGGCTGGCCAGGTTGTGTGGAAAGCTTGGATTCCTCCATTGCCAGGGAAACCCAAGCCTCCCTCCTGCTCTCTATGTGGCCGCAGTTTTCTTGGTTGGGTTAATTTGCATATGTGCTCTTGATTGCCTGGAGGGCATGGCTGGTGGGCATAGCAGAGTGATGGTTAATTTGCATATTACTATTTTATTAGATAGGATGTCCACAAGAGCTAAGTTTACAAAGACAGAAAGTAGATTTGTGATTTCCTAAAGTTGAGAGTGGAGGGAGGAATGTGGAATAACAGATATTGGGTATGAGATTTATTTTCAGGGTGATTAAAGTATCCTAAAATTAGATTGTGGTGATTATTGTACAACTCTGTGACTATACTAAAAAAACATTGATTTTTTTCAGTTAAATGGTGTTTTATGATTTGTGAATTAGATCTCATTAAATATTTTTTAAAATGTAATACCAGAAGAGGAAAAACTATATAAGATGGTGTAACTGGATATTCTAGTGTGGATACTGGATTCTATATGGCTCTCATTCCCGGGCTGCTGGTATTGACTATTCCAATTGACTGCTTTTGGCCCAATTGTGTGTGTTTTTTTGTTTGTTTGTTTGTTGTTGTTTTTTTTGTTGTTTTTTTATGACTCAGTAATTCTGGAAACCTAGCTCAGCAAATCTGTGTGCTGACCCAAGAAAGTAATGAAATGGCTATATTGTTTCCTGGAAAGACCTGTGCTTTTGGGTGCCAATGAGAGTTACACAGTTATCAAAAAGGGTGTATGAATAACCATCTAATTGAATGATTTAGAAATTGTAAAATTGGCCTTTCTACAATTAGACCAGCCTTCATTATTATAGATTTTTAATATATTTCATTGATTTTTTTACAGAGAGGAAGGGAGAGAGACAGAGAGCTAGAAACGTTGATGAGAGAGAAACATCGATCAGTTGCCTCCTGCACACTCCCCACCGGGGATGTGCCCACAACCAACGTACATGCCCCTAACTGGAATCGAACCTGGGACCTTTCAGTTCGCAGACCAATGCTCTACCACTGAGCCAAACCAGTTTCGGCTCAGTTTTATAGTTTTATGAGTGATTTCTAAAACTGGATTAGAATCTGAAACCTGTATTTTACCATTAGACTTCTTCACCCTCCTCCCATTTATAATTTGTTTCTGTACTTGACAAAAGCAGTGATAATCCATTTAGCAGTTATACAAGGAGAGAAGCTAAACAAACTAAAATAGTTACTAGCCGTACAGACTTATGAAGGCTAGACTAGACTTTATGTCCAAGATTGTCAACTCATATGGCTGACAACTGATGTCATCTGTCAACTGGATATACAGCTGAAGCTGTCAACCATAAAACTATACATGGCCTCAGTATTTATCATGGGCATTTCATAACATGGGGAAATATGTATGAATCTCTCTCTCTCTCTCTCTCTCTCCTCTCTCTCTCTCTCTCTCTCTCTCTCTCTCTCTCTCTCTCTCTCTCTCTCTCTCTCTCTCTCTCTCTCTCTCCATTTTTCTATCATGCCAACTTCCAACCCCAAATAATTTCCCTTGCCATACAAAGAAACTCTAGGACAAAAAACAAACAAACAAACAAACATTTTCTTATTTCCCACTCCAGCTATTCCGATTTCAGCTATTCTCCAGGTATATCTTAAAAATTAATTTTTGTTTCTATCTCAGCATACCATAACTCTGTTTTCTCCTTTAACTAAACTGTTATTTCCACCTCTTGTTCTTATCCACATTATTGCCAAATGTTTCTAAGAAAGAGGTGTTCCAGATGTTTTCTTCTGAGTCAAGCGAGATACTGCTCTTTTAATCTTGGCTGCTTGTGGGCATCATCTGGAGAGTTTAAGCAATCATTTATGCTTGGATTCCACTTTCAGAGTGTGGACTGGATATTAGGATGTTTACTAGTAAAAGTTCTCCCTGGTGATGCTAATGTGTGGCCAAGATTGGAAATGAACCCATCATCTTCTGAGTACTTCTTCCACCAGTCTCTACCCTTTGCCTAAAGATAGATGCCATTTCTCTTATTGGATTGAGTTCCTCAAGGGCAGGGACCATTTCTTATTAATTTTTTTTAAATTGTAAAGTCTCTGGAGTCTGACCACCTAATATTACTCACAGGTTCTTACCATCTTATTGTCTTATATCAATGGTCAGTAACACAAGTTAAAGAATAATTTGTGTTTGTATTAAAGAACATCTTTGACTAGTTCCTGATTTTAAGAGGAATGTACCTTAAGTTTGTCCATTAAGTACGATTTTTGCTGTAAATTTTTGAATATCACTGCTTATCAAATTCAGTAAATTCTCTTTGATTCAAATTATTAGGAAAATTCTACTATTGAGATAATGATCATATTTTTCCTTTAAAGTTTAATATGAAGTATAAATTCCCTAATGTTGAAACTATACATTTTATGATACATTCTTAAGGAAAAAAATGTATCTGAAAATATGTTTACAAAATATATTCATTGGATTTACTTAACTCAGATATGATTTCTGTTTATGGGTGGAGTAAAGCATATAATTTTATTTTAATATCCTTAAAGTCTTCTGGAGCCAAGGATGTATGCTACCATATAAAATTGTCAGCTTTCCTTTTGTTAAATGTGATTTATTTCTCCCCTTCATTTGTTTTACATAGTGTATTTCTTGTTTTATTTTTGCTCATTACTGCCTTACATTGTACAGATAAAATGTATTTTTCTGGTAGGAGCTGAAATAACTTATTTTTATTGTTCTCATTGTTTTTTGTGGGGTTTCCATTTGTTCAATAATTAATCAACTACTTCTGTACTTTTGCTTCACACTCTATACAGAGAACTTATTTATTATTTTATTTATTTTATAAATCCACCTCCCCTTTGGCAATAATTAGCTTGCTCTCTCTATCTATGGATCTGTTTCTGATTTATTTTGTGCATTCATTTGTTTTGTTTCTTTAAGATTCTACATGTAAGTGAAATCATGCAGCATTTGTCTCTTTCTGTCTGACTTGTTTCACTTAGCATAATGCTCTCTAGTTCCACCCATGTTATTACACAAAAAAAAATCTTTTTTTTATTGATAAGCATATTTCATTGTACCATATTTTATTTTTGTGTTTATCAATGGACATCTGTATTTCTTCCATATCTTGGCGATTATAAATAACTAGAGGCCGGTGCACAAAATTTGTGCATGGGGTTGTGTGTGTCCTGCAGCCCAGCCTGCACTGTCTCCAACTGGGGGCCCCCTTTGGGCAGTCAAATATCCCACTCACAATCCAGAACTGCTGGCTCCCAACTGCTCGCCTACCTGCCTTCCTGATTGCCCTAACCACTTCTGCCTGTCAGCCTGATCAACACCTAACCACTCTCCTGCCAGCCTGATTGGTGCCTAACTGCCCTCCCCTGCCAGCCTGGTCACCCCCAACTTCCCTCCCCTGTAGGCCTGGTCACCCCCAATTGACCTCTCCTACAGACCTGGTCACCCCCAACTTACCTCTCTTCAGGCCTGGTCCCCCCCAACTTCCCTCCCTGAAGGGCTGGTACCCCCCAATGACCCTTTCCTTCAGACCTGGCCCCCCCCCCCAACTGCCCTCCCCTTCAGGCCTGTCCCCCAACTTCCCTCCCCTGTAAGCCTTGTCCTCCCCAACTACCTTCCCTGCAGGCCTGGGTTTCTCCCAACTGCCCTCCCCTGTTGGCTATCTTGTGGTAGCCATCTTGTGTCCACATAGGGGGAGCATCTTTGTCCACATGGGGGCAGCCATCTTTTGTGTTGGAGTGACAGCCAATTTGCATGTTACTCTTTTATTAGATAGGATAAAGGCCTGGTGCATGGGTCGGATCTGGCTGGTGTGTCCTAAAGGGTGTCCTGGATCAAGGTGGGGGTTCCCTTGGGGCATGGGGTGGCCTGTGCAAGGGGCCTGTGATGGTTTGCAGACTGGCCATTCCCCCCGGAGACCCAAGCACAAGCCAGGGCTGGCTAGAAGTAGGTATCTAGGATTTATTCATCCTTTTTAATTGAAACTTTGTAGCCTTGAGCAGAGGCCTAGGCAAGCCAAGGTAGGCGGGAAACTTGGCTTCCTCCATCACTGGGGGTAACCGATGCCTCCAGCTCACTCCATCTCCATGGCCACTGCCATATTTGTTGTGATTTATTTATCTTCCTTAATTGAAATTTTGTAGCCTTGAGTGGAGGCTAGGGCCATCCAGGGCAGGGGGGAAACTTGGCTTCCTCCCTTGCCAAAGGCAACCTAAGCCTCCTGCTCACTCCAGCTCAGTGGCAGATGCCATCTTAGTTGAGTTAATTTGTATACTCACTTTTATTGCCTAGTGGGTGTAGCAGAGTGATGGTCAATTTGTATGTCTCTATTTTATTAGTGCAGATTCTGCAATGAACATAAGACATCTTTTAAAAATAATTTTTGAATTAGTATTTTTGTTTCCTTCAGATCAGTATCTCGAAGTGGTATTTCAGGGCCACATGGCAGATGTATTTTCTTTTGTAATTTTTGAAGGATCTCCATACTCTCTTTTTTGTTTTAATAATTGTATTCAAAGTTATTTCTGCTCCTTTTTAAAAAAGCCCACAAACATTGCATATATTTCGGGCACTACACAATATTTAGCTAACCCCAGAATTTAAGGAAGAAAGACAGGTTGCAGAATATTAGAATCAAACTGGATTTCTTGAATATACTATGCATGGTTATCAATCAAGACAGGGTTATGTGGGCAGCTTTTAGCTTCTCAAAAAGAACAGTGTCTTTTGAAGGGGTTCAGGAGCACTGTGGAGAATGAATACAAGAAAGAATGGTGATTATGGCCATATTATTAGCTATTGTTAGGTAAAAAATTGTACATTTGCAATTCTGTATATCCCACACAAATACACATACCCATGTGTGGCAATACACAAACTTTCTAATCCTTACAGCAAAATGATAACTTAGCTGATTATATTTCTATTTTGAGCCTACAGAAACAGCAGATATAAAGATTATTTGAATTGTCTAAGACCTCATAGCTAGCAAATAGCAAGATTCTGGAGTGTTCATTCTCTCTGTATATCACACTCTCTCCCAAAATGAGGTTAGGCACATTATGAGAAATAAGTTGAAAATACATGCACTTTCCAAGATCACTGTTAAATTCCTGCTGTTGAATGGTATTGTCTTTATTGTTTTGTTCTCCGTTTTAGTCCTTGAAACTTCAAATGGATTTCATTGTGTTTTGTTTTGGCCATTTGACTACTTCTTACAGCCCAGATTTATAAACTTTGCAAGTGCCTCTGAGTAGATGAGTGGATAAAAAAATCTGTGGTAAATATGCCAGCCATTAAAAAAAAAGAAAAAAAAAAAGAAAATCTTATCTTTTGGGACAGCATGGGTGGTGCTGGTGAATATTGTGCTAAGTGAAATAAACCAGTAAGAGTAATACAAATACCATATTATTTCACTTATATGTGAAATCTAATTAACAAAATAATCTGACAAGCCCCAGCTGGTTTGGCTCTGTGGATAGAGTATCAGCCTTCAGACTGAAGGGTCCTGGGTTCAATACTGGTCAAGGGCACATGCCTGGTTTGCAGCCTTGATCCCCAGTAGGGGGCGTGCAGGAGGCAGCCAATCAATGATTCTCATTGATGTTTCTAACTCTCCCTCTTCCTTCCTCTCTTAAATCAATAAAATACATTTAAAACAAAACAGAAATAAATAAACTTACAAACAAAATAGAAACAGACCCACATATACAGTGTACATAGAACATACTGACAGCTGTCAGAGGTGAGAGGGTGGGAGTTAGGTAAAAAAGGTTAAGGGATTAAGAAAAAACAAACAAACTCTTTATCACAGACAATGCTGTGGTAATTACCAGAAGGAAAATGTGGTGGGGGGAAGTAGTAAAGGGTAAATAAGGATAAATGTTGGAGTAGACTTTACTTTGGGTAGTGAACACACAGTACAATATACAAACGATGCATTGTAGAATTGTTACACTTGAAAATAATCTAATTTTATTAACCATTGTCACTGATAATTTCATATAAAAAATAAAATATATCTTGAACTTTCCATATCAGTGCATTAGGAATTTCTTCAATATTTCTTAGGATGCTATAGTTTTTCATTTTCTAGACATACCATAATTTAATTAGCCAATATATTACCATGGATATTTAGGTCACTTCTGACTTTTTCTTAATACAAACAATGCTGAAATAAATTACCTTTTATTTACCGTATTTTCCTGCGTATAAGACGGCCCCCTAATTTTACAGTTAAAACATAGGTTTAGGCCTATATTCGCTGTATAAGACTACCCCCCACTTCAAAGAAAAGACTTACTTTGCCATCAAGATCTGCAGGTAATTTTTGTGCAATTTTGGTCTTTTGCCCCTGATTTTCGGTTGATTTTTTTTTCGTTTCAAAAGTCGTCTTATACGCTGGAAAATACGGTATGCCATTTCACATTGGTGCATGTATGTTTATATGATGAATGCCTAGAATTAAATTTGCTAGGGCAAGGAGTATGTGTGCATGTGAATGTTATACTTTTGTACTCCAATCATTAATACATAAAAGTGTATTTTCACTCTTATGTTCATGAACATAGCATTTCACCAAACTTTTCAGGTCTTTGTCAATCTGATAATTGAAAATGCCCTCTCAGTGGAATCTCAGCTTTCATCTTTTCTTTTATGAGTTAATTTAGCAACTCTTCATATGCTTAAGACCTATTTTTATTACATTTCCTTATAATGGTTTTTTTGCTACTTTTTTATTATATAGTTAATCTTACATTTTTTGTTATAGGATATCTTTATAAAATAAGGATATTATCACTTTGTGAAATAATGTATTATTAGGGAATATCATACATTACTGTATCAAAAATATCCCCAAATGGTTAAATGTTGTAGAATTTTTTTTTTCCTTTCACGATTCTATTAGATACAAAGTCCATGAATCAACAAATAGCTTCTAATTATAGGCCCAAGGTGACACCTCTTATTATTACTAAACCCCAGAGATCAAGAAGAATCAGAAAAGTCTGCCCACAATATTTTAAGGGCAAGACTCAAATATTTTACATGCACACATTTTATGCCTCACATGGGCTCTCATAGCAGTCAGGGCTGTGGGAACCACTCAGTAACATGGAGGAGGATGGCAAGAAGGGCAAGAAACCTGGAATTATGTCCACTATTAAGAAAGTCATCTTCAAAGGTGAAAAGAGCAGAGATAAGATGACAGAGCAGTGCCCTATGCACATTGGGGTGTTGTCCCTGCCTGAGTAAGTGAAGCCTGACAGATTGTTGAGCAACTACATTGCGAAGGAGATAAAGTATTTGGATAAGTTAATGTCCATAAACCTAAAACCATCCTGTAGGGCAGAGAACCTGCATCTCATAGACAACAAAACAGAGTTCACCAGCTTCTCGGATAGTTGATCCAGGAGCATGATGAGCTCATCAGCCTGTCTACCTAAAATGTCAAGCTGGCCTGGAGGGACAGGGAAGAAAGCATCCTCAGGGTCCCCATTATGACATCCTATATGTGGCAAGGCTATATCCTATATGTGGCATGATGCCTTGCACTTGGTGGTCTTGAAAACACCAATAGAACCCAGTGTCTCCCTCAGCCAGAGTATGCGTGTTAAAAGTTACAGAGGCCTAACCACAAGCTCCATGTTGTAGAGTAGAGTGGGGCCTGTGGAGGTCTGTTGCCTGGTGATGCTGGCCATGGAGAGCAATGTGGCAATAGAGGAGCGAAGGTAGATCTTCCAGATCATGTACACGGACTTCACCATCAACTTTATGGACAAAGCTATATTTGATGGGACCTTGACACCAACTACCACCTGTCCTCCCACAGTAGTGATGACTCTTCCACCAAGGTGGACATGAAGAAGTCATACAAGATAGATGCCAGCACCTTCTTCTTTCCTGAGTGCTGCACACAGGTGACATCTTGTCCTGCATGTTCACAGTGCCCTATGCCAAGACACTTCACAAGAGCAAGCTGAGCACCACGGCCATGGAGCTACTATAGGACTGCATGCCATACTGCACAACAAGATCTCCTCTCAGGAGATCCAGCAGTTTTTAGCTCTGCTTCATGAGTACCTCAACAGTTCTTGGTGCTCAAGTTCTGTGTGAACCTGCTGCAGTTCTGTGGGGACAGGTGTAAGTTCCTGCTGCTCAGTCTGTGGCCCTTCAACCCTGAGAATGACAGCCAGCACTTTGAGAACTCACTCAAGACAATCAGGGAAAAGGACAGCCACAACATAATCACTGACGGCTTCAGCCAATACAGGCAGGCAATGAGCTCCACCTTTACTTCCACATCGAATAGGAACAGGGAATCAGGCAATTCCAACAACTAATCCATGACCTTCAATTTGAACTAATGGGACCACATAATCACATACATCAGCAATGACATCAAGGTGCTGGGCTCCAGGATGGACCAGGACTTGACTTGACAGTGCCAAAGCTCCCATTGGTCTGTCCTCACAATGTAGGGCTAGGGCTGGACCAGCCCCTTGCTCCTCCCAGCTCCCCCATCCCCATCCCCAACAAATATGGCCCTCTATTGTGAAAGAGACTCTGATGTGGGGCAGAGGCTACCCCATGCCACCTGCACACAGCTGTATCGGGATATCCTGTAGGCCAGACCCCACACAGATGTTGATTTTACACATAACATTCCTATGGAAACTCTTAGAAACCTTTAAAGAAGTTGACTGCAATATGAAGAAGAAAAAAAAAGAATAAATGCATACTTGCTATTGTGGGCAATTATCAATTTTCCAAAACATAAAAATTTTCTAGTCTGTCCTTTTGCTTTTGCTTATTGTGGATTGTAACTTGCAAAATGATAGTTTATTGCTATACCTGAATTGATCATTTTTGATGTTTTTTTGAGTTAGTGTCATCTTTAAAAATATAGTTTTCATTCTTAGACTATCTTTTGAAAAACTTCTATCATTTCTTCTAAGAAATATAGGAGTGGTGGCAGCAGTTCCTGCTGTTTTTACCTCTTCTTCTCTGTCTTATTCTTCCTCCTTTGACATTTGAAATTTGAAATATTAAAATATTAGTTTCATTATCAGTCAAAATGTATGACACCAGAAATAACATTTATATTCTATATTTTGGCATTATATATCCACACAAATACTAGTCTTAAATATTTTCTAAGATTGATTCCATTAGTATGATCATTCTTCATGGACAAGTTTCAAGATATACTGAATTCCACTTATTTGTTTACTGCATTTATGTCCTCAATCTATTGCTGTTTGGAAATTAAAAAGAACTGGCGGGGTGTAAGGAAACACAGACAATAGCTTAGGGAAAGACTCAGGAGAGTTTGCTATGTTCATTAAATTTAATTAATAATTGAAATAAAAGTAATATACTTTATAAAAGGTGATTTAATCACTTGGAAAATTTAATTATGATGATCTGATTAAATTAAAGTGTCATGAAACATTGGTATCATCAGAATTGATTTGTAAGCACCATTGCAATTTTAAATTGATGAAGCTACAGCAAGACATACAATAATTTTTTCCCTTAAGTTAAAAGTCAAAGGACTGAAGTTGTGATAAAAAATATATGTATAATAACATTTTACCTTCTCTCTCTCCTCTCTCTCTCTTTCTCTCTCCCTCTCCCTCGCTCTTTCTTTTCTTCCCTCTCCTCTCTCTTTTATTTTTCCCTATCTTATTTCCCATCTCTTCCCCCTTTTCTCTTACATTTTGTGCTGATTTCCAACTTCTACTGTCATACACCAATTATTCTGATTGCAGAAATTAAGTTCTTTAATTTTCTATTTGTGTGTCAGAGCAGGAAGGTGAGATTGGTCCTTATTACAGATCTCATTACCACTCAAAAGAACAACTTTGACTCATTTATTAAAGAATAGATGCCCATTGCAGGAAGATTCCTGCAAGAACAGGACTTCTGGTGGGTTTCCCTCCTGCCACTGCACCTTTTCCATCCCCACTCCGCGCTTTCCCTGCTGCCTCTGCTCCCCACTCCCCACCCCCCTCTTTCCCTCCCACAGCCACTGCCCCCCCCCCTGCACTTTCCCTCCTGCTGCCGCTGCCTGTGCCTTCCCTTCCACTGCCAACTGCATTTTTCAGCTGCCAGCTGCCATGTACCATGCCTCCCACTGCCACCTGCTGCTGCCTGCCGAACCCATGCTTTCCCTCCTGCAGTTACCTCGCTTTCTGCTTTTGCTCCCTCTTCCTTCCATACTATCTTTAGTCTTCACTCCTCCCTCACTCTGAATATGCAAATTAACCGCCATCTTTGTTAGTTTAATTTGCATACTCACTCTGATTGGCTGTGGGTGTAGAGAAGGTATGGTCAATTAGCATTTTTCTCTTTTACTAGTGTAGATTATTTTTACTATAAGTTATTAGTGATATATAAAAATTATATCTTGATACAAGTATGAAAATGGTTAATTTAGAAAATACACTTTTTTATATACCATTTTAATTAATTAATTAATTAATTAATGTTTTATTGAATGTATTGGGGTGACGTGAGTTTGTAAAACCATACAAGTTTCAAATGAACAAATCAATAAAAGTTCTTTGATTAATATCTTCCTGTCTCTGTTGTTCCCACCTGATATATATTAGTTTGTTCCATGCTCCTGGACTTATTTTGTCAGTTTATTATGTTCATTAGATTCCACTTATAAGTGAGATCCTATGATATTTGTCTTTCTCTAACTGGTTTATTTCACTCAGCATAATATTCTCCAATCCATCCATTCTGTGGCAAAGGGTAAGAGATCCTTCTTTTTTAGGGCCCTGTCATATTCCATTGTGTAAATATACCATCGCTATTTTAGCCACTCAACTACTGATGGACACTTAGAAGTTTTGAGATCTTAGCTGTCCTCCTATATAATAAGAGGTAATATGCAAATTGACCAACACTCCAACACACAAGATGGCCACCCCCATGTGATCAAAGATGGCCACCTTTGTGTGGTCAAAGATGGCCCACACGTGGACACAAGATGGCCACCACAAAATGGCCAGCAGGGGAGGGCAGTTGGGAGAAACCAGACCTGCAAGGGAAGGCAGTTGGTGTGACCAGGCCTGCAGGGGATGGCATTTAGGGGTGACCAGGCTGGGAGAGGAGGCAGTTTGGGGGTACACAGGCCTGCAGGGAGGGCAGTTAGGGGTGACCAGGCTGGCAAGGGAAGGAAGTTAGAGGTGACCAGGCCAGCAGGTAACAGTATTTTGGGGCAACCAGGCCAGCAGAGGAGGATAGTTAGGGGTGACCAGGCCTGCAGGGCAGGGCAGTTAGGGGCAATGGGGCCAGCAGGAGAGAAGTTATATGTTGATCAGGCTGGCAGGGGAGTGGCTAAAGGATGAACAGGCTAGCAGGCAGGTAAGCGGTTGGGAGCCAGCAGTCCTGGATTGTGAGAGTGATATCCAACTGCCCATTTAGGCTTAAACAGGCAGTTGGACATCCATCGAAGGATCCCAGATTAGAGAGGGTGCAGGCTGGGCTGAGGGACAACCCTACCCACCCCCCCCCCGCCCCGATGCCCTATGCATGAATTTCGTGCACCAGGCCTCTAGTTGTAAATAATGCTACTAGGAACATAGGGGTGCATATATTCTGTCTGATTAGTGTTTTGAGATTCTTAATATATAATCATCATAGAAGTGGGATCACTTGGCCAAACAGTAATTCCATTTTTTTTTTTTAACTAACTCCCATACTGTTTTCCATAGTGCCTGCACCAATCTGAATTCCCACCAGCAGTGTATTAGGGTTCCCTTTTGTCCACATCCTTGCCAGGACTTGTTGTTTGTTGATTTATTGATTGTAGCCATTCTGACAGGTGTGAGGTGATATCTCATTATAGTTTTAATTTGCATCTCTCTGATGATTAGTGACATTGGACAATTTTTTATATGTCTATTGGTCATCTATAAGTCCTCTTTGGAGAAGTGCCTATTCAGGTCTTGTGTCCATTTTTTAAACTGGTTATCTGTCTCCCTTCTTTTTAGCTGTATGAATTATATTTTGGAAATTAACCCCTTATCAAATGTGTCATTGGCAAATATGTTCTCTCATAATATGAGTCTCCTTTTCATTTTGCTGATACTTGCTTTTGCTATGCAGAAGCTTTTTATTTTGATGTAGTCCCCTTTGTTTATTTTCTTCTTTGTTTCTCTTGCCCCAGGAAATATATTGTTGAAATGTCTGCTATGTGAGTTTTTGCTGCCTATGTTTTTTTTTTTTTCTAGGATTTTTAGTTTCATGACTTACATGAGCATCTTTTAAGTTTATTCTTGTGTGTTGTGTAAGTTGTTTATGTAGTTTCATTTTTTTTTTTGCACGTACCTATCCAATTTTCCAAGCACCATTGAATTAAAGAGATTGCCTTTCCTCCATTGTATGTTCTTGCCTCCTTTGTCATATATTAATTGACCCTAATGATGTGGTTCAATTTATGGGGTCCCTGTTCTGTTAGATTGATCTATATGCCTGTTTGTGTCAGTACCAGGCTTTTTTATTATTATTATTATCCTGGTTTTGTAGTATAGTTTGATATCTGGTATTGTGATCTCCCCAACTTTCTTCTTATTGCTCAATATTGCTGGGGCTATCCAGGGTTTTTATTTTATTTTATATACATTTTGGAAATATTCGTTCTAGATCTGTGAACTGTGTCATTAGTATTTTAACAGGGATTACATTGAATTTCTAAATTGCTTTGGGTACTATGGACATTTTAAAGGTGTTAATTATTCCAACCCATGAATACGGTATATGTTTTGACTTGTTTGTATCTTCCTCTATTTCTCTTTTCAATGCCCTGTAGATTTCTGAATACAAGTATTTTAACTTCTTGATTAAGTTTATTCCAATGTATCTTATTTTTTATTATTGCAATGGTAAATATGATTGTTTTGTAGTTTCATTTTCTAAGAGTTCATTTGTTGGTATATAAAAATGCCTTTAATTTATGGTTGTTGATTTTGTATCCAACTAAATTACCAAACTCATTTAGTAAATCTAGTAGTATTTAGGTGGAATCTTTAGGGTTTTCTATATATAATATCATGCCATCTGTGAATAACGACAATTTCACTTCTTTCCAATTTGGACAATCACCCAAGAAAATCTTGCAGAATGTGTCACTCTGGTTTGCCAGTGGTACTCATGGAACTTTATTTTATTGTATTGTTTTTTTAAAATTTATTCTTGTTGTTGAAATCATTATCCTCCATTGACCCCTCCATCCAACTCTTATGGAACTTTAAAACATGGCCAGATTCAAAGACAAAAAATCATCAACCAAACCATCAAACCTCAGAGGGAAGGCAGGGGAGAGTAGGGATACGGAGGAAAGATCAACCAAAGGACATGTATCTAATGGACACAGACACTAGGGGCGGGGGTGATGGCATGAGTAGAGGGGTAGGGAACAATAGGGTGGGTAAGAACACATATGTAATACCTTAATCAATAAAGAAAAATATTTAAAAATAATAAGCACCTTAATGATCTGTGGGTCAATATTATACAGCCTATTATACAGCCTATCATATGTGTATTTTTAGTCCTGGAAATAACATAAAATATTAGGTAAAACAAAGAAGAAAAAACAGACAGCCAATGCCTTGGGTCCAAACCCAGAGATTCTGTTTTAATATCTGAGGGTGGCAAGTGTTTCTAATATTCAGGGAAATTTGAGAACTGCTAAATAATGTGATACATCCATTCTTAAAATATCAACATGCAGTTCAGCCAACAATGGCCTGTATTTTCTTTTTAGCAAACACCTTCCACAATTTAAATATCTGGCCTCTGGTCCTAGATTATCTGAATAATTTTCTCAACTGATCACTCCCCTTAGTTCTAAAAGCATGAGAACTATTACTTATTTCTAAAGTTGGTTACACTATCATTGCCATGAAAAAGTACTGTACAGCTTTATCATCATTATCATTTTATTTTTTGTCTACATCCTCTGGCCATTTAATGGGGGAAAGGGGATGGGGAAGATCAGGACCCACAAGGAGCAGTGGAGCATTCAAACCAGCCCCAGGCCCTGCTTTTCACACTGTTCAGTTAATGAAACAGCAGCTGCAAGCCTAGTGCCAGGCAGGTGGCCCCCACCTTCAGGCTGCCTGTGGGGGTGGGGTTGAGGGACCTGTTACACAGTTCTCCATAACGGCAAGTAAAGGTGAGGCTGTAGGTAATGCCCTGGTAGGTGACAGGCTCTTCAAGGCGACTATATGAACTCATGTCCATGGTACCTTTTTTGATGATGGGGCCGAGGCCTGGGTCTGTCCCTTTGCCCATGAAGCACTCCTTGTCATCACCACAGGTCATGGGGATGCCAGGGTAGTCAGACGAGTCAGTCAGCTCACAGAAGGTACAGTCCATGGCTCCTGTCGTGATTTTGAGCAGAGCCATCACCAGGAGCAATAGCCACCTGAGGACCATGGTGGCCTGGTGGCGGTGGGCCTCCCGGAACTGCTGAATGACACTCCGCAAGCCCACGACAGTTCTGCCCCTGGTTCTGGCCTCCCGGGGTCAGCACTTGGAGTGTCCTTGGTTCCCAATGCTCTGTGTCCCTCTCAGGAGCTTTGGTGTGACCACGGCTCCAGAGTCCCAGGGTCTCTGAAGCTTCCCTGGGACAGACAGCCAGTTGCTGCTGCCTCACAAGAGTGTTTGTGGAGCAGAATGGGGTGACCTCACAAACCCCTCAGAGTTCCACTGGCCACTCTGGGGGTGAGGTCATGGTTGGGGGAGGAGTGTCACAATCTGAAGGGCAGGTTGGCCCACTGACCTGCCAGGAAGAAAGGTCATTGCCATCCCACCGAGGTAAGAATGCTCTACCTAATACTTGCCATTCTGGCCACTCAGTCTTAGGCTCTGCTGGGTGCTGGGTGCTGCTCCTGCCCAGTTCCCATGGTGAATCTGTTTCTCAGATGGGCAAACCAAGGCTCAGGAGGAGAAAGTGAGGTGTCCAAAGCCTAAGGGCCAGGATTAGATCCAGGTTTATTTAATCTCAAAGAGGGCATTTATTGAGCCCCTGCTGTGTGCAAGAACTGTAGTTGATGTGTTATATAGCCACCACTGTGATAACAGGACTCAGAAGGGCAGGGCTCACCACAGAACCCAGGCTCCTAACATTAGGCACCGTGTTGGGAGCTCCACCCATCTTTCCCATTGGAATCTTTCTACCTATTACCTGTCTCTCAAATGAGTGAACAGGCACACAGAGCAGGCACAGCCAGAGCCTGACACAGAGAAAGTGCTTAACAAATGGGATCATTATAGGAAGCAGCTGGGTCCCAGAACAGTCCCCATGGGTGTCAGAAAATAACTCCATCTCTCTTTTTTTAAAAATTAATTAATTAATTTTTTTATTAAATTATTATCTGTGTACATATTTTGAACTCTATCTCTTGCCAGAGGGGAAAACTGTGTCATCTTTCAATGGGAACAGGCAGAGGCCAGGCTTAAACTTAAGTCTACCATATTTTCTGGCGTATAAGACGACCCCCTAATTTTACAGTTAAAACATAGGTTTAGGCCTATATTCGCTGTATAAGACTATCCCCAACTTCCGAGGCAACACCAGTTCTTTTTTTAATAGACCGCCTCCCTAACTCTGGCCAATCTGAGCAGGCTTTTTACTAGAACACAGTGTAGCTTCGGGTACAGAACATGTGTAATTTGCATGCATAAAAAGCCTGCTTGCATTGGCCAGAGTCAGAGAGGCAGTCTATTAAAAAAAGAACTGGTGTTGCCTCGGAAGTGGGTGGTAGTCTTATACAGCGAATATAGGCCTAAACCTATGTTTTAACTGTAAAATTAGGGGGTCGTCTTATATGCCGGAAAATACGGTAAATTCAAATGAAAATTTCAGTATCTTAACATCTTGTCCTTATGGGGTAGGTACCTTTGTGTGCCCCATTCTATAGGGGGGTGATGCTAAGTCAAGAGGATGGCAGGATTTTATTTTTTAATTTTTTCATTATTCTTGAAAGTATTACAGATGTCTCCCAAATTTCATCCCTTCTACCCCTTTACTCCCAGTCCCTGCCCCACCCCAGGTCTTCCCCACACTATTGTCTGTGTCCATTGGTTATACATATACTATAGGCCCAGTGCACAAAATTCGTGCATGGGGGGCGTGTTCAATCTAGGACTGCTGGCTCCCAACTGCTCACCTGCCTGCCTTCCTGATTGCCCCTAACTGATTCTGCTTGTCAGCCTGATTGATGTCTTAACTGCTCCCCTGCCAGCCTGATTGACCCTAAGTGCCCTCCCCTGCAGACTTGGTCACCCCTAACTGCTCTCCCTTGCAGCTGGGTTGACCCCCAACTGTTCTCCCCTGCAGGCCAGGGTCCACCTCAACTGCCCTTCTCTGCAGGCCTGGTCACCCCCAATTTTCCTCCTCTGCTGGCCTGGTCACCCCTAACTTCCCTCCCATGCAGGCTTGATCACCCCCAACTGCCCACCCTTCCAGGCCTGGTCCCTTCCAACTGCCCTCACAAGCTGGCCTGATCACAGCAAACATCAACTTCCCTCCCTTGCTGGCCATCTTATGGCAGCCATCTTGTGTCCACATGGGGGCAATCATCTTTGACCACATAGGGACAGCCATCTTGTGTATTGAAGTGATGGTCAATTTGCATATTACTCTTTTATTAGATAGGATACAGGCCTGGTGCCTGGGTGAGAGCCGGCTGGTTTGACTGAAGGGTGTTCTGGATCAGGATGGGGTTTCCCTTGGAGAATGGCGTGGCCTGGGCAAGGGGCCTGTGGTTGTTTCCAGGCAGGCCACACACCATAGTGACACAAGTGGAGGCCTTGGTATCTGGGATATATTTATCTTGTATAATTGAAACTTTGTAGCCTTTAGTGAAGGCTAGGGCAGGCCAGGGGCGGTGGAAAGCTTGACTTCCTCCATCACCAGGGAAAACCAAACCTCCTGCTCGCTATTTGGCCATAGCCAATTTTGTTGGGATTTATTTATCTTCTATAATTAAAAATTTGTAGCCTTGAGTGGAGGCCCGGAAGGCCAGGAAGTTTGGCTTCTTCCACTGCCAGGGAAACTCAAGCCTCCTGCTTGCTTTGTGGCTGCCACCATTTTTGTTGGGATATTTATCTTCTAAAATTGAAAGTTTTGTAGCCTTGAGTGGAGTCCATGGCTGGCCAGGGTGTAGGGGAAGCTGGGCTTCCTCTATAGCCGGGTAAACCCAAGCCTCCTGCTGGCTCCATGGCTGCAGCCATCTTGGTTGGGTTAATTTGCATGTTCGCTCCTGATTGGCTGGTGGGTGTGGCTTGTGGGTGTGATAGATGTATGGTCAATTTGCATATTCCTCTTCCATTAGATAGTATGTATATAAGTTTTTGGTTAACCTCTTCCCATCTATCCCCTCCCCTGTGAGCAATATCAGCCTGATATATCATGCCTACATGCCTCTGGACCCATTTTGTTCACTTTATTTTGTTCATTAGATTAAATAATAAGTGAGACTTATATAATAGCCTTATAACTATCCAAAAGTGTGTGAAGTGGCATCTCATTGTTTTGATTTTCACTTTCCTAATAATTAGTGATGTTGAATATATTTTCATGTACTTATTGGCCATAGTATATTAGAGAATTGTCTGTTCAAGCCTTTTGTACAATTTTAAATATTTTGGGTTGTTTTGTTGCTGTTGTTGTCATTGCATCATTGGAATTCTTTATATATTTTAGAAATTAGCCCCATATTTAGCATATGACTTGCAAATATTTCTTACCATTATTTGGGTTACCTTTCACTCTTTTGATAGTTTTTTTGATGTATAAAATTTTTAATTTCCATACAGTCCAATTTATCTATTTTGTTATTGTTGCTTATTCTTTTGGTGTCATTTCCAAAAATTAATGGGAAATCCAATGTCATGAAGCTTTTCTCAATGTTTTCTGAGTTTCTGGAATTTTAGCTCTTACACTTATGTTTTTTGACCCATTCTGAGTTATGTTTTTTTTATTATTATTATTGATTTTTTTAAATAGAGGAAGGGAGAGGGATAGTGAGTTAGAAACATCCATGAGAGAGAAACATTGATCAGCTGTCTCCTTCACACCCCCTACTGGTGATGTGCCTGCAACCAAGATACATGCCTTTGACTGGAACCAAACCTGAGACCCTTCAGGCCACAGGCCGATGCTCTATCCGCTAAGCCAAACTGGCTAGGTCCTGAGTTATATTTTGTATATGACGGATGGCAAGGATCCAGCTTCATTCTTTTGCATGTGAATATTGTTTTACCAACACAATTTGTTGAAAAGGCTTATGCTTATCTTCATGTATGTTTCCAAGTTCTATTTTTTAAAGCACTGTAGATGAAAAAAATCATCACCTCATGCAATTATCTTTTTTTTTCTTTTCAAAATTTTAAAATCAAATTTAGAGATAAAGAAGTCAATTGCATAGCAGTAAATTTTAGAAATGCAATAACTATTTCTTCAATGATACTGCTAATTATTGTCACAAATGCTACTCTGATCTTTCCACATTGTGACCATTACCCTAACACTGAACTAGTAAAGAAATGAGAGAAAGAAATGACATATAGGTTGATAAGTATGTAGGCAGGCAGACTGAAAGAGGCACTTTCGTTATTGATTAGCATTGCCTTCATAATACATTCATTAAGGATCTAAACCAGGCCCTTGCCAGTATGTCTCGGTTGGTTGAGCATTCTCCCATGCACCATAAAGTTGCCAGTTTGATTTCCAGGTAGAGCACAAACTCAGGTTATGGTTCAATCTCCAGTTGAGGTTTATGCAGGAGGCAACCAATTAATATTTCTTTCTCACATCAATGTTTTTATCCCTTTTCTACTTCCTTTCTCTCTCTCTAAAAAAAAAAAATAAATCATAAAGAACTTAAAAAAAAAAAAGAACCTAAACCACAAAGCTCTTCAGCCTACACAGTCTAAAGAATGGACCTGGGTAAGAAAAAAAAGATAAATAATTGACATTTTTATTTTTAAAATATCTCTTTTTAAGCCAAAAAGAGGTGTTTTAAAAATTGCATTACTTTCAGAGTGTTACACAGAAGACACTGTACCTTTGGGAAGCATGCATATGGCCGGGGCCTCTTTGCTTTGCTTTCATATCACCTCTGCTTCCATTAGAAACAGCATATTTGGGGGAAGATAAGGAGGTAAAACAGGCAGCAAGCCAGAGTTCAGGCAGCAGGACATCAAGGCATGCAAAGCTCAAAATGCCTGGAAAAGTGCTACTGAAGTAGAGCACAATCAACATTGGTCTTAAGGCATATAGCAAAGAGGAAAGATTCTGTGGGTAAGTTGAAATGATCAGTGGATGTTGAAAGAGCAATAGTAGGTGGCTATCATAGACTTTGTCTTAGCATGGCTTTGCATGCTCTGAAAAAACAGTTCTGTGGTGAGCCAACAAATAGGAACTATACTAATATAGGAACAATTAGGTATATGTTTTGAAATAATAGAAATATATTTATTGAAAACAATTTCCTTATGCCAAAAGAAGCTGTGTGCAAAGTGACAAAAACCTGGATCCTGAACATAAAGGTCAATAAGATAGGAATTCAAACTCTGCTCATCCTATTCCCTGGCCATATAACTATGCATTCATTTCTTTTACTTTACCTAGAAAATGGCTAGAAACATATTTAGTATACATAGTAATAACCTAAGATAAGAGATATAAATCTTACTGTATAATGCCTGCCCCATAAACTAAAGGTAATTCACATTCATTGGTTTGTGGTTCCAAAACAAACAAACAAGAGGATTTTGTCAGCATTGTTACAAACAATGAATTGTATATGAACTGATCATTTAAGTATACAGTCATACCACGTTTGAAGTGGATAAATCAATACAATGAGATTTATATTGTACACATGGATATAATGAGATTTATATTGTACACAAGATCACCCTGAACTTCAAACAGCAGACTGAAAATTAACCTAAAATAGTAACTAAAAGCAGCATCCATTCTGATATTTTTCAAAGTGGCAGAACATAAAATGCCAAAAGTTAACATTGACTATGTAATGTTTAAATTTTGCTCTATTCATCCTTATATGGGCCATGCCTGCCCTGGTTTTTGAAGCTTAATTTAAGCATTTCAAATTTTCATCTTTTGGATTTTTTTAACTTTTTATTGAATTTATTGGGGTGACATTGGGTAACAAAATTATACAAGTTTCAGGTGCACAATTCTACAACACATTATCTATACACTGTATTGAGTGTTCAGCACACCAAGTCAAGTCTCCTTCCATCATCATTTACCCCCATATATCCATTTTATATTTTTTCTTTCCTATATTATTTTGAAGCACTTAAACATGTAAATATAGCAATTAGTTTCCATCAATTATGAGTGTTTGAATCCAAGAGTTTCCCTTTCTAAGACTTAATCTGAACAAAAAATAAAGAAATCAAACATCTACATCTTGTTTAAAAATTGAATTTATTTGGGTGTCATTGGTTTGCAAAACTATACAGGCTTCAAAGTACAATTTAATAAAACATCATCTGCATTGTGTGCTTATCGCCAAGTCTCTTTCTATCCCTATTTTCTTGCCTTTGTGGACCTTCACCTACACATACCCTCCTTTTTCTCAGGTTATCATCACACTGTTGTCCATGTCTATGTCGTGTGTGTGTGTGTGTGTGTGTGTGTGTGTGTGTGTGTGTGTGTGTATGTGTGTGTTGGCTAACCTCTTCACCTTCTTTCATACAGTTACTCTTCCATCCACCCTTCTGACATCTGTCAGTCTGTTCCATGCATCAATGCCCACCAGCATCTTAAAAAAATATTTAAATGATAGAGGAGTTAGTGCCAGATTAGTAAAATGCTATTGCCTTATGTTAGTGTTCTACTTTGGTAGATATTAATATTCAAACTGTTAGAAACCCTAATGCCACTATTTTATTTTATTTTATTTTTTTAATATATTTTATTGATTTTTTACAGAGAGGAAAGGAGAGAGATAGAGAGTTAGAAACATTGATGAGATAGAGTCATCGATCAGCTGCCTTTTGCACGCCCCCCACTGGGAATGTGCCCGCAACCAAGGCACATGCCCCTGACTGGAATTGAACCTGGGACCCTTCAGTCTGCAGGCTGACGCTCTATCCACTGAGCCAAACCGATTTTGGCAGAAACCCTAATGCCACTATTTTAATAGTTACCCTTTTGTGTATAGTAAATATTGCAAGATGAATTTTTTGAATAAATCTTTATTGTTTAGATTATTACAGTTCCTCTTTTTTCCTCCTATAGCTCTTCTCCATCCGGTTTTCATCCCACCCCATTCCCCTACCTCCCCACTCTCCTCATCCATAGGTGTGAGATCTTTGTCCAATCTCTTCTCACACCCCCACACCCTCTTTCCCCTGAGAATTGTCAGTCCGCTCCCTTTCTATGCCACTGATTTTATTATGTTCACTAGTTTATTTTGTTCTTCAGATTTTTTATTCACTTGATTTTTAGATTCACTTGTTGATATGTATTTATTGTATTTCCCTGTGTTTGTTTTTATGTACTGGGTAGCTGCTAAGTATCCTTGAGTTAATAGAGTGGCCTTGTGTGGTAGGTGTCCTATAGGGCCCAGAGGCTCAGCCTCCCCAGTCAGCTTAGGTAGTATAAGGTTTGAGGCTCAGGAAACTGACCACCAAGGAGTTTTAAAGTAAAGTTTATTCCCCAGTAATGAGCGGGACTCATTATGGAGGTAGAGAAGTCAGAATTGAAGGAGTTGGGGAGTGGGGATGGACCCAGCTGGGCTGCCACCTGGACATGGAGGACCAGCAGCACATGGCTGGTCTGGGGGTCTTTTTAAGGGGAGGAACAGGAGAGGGTTGGACCCAGGGCAGAACAGGAAGTGGTGGGCTCCAGGACACATTGGCAGGCGCTGATTGATGGCCCAATGTCCTGGAGATGTCCCTGTGACAGGTGCCAGCAATGGTATAACTCTGCCCACCAGTTGGGAGGAGGGAGAACCTTACATTGGTAGATGCTCTTGGTGCACCCCTTGTGAGCTGATTGCACAGTCTTGTTGTAGTTAACCCTTGATTGATGTTGATACCAACACTAGGAGGTATCACTAGGAGGAATTGATCTCCAGGCCAATTGGCTGTTGTGTGTCTACACTGGAAGAACTCTTGTGCAGGAAGCCACCCTTATGGGGCAGGACTTGCTTCAGTTGGGCTTTGGTGCTCACTGAGTCTGCCCCTTGACTGTGTCTCTTATGGATGTGAAGAGTTGTAATCTGGTATGGTCTCACTCTGACCACTCAGTACACTGGCTCTTGGATCGCCAAGGAGGTGCAAGGTCAGCACTGTCTGGGACCACCCAGCAGGAGCTACAGAGACATCTGTTGATTCCTCCTCTTTGATGGAGGTTGGAAGTGTCCAGATGAGGCCCAGCTGTGAAGCAAGGCCACTGCTGCTGCCAGGCAGTGGTCCTTCCTTTGGAATCTCTGGGGGTCTCTGACCTAGCTGCAGGGTTGTTTTTGTTTTTTTGTTTTTTGTTTTGTTTTTGTTTTGTTTGTTGTTGTTTTTTTAGGAGAAAGGACAGGCCATTTATATGCAAAAGCCGCTGCACACAGCTTGAGGGGGATTGTAAATTGGGTGGGGTGGGGTATCTTTGAATCACTAGGGTGGGGCAAAAAGCGATGACTGCCCTGAACCTGAGAAGTCCCAGGTTCTCTAAGTCCCACATCCCAATGCAGGAACAATAATTGCTTTGAGCACCTCTAGGGGAAAGCCATCCTTATGCTCCTGTCACAATGCTAGGCAGTCCAGTTTCACCCTGTATGTTCCTGGGTCCCCCAGAATCTCTCGCGGAATTAGAGTTCAGAGCCAGCGGGAACTTGTATCTCCTAGTTTAAGGAGCAGCAAATCCAGGTGCCAGCACTTCCTGCACCTCCTCACCTCTTACTAGTCTCAATGTACTTTCTTCACTTCTCCAGTTTTGCAACTTGCACTCAGCCAGCTTTCCCACAGTTCTGGATGGTAGTTGTTCTGCAATTTATTTGTGCTTTTGATGTGGTTGTGAGAGGCAACAAGAATAGGTGATTACCTATGATGCCATCTTGGTTTCTTTGCAAGATGAATTTCACATTTGATAAAGCAGGCTTGAAAAAAAAGGTTTGTAAGAAAGCATGCTTCCATTTCAATACTAATTTAAATTTAGAGAAAATGAACATAATGTCTTGCAATTGCTATTGATATACAGTGATAGAGAGTAATTTCAAATACTAAATTATCTGATGCCCAGCATGACTTCTGTTACTGCCAATAAGATAAGCAATTAAGACAATGAGGATAATCACGAAAGTGCACTCCCAATGGCAACACTACTCACTATGTTATTGTGATCTAACTGCAATTCTTCCATAGATGCAAAGTTCAAACTTGAAAACCTGGACCCATGAAAACTTTGAATATGTTCACGGAAGAGGCATTTGTGACATGAATTTTTTTCTTAAGATTACACTTACGGGAATTTCCAATGCTGGCTTGAAAGGCTCTCAATGTAAGCTTTAAAAGTAGGATCTCTGGTGTCACATAGAATTAGTTTTATTTACCTGGATATCTTTTAGGAAAAACAGGCTAGAACTTGCATTCATTCCAAAGAAGAGTGACATTTTTGCTGCAGAGTACCAGTGTGGCTATATGAGAATTATAGCTCTGGGATCTTTTTAGAGTTGACATTGATGCTCTTGTCACAGTTGCCTTATAGCTTTCTCATCTCTGATGATTAGTCGGTACTTCATGCTATAAGGAGAACAGTTCCATTTGTAACACATGTACAGGATGGGGCAAAAGAGGTTTGTAGTTGTGAGCATGTGAAACACAGAATTTATTCTTGTATTATTAGTTATTAATTATTGTATTATTTTTCCATACAAACAACTGCAAACCTACTTTTGCCTCACCTGTATTGTATTTTTAAACAGTTGCACTTTCTGGGGAACTGGTAGGCTTTGGCCTTGGAGGTGTTGGGAAAGTTGGTTGTTGTTCACAGAGTGTTTTTTTCTTGTTGAAGTTATTAGAAATATATTTCTGGATAGTAACTTCACAGAGTTAAATAGTTATATAATGCTTGTATTCAACTCTTGCCTATGACACACCTGTATTTTTTTTTTTTTATCTCTGTCTGACTTGATATCAGTTACGAATTCCAACATATTGATTCCTTTTGCGCTTGTGATGGGAGAATAACTGTGTCTTACAAGTTGTGAATAAAACAACATTTGGACACTAACATGTTACACTACTTATGAAACTGGGGACAGATATATATCTTTCCTCAAAGCAATCACTGTTCTGACATCAGAAGCATTATCTTTACTAGAACAAATGCTATTCAGTTCTTCTGGATTAGATGGTGAATTCAAGGTCATATTTTTATCATCACATTTCTGTGATAGTTCCTCAAGAGGCAGCTTGTGAAGTCATCCATTGTGCAAGCTGATCAGTATCCACTTTTCACCATAAACACTGCAGATGTACTGTACACTAGTATTGAAAGCAGCAGCAGAAGCACTTTCCTCCTCCAAATATGGGATGCCAGTGACATCAGTGGTGGGGTGGGAGGCCCAGATAGGTTTCCCTTGCAACTATACCATCTGCCAACATCTTTGATATATCTGCATACATTTAGAAGTTAGGGAATAGGCAAAAAGATCAATTGTCCAGGGGTTATAGTTTGGAAAAGAAGGAAGCATGCCAGCAAAATCAATATGCAGCCTGCCTCTGGCCTCAGTAGTATGGGCCCTGCAAATGAAGAAATATATGCAAATATATATCTATATATGGCTAAACGACCCTTCAACTGGTAGCTATGACATGCACTGTTTACCAGTGGCAGACACTCAACACGCAGGCATGGAAACATGGAACAGGCTGATGAATCTCAGAGGGAAGGGTGATTGGGATGGCAGGAAAAGATTGACCAAATATCTTATATGCATACTAGAAGCCTAGTGTATAGACTTGTGCACTGATGGGATCCCTTGGCCTGGCTTGCAGGGATAAGGACAAAACCGGCAGTCCTACATCCTCTGAGTGGTCCTGGATTGCAAGAGGGTACAAGGCCTCTAGTATCTTATTATTTCTCAAAGTGAGCCATTAAAGGATTCAAATACTGTATATGGCCTTTTAAATAGTTATTGCCAATAATGGAACTGTTTCTGTATATGCCTTATTATATATCTCCTAACTTTCTTAGTTATTTCAGAACATAACTCTAATGTGGATTTTAATTTGCAGAATAGTTATTAAGGGGTGGGCTAGTTATCAGTTCCTGTTTAGTGAAAGTAGAAGAGAACAAAGTAGAAGCCTCGTTGTTTTTCATATTGTGCCTTAACTGTCACCATGGGGGAGTTCGGGAAAGTCAGGATCAATGCACACAGGGCCTAGAAGGCCAGTACTTTACACAACTGCTTCCATCAGTCATTGGATTTGGGACTACCTGATAAGGGTGTAACCTTGAAAAATGTGTCTCTTCAGAGTAGAGGCATTCCCTGAAGTAGATGATAGATGAAAGTGGGGGCAAAATGCCCTTCCTTGAAGAAGGATCTTTGTGGTTTATTGCATTCATCACATAAGCAATACTCTGAAAAATTGACACACCAATATGCAGGCTAAATTAAAGTATATCTGGGTTATTTGTTTTCAAATATATTTTGAGAACTATTGTCTTTTGATTTTGCAATTAAAAACAAAGTATTCCTTAGTTAGAGGTAGATCTGTGTTTTATTATAAAGCACTGCTTTATTTTCTTTTAATATCTTCATTGGTTTAATAATATAAACATATATTAACAGCCATGATTTTACATTGACCCTCTATGTGTCCTTCAAAGATGTAAAGCCTCATTCTTATTATTTATGAATGCCTAAAAATAATAAGACAAAATAACAAGGCTCTGATTTACTTAAAATTAATGTTCAATTGAATGCTTCATGTAATTTGCTCTTAAATAATATACTGCATTTGTGTGGCTTTATAGACTATGTTTTGGAATATATATTTTCCTTTTTTAAATATAACTGCCTAAATATTGCTTTTGTTAGTCATTCAATGATTAGTAGCAAATGCTAGACTTAGACTAAACTAGGTGCCCTACAGACCTATTTATATAAAGCCTGTTGCCTTGGTAACTAAGTGCTTCTCATTTAGAAAATAAACCAAATTGGAGGTGAGAGAAGGTTAGTGGCCCAAGGGATTCTTGTCATGTTAAAAGCCTGTTTGCTAGAAGTAGAAAGGGGAAAATAGGGAAATGATTCTACAGTCACACAGTAATTCTTAGTAGCTATTCCTGGGTCAACTTTTTAAAGAATCAGTCAAGTAAAAAAGGGAGCTTGTCTTAGGGTTTCATAGTACTTATGATATTCCTCATTTCATCTATTTGCCAAATAAACTGTGTTAAAAAAAGGAGTGATCATAAGAATTGAACAAAAATTATTATTCTTTGCCATCAAATAAAAACATCAACCCAATCTCATGTAGCATTTAAGAAAGATATGGTCAAGTCTCTTAGCTTTGTTCAATGATTTTTAGACAGCTTTGTTTGTTAATGTTTTTTATTATTGCTAGAAAAAATGGAAGAAGTCAGGGGTTTTAAAACATAATTTAAGAATTGAGAATTTGTCCTTAAAATGAAAGCACCCTGTGTGCTCTGTCATGCCCTCAGGTGTTTTACCAAGGCTCCTAGCATTCTTTTTTTAAACTTTACTTTATTTGTTTTAAAAGATATTTCATCATTTCTTTTTTTAAGTCTGAAATGTAAAATAATCTTACAAACTTTATTTTTATGAAACATGAAAACAAATATTTTTCAATAATTTTATGTATTTTCCTATTTGATCTCTATTTTTCTATCTCTCCCCCATCCCTTATATTTGTCCTTAATTAACTTAAACTTCCAAATTGGTGGCAATATTTTAATGTAGAAAAAAATAAATTTTACTAACTAAGTGTTGCATGTTAAAATGTATTTTGACATTTTAAATGAAATACTTTAATTTGGTAATGCAGTCATGAAGTATTTCTGAAGGCTGAGATAATTATTTGATTGAAGTTTTCTTGAGCACTGAAATCAACCAGGTGGCAAAAAAATGGGTTTCTTCCTTCAGTGTGCATGATAGGACCGTTATAAAGTAGTTAATTCTTATGAGGAGGCAGTTGAATCAAGTCAATGATTTCTTTTTTTATAGCAAATGATTTTCTTTGTAGACTGTATTAGGAAAGGTCATGACATCATTAGTGTGAGGAAAATAATCATCAAGAAGCCATTTCAGCCAAAACCGGTTTGGCTCAGTGGTAGAGCGTCAGTCTGCGGACTGAAAGGTCCCTGGTTCGATTCCGGTCAAGGGCATGTACGTTGGTTGCGGGCACGTCCCCTACTGGGGATGTGCAGGAGGCAGCTGGTCGATGTTTCTAGTTCTCTGTCCCTCTGCAAGAGGCAGCTGGTCGATGTTTCTAGCTCTCTATCCCTCTCTCTTCCTCTGTAAAAAATCAATAAAAATATATTTAAAAAAAAAAAAGAAGCCATTTCAGGCTTACCTAGCAGGTACTAGCTATCATTCATCATGAATACAGTTTATTTTCTCCTCCATATTGGTATAAGTTAGGATTTGAATCTATTTTTTGTTTGAGTATTGACCCTAAAAGTTTTCTTTTTAAATTAATTTCTTTATTGATTAAGGTATCACATATTTGTCCTCAACCCCCCATTATAACCCCCCCCACTCATGCTCCCACCCCCCTATTGTCCTGACCACTGGTTAGGTTCATATGTGTGCACATAAGTCCTTTGGTTGATCTTTCCCTTTTATCCCCACCCTCCCTTTGAGGTCCAACAATCTGACACATGGCTCCTTATCTCTGGGTCTGTTCTTGTTCATCAGTCTATGTAGTTCACCATTTCCCCTAGATGAGTGAATTTTCAAATAGTTCATATACTGTGATCCTTATAAATGAAAGCATCAGTAAGTCATTTGCTATCAAAGAATTACTTCAATATTCAAGATTGTGAGTATTCAGAATCCAAAAAACAAAAAACAAAAAACTGTGCTTTGTTTTACTATAGCTTGTTTGGATTTACTTTTTGTCATTTAAGGTGAGAAAGTTTATGCAAAATTAGCTAGAGGTTAACAATTTATTTTACCAAAATATTTGTTTAATTATATATATATATATATATATATATATATATATATATATATATGTATACACACACACACACACACACACACACACACACACACACTAGAGGCCTGACCTGTACCCTCTCCAATGCAGGAGCCCTCCAGGAATGTCCAATTGTTGGATCAGGCCTAAAATGGCAGTTGGACATTCCTCCCTCAATTCAAGACCTCTGGCTCCTATCAGCTCACCTGCCTGCCTGCCCAAACCACTGTGCCTGGTGGCCTGATCATCCTAACTGTTCTCTCCTGCTGGCCTGGTCACCCCTAACTGCCCTACCCTGCTGGCCTGGTAACCCCTAATTGCCCTCCCCTGCCGATCTGGTATCCCCTATTAACTTTTTTTTTTTTTAATCTTAACCCTTCACACACAATTGGATTTGACTTCCTTATTGTCTTCTTCCTCTCACACAATTTTTCTCTCTCCTTTATGTAACACTTTTTCCTACTGACTCATCATTTATAAACTTTTCTAATTATTTTCTACTTCTGTTCCATCATCCTTCTTCCCATCTTTCTTCTACCCTTCCTCCCTCCCCACATTCCCTCTCTCCATTATCTTTACCCCTGCCCTCTCTCCCATTTTCCTTTCCACCTTAATTTTTTTTCCACTTCCTCCCTTGGACCTGCTTTGCTCCCTGCCCCATTTCTTCCTTCTTCTATTCTCCTTTTAAGCTCTACTGACTCCCTTCTAAAACTTTTCTTTCCTACCTCTTTCTCTCTCACCCTACCTTTCTCATATACTCTTCTCTACTTACTTTCACTGAGTTAATATCTATCTATCTACCTGCCTAATTATTCACTATAATTTATCTTTATTCTTTTCTGACTCTATTTTTAAAATATGTTCCCAGTACACAACTACACTGAGTGGACAGATTATTATGATCTCTGAATGCATAATAATCTGGCCTCTCTCTCTCTCTCTCTCTCTCTCTCTCTCTCTCTCTCTCTCTCTGAGAGAGGCCCAGTGCATGAATTCGTGCATGGGTGGGGTCTGGGGTCTGGCCAGCCTGGCCAGGGGGAGGAGAGATGGGCAGTTGGCCGGCCTGCTTGCTGGTCGAACTCCTGGTCTAGGGAACAATTTACATATTAGCCTTTTATTATATAGGATATACACTGAGTGGCCAGATTATTATGCCTTCAGCGATCATAATAATCTAGTCACTCAGTGTATTTCTCAGAGTCCTATCTCTCTTGATTTTACATCTTTATAGCACACCTTAGAAAATTTGTTGTAATAAATTTAAAATTGAAAAAAATAATATTTTAGGGATGTGGGGGGAACTAGGAAAACATACGATTCACATAGTTACAATATTTAAAATATTCCCAATATTTTTACCATCACTTGGATTATAACCTGTGAAAAAACTATACTCAGATACTCAGTAAATGTCTATATGGTAACTTATATCCATAGCCAGTTTTTGTCATTCCTAAATATTTTCTTGAGAATTTTCATTTCTACCCTGGCTGGGTAACTCAGGTGGTTAGAAAATTGTTCTGAAACACCAGGTTTTGGTTTTGATCTCTAATGAGGGCATATACAAGAATCAACCAATGTAGGTCAAAATAAGTGGAACAACAAATTTATGTTTTTCTCTCTCTCTTTTCCCTCTCCACCCTCCCTCCTTTTCTTCCTCCCTCTGTCCACCTCTCTCTCCTATCCTCCCTCCCTTCCTCTCTCTCAAATCAATATATATCATTTAAAAATATATTTTTTCTATAAGAAACATAACAAAATACCACATTTCTTAGTATTGATGTTGTATTCTGTGATGTCAAGTGTATCAGTTAGTTATGTGAACATTACAAATAAATGTTAGTGCCTCAAGTCACTTTTTCCTCCCTCACAGCAACTCTGTGTGGCTATCGGTAGTACTAGAATGCAGCTGTTATAAGTGAATGCTTTTGGATACACCTCAGAATTGACATGTGCTTCTATGAGTAACATGGAATAGGAAAGGCAAGATCCAGAATGTAATACATGAATGCTACATACATTTTGTTGGTAAAAGCAAATTATGCAATCTTACCTAACTTTAATTGAGTGGGAAAGTTATATCTGCTCTAGTTCTGGTGAGAGAAAAACTGGGCATAATAAAGGAATCACTATTGTATCTCACATAAAACATCTTTTGTATCAATGGAACATACAGTAACTTCCAGAAATGTGGATTAACTTTATGATTATTTTAATACGTGTACTATTTGATGAAGGTACAACATAACATTCATGGTCATTCCTTCGATGCTCTTTGACCAGTTTTTATTGAAGTGATAATATAGAAGAACCAAATTCATGTAGGCTCTTTGAAGTGGACACAAGAATCATTAACATAGTTGTTTTATTTTTTACATGGCATGGCCTGGATAAACACCTATTAAATCCCAAGAAGAAAATCGTCATCAAAAAAAGTGTTGAAAAGGGCACAACAGAGTGTCACTTTTATTTTCTTTATTCATCAGACCTACTTTCTGTGTTTTAGTTTTAAAAGCATATTTAGAAAAATGTTTACATAGTTTAATGCCAATATTTGTTCCCCATCTCTATTTTTATGATGAGGACTAACATTTTTCTGTAAATTTTGGTATTTTGTGTTTGGAATTTTAGCATTTATGAAAAGGAAGGAAATTATGTCTAAACCAGGAATCAGACACTACAATTCCCAGAAAATCTATGGCATGTGAATGCTTTAGGCTGGCTCAATTTCTGGTGTTACATTGCTTTTGTCAGGCAAAACAAAATAAGATAAAGACCTTATAAAATCAGCCATATATTATACAAATATTGAATCATTATGTTTTATAACTGAAACTAATATTTGTCAATTACATTTCAATTAAAATATCAGCATATGAGGCATTTTTGTTCTTAATTTACTTCATCTTCATAGTAACTAAATGGTTTGGGAAAGGTTGTTATTTGGAATTCCATAATTAAGATAATAGAAAAATCTCTATCTCTTTGACCTTTTTGGGGGGGAAGGTAGCCAGCAGTGAGCGTTACCCACAGTAAAAGAAACCATCAACAAAATGAAAAGAAAACACAATGAATGGGAGAACATATTTGCTAATGATGCATGTGATAAGAGGTTAATATTAAAAATTTATAAAGAACTCATACAACTCAAGCCCCCAAAATCCCCAAAATATCCAATTTAAAAATGGTCTAAGGACCTATATAGATACGTCTCCAAAGAGGACATATGGATGGCCAACAGACATATTAAATGATGCTCAATGTCAGTAATCATCTGAGAGATGCAAATTAACACTATAAGGAGGTATCACTTCAAACCTTCCAGAATGGCTACATCAGTAAATCAGCAAACAACCAGTGTTGGTGAGGATGTGAAGAAATGGGACCACTGGTACACTGCTGATGAGAATGCTATTGTTGTAGCCACTATAGAAAACAGTATAACATTTCCTCAAAAAATAAAACATTGAGCTGCCTTATGACCCAGCAATTCCAATTCTAGGTAGATACCAAAAAGAGATATGAAACATTGATTTTAAAGAACATATGCATCCTCTGTGTTCATTTCAGCATCATTTACAGTTGCAAAACTATGAAAGCAACTCAAATGCTCATCAATAGATTAGTGGATAAACAAGTGGTGGTTCATATATATATATAATAGAATATCCATAAAAAAATGAAACCTTACCATTTGTGACAGCATGAATGGAGTTTTAGAATATTATGCTGAGTGAAATAAGTCAGTCAGATGAAGATAAATACCATATGATTTCGCTTATATGTGGAGTCTAAAGAACAATGTAAATGATCAAACAAAACAGAAATACACTCATAGATACAGAGAACAGATTGATGGTTGTCAGAGGGGTGGAGGGTTGGGGGCCCAAGTGGAAAAGGTGAAGGGATTGAGAAATACAGACTAGTTGTTACAATATACTCATGCAGATATAAAATACAGCATAGGAAATATATATAATAAAAGCATGATATGCTAATTATTATATACCAGACATCCTTCCAGACGACCTTCCAGACAAAGCCAGGGCTGTGAGGGCCAAGACAGTTGCTGTGGTTGCCTCAGGCTGAAGCTAGCCACTGAGACTGTGACGGCTGAGCCCCTTGAACGAATTTTGTTCATTAGGTCTCTAGTAATCACTAATATTGTAATAATTATGTATTGTGTCAAATGTATACTGGAAATATCAGGGCGAACACCTAGCAAAGTGTATAGTATATGATTGTCTAACCACTATGCTATACACCTGAAACTAATACAATATAATATTAATTGTAAACTATAATTGAAAAAAAGTACAATAAATTTAAAAAATTTTAAAGAAAAGAAAATTGAGGAACTGAATATATACTCCCAATGGAATGTGATTTCTCTCTTGTCTTAATCCCCCTTTATTGTGCTTATATGATTTATATAAGAATATTACCGTATTTTTTCAGGTATAAGACGCCCCCCAATTTTCCAACCCAAAATTAATAAATCAATATTTTAAACACAAAACAGAACACATTTTTATTTACTTACTAATAGAGGTAATGTTTATATACCAGTACTATGATATTATGCAGCACATCACTTTATTCAGCCTCTGTTGCATCACTGCTCTCTTCTTCATCACTATTAGTTCCAGATATATTAATTTCTTCAATTTCTATTGTATCACTGCTGTCTTTTAAGTCATTGTCTATATATGTGACATCATCCTCATAAACTGGTGGCATTTTCTGAGCTGACTTTGTCTGTATTCTCATGGCCAACCCTTCTCTTCTCATGAAATTGAAGCATCATTTTGCCTTTCCTGTAAAATCTATAATGTTCATTTATCTTGCAAACATTCTTGCCTGACATTGAATAAGCTTGGTTGGCCCACATAAGTCACTCTGGTGCTGCTCTGTAAGCCAAGTCTTAAGCCTCTTCTCCAAGTTTGTTCATTTTGCTGGTTTTCCTCCTAAGGACTTCTTTTTTGGCATCTTAAAGAGTTGTTATTCCTGTTTTCTCCACTGTCTGATCATACAATTAGTGGGAGAAGGTCTAACTTGTCTCTCTGAAGCTCTATTTTCATGCTCTTTTGCATATCTGATTACAATCAGTTTGAATTTTTCAGAGTAAGACAATGGCTTACCGGTATTTATCTTTTTATTTATTTATTTTTTTACATCTTTATGGGCCCAGAACTCTCCAGTTCCCGTTGCATCTGTGCATTCTCCACCTCCACTTCATATTTTGGCAACAGCAGACATCAGTAACAATAAGGCTCATGATTGGAAGGGAGCCTGTTTGAGAAGGTATGGGCAGCTATGCACCTGCATCTGCAAGGCTCCCTCCTTGGCTGACTTCTTTGTATAAGACACCCCTCGATTTTCAAGCTAATGATTTTAGAGAAAAAAACAATGTCTTATACATGAAAAAATACAATAATATCCTGCCTTGAATGTGATACTAAAAACTGTCTTACCAAGAAAAAAAGGGAAAGAAGAAATAAAAGGCATCCAAATTGGAAAAGAAGTAAAACTGTCCTTATTCACAGATGATATGATATTGCACATAGAAAACCCCAAAGACTCCATAAAAACTACTAGACTTAATAAATGAATTTAGCAATGTAGCAGGATACAAAATTAATTCCCAGAAGTTTATGGCTTTTCTATGCACCAATAATGAATTCATAGAAAGAGAAATTAAAAATGCAATACCATATATAATTGCAGCAAAAAAATTAAAATACCTAGGAATAAACTTAACCAATGAAAAAAAGGACCTGTGCTCAGAAAATTTCAGGACACTAAAAAATTGATAGAGGAAGACATGAACAAATGGAAGAATATATCATGGTCATGGATTGGTAAAATCAAAATCATTAAAATGTCCATACCATCCAAAGCAATCTATAAATTCAACACAATCCACATTAAAATATCAATGGCATACTTCAAAGACCTAGAACAAATTCTTCAAAAAAAATCATCTGGAATAAAGAAAACCCGAACAGCTGCAGCAATCTTGAGAAAGAACAATGTTGGAAGGATCACAGTACCATATATCAAGCTATACTACAAACCCACTGTTCTCAAAACTGCCCGTTGCTGGCACAAGAACAGACATATAGACCAGTGGAACAGAACAGAGAACCCAGAAATCGACACAAGCCATTATGCTCAATTAATATTTGACAAAAGAGACGAGAGTATACAATGGAGTCAAGACAGTCTCTGCAATAAATGGTGCTGGGAAATTTGGTCAGATACATGCAAAAAAATGAAACTATATCACTAAATTACACCATACACAAAATAAACTCAAAGTGGATAATGGACATAAACATAATATGGGAAACAATAAAAAATCTTAGAAGAAGCCATAGGCAGCAAAATATCAGACATTTGTCATAGCAATATCTTTAATGATACAGCTCCAAGGGCAATAGAAACTAAGGAGAAAATAAACAAACGGGACTATATCAAAATAAAAAGTGTCTGCACAGCAAAAGAAACCATCAACAAAACAAGAAAGCCCACTTCATGGGAGAATATATTTGCCAATGTTATCTCTGATAAGGGTTTAATCTCCAAAATTGACAGTGAACTCATACAACTTAACAAAATAAATATAACCCAATAACAAAATGGGCAAAGGACCTAAATAAACACTTTAAAGCAACATATGAAAACATGCTCAAAGTCACTAATCATCTGAGTGATGCAAATCAAAACAACAATGAAATACCACCTCGCAGTTGCAGGATGGCTATCATCAACAAATCAACAAAGGACAAGTGCTGGAGAGGATGCAGAGAGAAATGAACCCTCCTGCACTGCTGGTAGGAATGCAGACTGGTGCATCCACAGTGGAAGATAGTATGGAGTTTCCTTAAAAAGTTAAAAATGGAACTCATTTTTGACCCAGAATTCCCACTTCTAGGATTATATCCCAAGAAACCTGAAACACTAATCAGCATGCACCCCTATGTTCATAGCAGCACAATTTACTATAGCTCAGATATGTAAACAGCCTAAATGCCCATTAGCAGATAAGTTGATTAGAAAACAGTGGTACATCTACACAATGGAATACTATGCTGCTATAAAAATGAAGGATTTCTTACTATACAACAGCATGGATGGAACTGGAGAGTATTATGCTAAGTTAAATAAGCCAGTCAGTGAAATATAATTACCACATGATCTCACTCATTTATGGAATATAAAGAGCACTTAAAATGGCTAGAGGCCTGGTGCATGAAATTCATGCACGAGGGGGATTCCTCAGCCTGGTCTGCACCCTCTTCAATCTGGGACCCCTGGAGGATATCTGACTGACAGCCCACAGGGATCAGGCCTAAACTGGCAGTCAGACATCCCTCTTGCAATCCGGTATGACTGGCTCCTAACCAATTGCCTGACTACCTGCCTGATTGCTCCTAACCCCTCTGCCTGCTGCCTGATGGCCCCTACCTTGCCCCTCTGCCAGCCTGATAACCCTACCTTGCCCCCGTGACTGCCTGATCAACCCTAACCTCTCAGCCTGTCTGCCTGATTGCCCCTAACTGCCCTCCCCTGCTGACCTGTTCTTGACCCCAACTGCCCTCCTCTGCCAACCTGATTGCCTGTAACTGCCTCTGCCTCAGCCCCCACCACCATGTCTTGGTCCAGAAGGAAGTCAGACGTGTCGATGATGGCCGGTGGACCTGGTCTAATTAGCATAGTACCCTTTTATTAGTATAGATAGATTATAAAGGATAGGATTGCTTAAATGGGGGAAAAAGACTTTTTCAGTTGGAGGAGATGCTCTTGGAAGACAAAAACACATAATCCCTATGTCTGGACTAATAGCCAGCCATATGCACTATACTGCCAAACCAGTCATTAAAAAATTGAATCACTTTCTTATACCTTACACCAAATAGCTGTCGCCCTTAAACCCATCCTCCACCTCCACCTTGGGTTGTGCCTTCATGGTACACCCAGAGTAGGTTTTGATTGGTCAGTTTCTCTGCCAGTTAGAGTCAAAAGCTCCACCTCCTAGGAAGCCATTGGCTCTTCGCAGTTAACCCATATTTGGTTCTGATTGGTTCTATACCAGTCAGCATCTCCAGGCCTCTCTCAGGACCTGATCATAGAGATGGGGCTGATGATCAGCAATCCCAAGCTTCTGGCGAGGGGAATGAACTGCTGACTTCTGAGAGAGAGAGAGAGGCTTGGCTGCTGGCAAAACCCAGAGAGAGAAGCAGGGTAATCAAACTGCTTTTCTCTCCAGGCCTTGCCAACAGCGGCTGCCACTGCTGATCAGCCCCGCCTCTCTCAGAGGTCAGCAGTTCAGCCTGCTTACCTGCTGCATGTGCAGCCTGGCATTTGGTAGAGCCTTCTGTTGTTTTGGATGTTATGACACTGACTTTCTCTCTCTCTCTCTCTCTCTCTCTCTCTCTCTCTCTCTCATATATACAAAGTCAAAGAAGCATTGAACAGACTGTCAAACTACAGTGGTAACACATTGGAAGTTCGGTGGGGGGCAAGAAATCAACCGAAGGACTTGTATGCATGCATATAACCACAACCAATGAATAAATGAAACTGGTGGAGATGTTGAGGGCAAGTGTCATGGAGTAGGGGAGGCTGGGGGGAGGTCAATGGGAGAAAAAAGGAAACGTATGTACTACTATTTGTAAGACCTTAAACAATTAAAAAAATGGAAAATACTACTTACATATGTAGGTGTCTGATCTGATCTTCAGGCACTTTCATTCATGGTCATCTTTTAGGCAAGTGATTGCTTATTGGCTAAGATGTTTTCCTCTCTGCCTAATACATATTTACTGAAAGTCCACCAGTCTCTTCACTTATATATTTTTCCTTTATTCCTACTGTTTTGTATTCCCACCTCCTTCATCCATGGTTAAATGAAAGTGAAGATGCATTCGCTTTTTATCTCCTGAAATAAACTATAAATAACAATGTGAAGCTGAAGGCGGTTCACAAATTAAAATTTATGACTCATAACTTTTGGTTTATTTTTGTTTTCTGGAGAGTTTTCTGTCTTCAAATTTGTAAAATATGCAAAAAGTCAAAAATAAAGCATTTATATATCTGTATATTTGTTTGTTCTTTGAGTAGATTTAGAAAGTTTGTTTCTGTTCTGGGAGTTCAGGACCTCTTAAAGCACTATGCTGTTTAATAATTTTATTTTATTGTATTTTCCCATTTATTATAAACTAATTTTGTTAAAATGTATTATTGATATATATGTTTAGTATGGAAGACATTTTCTGGGGTAGAAAATATTTTCAGGGAGTATTTTAACATAATGGAATGGGTTTTACATGTCACTATAGATAATGTTGAAATACTTTGATATTCTTTTTAGGTTGAGTCACTCTTCAAGAATAATCTTTTGATAGGCAGTGACATCTGCTAGAAAAGTGGCAAATGCTGCTTGCATTTGCTACACCAAATGAACAAAGATAACTCTAGATATAGTACATGAGTTGCACTCAGAGAATTACTTGTCAAAATATCAAAATTTTCTCCACCTATTCCCTGACCCCCACAGTTTGATCCTAAACTAAAAAAGGCAAATGATTATTCTACATCCATTTACAGTTCTTTGTTCTTCCATATCATTGGGAATTGAAACCCCATGCTTATTAGATGAAGCTTAGAAAAATGAGATATTTTTCTCTCTCATATATATTTATAATACACACACACACACACACACACACACACACACACACACACACTGAGTGGCCAGATTAATATGATCTCTGAAAGCATAATAATCTGGCCATTCAGTGTATATGCTATATAATAAAAGGCTAATATGCAAATTGTTCCTTTGACCAGGAGTTCGATCATCAGGCAGGCCAGCAAAATGGCCATGTCCTCTCCCCATGGCTGGACACCACCCATGCACGAATTCATGCACTGGGCCTCTAATATATCTATCTATCTATCTATCTATCTATCTATCTATTTATTATCTATCTATCTATCTATCTATATAATATAGGTAGATAGATAGATATAGATAGATAGATAGATAGATATAGATAGGTAGATATATTGAGTGGCCAGATTATTATGCATTCAGAGATCATAATAATCTGGCAACTCAGTGTATAATTTAAATATTATGTTTGTGTATATATTTATATTCTGTTTTATGTATGTATATATTTTATATACATACTAGAGGCCTGGTGCTACACTGGACCCCATCCATTAGGGTGTCCCTCAGCCCAGCCTGCATCCTCTCCAATCTGAAACCCCTTGAGGGATGTCCAACTGCCCACTGGGATCGGGCTTAAAGGAGCAGTCGTACATCCCTCTCACAATCTAGGACTGCTGGCTCCCAACTGCTCGCCTGCTTGCCTTCCTGATTGCCCCTAAGTGCTTCTGCCTGCTAGCCTGATCACCCCCTAACCACTCCCCTGCCAGCCCGATTGATACCTAACTGCTCCCCTGACAGCCTGTTTTCCCCTAACTGCTGTCCCCTGCAGGTCTGGGTCCCCCCCCCCCCCGCATCTGCCCTTCCCTGCATGCCCAGTCACCCCAACATCCCTTCTCTGTCGGCCTGGTCCCTCCCACATCCCTCTTGCAATTCAGGACCACCGGCTCCTAACTGCTCTCCTGTCTGCCTGCTTGATTGCCCCCTAACTTCCCCCTGTTGGCCTGGTTTCCTGCTATGGTAACCAGACGTCCCACGTTTGGCAGGACAGTCCCGATTTTTAACACTTTGTCCCGCGTCCTGCGGCATTTTTAAAAAGTCCAAAAGATTTAAAAGATTCTTTAAAAAAATCGGGACTTCTTTTTAAAATGCCGCAGGATGCAGGACAAATTGTTAAAAATCGGAACTGTCCCACCAAAAGCTGAACGTCTGGTCACCTTAGTTGCCTCCCAACTTCCCCTCTGCTAGCCTGGTTGCCATCCAACTTCCTTCTTGCTGGCCGGCCTTGTCTCACCCCAACTACCCCCCTGCTGGCCTGGTCACCCCCTAACTGCCCCCCTGTTGGCTTGGTCTCCCCTTAAATGTCCAGAAGGAAGTCAGACATCCAGAAGATGTCTGGTCACCTGGTGTAATTATCATATTACCTTTTTATTAGTATAGATAGTATTACTAACTAAATTTACCATGCTGTATATTGTATATCCATAACTTATAAAATTATTGTATGTTGTGTCAAATAACTTTGGAGCAAACTACCCTACTGTTTAAGATCTTTAGCATGTGTCCTCAGCTTTTAACATTCTACATGGGCAGACATTCTTGCCTAGAATGTTCACTGAAGTTTTTATAGAAGTCACCATTTGGTAATTTTGAATAATCCAAGGTTTTAAATGCACTTGTATGCATATATGCATAACCATGGACACAGACAATATGGTGGTGAAGGCCTGGGGTGGGGGTGGAGGATGAAGGCAAGCTAGAAGAAGTCAATGGGGATAAAAGGTGACATATGTAATACTTTCAATAATAAAGATTTAAAAATAAAAAATATATAGAGGCTATATATTCACATACACACACACATATATATAGAGAGAAGTACACACATACGTGTGTGTATGTTTTAAAATAAGTTTGTATTAAGATTAGTCATTTTTAATTATTTTCTTCAAAGTTTTGCTGCCAGCAAAGTGATTCTTTGAAACATTTTATATGTAAGTAGAGGCCTGATGCACAAAGATTCATGCAAGAATGGGCCTTCCTTCACCTGGCTGCCAGCACTGCCTTTGTTCTGGCCAGTGCCACCTTTTAGCTCTTTCCCAGTGCCACATTTCTGCCTCACCACACTGCCCAGAGGCCCAGAGTAGCTGGGGTGGTGCAGAAAGTCTGCATAGTCTCCATGGTGACAACACTAGCATCCCACCCTGTCCCAGGCTGCTGGGTGCCTGTGTATATAAATTAAACCACCATCTTTGTTGTTAATTTGCATAATCACTCCTGATTGGCTGGTGGACATCGCAAAGGTACAGTCAATTGCATCTTACTCTTTTACTAGTGTAGATAATGTTTCTTCAAATTTTCCTTCCAGGAAAGTGATTCTCTGAAACATTTTATATGTAATAACAAGTGGAAATCCATACCATCAAATCTGAGAGGCTCTCCACAATGCATTTAGTTTTGGTAGTTAGCTTACTCAAAAAAAATATATATTTTTGTCTTTTTAAGTGTTTGTTGTGACTAATAATGCTTTCAGCACAAAATAGCAACTCAAAATATTCAAGTTTTAGGCACTGCTCAATTTAACATTGTAGACTCTGAGACCCATTCATTAGGTACAATTCATATTGATTTGTGAGTTTTAGTTTTTGTTAATTTAGATGCCCATCACAGTTAAAATTTGAAGTTATGGCTGCTTTGAAAATCTCCCAATAATTGTTTACCATTGATAATGAAATCATTAAATTCTCTTATATTTTTTTCTTTATTTTGTTTCAATCTGTTGGAAATTTAAATTAAAGGTTATACTAAGTAGTCTGATACTGTATTAAAAATGAATTAGAGTCCTCAGAGGTGGCTTGTTGGTTACAGCATTGTCCTGATACACCAAGGTTGCTACTTCCATCTGCAGTCAGGGCACATACAAGAATTAACCAATGATTGCATAAATAAGTGAAAAAACAAATCTATCCCTCCTCTCCTCTCCTCTCCTCTCCTCTCCTCTCCTCTCCTCTCCTCTCCTCTCCTCTCCTCTCCTCTCCTCTCCTCTCCCCCATCCCCTCCTTTTCCCTCCTCTCCTCCCCCCCTCTCTCTCTCTCTCTCTCTCTCTCTCTCTCTCTCTCTCTCTCTCTCTCTCTCTCTTTCTCTCTCTCTCCCCTCCATATCTCTCTCATCAATCAATAAACAAAAAAGAGATGAATTACATCTTTAGGTATTGCAACCATGTGTATTTGAGTTGGCAACCCCCATGTTTAAATGTTTCCCCCATTTCCTATTGTTCTATGTTCTCATTGAATAAACAAATCCATGATTTCTAAGGTAGAAATTTTGACAGTCACAAATATACTGCATACATGATTTAATTGACTATGTGATGCAAAAGTGCTGGAATTATTCAGAACACATAACAACTATGTGAGCCTTTACTTCTAAGGCAGTAATCTTGATGTTGCAGCATGCATTGGGTTTTCTGCAGGGCTTGTTAACACACACATGGGCTGCCATTCACTCTCAGAGTCTCTGCATCAGTAGATGGTGCAGGACTTGAGAATTTATATTTGTAACCAGTCTCTAGAAGCTGGTTCTGGGACCCACTTTGAAACCCATTCTTCTAAGACATCTCACTAATTGTTTCATCCTACTCCCATACTCATCAGGCTCTCATGAGTAACTGCAGTAACCACCTTACTTGTTATCTTGCTTCTAATTCTTCAGCCTGTTGTCCACATAGTAGCCAGAGAGAGTCTTTTACAATCTACATCAAATCTACATAAAATCTACATCAAATATACATCTAATCTATCTATTCGCCTCGTCAGTCTTAAAACAAAATTCAAATTCTTAACCTTGGCTGGTGAAGCTAACCTGGCTCTATTTTCTACCTCATTTCCTACCCTTTCACCCCTGACTCACTCTCCTTCCAGTTCACTAGCCTAATTGATTTAAAAAATATATATATTTTATTGATTTTGTACAGAGAGGAAGGGAGAGAGATAGAGAGTTAGAAACATCGATGAGAGAGAGTCATTGATCAGCTGCCTCCTGCATACCCCCTACTGGGGATATGCCTGCAACCAAGGTACATGCCCTTGACCAGAATCGAACCTGGGACCTTTCAATCCCCAAGCCGACACTCTATCCATTGAGCCAAACTGGTTTCGGCGCCTAATTGATTTTTATTGACTATCTATGCCAAGCATATTCCTAACTCAGTACTTTTACACTACAATTTTTCTTTTGTTGAGGATGATTATCTTTCTCCCTGCACAGATATTTTGTATGGTTCCCTATTTCATTTGATTGACATTATACATGATTCCCATGAACACCATATCTAACAAAGAACTGTGTATTTGGTTTTTATACTTTTATTTATAATATTAGAGGCCTGGTCCATGAAATTCATGCATGGGTAGAGTCCCTAGGCCTGGCCAGGGATCAAGGCTGATCAGGGCCTTCTGGCTGTCAGCTGGCCTGGGCCTTCCTTCATTCTGCGCTGCCCCTTGCTTGTTAGCATGCGTTATAGTGAGCAATAGAACTCCCAGTCTCCCAGTTGAAATTATTTGTTCACTTTTATGACCACAATGCCAAAACAGTCTCTGGCACTTAAGAAATATTCAATTAGTATATATTGAATGAATAAATGAATGAATGGATGGAGAAATGTCTCTTCATTGCTTCCTTTTCCTCCCAATCCATACAATTAAGTATTTTGTCATATTTCTCTTGCCATCATGCCCTTCAGTATTCTTCTCAGCTTATATAGAGATTCTCAGTCAACTTTCTCCATATGCACCTTACCTGAACCCTAGTTCTTTCAGTGATATGAAAACTTTGGTGATTTAAAGAGTCTACCTACACATATGCACACACATAAACACACAAGATTGAGGATCTTTGGCTTTTATTTCAGTATCACTTCTTAAAGCATACATTCCTGTCTCATTTCTCCCCTCCCCTCCCCTCCTCTCCCTCCCCTCTCCTTCCCTCTCCTCTCCTCTCCTCTCCTCTCCTCTCCTCTCCTCTCCTCTCCTCTCCTCTCCTCTCCTCTCCTCTCCTCTCCTCTCCTCTCCTCTCCATATTACTTAATATGGCTTTCTCATATTAAGTAATGCAGTACTTCAACTTGATATTCTGTTCATTATACTGTTGGGAGTGAACTGCTAATATATATAGAACATTAATTGCCAGACTGAGGTTTTGTCTTTTTGTGTGACAATAATTCTGTTCCAGAGCTAGAAAGATGCCAGTAAATGTTATCCTGCCACTGTTTGGTCAGGGCATGGCCTCTTTTGCATGATTTCCTCTTGATCACTGCTTTGATTATGGAGTGAATTCTAAAGAGACACACTCTATTAGGGCATTACAACGGAAGCTACTTGAAATTACGTTTTCAAAACAGATTCCTTAAGACAGAACCAGGCACATTTGATGACAAGAATTATAGAATCAAGATGAAAAATTATTTCCTTTTGCCGAAACCGGTTTGGCTCAGTGGTAGAGCGTTGGTCTGCGGACTGAAAGGTCCCAGGTTCGATTCCGGTCAGGGGCATGTATGTTGGTTGCGGGCACATCCCCAGTAGGGGGTGTGCAAGAGGCAGCTGGTCGATGTTTCTCTCTCATCGACGTTTCTAGCTCTCTATCTCTCTCCCTTCCTCTCTGTGAAAAATCAATAAAATATATTTAAAAAAAAAAAAGAAAAAGAAAAATTATTTCCTTTTGATTTCCAAAAGCTTTTAATCTCAACCAAATATTCTGACCTTTCTTCTTCCTTTATTCGGTGATTTTATATAGTGCGTTAATCGATGCTTCTCTATAAATTGACTTAAATTTCTGATTTTTGTGTCTTTCGCAACCCAAACCTAGCATTTCCTAGTGGTTGTTTGCCATAAAATACCCCTATAGTTCATCAAACTTTAGCCAAAACTGAATGTATAATCTTTTATAAAAATAGGTTCATATTCATGACTCTGCTTTTGGTAAGTGCACAATTATTTTTTCACCCACAAATATAGCATTAGGAATTTATAGAGAAGCATGTGCTAGGACACACTAAAGTATATTTAAGCAGTGTATTTAATTTTTATTACAGGTTTAAATGTTATTTTTTCATTTTTTTAAATTAAGGTATTATATGTGTACATACCTCACCATTGCCCCCCCCCCACTCCCAAACATGCCCTCCCTCCCCAGACTTTTTCGTCCATTGGTTATGCTTATATGCATGCAAATAAGTCCTTCAGTTGATCTCTTATCAGTGCATTTAATTTATGACATATAATATTTAGTAGTTCATATAGCATCACCAGAGTCATATCATGTTCATAAATACCAAAAAGAAAACCTGAATGTTTTGGAATAACTCAGATGGTTATGACAATTCAGTAAAGTCATCTTCATCTAACATTTTTATTCACATTGACACATGCACATTGTATTGCTAGGAATATAAATATCATAATACCTTTTTATATTTCCAGTATTTATATTTCTAGATATATTTGGTTGTGAATTTTTATATCCATTTTAAGTACATGAACACTACCATATCAATATGTCTTTCATTATTTTTTCTTGCCAATTGCTCAGTATATCTCTCCAACAGCCTACAAAACAGTGAATGTTTAGGGGGAAGGGATGGAAGGTACCTTTCTTCCCTCCTTTCTTTCACCCAAAGACCTCATTTAGGTCAGAATTTCTGGAAGATATATGACAAAATTAATTATTACTATAGTTAGAAGTAACATTTAGTACTCAATCATGTATCAGGACGTTAGATGGTGGCCCATGTCCCTACATACCTTTTAAAATCTATGCGGAATTGTATCTATCTATTAACCTTAACCTTAGCTGGTAAAATTTACCTTTTTTGGCTCCTCTGCTTTCAGCCTCCAATTCAATTGCACAGGTCCATATGATAACCAGTGTCATCAACCAATATTGTGTTGACAAAATATTTCAAAGCACCCTAAATAGTCACATAGATAATTTCCTGTATTATCTCCCATTTCTGCTCATTATATTCAGTGGAATTAAAGCTGCCTTTCCAAAAAGTAGATTTAATAGTGTTAACCTCTTGCTCTACAACCTTCAATGACCCCATATTGCCTGAAGAATAATTAAATATTTTCCCTTTGGTGTTTACTGCCTTGACACCAAAATGAGCTTCCATCTTTATGCTTCTGGACTCTTCTGGACACTTTTTCTCTGTTGTACTTCAAATGAACTACATCCACACTCCTTAGGTCACAATAATAGGATAACATTTCAGTATTTTTACATGTGTATACTAGAGGCTCGATGCACGAAATTTGTAAAAGAGTACACTGTGGCACCTGGGACCTAGTCTGGCTTCCCTCTGGCCGCCCACAGGCACCTGGGACCCAGGCTGGCTTCCCTCCGGCCCTGGCTTCATCATGAAGAATGTCCAGAATGATGTCCAGAAGGACTACAATCTAATTAGCATATTACCCTTTTATTATTATAGATATGTTTTTCCCTCAGAGTAGCATGTCATTTTCAAAGTTATGACTACAAAATTTCCACCACTTTAAAATTATCATTGCTCATTCGAGACCCTGCTACATGCAACCTCTTACATGAAATCCATCTTCATCTCACTTTGCTCTAATGTGATCAGCATAGTATTCCTTTCTTTTGAACCACTATGACTTTGTCTGATACTCTACATTAACATTTACCTTTTCCCTTGCATATATCATATATGTATGACCATATATGTTACCTTTTCCTACATTTAGTAATATACTAGACCCCAACACTTTAAAAACAATGATAATATAATTTTTACCTTTATTTTATGTACCATGAATGGCCCTGGGTTTATTTTTTTTAATATATTTTATTGATTTTTTACAGAGAAGAGGAGAGAGGGATAGAGAGCTAGAAACATCGATGAGAGAGAAACATCGACCAGCTGCCTCTTGCACACCCCCTACCAGGGATGTGCCCACAACCAATGTACATGCCCTTGACCGGAATCGAACCTGGGACCCTTCAGTCCGCAGACCGACGCTCTACCACTGAGCCAAACCGGTTTCGGCAGAATGGCCCTGGGTTTAAAAACAATTAGTATAAATTACCTTTTGGTGGACAGAGAGTATATCCCAGTGCAGGGCTCTGTGAGACCATGATTGAAAATTAATGTTGCATATATGATGACCTGAATTTCATTGTTAAAAAAATCAAAAGGCTAAGACCACTTCTGCCATTGCCATGCACATACAGCCATTTAGTCATATATTACCAAGATATGTTGATCTTTTACATTTAAGTCAGATAGTTTGGTCTTCTGATCCCAGTGTCCAATTTGTAATATTGGATTACCATAAACTGACAGAAGTGCTAACTATTCGAAATCAGAATGATGCAGAACAGATGGAAGGTCCAAAAGCATGGAGCATGTAACACCTGTGAATTACATCCAGATCAATTACCAATCAGATTTTGGGCTCCATTCAAGGTGTTGACTTTGATCTTTCTCCAATTGTAAATGTTTCATCCAAAATGACTTCGATCTTGGCACAACTTTTTGCAGGAGATGCCCAGGACAAAAAAAGAAACAAAAAAACAAGATTTGCCAAATTGTAATTAAAGCTCATTACTTTGTACATGGTGAGAAAACCCTCAAATTCAGAGGCTAAACAGAATATCATAAATATCAAAAGATTAATTTTCAATCATAAATTCTGGGTTATAATAAAAGCTAATATGTTATTTTCCTGTGATTAAATTACCATTGTCTAAAAATGTATACTTGCCCCCTAGCTGGTTTGGCTCAGTGGATAGAGCGTCAGCCTGCAGACTGAAGGGTCTCAGGTTTGATTGCAGTCAGTGGCACATGCCTGGGTTGTGGGCTTGATCCCTATTAGGTGATGTGCAGGAGGCAGCTAATCAATGATTCTCTCTCATCATTGATGTCTCTATCTCTCTTTCCCTCTCCCTTCCTCTCTGAAATCAATAAAGATATATTTAAAAATAAATAAATAAAAATGTATACTTCTTTGGACAAGAGCCATCTTAAGATCTGTCATAAATTATTCAAGCATAGAGGCTAAAATAAGAGGTTGTCTCTTTAAAATTACTTATGTTTGGGCCTGTTTATCCTTGAATACTTTCACTGTTTTGGCAAGAGAACTTTGTTATACCTAGTATAGAACTCTATCACACATGATATCCATATTTGAATATTTTACAATAGATCTGTGCTTAAAATAATTTGGTGCCATTTAGCCATGTGATGGAACTTGGTGATGGTGCTACCTCTATTTGTGAAATCATTTTAATGCACTTAACTCTATAACTTAGGGTAGGGATGACTTGTAGGGCCTTATTTTCCTGTGTTATTTTTTTCATGATTCCAGTGCCTGAATTTTGTATTCTCATATTTAAAGGAAAACAATACAGTTACAAAGACATTGGATGCAACAGGTGATCATTGAGGCTATCTTGGTTGTCTGTACGTCTGGCAGTCATGTTTCCCTCCCTCACATTTACATGTGGGATTCCTTCTTGAGCCAGCATGCATGTAGTTTCCAACTCTAAATCAATTGTTTGGAACTTAAGGCGGTTAAGTTACTGGGTCATCTCACAAGTGGCTTTGTAGCCATAATGTAGTCGCTCTCTAGTGTAGACAGTATTAATTTGGTATATACGTTGCAGATTATCTGGATGGTATAGGGAATGAGGATTGAGGACATATTGGGAGGATACTTTGGGATTTACCAAACCTATTTGGGGAGATACCTTCAAATCCACTCAAAACATCACTCTAATTTTCACAACTTTTTATCTTGTTTTGCATATAATATGCATATCTCTCATATTTCTCAGATGATTCATTTTTTAAAAGTTTCATGGATATAGCAGAACCCAATTTGATGCAGAGAATTGGAAAGGTAAAGTATTTTTATTTTAGCTGATGACCTCTATATAATAACTAAATACAATAATTAATTAGTTGATATGGCTATTTCTCTTTCCTTCCACATTTTCCTATGTTTTCCCTTCCTTCAGTCAGTTAATTGATATAAAACCATACAAATTGGACACTGTTATTTTGGGAGAGAATATATGACCTACATCCATTTAGGAGAGAAGAACACTGTTCCTTTGGAAGGAAAATGAAGACTCACTGATTGATATGCTCCCCTACTTTGAACCACAGGATTCTCTACTTTCTCAATGTGCATTCTGGTGTCTGTTAATGACAAATATGCATTATTACTCATAGACGTTACTACCAAATATGTTATACCTTTATAAATTTTATATCTTCAGATTGCATCAAATGCTTTTAAATTATATGACTTCAATAACTAGGTGTTTTTGGCTATATGAGGTTAGAGATTCTTATTTCTGATTGTATCTAAATGTTATTGCATTTTTATAGATCCAGCATGTATCAAGTTTCTTCATCACAACCTTAGGATATTTGAATTATTAAATAGTTTTTAAAGAAGTATGATTTCTAAATATCAACTTGAAAATGTTCTTATTTTTATCAGCTTTAGAAAAAAGGAAGGTGTGTTAAGAAATTTTTCATTATTGAATCTTGACTTGAATTATTCCCATGAATTTTAGAAAATAAGAGAACAATTGCTATGCCCCTATGACAACTGGATGAATGGGCACAGGAAAAGAGGATATAGCATATATTGGGGATCTAATGCTATGAATGTACCCTAGCTTGTTTGGCTCAGTGGGTATAGCATCATCAGCCTGTGGACTGAAGGGTCCCTGGTTTGATTCCAGTTAAGGGCACATACCCAAGTTGCGGGCTTGATCCCCAGTAGAGGGTGTGCAGGAGACAGCCAATTAATGATTCTCTCTCACCATTGATGTTTTTATCTTTCTCCCCCCCTCCCTTCCTCTCTGAAATCAATAAAATATATTATTTTTAAAAATAAATGCTATGAATGTGAGAGTTAACATAATTCAACTTTCAACTTTGATGAAGCTATTCTTTAAAATAATGGAAAACTTAATTTATATATATATATATATATATATATATATATATATATATATATATATATACTTTGTGATACAGCGTACCTAACTAGATTCTTGTCATCTATGTCTGTGCTTTGATGACCATATCATTTTATTTTCCCACTATATAAGATCATTTTCTAAATTATAAAACCAGGTCATTGCATGACCAGGAGATGAGTCTTATAATAGTATTCTTACATAGCCCAACTCTATCTGAAAGAATAGCACTACATGGCTTCATACATTAACTTGAGACACTGGAAACAGTTTTCAATCGAAGTAGTATATATCCAAAGGTGCATAGCAAAGTTAATTGCCACAATAATTATCAACTGAATGTTTCCTGACTAATAAAGTGTACAGACACACACATAAACACATATATACCCCACACAAACAACTCATGAATGCAGGATTATGTTTCTTCATAAAGTACCTTTGTGTTCACAGCTTTTACTAATAATTAATTTATTCAACAATTGCCTAAGTTCTATAGAAATTTTGAAATGAGATTCCAAAGTAATGGCCCACTGATCTCAGGACTCTGAGCCTGGGATGTACAGAAAGGAACCAGATCAATCACACAGTGTTTCACAAAATGAAAATAAGGCTTGATCTCTAATCATAATAAACACAGTAATATGATGATATTTTATATCTTTGAGAGAAAAATCAATATAAATACATGTCTTAAAAGTGCAGAAGCTTTTTTTTTATCTATTTCTTCTTATCCTTTTGCAGATCCTCTGAATAAACATGATATTTTCTTAAATACCGTGTTTCCCCAAAAATAAGACATCCTCCGAAAATAAGACCTACTTACAAGTTTCCTTCCGAGTGAAATATAAGGCATCCCCCTGAAAATAAGCCCCCCCGCCCCAGGCTAAACATGAGAGATTTGGTCCATTGATTCTGAAAGAAATGGAGTCACAAGAAATTCACCAGGAAATTCAGGAATTGGATTGTTATGATGATGTTCCAGAAGATGATGACATGATTGTCATTGAATAAATGAGTAAATTCTTGATACTGTAGTATTCACAGTTTGTCTGGTTTGTGTTGACAACTACCGTACTACCATACCGTATACAGGTAATAAATTTCCTTTATTTTCATTTAACAATAAATGTGTACTGTATTCTTCTTCATGGAAAAAATAAGACATCCCCTGAAAATAAGACCTAGCGCATCTTTGGGAGCAAAAATTAATATAAGACACGGTCTTATTTTTGGGGAAACAGGATATATTTTAACATAGTAATTTATATAATTAAAATCACTGTCTCAATAGTTGAGCATCAACCCAAGAACTAGGAGGTCACAATTCTATTCCCCATCAGGGCACATGCCTGGGTTGCAGGCTTCATCCCCAGTAGGTGGAGTGCAGGAGGCAGCTCATCTATGATGCTTTCTCATCATTGATGTTTCTATCTCTCCCTATCCCTTCATCTCTCTGAAATCAATATATTTTTTAAATCACTGGTAGCATAGTCCATAGCTAATTTCTCACAAGGTATTGAGACTATCTAGCCCTTTCATTCTCCTATTTCACTATTTCATCCTATTTATATATACAATTTTATTAAAACATAAATAGATTAGACATTTCTGAACATGAAAGAGATATGTCCATGGATAGAGTGCTAAGATTTTTGAGCTTATTTGTCTAATTGTATCTCCTTTAATTACATATATGCAGGTATTGTTATTATCCTTATAAATATTCCTGTAAAGACTAGAGCCCTGTGACTGGAATTTGTGCACTGGTTGGGGGTGTGGCATGCAGGAATCAGCCCACTGTGGGAGTGCACTCATCCTGGTCAGCTGAGTAGCTATGGATCTGCCCTTGGAGCGGCTGCTCCCTGATCCAGCATCTTCCATGGAGCTGGAACACTAGATTCTCCAGGGGGCCTGGTTGGTGCCATGCCCAGGGACAATAGCACTGAGAGGCAGCAGAGTAGGCCTCAATCTTGCAGCAGCAACAAACCCACCTCCCAGCCTCCAGGGTCAGCTCTGCAAGCCCAGCAGTGGCACTGAGCAGCCTGCGGGCATAGTGACCAGTCTACCAGTTGTTCTTGTCATTTTACCATTCGGTCGCTGGGCTTCTATTATATAGGATAAGAAGATAACACCTCAGATATTTATATACTCTAATCACCTGTATCTGGGGAATGATTTTAAGATAGTAGGTATATTTTTTTTAATCAAGGAAAATAAGCATGTATTTGACAAGTCCTCATATAATGTTGTACATGTTCAACATACATGATTCTAATTTAAATTTACCAAGCAATAACTCCCTGTTTTGTATGGGGTGAGGGCATTTGCAATATTGAAGGCAGTATAATTCTTCCTTTGTCTCCTTTAGTGTGGGGATGGACCTGGCAAATAACGATACTATGAACCACAGCATTAGTTATGTACATTTCCATCTGGGCATCCAAAGTACGTAGACCCACTGTTTGAATGCCACCATTCTCTTATCTTTGACTTAAGATTTAGCCTTATCATAAATTGGTGTGGATTAATATGTTATTATTGTCAGTTCAAAGTAGATGCTTCTGAGCAGAGGTGAATGAGAGATTTGATAGAGTCAAGCAAGAAATTAAGAAAAAATGTATAAAGAGGCATAGCTTAGGCAATTGCAAGAGCAAAGGAAATATTGGAATACCCATTGTGTATCTTTAAGTCTCTACCTATATAAAGATTCTCCTTAACTTACAATGTGGTTATGTTCTATAAATCCATCATAATCTGAAAATACCATTAATCAAAATTACATTTAATACACCCAACCTACCAAAAGTCATAGCTTAGTATAGCTTATGTTAAATGTGCTCAGAACACTTACATTAACCTAAAGTTGGGAAAAATCATCTAACACAAAGCCTATTTTATAATAAAGTGTTGAATAAAATGTTGTAATTTATTATGCCTATTGTTTTGCACCACCATAAAGTAAAAAAAAAAAATGTAAGTCAAATAATTCAGGGACTGTGTTTGTGCAGCAAAATTTGCTAAAGCAACTAACTCAGATATGCTAAAAATTATTTCTATCATCCAATAATCTTTCTCAAGGTCCTTTCCTTCTACCTGACAGAAAATTTCATCTAGTTACTTCCATGTGAAGTGCAATAATTCTTTTTCTTTATGTTTGGTTTTGTTGGTTTTATTCTCCCTCAAGCATTTCATGTTTCTACTCAACCAGTTTAGTGATTTTTCCCTCCTCCCTTCTCCCTAGGGTTGGCAATGCATTATGGATTGGTGGGGGCATGATGGGGAATGCTAGGGACCTTACTTATGATAACTTTGTTGATGGAAAAAATGTATCTTCACTTCTTAGCTATTTCTTCACCCCTCTGAGATGGCAGAAGAAATTTAGGGATGCTCTCTGTGATCAGAGATGGTCTTTGCTCTCAAGCACTATTTCTTTATATGTGCCCTAACATCATTATACTCCACAAATATCATGCCACACAAGAATGATTAATGTCCCTGTAAACCTGCTACTTCCTTGGATTTCACTCAGAGAATGAATCAAAATTCTCTGTTCTTGGATCACCCAAACTTGTCTGATACTTTCATCTTTCTAGGTTTAAATGTCACCCCCCCACACACACAGCTCCAACAACCTGAATATAATCTGTAAGGATAAGGTAATTTGAATCTTCTTTTATCTCTTTCAAATCTATCATTTAGTGTACACGTTTTCTACCCATTTTCTGTAAGACTTATCTTAAAAATAAAATGACTTGGTTCACAAGATTTTTCTCTGCTCTGTATTTCAATATATATATATATATATATATATATATATATATATATATATATATATATATATATTAGCTCAGAGGCCAAATTTGATTTGATGAATTACACTAGTCCATTGAGTAAAGGAAGAATATGTTTTGAGCAAATAAATCAGTAAAAAACAAACAAACAAACAAAAAACACATACAAACAAACCACAATCGGCTATTTGCAAAATGTATTCTATCCCGTCTATCTGTATATACACTGTTAAAGTTTATAGCAGACTTTATTTTGCTACAAACATAGATCACTTCTTTTTAAAATATATTTCTATTGATTTCAGAGAGGAAGGGAGAAGGACAGAGAGACAAAAAAACATCAATGATGAGACAGAATCATTGATCAATTATATCCTGCACTTCCCTCCTGGGGATTGAGCTTGTGGCCTTGACCAGAATCAAACTCAGGACCCTTAAGTCCACAGGCTGATGATCTATCCAAATCAGCTAGATCATTTCTTTATAACTACTAACATACATTTATTTCATGAAAACAATATTCTTATGAAATACCAGTAAAATAATTATATTATCTTCAAAAGTCAAAATGGTGTTATTTAAGTATTCATTGTATTTATTAGCTCTACTAATGTAACAAATACTGATTTTGATTGGAAAAGCCCATTTTTTGTTCAATTAAGTATATATTTATTTTAACTTTATAGCAAAATAGTGGAAGATAAATCAATATAATGGTGACTAAAACAAATCTGTATCTGAATATATATGAAAACCCTTTCAGGGTATTTCCCAAGTTAGACCCAGCTCACTGTCTTCTGAAGACAAGCTTATCTATCCCTTGACTGTTTTCATGGCATTTTGAATTACAGTAAAGCAGAATAAAAAATGCACTCCATGATTTCTAGACATTACTTAGATATCAGGAGAGGTTGGCTGTTACAGGTTGATCTTGTACCTTCTCCTTGTCACCTCCTGGATGCCTGAATAAATCAAAGCATTCAAAAGGCACCTGTATGCATTAGATTCACCATGCTAAAAAACCCCTATCATTATCAGACAAGTGATGCTTTAATTTATGGCAACTTTAAGGAACGGATTCACTGAAAAACCTTTATTTTATTAACATTTTAATTTATTTGGTTGTTTTATTATCTACCTATCTATCACTATCTTTGAGTTAACTAAAAGAACCCTTATTAGGTACAAGAGTACAGTGGTGCCTCACACAACGAACTTAATTCGTTCCAGGAGCAAGTTTGTTATGCGAAAAGTTCGTTATGTGAAACGTGTTTTCCCATAACAATACATGTTAAAAAAAATAATTCGTTCTGTAGCATAAAATATGCTAAGATGACATAAAAAAAGATAAATTTTTTGTTATTTTTTTATTTAGATACATCTAAAAACATAATTTTTTTTTTAAAAAAAACACATTTTTTAAATTTTAAGACAGACTAAGTAGAGTCTACCGAATCTTGCACATCTTCATCCATTTTCTGCTTTTTGGCCGATGGTTTCATGAAAAACCTGTCCAAAGTCGTTTGTTTTTCTCTTTTCTCCAACATCTGCCGGAAATAACGGACAAGAGTATCGGAGTAAAGATCGTTGATCCTGTTTGCTTCAGCTGAATCCGGATGCAGTGTATTGAGTTTAACTTAAAAGGACGACTGCCGTGATACGTGCGTGATTTAATTCGTAATGAAGAACGATTGCCACGATACGTGCTTAAGTTAAGCGCAGTGACTAACGACTGCCTGCAGTGCCTGCGCGGAAGGATGCAATACATCGGCAGTGATCGTGGAAGCTCGGGCAAAGCGGTCGTGGAAGCTTGGGCGACTTCGTTGTGTGAAACGAAGTTCGTTGTATGAATCATGAAATGAAGTTCGTTGTGTGCAGCGTTCGCTGTGCGAGGCGTTCTTTATGCGAGGCACCACTGTATCTTCTCATTCAAAGTTCAGAATACAAATTCCTCTCCAGTAATGTAATCATAAGCTGTTGACCTGGCCCATTATTCCCTGGCAGATATCTGAGTGCCAAAAATGCTAGCAGGTACCACTACTAAAATGTAGATATATGTATATATTTTTGCATGTTATTTTCCTGAGAGAATCATATATATATATATATATATATATATATATATATCTGGAATGCAACTAAATCAAGTAATTTCTAATGTGGAAAATAAACATTTAAAAATCTAAATTCATCTTAAGAATAGTTGTGAAGAAGCTGACCTGTTTATCTTAATCAATTGTAGTCTTGCTAGGCATCATGAACATGGCATTGCCTAGCTAAATTTTTCAATAAATCTCTGTCAGTAAATGAACAAAGAATCACTTCTTAAGTGCCCTAATTATGCAGATGAGTACATTTGGTTGCTAAAATTATTACCAGCAGTCAAAAGTTTATGTCTCATTTTTTTCCTTATAAGTCATATAAATATCATGTTACATTTCACAGTGGGTCTGTTGCTGATTTTTATATAACTTGTAGTAAAAAGAAAGCTTGAGGAAGACATGCTATGATCTCTACACTGTAATTTTAAGTTCACCATGGCATACCATAAACAGGACATGTAGATTAAAGTCCAAAGTCATTAGCCTGACATTTATATAATTAATGATATTTCCCAGTTACTTTTCCAATCTCATCTTATCCCAAAGCCTGCTTAAACTTTTTATAGATTCCAAAACATATATGCCTTTGCTAATGTTGCTGCTTCTGTCTTAAGATGTGTTTACCAGACAACTTCCTATCCACTTCATCTATACTGAGGCCTGGTTCACAAAAATCGTGTATGGGTGATCATGGCCTGGAAATCAGAGCCCAAAGGACCTGGTGGGGTTGGGAGAGGAGGTGACAGTCACTGAGCCAGGGATGGAAGGAACGGATGCCTGACACCACCACTGCATGGTTCCCCACCCCCCTCTCCTTCCTTTATTACCACACCACCACCATGGTAGGCAGGCAGTGGGTTGACGGGGTCCTGCTGGCTGTGGGGAGGAACAGGGCATAGGAGGTTGGCCACTGGCCCTGAGGACGGAACTGACCCTCAGCCCCTCTGAGAAAGGGGGCACATTTGCTGCTACCCACCCTCAGTTCCCCATTCCAGCCCAGGGCCAAACCTCAATCAGGCTATTGGGGCCTGCTAGCTGGTGGGAGGAACTGCAGGAGGTTGGCTTTCCTGTGGAGGTTGGCGGAAGGAGCACACTGACCAACAGGGGGCAGCTCCTGTGTCGAGGGCCTGCCGCCTGGTGGTCAGTGTGCATCATAGTGACCAGTCATTTTGCCACAAGGGTCATATAGGCTTTTATGATATAGACTAGAGGCCCAGTGCATGAAATTCATGCACAGAGGCTGTCCCTTAGACCAGCCTGCACCCTATCCAATCTGGGACCCCTTGAGGGATGGCTTGACTGTCAGACATTTCTCTCACAATCTAAGACTGCTGTCTCCCAACTGCTCACCTGCTTGCCTTCCTGATTGCCCCTAACCACTTCTGCCTGCCAGCCTGATCATCCGTTAGCCACTCCCATGCCAGCCTGATTGATGTCTAACTGCTCCCCTGCCACCCTGTTTGCCCACAACTTCCCTCCTCTGCCAGCCTGCTCACCCCTAATTTCCCTCCCCTGCACGGTTGATCACCCCCAACTGCCCTCCCTTGCAGACCTGGTCCCTCTCAACAGCCCTCCCCTGCTGGCATCTTGTGGCAGCCATCTTGTGTCCACATGTGGGCAGGATCTTTGACCACATTGGGGAAGCCATCTTGTGTGTTTGAGTGATGGTCAATCTGCATATTACTCTTTCATTTGATAGGATAAAGGCCTGGTGCATGGGTTGAGGGCAGCTGGTTTTCCCTGAATGGTGTCCCGGATCAGGGTGTCATTTGGAGCATTGGTGGCCTGGGTGAGGGGCCTGTGGTGGTTTGCAGGCCAGCCATGCCCCCCTGATGACCCAAGTGGATGCGGATGCTGTGGTATCTGGAATTTATTTATCTTTTACAATTGAAACTTTGTAGCCTGGAGCGGAGCCAAGCCTCCTACCCACTCTGTGGTGACAGCCATTTCTGTTGGAATTTATGTATCTTCTACAATTGAAACTTTGTAGCCTGTAGTGAAGGCTTGAGTCAGCCAGGGTTGCAGAAACTTGGCTTCCTTCATTGCCCAGGGAAACCCTAGCCTCCTGCTCTTCCAGCTCAGTAGCTACAGCCATTTCTGTTTGGATTTATTTACTTTCTATAATTGAAACTTTGTACCCTTGAGTGGAGGCCTCAGCTGGCCAGGGTATGCATAAAGCTTGGCTTCCTCCATTGCCAGGGAAACCCAAGCCTCCTTCCCGCTCTCTGTGTCCACAGCCTTCTTGGTTGGGGTTAATTTGTATACTCGCTCAGATTGGTTGGTGGGCATGGCTTGTTGGTGTATCAGAGTGATGGTTAATTTGCATATTACTCTTCTATTAGATAGGATAAGGGTAGTACTGATGTTTTTCCTTAAGATTAAGGACTTTAAGTCATTAAATTTTTGCAACTACTTCATGCAGCCTTGGCAAGGATCACAATCTGTGAAAAACTTTTCAAAAGAACTTCTCTAAATTAACAATTATATCCTAATTAGAAAGAGAGAAAGAACAACAACAACTAATACTTAAGAAAATGAGTAAAAACTACATACTCTCAAAGTTTATATAAGCACTGCCATGACCATTTGCCAAGACACTATATCATATGTCCAGTAAGCAGTCTGCCAGAAATGCTGATGTAAACTAAATTAATCCAATCATGATTTTCATGCCGATTCCCCCTAACTGGGAATTGTTTCAAATCATATTTTAGCTATGCTTCATCCCAAGGGAAACACTGTTCTTTTGGACCTAAATTTCTTTCTGATTTTAAAGGCCCACTTTAAAAATATATAGAAAATTTACATGTTTTAAATCACCAATAAAAGTTTCTTATTGAACAAAATGTAAACCAATCCTGCTAAATGTATGTCAACCTTTGATTGAAACAAAAGAGCTTCTTTAAATAGATATCTGAATCTCTTAAAAGGACCAGATTTTGTATATACATGTTATATATATATGTAACATGTTAAACTTCTAAATGACACAAAAGACAGATTATTTGACATTCTAGTGAAAATATTTCAGTTCCCTATGAATATATAAATTATATGGTGAAAAGTGATCCAGTTACTGGTTAGCTTCAGAATCCCATGATGCCTGTTGTGCTAAAGTATTTATTCTTTCTGAAAATAATTATGGCATGTGAAATATGGACTTTTTAAGTTAGGACCTCATTTACAATACAAGATAGAAAATGATAATATAATGAGATTTTTAGATGAGTAATTAATAGCTTTCTTTTTGGGAAGGTTTGGCTGTAGGAGCTGAGGATACATTAAAATTAAATCTTCTATATATAATTATCAATCCAAATTGCTGAATACTTAATGCAATTTTCTCAAACAACTACAAAGATTTCCACAGTATTATATCCCCTAAACATGCTACATATTAAAATTCCCTATAAACTGTTACTTATGGAGAAGAATAAAACATCATATAAAGTTAGTGATGATTAGCATTAATTGAGCATTGATTGAGTGTTTACTCCATATTGGGCAGTTTAAATGATTGGCACACATTATCTCATTAAATTTTCACTTCATTTCTATGAGGTCTATATTGTTATCACCTCTTTTAAAGATGAAAAATTGAAGATCAGAAAGTGTGTATTATGGCTAAGTTAGTATACCCATTGGGTCATAATACAATAGAAAACAGAGAGCAAACTCAAAATAGTACAATTTTAGGAGAGTTTATTTTCACAGGGGGAATTTGAAAATGTATACAATAAGATAGTCCAGAGACCCAGAGCCATTGGAGTTGTCAAAATCCTTTGTTGTTAAGTAATTGTGACCTTTAGGAGCTCCTAAAGGATAAGAAGCATTCAGAGTTTTTGTCTCAGCATAGTTCCTAACTCTATTTGTGCTGTCATTTTCTTTAGAGGCCTTAGTTTTCTCCTCCATGAATAGAAAGGGTTGAAAGAAATGACCTGGAAGGTCAGTTCCTTCGTTTTTTAATATCCTCTGATTTTATCTTTATGTAACAAAATGATCTAAAGGCTTAGTCCCTCATTTTTTTGTAACATTCTTTGATTCTGTGTTCAGAGAGTTAATTATTGGCCACAAATCCATTACTGAATGACTAGATGGATCCATCTGTATATGTGAATAGCTGAGCTATGCATGCAGTTATAGGGCCATCACTATGCCTGTCTTTGCAAAACTCCAGTAAGAAATGGATATTCTGTGTTTCCTACAATAAGTATTGAAGCTGAATATCTAGAGCCTGATTTTTGAAATGAAAAACAAATTCTGATTTGTCACATACATCAGATTTATGAAAAACAAATCCTCTGCTTCTCATAGAAGTAACACTTTTACCTTTGCTAGGGAATAATGTCCACAATATTGCACTACTGAGGGATATTATTAATTCAAATGCTCAGCATAATTAGAAAGCAAAGTGAAAGGTGATCCTTTGAAATAAGTTTTATTTTAACTAAGTGACATAGCCCATACAAACATTTATTTTACTTTATTTTCTTCAATTTTTATTAAATTTATTGGGGTTATGTTGGTTAATAAAATTACATAGGTTGCAAGTGTGCAATTCTATAATACATTCTCTGTATGTTGTGTGTTCACCACCCCAAGTTGAGTAGCCTTCCATTATGATTTTACCCCCCTCCCCCTTTACCTTCCCCAACCCCACTATCCCTTTGGTAATCACCATATTATCTGTGTCTATATTTTTTTTTCATTTTGCTTAATCCCTTCATCTTTTTTCACTCAGCCCCCCAAAACCTATCCCCTTAAACAGCTGTAAGCATATATTTGAGCCCCTTTACCCTTTACTACCTCCCACACCCTTCCCTCATGTAACCACCACATTGTTGTCTGTGCTATAAGATTTATTTATTCATTTTTTGCTTTCTATTCTATGTTTTTTCTACATTTCATTTTAGGTTTGGCTGCTGTCTTTTATTCTCCAAAATACATTAGCTTTTGATGGTTTAAAGATAAAAAGAGGACAGAAAAAAAAACATCATTTGTGAAAGGGATTTAAAAAGGGGGATTAAAAATATATTTCCTCTGTGAGATGCTGCTTTACATTTCAGAAATCATATATGTGCAGTATATCACTTTAAGCATTTGGAAAAACATACAAATTTTATTGCATTAGCTTATTTTCCTGTGAATTTTTACTCTTTTTTTCTTTTCATGAATCATTAGCAACTCAGCTCAAAGAAAATAGGAAAGGGACAAAGAGAAGCAGCAGTGAATCCAAAAAGTAAGTTGTCTGCAGTTAAATGACCCAGGACACAATTGTAAACCCTGTTGCAATAAACTAATGGCTGTGGGTTGCAAAAAAAATGGTTTTGGGTATCTGACCATTTTATTTAGCATCAAAAACAGAAATAATAAAGTTTAAAGTTGCTACATCTCCTGAAAATATGCACAAGAATAATTCCCTCTTGATCAAAGTTATATGATGCATTTATAATGACTGTAATTTTTACCAATGATCTGAAGATAAGGACAATTTTTGTCATTTATAAATTATATCTGTTAAATGAAAGGTAAGGTAACTGTTAAGTGCACAGTGCTCTTGGCTAGTGGTAAATTTGCTCCTTTCTTTGAGGTTATTTCTTTGACCAGATTTGCCATTATCTATCATAAAAGAGCTCTTTACAATTACAAGAACATCTGAAAGAGCTGAAAGTTTGCTTCTACCAACATGTATACACATATTTTCAGGTTATTTGGAGCTTCTTTGAAATATTGGAAAATTAGGAAAATGTCTATTGATTACATCTATGTGACATATATGGTTGTGGTTCCCAGCTGCTGCTTGTTCCCAGATAACATTTGAATACACAGGTTCAACTCAAGCAATATCAGAGTGCTCACTGTGAACCTAAGATAGATTAATATGTTGCCATTGTGTATTATGAAAAGTGTGATGATCAGTAAAATTGTGTTAAGCATTTGCGAAGAATAAATGCGTTTATTATAGCATTTTTATTCAGATTTAATGAATAAGCCAACACTTGATACATAAAGCAATCAAACGTTTACAAGGGAATTTTGGATAATTTCTTCAGAGATTTCAAGCTTGAAAAGGATTGTTAGTCTAAATGAATTGTCACATTTTTAGGCAGAGCAACCCAAGATGTTGACAGAATTGATATTATATGCATTGCTTGATTTGAGAAATACTTAAAAGACCCATTTGTAACAAATAGCTAGCCTATAATGACATAATTATTTATTATTACAAAATTTGAATTTCCAACATTTGAATCATGTCATAGTTTTTAGAAAAGAAAGGTAATTATTTCATCTCTTAAACAACAGCTATAAATAAGATGGCTGATGTTACCAGCGAGTAATGTTATCTTTGTATCAAGAATCTCCCCATATTAGTGGAAATAATTGGGTAGGTTAGTTTTCACATTGGAGGGCACAGAGACAAGAACTAAGTGAAAAAATGATGTCAGTTAGATTTGGAATTAAATAGATGTAAGAGTCTTCAGCCTGTAACTGTCAGAGAACTTCAATTGATACTGGATCAGTTTTAGGAACTAGAGAGATTGATGGTTCTTAGTAGAGCCAGGATGGGGAAGCACTACATGATAGCCTCTAAAAAAATAATAAGCAGTATACAGGGTGCATACATAGAAGAAAAAAGTCTCATCTCTAGGACCAAAATATACCATCTCATGTAGAATAGCAGTTGGCATTACATTGGCCACATAAAATGAGGATGATGTTTCCATTGGTGTTCCAGTTAATTGTGACAGAATGTGATAGAGCAAATGTCAAAGCCATCAGTGGTATGGTCAGTGTTGGAATTTCAGATGGAAAGGGAATGTTGCTTTCTCTTCCAATTAGTAAGAAATATAGAAATAATGGGAGAAAGTGAGAAAATTAGCTCTGGACACAGTTTGGGGTGAATCATAAGGGCAATCACCAAATTCTGTAAGATTTGACAATATTCTACATAAATCTGGAGTTATAGTTATTTTATTAATTTTATTTTTATAATAATCAGAGGAAAGGCCACTAGCAAATTCACTTCAGAGGAATGAGGGAGATTGGTAGAGAAATAGGATAATAAAATGATGTTTGGATAGAAGGAACAAAAGAGTAGATGCCAGAATCTGTGGCATTTAAGCTTCATATTTTATGTCTTAAATGAATCTGAGGAATCAAAAGGACATCTATCTTCTTTGTCTCACTGTTTTGTGGAAATTTTGATAATATTAGAAAGAAATGAACTCTGAATTGGATAAAATAACCTCCTTATTAAAATAGTATTCTCAGAGTATTTATAAGATATACAGGTAGAAATTTAAAATGGATTTCTTATATAAGGGGCCTTAAAGTGAGGAATGGAATCCCTGTGATTTTTGCTATTCATTATTGATAAACTGTTTCATGTGTTTCTTTACTTTCTTCTGGCTACAGTGTAATATGATAAAAGACACACTATTTATTTCAAAATGAATCCTCCAAGTTCCAAATTATATCACGAGTTCAACAGATACCTATTTGATTAATGCATAAATTCCACTTTTTTTTTTTACAGGGGAATTGAAGGATGGATATTCTAGTATGCAATTTGGACAAACCAGGAAGAAACAATTTATATAGAGGAAAGATTATCAGAGCCTTGATTAAAGCAGTGTTATATGGGTGCAGTGAAAGAACATTAATTCATACAAATAATACTTATTTAGCACTAAGTATATGTCAGGTACAAAGAATTATAAACTGGAGAATTCAAATAAAAGAGATTGTGGACTGTACTTCCTATGACAAGCAAGGAATTCCTTAAGGAGTTAAGGGGCATGAAAACATTCTCAGATGAAGAAAAACTAATGTAATTTGTTAGCAGTCCTAATCTTAAAGAATGACTGAAGAAAGTTGTTCAAAAAAAAGGAAATGACAAAAAAAAGGTTTAGAAATTTGGAATGGAAAGAAGAGTGTTGGAATGGTAAAAATAAGTGTAATTGACTAGCCTTCTCATTAGTTTCTTAACTCATATTTTATGGTTGAAGCAAAAGTTGTAACCACCTGATATGATGCTTAATGGGTATAGAAGAAATAGCTAAGACAATTTTCACAGTGTGGAGGGTAAAGGGACCTAAGTGGAAGTAAAATATCTATGCTTCATTTGAAGAACTAAAAGATTAAAACCAGTAGATTGTGAAAAGTTATGTATATCTATTATACTATCTAGAGCAGCTACTAAGTACATTTTACACAGGAATGTGCTAAAAATATTGAAATAAAGTTAAAATCTTAAAAATTATTCAGGTAACCCAAAGAAAGAGAAATAGAGAAACAGACTCTGAGAACACAAACAAAAGTAATAAATTGATAAACTTAAGCTATAATACATTAATATTCATCTTAAATATAAATACTCTAAGTAGAACAATTACAATACTGATATTGATAAAAAATAATATAGATGATCCACCAATATGCTATCTAGATGAACTCAAACTCTAATGATATAAGTAGGGCGAGTAAAAGAATACTAAAAGATATGCCTGCCTATATTAAGTAAAAGAAAAGAGTAGCTAAGTTAATAGATAAAATGAACTTAAGAACAAATAAAATTACAAGAGATAGATATGAGATTTTTTACGTTCTTTATTGTTTAAAGTATTACATATAGTATTACATATTTCTCCTTTTTCCCTGATTGACCTCTCCCCAGCTACTCTTACAAAAGGGTCAGTAGACCAAGAAGCATATCAATCGTAAATGTGTATATGCACCAAACAACACAGCTGTAGAATATGTGAAGTAAAAACTGATAGAAAATGGAAAGAATAATAGACACATCCACTGTTATATTGCAGACTTCAAACACCTCTTTCAATAATTGACAGAACCACTAGACAGAAAATCACCAAGACTGTTAACTAACAGTATCTATTTAATGTTTATAGAAAACAAAACAACTGTAGAATACATAATCTTTTTAAAATTATATTTGTTATCAAAAGTGTTATATATGTCCACTTTGTTTTTCCCTGTTGACCCCACAGCCCCATTCACTCCTACCAAGTCCCTTGGAGAGCGGGAAAGACACCTTTGATGGACACTGAAGTGGCATTTGCAGATTTGCTACAGTCCCAGGGCAGGAAATGGCTGAACTTTATAGTGACAATCTAGCACCAAAAATGCTACAGAATCTTTTTAAGTGCAAAAAAAATAACATATACCATGATTGGATTCTATCCCCTGCTACACACACACACACAAAAATTTGAAAGCATATACAATGTGTCTCACAACAATGGAATCAAACTAAATATCAAAATCAGAAGAATAACAGAAAAATCTCCAAACACTTTGAAGCTAATAAGAGACTTCTAAATAATCCACAAATAGAAAAGAAAGTCTCAAGAGATTTTTAAAAATACTTTGAACTGAGTATAAATGATAATACACATTTTTTCTAGGATTCAGCTAAAGCTGTGCTGTAGAGGAAACTTATAGCATTAAATTGATATATCAGAAAAGTCTTAAATCAATAGCCTAACCTCCTATATCAATAACCTAGGGGGGGGGGATAACAAATTCAAAGCAAGCACAAGAAAAGAAATATAGAAACAAGAGCAGAAAACAGTGAAAATTAAAATAAAATTTGTTTTTAACCTTTATTGTTGAAAGTATTACATAGGTCCTCTTTCCTCCCCTTGACTTCTCACAGCCCTCTTATGCCCCCTACCCCAGGCCTTCACCACCCTATTGTCTGTGTCCATGGGTTATGCATACAAGTTCATTGGTTGATCTCCTCCCACCTGCCAACCCTCCCCTGCCTTCCCACTGAGGTTTGAGAGACTGTTAGATGCTTCTACCCTGTTTCCCCAAAAGTAAGACAATGTCTTATATTAATTTTTGCTCCCAAAGATGCACTAGGTCTTATTTTCAGGGGATGTCTTATTTTTCCATGAAGAAGAATATGGCACACATTTATTGTTAAATGAAAACAAAGGATTTAAAAAAAATATATATATATATATATATATATATATATATATATATATATATATATATATATATTATTGATTTTTTCACAGAGAGAAAGGGAGAGGGTTAGAGAGCTATAAACATCGATGAGAAGAGAAACATCGATTAGCTGCCTCCTACACACCCACTATTGGGGATGTGCCCACAGCCAAGGTACATGCCCTTGACCGAATCGAACCAGGGACCCTTCAGTCAGCAGGCCTACGCTCTATCCACTGAGCCAAACTGGTGTCAGCAGAAAATAAAGGAAATTTATTACCTGTATACGGTACGGTAGTATGGTAGTTGTCAACACAAACCAGACAAACTGTGAATCCTACAGTATCAAGAATTTACTCATTTATTCAATGACAATCATGTCATCATCTTCTGGAACATCATCATAACAATCCAATTTCTAAATTTCCTGGTGAATTTCTTGTGACTCCATTTTTTTCAGAATCAGTGGACCAAATCTCTCATGTTTAGCCTGGGGGGGGGCTTATTTTCAGGGGGATGCCTTATATTTCACTCAGAAGGAAACCTGTAAGTAGGTCTTATTTTCGGAGGATGTCTTATTTTCGGGGAAACACGGTATGTATCTGGATCTAGTTCTGTTCATCAGTTGATGGCGTTCATTAGATTCCACATATGTGTGAGATCATGTGATACTTATCCTTCTCTAAATGGCTTATTTCACTTACCATAATGCTCTCAAGGTCCTTCCATCCTGTTGCAAATGATAAGAGTTTGTTCCTTTTTACAGCAGCGTAGTATTCCATTGTGTAGATGTACCACAGGATTTTAATCCACTCATCTGCTGATGGACACTTAGTCTGTTTCCAATAAAAAATAGAGTAAGTCAATGAATCAAAAGTGATTCAAAGATGGGTAAATCAATAAAGTTGACAAACCTCTTCTATGATTGATAAATAATAAAACACAAATTACCGACATCAGAAACATCACTACATATACCAAAATCGGATGATGAGGGAATATTATGAAATACTCTGCACTCATAAAGTTGACAGTTTATACAAAATTCACAGCAAGTCAATAGAATAGAATGGTTTTGTCAACAATTGATACTAAAGTCATTGGATATCTATAAGACAAGAGGAATGAAGGAAGAAAGGGAGGAGCGGGGAAAGGAAAGGAGAGAAGGAAGGGAGAGAAGAGAAAGAAACTAACTTCATATTCTGATACTTTATTAAACAATCATTTCAAAATGAAGCACATATTTATGTGTAAAATATAAAACTTGTGGAATAAAGCATAGGAGAAAGTCTTTTGAATCTAGGGCTTGTTCAAGAGTTCTTAATTATGCCATGAAAAGCATGATTCATACACTTAAAATATTGATACATTTGACTTCATCAAATATAAAACAGATTGACTCTGTGAAAGATCCAGTTATGAAGTTGAAAACACTAAGTCTAGACTTGGAAAAACATATGCAAACCACATATCTGATTAAAAAATCAACAACTCTTAGCTAGAATATATAAAGAACTCTCACAACTTCACAGAAAAAAAATCCAATTTAAAATGGGCAAAAGGCAATGACATTTCACTGAAGAGTGTATATGGATGACAAAATTCACATGAAAATATGTTCAACAACACTAAAAATAAGAAAAATGAAGAATAGACCTCAAGGAGATATCACTGCACACTTATCAAAAGCGCTAAGTAATTATTTTAATGACAGTAACAAATGCTGGCAGAGGGTTTAAAGAAAAATTATCTCCCATACATTTCTGGTGGAAATGTAAAATGATATATTCACTTTGTAAAATACCAAATAAATTCAATACATTTTTAAAAAATGAAAATAAAAATAAAATGTCCAAGGAGGGAATCAGTTTGGAATGTGTAAGGAGAAATAAGGCTAGTTGGTATAATTAGAGAAAAAATAAGAAAATGTATAGGAGGTAGTATATGGGAGATGAGAGAAGAAAGCAGTATCAGAGGCATATTACTAAGTGTCTTACAGGTATAACAATGGCTTTTGTTGTAAGGATGATGAGAAGCCAATAGAGAAATCTGAGATAGTGCCATGATCTGATGTGTGTGTGTAAGAAACATGTTAATATCCTTTTATCTAGACTGAGGAGAGGGCTATATTAGATTCAAATTATAAAGTCAAGATTTTCTGCTTTGAATTGATCCAACCATAATTTTAATGAGGTAGTAATTTTTAAGTATTTAGTCACTTGGCTAAAATTTTTACCACCTCAGAACTTTTAATACAGCAATAAGAAAATTTTATGTGGGAATGTGTATTAATATTTTCAGTCTTATTGTCACATTAATTCAATTGGCTCTTAGTCATCTTCCCCTCACACTATTCACTGAGTTTGATATAATGTGCTTTGCTGTGAAATTGGGGTAACTTATAAAATCATCCTATAATTTTTATCATTACTTAACAAAATAAGCTTATTCCAAAGTGTATGTAGTATGGAATAATATGACAATAAGCTAATATTGATAAAAACCTTATATTTTATACAGATGACCATTTTGTAACCAGTCTAATAGTTTTTATACTTTATTGGCTTATATGCTCACAATAAATAAATTAAACTGGATATGTTAGCCTTGGATGGGTGGCTCAGTTGGTTGGAGCATTGTCCTAAACATTAAACGGCTGTGGGTTTGATTCCAAGTCAGGGCACATACCTAGGTTGCAGGATTGATACCAACTTGGGGCATATACAAGAGGCAACCAATAGATGTTTCTCATCTCTCTCTCTCTCTCTCTCTCTCTCTCTCTCTCTCTCTCTCTCTCTCTCTCTCTCTCTCTCTCTTCCTCTCTTCCTTTTTCCCCCTTCTTCTCTCTCTTAAAAAAATCAATAAAATGTATCCTCAGGTTAAGATTTAAAAATTGAATATGTTGGACAGGACAAAATTTTTCTCTGGAATTGAACAAAAATCAGTTTCCAAGCTGTTCAGAGATAACACTAAGGGCTATCAGCAGCAGACTGTGGGGAAATTGTTTTCTTGGGATGCTCATGGTTATTATATGCAGTTGATAGACTTACTTAGAACATATCAATACTTTTTTGTTGTTAATCCTCACTTGAGGATTTTTTTCATTGATTTTTAGAGAGAGTGGAAGGGAGGGGGAGAGATAGAGAGAGAAACATCAATGTGAGAGAGACACATCAATTGATTATCTCCCCCACATGCCCTAACCAGGGCCAGGGATGGAACCTGCAACCCAGGTGCATGCCCTTGACCAGAATCTAACCCACGACCCTTCAGTCAATAGGCTGTCACCCTATCCTCTGAGCCAAATTGGCTAGGGCAGAGCATATACTTTTTATTATGAAGTTTTGTAGATTAACTTTTCTTTTAAGGAAGTGATAGAGTATTACTTTAATTTTTTAATTAAGTTAATATGTCTAAAGTCTGGTAAAAGGGACTTTTTAAAAAGTTTTTTTTTGAGTTATAATTAATATGTAATAGATTGTACATATTAAAAATGTAAAACTTGGTGTGTTTTGATATCTCTGTATCCATCCATCTAGCCAGCCATCCTCCATGAAACCAGTTCCACAGTTAAGATAGTGTGTATATCAATCATCTCAAAAGTTTCCTCATGATTTTTATAACACCTCCTCCATGTTCCTCATTTCTACCTTCCCCAGCCAGCCACTATTCTGCTTACTGTCACTACAGATTAATTTGCACTTTTTAGTTTTGTATGGGTGAAATCATACCACCATGGCAAGGTAGTATTCTATTATATAAATATAGAAAATATTGTTTATCCATTCACTTAATAATGAATACATGATTGTTTCCAGTTTGGGGCTATTATAATTGCTATAAGTATTCATGTACAATGATTTTTGATAGACATATACTTTAATTTCCCTCAGAGTGGAAAGGGTGGATGAATCTTACTATATGTTTACCATTTAAGAAACTACAAGACTGTTTTCAAAATGGATTTTCCCATTTTACATTTCCATTACTAGTATGTGAGTTCCAGTTCCTTTTCTAAAACCTAAGTCCCTGTGTATCTCAGTTATTATTTGTCATAATAATTTAATCTCTGTCCCTCTCACTAATAATAGCCAACACACATTGAAAGTTTAACAAATGTCAGGCATTGTGCTAAGTATTTTATAACCATTCTTTTATTTAATCCTCACAGCAAGAACACAACAGAGCAATTATTATTTCTCTCTTACAGAAGAGTAAATAGAGGATAAGTAACTTACCCTACAAGATATCAATGTTAAGCCATAGATTTGTGATATTAACCCAAGTTGTCAGACAAGGAAGACAATTATGTAAAACAATATATATATTCTCCCATCCTCTAGGCCAGGGTTTATACTATGAACCCCTTTGACACCTGGTGAAGCTTAAAGTCCTAAAAGTTTAAGACTTTTGACAGCTGGTGATGCTTGTGAATGCACAAAATAACATATTTAGGAATACAACAGAAACAATTTATATTGACAAACTGTTTTCTAAATATTTTAAAGCTGTGATATAATAATAAATACATACTTCCTTATTAATACATAAATAATATGATATAGTGGTGGACCTAATAGCAACTATAATTTCAAAGTAATGATAAATGTAAAATATATTGTGAGATATATGCAGCATATATAAAACAAGCTGAAAAACTTGTCATTTGTATTTGTGACAGTCATGTGCTACAGTTTATAGCCTATAAACATAAATAAAAATGATGCAATACTTGTTTTAGAGATAAAATGTTTAATTATTAAAATACATTGGTAAATTGAGTCATTTACATGGCAATACTAAGTTAATAGATATGGTCATTATCAAATTAAAAACTTTCTAAATACCTCACTAAGCATCAGTCAAAAGTCCTTGAAATAGTATAGAATTAACACGATGAGATGCTGTGATCACTCAAAGGTAGAATGGAAGACTCAATGTCTATCAGGCAGTTGTACTTACACATCCTCAGACTAAAGAAAATAGAAAGTTAATATATATATGTATATATACGGCATGCCAGTTTCATTGGTTTATTTTTCAATATTGCAAGGGCCTGCATTGTTCCTAATAAAGCAAATTCTCTGACATTTAAATCTGTAGAACAAAATAGCAAAAAAGGGACAGAGATAATAGTAAGAATTTAAAAATTCTATAGCAAAAATTAATATTTAAATAGTGAAAGATAATAGACAAATGTATTACTTTAGGTAATTCATTTATTATTTAGGTTATTATCTTAAGTTACAAAATAAGGATTTTGTTATATAAAATCTATCAAAAAAATATATCGGTGAAAATATATCACCTTCATGAACTATATTGAATGCCCAGGGTGAAAAATGTTGCTAGAGCAGAGCAGGCTGACTGGATATCAAGTTTACTTGTTTTTTATGTGTGAATTACAGAATGTTCCATATATTAGTATAGTGTTTAACCAATTCCTTGCTAATATCACATCATTCAATATTCACCCATGGTTTAAACTATAACCTTATGAATTTTGGGGAGGTTGGGGAGTGGCCAAGTGACTCTTTAGAATTTCTTTAGAAATGTCTGTGCACATTACAATGTCCCATGGAGTGAAATACCTTCTAAATCTTGATGAGCAAGCTTTTCAAAAATATTGAACTCATTGGGGGTATAATTGCTTAAAAAAAGTACTAGTATATAGGTTCCAGGTGTATAATTCTTTAGTACATCATCTGTATATTGTATTGTGTGTTCACCACCTCAAGTCAAGTCTCCTTCATCACCATGTATCCCCCTTTACCTTCTTCTGCCTCACCTCAGTTCCCTTTCCCTCTGCTAAACACCATGCTATTTTCTGTGTCTATGAGGTTGTTTTTTGTTTTTGTTTTTGTTTTTGTTTTTGCTTAATTTCTCCACGTTTTTCACACAGCCCCCTAAATACCCTCTCCTCTGACAGCTGTCAGTCTGTTCTCTATATCTATGAGTCTGCTTCTATTTTGTTTATTTATTTTATTTATTAGATTCCACATGTAAGTGAAATCATATGGCATTTGTATTTTTCTGACTAGCTTGTTTCACTTAACATAATACTCTCCAGTTCCATCCATGCTACCCCAAAATATAAAAACCCCTTCCTTTTTTTTACAACTTAGTAGTATTCCACTGTATAAATGTACACCAGCTTTTTTATTCTCTCATATCAATGGCACTTGGGCTATTTATAAATCTTGCCTATTGTAAATAACTCTGCAGTTAACATAGGGGTACAGATACTCTTTTGAATTAGTGTTTCAGGTTTCATTAAATATAGTTCTAGAACTGAGTCATAAGACAGTTTCACTTTAATTTTTTGATGTAACTCTATACTGCTTTCCACAGTGGCTGCACCACTCTTTATTTCTACCAATAGTGTATGAGAGAAGGTTTCCCTTTTCTCCACATCTTCCTCATCACTTGTTATTTATTTATTTATTTATGAAAGCCATTCTAACAGGTCTTTGGTGATATCTTATTGTAGTTTTAATTAGCATTTCTCTGGTGATTCGTGACATGAAGCATTTTTCATGCGTCTATTGATCATTTCTGTATTCTCTTTGGAGAAATGTCTATTCAGGACTTTAGCCCATTTTTAACTGGATTTTTGGGGTTTTTGTGATTGAGTTTTAGAAATTCTTTATAAATTTTGTATATTAACCCCTAGTTGGATATTATCATATTAAGTCATGATATTTCTTCTAATTTTTTGAACAGTCTTTAATTGAATACCATATTGACAGCTTCAGATGGAAGACCAAGTTTATCTTCTTGTCCTCTTCTATTATTGATTTTTCTCTTACATATTTAGCTGCTCCTGCAGGATATCACTAATGGCCAGGAAGTTCTACTCTGCTGGTGGATAAAAGGGAATGACAACTGGAGTCCACAAGTTCTGGGAGTGGAGATGGAGGCAGAGTGAGGCATGCCTCAATGGAAGCTGGCATGGGATGCACGGGGCTAGGGCATCGTAGACCAGAGCAGGAATGCAAAACTTTTGTTAGATGTTGGTGTTTTATTTATTTATTTTTGTCTTGGACTTCTTTTCCTGAAAATTAATCTATCATTCTTTCTTTTTTACTTTATTTATAATGTTGACATTATTATAGACGCCTCCACTTTTGCTCCCTTTGCCCACCTCCACACTGCCCCCAACCTCCTTCCCTCTGGCTATTACCACACTGCTGTCTGTGTCTATGCATTAGATGTTAATAAAAAGAAATATGTTATTTCTTTCATTCAGTTTAACATATGTCTGAATTCTATCCATGGACCATTCAACCTGAGTTTAGAGCTCTTGTCCTTGCCTGTAAGCTCCATGAAACTGGATTTGTGTTTGTTTTATTCATTGCCATATGACTGTGTATTTCATAAAACAGGTTTACTGCATGAATGAGGAATGGAACACAGTTATCAAATGCTTCACTGAATTTTTAGAATTTAGCAATTCACAACACAAACATAATCTCGAGTCTCAAGAACTAATCATATTAATGGAAGATATAAACAAATAAAAAATGTGACCCTAGTCAAGTTTTTAACTTTTCAGAGCCTCGGTTTCCTCATGTGTAAAATGCATGTAATAATAGGGATATTATGCTAAGTGAAATAAGCTAGTCACCATTATAGGTTCAGTCTGAGGATTAAATAAGTATCAATATAGAGAGATAGAGAGCTAGAAAGATGGATGAGAGAAACATCGACCAGTTGCCTCTTGCACACCCCCCCACCGGGGATGTGCCTGCAACCAAGGTACATGCCCTTGACCGGAATAGAACCCGGGACCTTTCAGTCTGCAGACCAACGCTCTACCACTGAGCCAAACCGGTTTAGGCTGTATGTATTATTTTTGAAAATCCGGTGGGTTCAGGGGGACTCAATTTGTCCTTCAGTTTTTTTCAGCACTTGTAAATTAAATGTAATAAACTATAAGTTACTGATTATTATGTTTTTTCTACTATATTTAGTAATTATTGGTGTTTATTACATAAAAAGTTAAAATGGATGTGTACACACAGTGTACACACACACACACACACACACACACACACAACTTAGGAAAAAAGTATTTCAGAACAGTGACATTGATTTTTCTCAAATATGCTATATTAATTATTTAATGAAGTTACCCAACAAGCTATTTATTTGCTGTGGAAGTGGGGAATAGCTCCCATATCAAGCTGAATATATAATAGATGGTTGATTTAATAAAATTTTAAAAAATCCCCTCATTTAAAGTACTTTACTCACCCAAACAGTTAAATTTTTCTGTTTTATCACTTCAAACTATAACTATTATTCCCCCAAGAAAGGGGCATATTCAGAAGTTTAAGATAAAATTAATACTGTATTGGTGATGGACACTGTAACTTTAAAAATATTTAATCATGCATGGTATTTTTATAATACTAAATGAATTTTCTTAAAATGATACTTATTTACTAGGTAAATAAGTTATGCAAGAGAGTCAACTAATCTAATTCCTTACTTTCTCAAGAAAAGCACTCCCCATAAGTCAAAATATCAAGTAAAAAGTCTGCTCTTCAGAGAAACAGTCTCTGACTTTAAATATGTCCAGTGCACACAATAAATATCTCCTTGAAAAAAATCCTCTTCTTAGAAGATTTTCCATAGAATCACAAGAGGCAAATTCTATTGGAGAAAGCTCATGCTATATTTTATCATAAAGCAGAGATGTGGAGCTGAGCACACAGCATCCGTATTTCAAAAGTACAAGCAGAAGAGATAGTTTTTACCCTTAAAAGGCTCTGATGATAAGTGCAAAGCAGCCCAAATTTCAGTGTGAATGATATGATGTGTGGCAAAGAAACTGCTCTTTTGGTATAGTTAGGAAAAGAATCCAAAGGCTTTGCCTCTGTACAGTGGATCGAGCAGATACTGAAAGAGATTTGCAGATCCCTGTTTTTTTTGTGTGTGCGTGTGTGTGTGTGTTTTTTTTTTTAGGCAGGAAGAATGCTCGTTAAATGCAGAACGCTGCTCTGGCTCCTGTGTTTGCTCTGAGGTGTAGGTTTTGTTCCACTGACGTATCAGATAGTCAGAGTGGTTACCACATCGACGTTGTAGCAGCTGCATAATAAATGACTGAGAGAATCATGTTAGGCATGCCCACCTAACCTAACTTGAATCATGCGAAAGGGGAGCTGTTGGAATTCTATTGACTTTCTGGTTCCCAGCAGTCGGCAGTAATAGAATGCTTTCAGGAAGATGACAGAATCAGGAGAAAGATGCTGTTTTGCACTATCTTGATTTGTTACAGCAGCCAACTTATTGGCATGATGGAGTGACAGGAAAAACAGCTGGCATGGAAGGTAGGATTATTAAAGCTATTACATCATTATGAATACAATTAGAAGCTGACCATGACAAAGCATATGTTTGGACAAGCAGCTGTTGGTAGCTCGGGTTTGTTGCCGAGCTTTTCAAACTCTGCAAACAGTGTTGCTTTTACAGAATGGATTTGAAAATTTCCTTCTACTGCGTGATGTTTTGGGGGGTGTGCTTGCCTCCGACCTCAGGGAAACACTTCTAGGGTAGAAATCAGTGTTAGAAGATTTTAAAATAAAGTATTTTTTCAGGTAGATGATGACAGGGGGAGAGAAAAATCTATGGGGAAATCTACCCCAGTTCAGTTACATGCAGTTTAGTTAAAAAGACTGATTGATATATTGACATATTCAGACATTGAGAGAAATAAATGTATATAATGTTTGAATTGGTTGGAAATTGTTACACTTGGTTTCTGTTTTATAAGGAGTTTGGCTGTCAATCTTTTCTCCTCGTCAGTTTCTAGCTTTTGACATTTATTCAGTCTTTCTGCATTATATGAAAAAAAATACATCAATATCTCCTACAGGGTTTTTCAACAACTCTAGCATCTGCTTCAGCTATTGAACTGTATTCACGTTTTGCCAAGTTGATGTCGACCCAGCTGGTCTATCATTTCTCGCTTGATTACTGCTCTTAATTTCTCTGTATCAGCTTGTTTCAGAGAGGGCTTTGAAAGCTGCTAATGAAAATGACAGAAAATGATAAATTACTGAAAATTGGAACATTTATTTATTTATTTACTTTGGAACCTTCAGGAGTTTTTGTCTTACATTCTCTCTTGCCTGCGTACAATTTTAGAACCCTTTTGTTGTTTTGCAATATTTCTTTCCCATGCAATCAATGGATTATATTTATAAATACTTTAAAATAAATGAAGCGTGAGCCTGGACTGTATTTAGCTCCAAAAGTAAAGTTTGGGGGGAAAGGAAAACAATTTAAGCTTTTTGTAGAAACTATGCCTGCTTTTTTTATATTTTGTCATCATATACTGTCATGGGGATGTGTCAGTGAATATATATTGGACCAAACCTATTAAAATGATTCTTTATCACCACTAGGGTAACAAGAAAATAAAACACTCAAAGCTATTTTTAACAAGTGATTGCTTTAAACAGATGTCAAAGTAGAAATAGATTTTTCTGAGTATAAAAAGCATGATTGCTAACTATATAATACAGAATCTTTTCAGCTCTCTTCCCCATATCCCCAGTAGCTAAATCATCAAAGTTAATAGAATATCCTATATGAACATCTAATTTGACCTTTTGGTTTACCAAGTTTTGCTCATATGTGCTGTACCTTTTCTGTAGTAATTGTAATATCCCAGTAAATCTGGGCAAGGAACACTACTGGCTGTTATGTAACTTTTCCCCCTGAATATTTAGTCTGTGTTTTTCAATTACGCATTCCTCTTAGAAAGAATGACTTAAGACAACATGTATTTAAGTATCAGTGAATTAATTAGAAACTGATGGGGTGGTTATACTACTTGGATTCATTCAAAGTAATCACTAATTTGTATTTTGAAAAACAGTCACAGAATTTGATGAGTATTTTGTAACCTTGAGGCATACATCACTGTTCTGAATATATAATTCATAAATACAGCAAGAAACAAAAGTTTTCTACATATATAGTTTCAGCAGCAAACATTTTAAATATTGTAGTTCAGGCAACTTAATTATTTCCTGGTAATACTTTTGAGTACTGTATGTGCTTGTGGACAGTCTCTTACAGTACTTCTTTAATCTTTGAGAAGCTCAGAAACAGAGAATTTTGCATTCAGATGATATTGGGTTATTTCTTGATTGGTTGACAAAAATTGTCTATTTCTGTACTAGTGTTTAAATACGTTCTCTTGTGTCAATTTTATTTTTCAACTTTATAATCATTTTAAGTGACAATTCAAGTGTGGAAAAACTCTTTTATATTACCTCTTTAGTAGGACTTTCATTTTGTGAATTGTCTCCTGTGAGAAAAATGTGCAGCTTCCTGTTAGCCTTACACTCCTGTTACCATAGTTACTTTAAAAAGAAGGCTTTTTCTTTCAATGAAGATAGTGTAATTTAAATCAGGCACTGGATTCCCCAAGCCATGTTTTTTTTGTTTGTTTGTTTTTAACAATGAAAGGGATTTATTTTACTTTTTAAACAAATTGATCAGGGTCACATTGGTTAATACAATTACATAGGTTTCAGGTATACAATTCTATAATACATCATCCATATATTGTACTGTGTGTTCACCACCCAGAGTGTAGTCTCCTTCTGTCACCATTTATCCCTCCCTCACACTCTTCTACCTGCCCTCCCCTTTCACTCTGGTAATCACTATATTGTTGTCTGTCTATGAAGTTTTTTTTGTTTTCTTTTCTTTTCTTAATCCCTTCACCTTTTTCACACAGACCCACAACCTACCCTCCATCTGCAGCTGTTAGCCTGTTCTCTGTATTTATGAGTCTGTTTCTATATTGTTTGTTAGTTTATTTTGTTCATTAGGTCCCAAACCATGGCTTTTTCTTTGTAGTTCATACTGTTTCAGTTGTGACTAGGAAGTGCTCTGTATTTGATTCCACTGACTAATGGAGAGTACCGACACTAGGTGGCACCAGCTGTTGATTATTAATGAAATCTTAAAGGCTTTGGGCAACACACCTGAAAAGCAGGCATACCCCTGTTGATAAATGCATTTGTAAGACTTAGGCAGACTTGTGCATCTTTCTGGCTCTGGAACATGATTAGCCTGCAAAGTGATGAGACCATATGAAGTTTCCAAATCCCAGATGCTTAATTTTGTGTTTTCCAAAGATTCAGAAAAGAAAAGGGAAAAAATGCATAAAAATAGAAAGAATGTGTGAAAGAGATGTAGGACGAATGACATGGTCTGTAATCATATAAATATTTTAAATATGAAATTGTTGAGTTGCATAAATATCTGTGAGTTTTACCCAATTCTCTACAAACCTAGAATTTTTTTTAAAATGAGGAATTTATAATGTAAAAATTTATATAGCAACTACTTGTCTCTTTTAGGTAAAAATCTTATTTAACATCATTACTTTTAATTCAAAAATGTCTCCTATTTCTCCTTTAATGGAAATACTGTCAACTGAAAATTCGCACTTGGGATTGAATTGCCCACCTTGAGGTATATTGCTCTTCATACAGACAAAAATGAGCAGAGGAAGACACTATCAGTTAAGAAATATCTTTGAAATGAGTTTTTCCTGAGAAACCTGCTCCTTTCTGTTATTCTCTTATCATCTATCTCTTAAGAATGAAAAAAGCAAATAAAGACATACTGTACAAGCATGTGCACACCCCCAAGAGATACACATATACCCTGGATGGTAGGGGGAGGAAGAATCAGCACTGGTAAAAAATAAAAAAATAAAGCCCAACCAGTGTGTTTCAGTAGTTGAGAGTCCACCCATGAATCAAGAGAACCCCGGTTTACTTTCTGGTCAGGGTATATGCCTAGGTTGCAGGTTCAATCACCAGAAGGGGACTTGTCGGAGGCAGCCAATCCATGTTTCTATCTCTCTATCCCTCTTCCTTTTCTCTCTCTAAAATCAATACAAACATATCAAAATACACACATACACACAGCTGTTAAACAAGAGAAAACCATAACAACATTTTAAATTGAAACTGGAATTAATAAACTAAAATGAAAAAGAGAATGGAACATCTATAATCAGGATGGGGGAATTAAATAACTGGTCATATTGAAATTTTTTTCTGAGAAAAATAGCAATATTTTCCCCTCTGTGAGAATAAGGGACAACACCTGAGGAAGATGGAATTGTTTAGAATGATATAATATAGGCCATAATACTCTAAGATTTTATAAAATGGTATGTGATATAGCTAGTTGTCTTGATTATATCATGACATTTGTTGAAGATTTTTGTCATGTAGTCAAGATAGGGAAATATTTGCCATTTTATATGTGTGGTAGATTAATTAACTTGCTAAATTATTCTGTCTTTGGTGTGTTAATTAATCATTACAAAACAGGAAAGAGGACTATCACAGGATTATGATGTAGTTCTATCCAAATGGCTCTGACTTTGACTGAATTTTTCATAGTGTGCCCTGTAATTCTGACCTTGGCCCTGGTTGTTTTGTGAAATATTAACACTCAAAACATAAAATAAAAATAGTTTGTCTAACTGGAAAAGTAAAAAAAAAAAAAACACACCTTGAATTATTAGTATGTCAAAGAATTATGACTACCTAGAAAATGAAATGAGGCCAAAAAGATGAAGTTTAATAGAAATAATCCTACACTAAAGTTTAAAGTCAATCTGATGAGTACAATATGTGAGAGAGTTAAAGCTTAACAATGATTCATTGAATAAAACAATGATTTTGTTGGCCATAATTTCAGTATCAGTTAGTCTCACATAGCATCAAAACAAAATAATGTTAAGTATGCATTCTTTTAGAAAGAAACAAAAAGGAGATGACAAATTGTAGAAGAAAAAAATTTAAAGGAGCACCATGATGTAAGAGGAACTTTAAAATTTAGGATAGTGTTCAGTTAAAAATGTATGGATGGTGAAAGGTGCTAGAGACTTCATGGGAAGGCCATTTAAGGTGATAGGAAAGGGAAAAGTTGGAGAATGTCTTAAGGAATAAGAATAAAAAATTAAACTGGTTGCAAGTATTAGACAAGCCATAATGAGACTCCTTTGTACCTCTCTCATAATGAAGAAAAAATATTCTTCCATTTAATTATATAAGCAGAGAATTGACTACTTTGTGAAATACTGTACTCTTTGTGCTCAGTGCTGAGGATAGAGTAATTGAAGATGTCTGAGATAATTTCTAATTTTAAGAATCTGTGAGTCTAATTCTTTCATGAAAAAAAAATTACCTTTTCATATATTTCTTCAACTGTCCCTGCTACTCCTCTGGAACCGTCCAGCTAGGAGTCAGCAAATATGGCTCTTATGACATGCCTCTATATTTGGATAGCCAGCTAAGAATGAATTTTACATTTCTAAATGTTATTTTATACAAATAATGTTATGTGACAGATAGAAATTTCAATCTAAGGGTCTATGGCTGTTTTCATGTTAACACAGTAGTTAAGTAGTTGTGACAGAGACCATATGGATCACAAAACCAAAAATATTTACTACCTGGCCTTTGATAGTAAAGTTTTCTGGCCTCATCTATAGACTTTTAAGAGAAATGTATATTTTTCCTCATTAAATTAAGTGTCTAATGTCTGATAAAGACCATCAATAGAAATCCAACCACCCATAGTATTTTAGTACTACAGACTTTGAAAAATGGTTCAAATATATAACTTAGGATTGGTCACGGGAATAGTTTGGCTATTATTCTATTGAGAGATTTTACTTCCTGAAGAATGTTTATTATTTACTTAATGTCACTGAAAGAAAATTAGAGGTCACTGCAATCACCGACATTATAATATCTGCTTTGCCTAAACCCAGTAATTTTGCTGAACTTACCTATTTGCTAAGGTTCATTTATTTTTATTATTACTGTTTAGTTATTATGTAATTTAAATGGACTTACAGAAAGTTTAGAAGTCAATGGGAAAGAAGGTAAAGTGAGTGGAATCACTTCTTGCTCCTACCATTTTCTTTCTTCATAGGTCCACGAACTCTCTGAGCAGCTTTTGCATTACAGAGTTCTGGAGAGTTGCTCATGTGTAATTAATAAAATATGTTCCAGAGTGGATCAAAGAATAGCAAAATAAAATGTATGCACTGCACTATAATAGAAAAATGTAAACTGTTAGTACATGATAATAAGAAGGCTGAATTTAAAAGTTAGCAGTAAGATATTTATAGATACTAGAAGCCTGGTGCACAAAATTTGTGTGCTAGGAGGGGTGTCTCTCAGCCCAGCCTGCACCCTCACCAATCTAGGACCCCTTGGGGGATGTCTGACTGCTGATTTAGGCCCAATCCCACAGGAGTTGGGCCTTAACTGGCAGTTGGACATCCCTCTCACAATCCAGGACTACTGGTTCCTAACCACTCACCTGCCTGCCAGCCTGATCATCCCTTAACTACTCCCCTGGCAGCCTGATTGACACCTAACTGCTAACCTGAAAGCCTGATCACCCCAAACTGCCCTCCCCTGCCAGCCTGGTCCCCTCCCCTGACAGCCTGGTACCCTCTCCTGCCAGCCTGGTCCCCCCTAACTGCCCTTCCCTGCTGGCCTGTTTGCCATTAACTGCCCTCCCCTGCTGGCCTGATCATCCACAATTACCCTCCCCTGCCAACCATCTTGTGGCGGCCATCTTTGACAACATGGGAGTGGCCATCTTATGCAAGGGTGTGAGGGTCAATTTGCATATTACATCTTTATTATATAGAATTTCGTTGAATGTGTGGATATGAGAAGATTGTTTTTCCCAAATCACATGAAAAAACCAAAATCAGATTCTAAGCATAAAATTAAGGGATTTTGGATGTCATCATATATGAAGTTCCTCATAATTCCATGATTACAAAATTAAATCCCTGGATTTGTGTGTGTTTTTTTTTCCTAGGGAAGGATGTAATTTCTGCTCACTGGTAGCACTGGATATTCATGTAAAACTCATAGAATTCTCATTTTATTTCCATGAGGATGTTACTGAGCAGCTATCTTGTGATGCCTGTCTCTATGGTAACAGATACAAGGTTTAAGGATCTAAAGGAAATTATTCATATTGGTTTAGGAATATGGAGCAATGATGGAGACTTACTGAGGAAGAGGATAAGGCTGAGGGAAGGCAAAAGAGGCAAATGAAAAACTGTCATGAGGGAGCTGCTTGGTGTATGATAACAATTTTACTACTTTATCTCAGAATGAAATAAAAACCAACATGCTAAGTACATAAAAAAAAAAAAAAAAAACTTTAAAAGTATTGTTTTTCAACCATCCAGTGAATTTTATGTAATTGAAGTTACACAGATCTTTCCCTTAGTTGGCTTTGTTTTTCACTTTGGAAAAAAAGATTGTTTCTTGCCTGACATTGGTAAGAAGAGGGTTGCTAACCCTGGCACATTTAGTTGTTGTTATTGCTATCAAAGAATCTTGATCTTTCAGAGGACTTTCTTTTCTTAATTCCAAGGCTGATAATGTTGAGCTCAGGTTGAGATTTCCTCCTAATCACCGAATTTCTCAGGGAATTAATGAAGGTACACTGCCCTTCCAAGTTATTCTTTTTAGGTCTATTTCTCCTAAAGGCCTGTAATAAATAAAACAAGCATACTGCTTATTGGGAAATTGAGTATTTTTTTAGGAGTGTGTTAGGTAAGTGTGTTTATGTTTTTTACATATTTAACTTGTTCTTATTAAAATATAAAGGCAAACAAAAAATCCAGATGTTTTAAAATATTTGATTTTCCGTTTATTTCACTTGTTCCTTATATTTTATTTTTAGTTAACAAAATAAGAATCCACTGTGATTGAATTGTTTTAGAAAGGAAATAAAGTATATCTTAAGAGTGTTATCAAATAACCAATAGTATTTAAAATATTTGTGCAACTTATATATAATTCAGGAAAATATAATATATAGAGAAGAGAGATGGTTATCTTACTCTGAAGGTCTTATACATACATTAACATAGTGTTGGTGTTTCATTTATCCTGATGTCTTTATATAGTGTGTATTAGGGTTAAAGGGAAAAAATAAAACAACAGCAAAAGGGCAAAATTTCATAACAATGAAAAAATACATTTGGGGGATTATAGATAAATACATTTCAAATGATATTTTAGTTATAAGATCAAATTAACCTGTTAACCGAGCGGGACCTATAAATACGTCAAGCATAAACAATATCGGGAATGGATAGGACGTATGAATACGTCCTTGAAATATATGTTGCGCCCCGAGAGGGACGGTATATATTTTTTGTAATATTTTTTTTTTAATATTTTATTGATTTTTTACAGAGAGGAAGGAAAGGGGAGAGATAGAGAGTTAGAAATATCGATGAGATGAGAGAGAAACATCGATCAGCTGCCTCTTGCACACCCCCCACTGGGGATGTGCCGGCAACCAAGGTACATGCCCTTGACCGGAATCAAACCCGGAACCTTTAGGTCCGAAGGCCGACACTCTATCCACTGAGCCAAACCGGTTTTGGCTATTTTTTGTAACCTTTATCATTGTTTGTAAAATTTATAATTTTTTAATTCGACGTGTCCATTTTTTTTTTTGTCGGTATTCTTTTCTATTTTTTTTTTGTTTGTAATTTTGTATTTTCCTTTGTGCTTTATATATATATAAATAAACGAAAAAATATATATATTTCATTTATTTTCATTAAGTATAAATAAATAAAAATAATATGAAATTACGTCCTCTGGGCGTGACGTACTGACACGTCCTAGTGAAAAGGTACGCACCCATTACAGGTTGCATCATTAAAAAGGGAACTCCCCGGTTAACAGGTTTAAACAAATATTTACTTATTTATTATTTGCAGGCATAGTGTTTAAAGTTTTAAATGATTTGTATTTTTATGGTTTATTTTCTGATCTAAAGAAATTTATAGATTTTCTGTACAGATATAATCCACTATATGTAGAAATTAATAAAAAATAGGACAATGTCTTCAGGACTTGTTCACACTGTCTTTAAATTAAATGAAAAAAAAAATAGATTTAACTGTAATGTTGCAGTCTTCTTTGATAATCTAGAAAATATTTTTGAAAGAAAACTTTGTTTATAGCTCTCTACATTTTGAACCATAAACATTAATTGCAATATAAAGTGAGGTTTATGAATAAAGCAAAACTACTTTAAATATTAAGTATACTAAAGGCCCTGTTCATGGATTCGTGCATTGGGAGGGTCCCTCAGCCTGGCCTGTCCCCTCTTGCAATCTGGGACCCCTTGGGGGATATCAGGTAGTGAGTTTCTGACTGATCACTGAAGGCCCGATCCAGACAGGAGGGAGCCTGATCCTATGCATTGTGCATCTGTTCCCTGATGGTCAGGGTGTATCATAGTGATGATGGGTTTACTGGTCATTCAGTCACTTGGGTATATATATATATATATATATATATATATATATATATATATATTCAGTGATATATATATATATTCAGTGATATATATATATATATATATATATATATATATATATATATATATATATATCACTGATTTTGGGAGCTGAATTCAATTTGAAAAATAAGAACCCTCAATATACTAGTATGTCTAGCAATACTGGCCTCAAAAAAAAACAAAAACACTTATTTTCTTGGGCTTTGGGCTTGCACAGTCCAAAGTTCACTGCAGAGAATAATCAAATGAGTAAAAAGATTGTCTAGACAAAAGCAATATGCAAAGTAAAGATGAGGAGATAATCTTCTGGCAAATGTTTATACAGAAAGTGGAGGATGGCTGAACTGCAAGGGCAGGTCGTGCACAGAGATTAATCAGTATCCATGTACACTTGAAGACAAATGGTACTTATCAACGTTCCCAAAGAAATATTGTCATTGCCTGGCAATTCAGAGGCAAATGTGAAGAGCTTAGAAGAATAAGTAAGGGAAATAAACCTATAATCATCAATCTACTCTGGTCATAGCATTGATTCAACGGATTGTAGTGCTTTCAGGATAAAACATATTAAGGACCGTCATATTCTGATTTTACTGGCACAGATTTCTGTTTTACATAGTTAGTAAACTGGATTATGAAAAGTGATGCTGTTGTTAACCTCCAATTTTATGAGTTTTTGGCAAATTTGGGACTTATTTATGTTCTATGACATGTACAAAAAACAAGGATATTAGCATAATATTTTCAAGGTCCATCCATGTTGTTGCAAATGGCAGTATTTCATCTTTTCTTATGGCTGAATAGTATACCATTGTATATATGTACCACATCTTTATTATCTATCAAAGGACATTTTGGTTGTTTTCATGTCTTGAGTCATGTATCATATAAATGTACACTTGAAACCTTTATAATCTCATTAAACAATATCACCCCAATAAATTTATTTCTTTAAAATAGGAGAATGAGTAAATGCCTACCCACGATGGTAATGTAGAAACAGTAATATAGAGAGTAACTCAACTTTCTATCCTTTTAACTGCCAACCCATTTATGGACTGGCTATATTGGCCAAAGGTGGGGCCCATTTCTCCATTAGGTAATCCAGAACAGGATTAGAGCTCACTAATTGAATGGGCTGGTTTTCTCTGCTGCTTTCCATTCAACTAATAAATATTTATTGATAAATTATATCAGGCTCTGTGCTAGAGAAAGATGACTAAGATATGATCCCTGAGGAATTTAGAGATGAATGAGCTTTACGTGGATAAGGACAGCAAAATATCAAGAGTGACAGCTTACCAGAGGGCAGCACAGCTGTGAATTCAGATAGAAGAGGCAGCTCAGGAATGAGTTAGAGGCTTCCAGGCATCCTGGTTTGAGTGATGTGGAAGAACTGGCAAGTCTATCAAAGAGCAAAATGATAGCTGAAAGGAAAGAACACAAATTCGGTGAAAAAAATAGTAATTCAAAGTAGAGAGTGAAGTAACATATCTAAACTTTCACTCGAGATGAGGAAAGTGCCTACCAGTCATTGCTGATCTTCACTGAAATAAAATCTAGAACAAAGGTATAAAAACTGTTGTAAAATTCAATTGCAGACAGAGATTGAACATTTTTAAACCTCCATGAGTGTGGCCATGCAAACTTGCACTTGGGAGGACTTTCAAAAACCATGCAAGTATGTCTCTTGGTAGTTTATATATGTCTATCTCTGGAAACTCCTGTGCTATTTTTAGAGAAATTATCATACTATATTATCTCAGTGCATATTTGTCTTTAGAAGCTATCTGAAAATGTTTCACCTATATTAAATTAATAACAGTCAGAGCTCAGAGACTACAAAGAAAATACATATTTACAATAGAAAATAAGCAAGGTATTTTCTGAACACTTGAATTGTCTGGACTGTCACCCTCTAATCCGTTTTTCCTCTTTCTTTCTTTCTGTCTCTTTCTCTTGCTTCTCGCCCCTAAACTGGTTTGGCTCAGTGAATAGAGCATCAGCCTGCAGACTCAACTGTCTCAGATTTGATTCTGGTCAAGGGCATGTACCTTGGTTGTGGGCACATACCCAGTGGAGAGTGTGCAGGAGACAGCTGACCAGTGTTCTCATCCATGTTTCTAACTCTCTATCCCTCTCCCTTCCTCTCTGTAAAAAATCAATAAAATGTATTAAGAAAAAAATAAAAGAATAACATTGTATATAGTCTAGGCCTATTACTATTTAGAGCTGTAACATGAAGAAATTTTGTTAAATAAGCATGAAGTTTTCATCCAACTTCGGCAGCATTCAATTTAATTGATCTTCAGCTTCACTCCTGACTCTTAGGAACTTAAAAATACATAGGTTTATATGTTCACTTACAATAGAAAATAAGCAAGGTATTTTCTGAACACTTGAATTGTCTGGACTGTCACCTTCTCCATTTTCCCCTTCCTCTCTTTCTGTCTCTTTCTCTTTCTTCTCCACTCTTATCTCATTTCATTCCTGTTTCCCCTTCCCCTCTTCATAATATGCGAATGTATGGATGTATGCATGCACATATATCTCTATCTCTGACTCTCAGAAGTAATTTAGATATATAGGCACAATACAAGGAAAAATTCCTCCCTGCATTTATTATTGAAGTAATGTTCCTTGGTAGGTAAAAGCAATTCTGTCTGGCTTTGTTTTTAAAACTTTTTTGAACTATAACACAAATATATAAAGGTTCATAAATCAATAACTGCACAATGTAATCAATTTTAACAGAGTGAACACATCCCAGTGATTACTCAAAGTAAAAAAAAATAATAATATTACTAGCATCCCCAAAATGTACTACTGTTACCCCTTTTCAGTCATGAATGCCCCCAAAATAAGTACCATACTAACGTCTAACACACATTAGATTAGGGTAGTCCATTTCTGAACTACTAGTATATTTTGTTGGGAGTATGTAACATATATATTTCTTCACGGACATAAGGATTGATTCTATTTGGGAGCCTCTAAAAATAATGCTACTCGGAACATTTTTATACATTTTGTATATATTCACATACTTTTGTTATGCAAACACCACAAAGTAGAATTGCTGGATCACAGAATAGCCAAGTATCCACTTTTTGTTGATAATGCCAAGTAGTTTTTGAAGGTAGGTAAACAAACTTACCTGCCATCACTATATGAAAATTCTGGATATTTTTGATAGTGCTTAGTATATTATCTCAGTGTTTAATTTTAGCCACATGGCTGCTGTGCTGCAGAATCTCATTGTATTTTTTATTTCCATTTTTTTCTAAAGCTTATTGAGTTGGAGAACTTTTTTGTGTGCTGGTCATGTGTATGTTATCTTTAATAAGTCTTATCTTTATTTTTCTCTTAAGGTGCTACCTATTTTTTTTTCCTTTCTATTGATGTGTAAGAGTTCATTATTTTTTCTGGATAAGAACATTGTTATTATATATATTGCAAAACATAGGTGGATATCTCTTCATTTGATAGGTGAGGAAACTGGAATCTATTGAGATAAAGTCACTTGCTTAAAACCTCCTATAATCATTAGTAAGACCAGAAACAGAACAGAAGTTTCTTAACACTAAACTAATGACTTTTTTTTTATTATACCACATGATGATGAATTTTTAGACCCTTCTAATGCAGTGACTCAAACTCCATGACTATCTGGAGAGGCCAAGAAATTCATGGCATAACAATTATAATAGAAAATAGAATTTTGCATGATTAATCTCATTGATTCTGTGAACAAAATATCTCCAACTAACCAATTGTTGTATAGCACGGCCATGCAAAATTTAAGATTGTTTTTCTTTTGGTATCAGACTTTATATTTTCTCTTCTATAACTTTATTATTACATTCAGCTTCTTCTCATGTTTATTCTTGTTACTTCTATCTTCCAGTTCCACATTTAGTTCAAATTCAAGAAAGTCCAGTTTTTCTGTGGTGAACTAATAAGAATATTCATTTTCTAATATTTTTGTCTCATCAAAAAAGGTAATAAAATAATACATTTCTATTTTTTTTACATTCTAGATGCGACACTATGTACTTTTTATCCATTATTTTAGATATTTTTAACAACTCCAAAATATGTTTTATTATCCCCATTTTAATGGTCTAGAAACTGAGCCTCACTGAGTTTAAGCTACTTATGAGACAGCTGGAAATGGAACTAGATTCATCAGAGTTCAAACATCAGACTCTGCATGATTTCACTCTACCTGCTTGGGAGGAAACAGATTTAACAATGCAGATTTGGGTCACTACCTGCTTTTAGTGCTTCTGCTGTGGATCTTAGTGATGTTCATGTGTTCTAACATCATTTAATAATTTCATTTTGTATCCTTTTACAAAAATGGTAATCAGAGCAATTGTTTGTATGGCATTGATATTATTCATTTTATTGACTATAAAAGCTTTTTTGTTGTTAAGCCTCACCCCAGGATGTTTTTTTTTTCATTGAGTTTTAGCGAAAGTGAGAGAGAGATCAGTGTGAGAGAGACATATAGATTGGTTGCCTCCCACACACACATGAAATTGGGCCAGGGATCGAACTTTCAACCCAAGTATATTCCCTTGACCAGATCAAACCCGCAACCCTCCAGTGTATGGGCCAACACTCTAACCACTGAGCTATGCTTCTCAGGGCAACGGTAGAAGCTTTTATTAGTACACAACATAAATACTGGTAAATACATATCCAGAGACTCTAGTTAATTTTTATTTATTAAAAAACCAGACCTATTATAAGAGTCTTTGGTTTTAATTCTTTTTATTTTTAAAAATAATTTTTATTTCAGAGAAGAGAGGGAATGAGAGAGAGAAACATCAATGATGAGAGCAAATCATTGATTGGCTGCCTTCTGCATGCCCCCTAAAATCCTGAGCCTGCAACCCAGGCATGTGCCCTGACCGGAATTGAACCATGGCTTCCTGGTTCATAGGGAGATGCTCAACTACTGAGCTATGCTGGCGGGCTGATTTAAGTTTTTTTTTTTATTGTTTGTTTAGCAATTTATTCTATGATATGATTATTTCTCATATAGGTTTTAATTCCAAATATTTATATTTCCTCTTCATGGAAGAGCTGTTCCACAGTTGCCTGAAAATCAGTGTGCATCTAGCTTTTGGCTTCTAGTGTAGTCCAGAGAAAGTCAGTCCCCTTGCCACACCTCCCTAGTTTTGTGCAAAGCAGATACACACTTGTGCCTCCATCTAGAAATCTGTATTCACATGAGTTATCAAGAATGTTATTATTCTCTTAAGGTATGATAGAAGCTCATTTGAAGAAATATTTTATAATTTTAATTGGTTCATTGTGCCTGAAAAAATAGGAATGGCTTTACATCAAGAATCTCCAATTCACAGGTATTTGGTAATAGTAATTAATTAAGGGTAGACAGCTTTATAGTTAACAAAACACTTTCTTGTTTATTCACTCATATAAAAAATGTGAGGTAACTTAGGTAAGAAGTATTATTTCCTCTTTACACAGACCATGTCTGTTTGTATCTTACATTTCTTTTAGCTCTGCCATTTGATTTCCATAGCAGCTGCCAATCGGTGCCTTAGTTCAGACCCCTGCAGCTCACGTTGAATACTAGTTGTCTAACTTAACTGTGGTCTTCCTTGACTCCACTTTGCTCTTCAAAGGCTGCTAAGCTTGTTTCTCTGAAAAGCCAAAGTCATTCCGCTACTTAAATCCATAGATATTTCCCCATTATTTTTAGGACATAATTCACATAACTTATATAGGGAGGAGAGCCCTTTTCAACATTTTCTCTTCTGTTTTCAGGTCTAATCTTTCACCCACCATATGATAGCCTTGTCCTCACATACAGAGTTCTCTGAATGTAACACAGTTCCCTGCCTTGTGCCCTTTAGTCATATTGACCCCACTCTGAAACAATTCTTACTGCCTCATGTTCACTTGTCACATGTCTTATCACCCTCCAAGATAGTGTAAATAGTGCCTCTTCTTCATCTTTGGATGAATCTTTTACCTTGTGTATACTCCTATACCCCCCTTCCTTTTACCTCCAACACTTACCTTTTGGTGCTATACTTTTCAGTTTATTTATAGACTAGAGGCCCGGTGCATGGTGGGGTTCCTCGGCCTGGCCTGAGGGGATCGGGCTGAAACCAGCTCTTTGTCACCCCCCTAGAGGTCCCGGATTGCAAGAGGGTGCAGGCTAGGCCAAAGGACCCCACCAGTGCATGATCAGGGCCAGGGATAGACTGTGGGAGGGCTCCAGGGCTTGTCTGGCCCATCTTGCACAGCTCTGATCAGCAGGACCCCAGCAGCAAGCTAACCTACCAATAAGAGTGTCTGCCCCCTGGTGGTCAGTGCATGTCATAGCAACTGTTGAAAGGTCAATAGTCAGACATTAAGCATATTAGGCTTTTATTATATAGGATTATTGGTGCCTGAGGATTGTGGTTTCTTCTTTTATGCTCTACCTGGTGCATAGCACCTAGGGAAATAGTGACTCAACTTTCAGTTAAAATTGTAAAAAGTTACACAGCTGGATGTAATAAAATGTTCTGATTCTGATGGTAGCATCATTTCCATTGCATCCATGTTCCCTTCAATTTAACTAACCATAGTACATGAATAATAGATTTTCAAAATACCTGTATGTCTAGATTAGGGGTGTCAAACTCAATCAGAGAAGGGGCCAAAATCTAAAATCCAGCCTAAATTGCGGGCCGAATGGTTTACTGAACAGTCATAAACTGACAATATCATAAACTGACAGCGGAGTGCAGTGATGACAGCGCGGTGCGGGCCACATTGCAAGGCCTGGCAGGCTGGATTTGGCCCGCGGGCCTTGTGTTTGACACATGTGGTCTAGATTATGGAAATAAGTTGAGCCAAGTTATGGCTTTGGATTATTTTGTGCTGGTAGAAGTTGCGATATTTAGTTACAATAATCTAATAGTTAGTGTACATATTAGAAATGGATAGAGCATGTATTTTTAATTTTTAATTTATATAATGTCTCCCACTTAGATTTTAAATCATTTAAATTACCCATTGAGAAAACAACAAAAATAATTTAATGGAATGATCAAGTAAAATCATAGAAGAATAAATGACAGTTAAGCTTATGAGGTAAACAAATTAAGGTATTTTAGTAAATTAATACAAAGTAAAAATGTGGCCATTTTTTCTTCCTTTATTACTAATAGGAAATAGTAATAAAGGAAGAAAAGTTGGACTTCACCAATCAACCAATTGTGCTATGTATGTATCATGGTTATTTTAAAGTGTACCTGAAATTAAAAGCATATATCTAATCCATTTCCACACTGAGTTTTTATTAGAAAATGAGAACTACTTTCTAAGGAATATGATATTGAGAAGTAGGGGATATACAATACCAGCAATGGAAAAGTAGAGCTAATATGTGATTGGATTATAGCCTAAAGCTCAGGTCCACATCTGTACAGTCTGCCAGAACACAGGTTCCCTGCAGCTACAAAGAGAGTAAGAATTCAATGGATGTGTTCAATGAAATGGGCTGTTTACATATGACTTGCTCCAATACACAGCTTTGTGATATCGGGGAATAATAAAGAGCACATTTAGATATTTTATAATATCTTAAATCATCTCTGTGGAAGGCAATCTCAAAGATGCATAAGTTTATAGAAAATTGGTTCCAAAATTTACCTCTTCTTTAAAATCACAATTCTCTATGATAGGAAGCCACATGCCAGGAACTATGCATATTTAATTATTTGCTTTGATGCTTTTGTTGAAATTCTATTCATTCTTTATACAGTTCTTTTCATACAAAAGAACATTTAATGCACTGTGTCTATAAAAATATTGATGCTTACAAAATTCAGTCACGTACATTACAGTATTAAATTATTTGAGAATGAAGCAAACGTTTGAAGGATTATAGTAGCCAAAGCAAATTATATATTTTATTATATTATTCAAGAAAATCAATATTGTGACTACATTTACAAAATTCAAATACAATGACACTTCTATTGATATGCACACTAACCACGGGCACAAATCTGGTTGAATGAAAGGTAGGGGGGGTATAACCATAACCTATAATGGAAATGCATTTAAAATCTGTAATTACACATTAAAGAAACATGCTATAGATGACTACTTGTTTATATTTTCTATATTTGAGAAAATAATTCCATCTTGATATTCATTTTTGCCCAAACGAATAAAAAATGTTTACATTTTAATAAAGCAATTATAGAGAATAAATGCTGATCTAAAGTCCATATAGGAAAGTGAGGGAATAGATCATAAGATCAATGCCCTCTATCACTGAGTCAGCCAATGTGATGGCATCAACCAGTATAGGACATAGTAGTATGGGATCCAGGTAGAAACCATTTTCAAGTAGTTGGTTCTGCTAATACTTTTAATTAATTGAAGGTGGATTCCATTTTTTATCAGAAACATTTTATTTTATTTTTTGGTACAGATGCCTTTTATTGGTCTGACCAGCATGAATAGTAGAGGATGTAGGCAGAACTTCACTATCTGTCCTGGCTCTCATCTTCCCTCTCCTGGGAATTCATGACTCACCCCAAGGGGAGAGGAGTATTTGGGGGCACGGGTAGCAGGCATAGCCAGGATAAAAAATACAGGGTTTAGATTTGAAAGAGGCTCAGGTTGATGTAGAAAACATCAGGTTACCAGACCATCCAGATAAAACATCCACCAGGTTAAATGGCCACACAAAGTGTCCTTTGTGTCATCAGCATCTCCTGGATTTTGCCCTTAGCTTTCTTCATACTAAACTCCAGGTAGAATTTTGTTCTGTTCTAATTCTTTAATTTTTTTATGCTACTTTCTGTTTCTCTAACAGTTTATTATGAATTACCACCTTGGAATGAAGAATAAACATTTTCCCTACACCTTCATACATGTTAATTACGTCTATCTTTAAAATATTCATGCTTTCATTTTGTTTAGCTGCTCAATCTGCATCTCTGCAAGCTTTACCTTCTGTTGTGTGTCAATAATTTTGGCTTAGAGTTCTGTGAAGGCCTTCAACTTCACATCCATGGGCGCTGCCATTTTGGCTTACTTTCTGTCCCTGTCTATCAGAAACGTATTTTAAATATAAAATAGAACCTGCCCTGAAGGTAAAGTTTGTATGCATTAAGGCTCATTCTAATACAACTACAATTAATTAATTAGTAATGAATTAGCTAACATTATAATGATAATTTAAGTCTATAAAAATGTATTAAATATATTTTATTGATTTTGTACAGAGAGGAAGGGAGAGAGATAGAGAGTTAGAAACATCAATGAGAGAGAGTCATCGATCAGCTGCTTCTTGCACACCCCCTACTGGGGATATGCCTGCAATCAAGGTACATGCCCTTGAGCGGAATCGAACCCGGGACCTTTCAGTCCCCAAGCCAACGCTCTATCCATTGAGCCAAACCGGTTTCGGCTAAGTCTATAAAAATTTAATTCAAAGTATACTATCATTTCAACCAAATTATTTTAAATATTATGTATTTAATTCAATTGAAATAAATTAAAGTGGCATATTTCTAACAATACATGAAAAATTAGTAGCTCCCTATAAAAGATGGTCTTGGTGCCCTCCCCTCTATTCTGAGAAATCACCTTTCCCATATATGGCATAACTTCTTACTATAATTTGCATTTTTTACTCAGGTTTCCATTTGATTTTGGCTTAGCTGAAAGTGTCCCAGAGATAAGATAATTGGGAATTGCTCTTAATTCATTACCTATGAGAAGTGATGTAAAATACCCCATATTTCTGGTCATTCAGGTGAGACGACTTATTCTCCTAGAGGTCCCAAATTACATTGAGCCTCAGTTTATCAGAGTGACAACATGCTCAACAGCCTACACTGTATTGGTTTTATTCTATTATCCCTTGCTTTTACCGCATTTTTTACTGTGTTTTTTCTGGATCACTTCTAAAATAAATTATTTGCACTTGAATCCCTTTCTTGGGGCCTACATCCAGGGAAACCCAACCCAAAAGAATATTTTATAAGTAGTTTTGTTTCTAATTTTTTAAATCCTTTTCATCAGAGAAGTGTATTTGGAGAGAATGTAAGGGCAACTATCAAAAGATACATTGGTTTGAGAATTAAGGAAACTGTTAGAGTGAGACATTAAATTTACCACATTGTGATTTTATAGTAGGCATTACCACATTGGACTTCTTTATTTTCATATGAAAAATTAAGGCATTAGATCACATACAGTTAAATTAAAGAAAGAAAGAAAGAAAGAAAGAAAGAAAGAAAGAAAGAAAGAAAGGAAGGAAGGAAGGAAGGAAGGAAGGAAGGAAGGAAGGAAGGAAGGAAGGAAGGAAGAAAGAAAGAAAGAAAGAAAGAAAGAAAGAAAGAAAGAAAGAAAGAAAGAAAGAAAGAAAGAAAGAAAGAAAGAAAGAAAGAAAGAAAGAAAGAAATGAGCCGAAACCGGTTTGGCTCTGTGGATAGAGCTTCGGCCTGCGGACTAAAAGGTCCCAGGTTCGATTCCGGTCAAGGGCATGTACTTTGGTTGAGGGCACATCCCCAGTAGGGGGTGTGCAAGAGGCAGCTGATCGATGATTCTCTCTCATCGATGTTTCTAACTCTTTGTCCCTCTCTCTTCCTCTCTGTAAAAAAATCAATAAAATATATTTTTTAAAAGAAATTGATAGGAAACATAAAAAACTACCATCACACCATGTAGCTGATAGTGGTCAGAGAGAAAAGTCACAGAAAATATATGACTACTATGATATATCTCCACTCTACCCTTTCACCCTCATTCCTGCTGTTGTGGTCATTACTATTTACATAATGGCAAAACAAAACATCAGTGTAGTCCTAGCTGCTTGGCTCATGGATGGAGAGTTGGCCTGAAGACTGAAGGGTCCCAGGTTAGATTCCAGTTAAGGGCACATGCCCAGGTTGTGGGCTCAATCCCCAGTGGGGAGCGTGCAGGAGGCAGCCAAGCAATGATTCTCTCATCATTGATGTTTCTATCTCTCCCTCTCCCTCTCCTTTCCTCTCTTAAATAAATAAAAATATTTTAAAAATCAGTGTAGGAAAAAGTATACAACGTATAAAGAAAAAAAATGTTATAGTATTATCAGCACATGGTATCTGTTGTGCCATCCCAATCGTCATGTCCTTCTTTGTTCAAGCCTGACTCAGAGAAAAGCTTTCACTAAAATTTTAAAAGTAAGAAGTAATATAGCTTCTATTACTGTCCTACATGACTATTTTCATGTCTCCATACAATATCATGAGAGCTGCTGGAGTGGCTTCCAATGCTGCCATGTACAATATTGAACAGCTTTTCATTCCATACAGGGTTTAAACTGATCTCTCACCCATTCATCAAAAGTCAGATTTTAATAGAGGGAAAAGGTTGAAAGTTTTCTTATTATCAGGGTATAGGTCCCACTTTCTTATCAATTTTGTCCTCCCTATGATTCATACCAATTCTGTATACAATGATGTTAAGAATTATGAAGGTGATAATGATAATGGTTCCTCATAATTTATAACTATAATAGGAGATAGAATGTGGTAAACACTAAAAAAAAAGAGGTCCTACCAGTGTGGCTCAATGTTTGAGTGTCACCCATGAACCAGGAGGTTCCCACTCAGGGGACAGGCCTGGGTTTGGGGATAAGTTCCTAGTAGAGAGGCATGCAGGAGGAGGCCAATCAATGATTCTCCTGGGAGGTCAGTGGATGGCCAGAATGACCTTGACATTTCTCTTGTCTCTCTAGGCATTTTCAGACGGATCCATATTGCTTGTGTATGCATGTATGTGTGTATGGGGGGGGGGGAGGTTTCAATTTAACTCAAGTTATGTAATTTTGTCTAATTTTCCTGCATACATTATACAATACTTATGGTTCTTTTAATTATTACTCTCCTCTACATTTTCTGATTATGAATAAATGTATTGATATTGATTTCTCATTGTAAAATAACTATCATTAAATTCTAAGTCAAATTATACTAATGTCTGAGGAGTGTTCTGTAAACATGAGAATCTTAAGGAGAAAAACATTAGATTTTAGAAGAGAGTAAGGCCAATTCTCTAATTCTTTTTAAAAAAATATATATATATATATATTTGTATTGATTTCAGAGAGAAAGGGAGAGAGAGAGGTAGAAACATCAACCATGAGAGAGAATCATTGATCTGCTGCCTCCTGCATGCCCTCTACTGGGGATCAAGCCTGCAATCCAGGCATGTGCCCTTGACCAGCTTCAAACCTGGGACACTTCAGTCCACAGGCCAACACTATCCATTGAGCCAAACCAGCTTGGACCAATTCTCTAATTCTTGGGTTAATATATTAATTAATATTGGTGAAGTGAACATGTACATATTTAATTTTTAAGCTTATAAAATAATTTTTAAAACTTTTAATTTTTAAATCATTCATATATATATATATATATATATATATATATATATGATAACTTTTAGAATGAAAAGTTTGTTAAAAAATTTTTACTTCTCTGGGCACAGTTTTTAAATTCATACAATTATATGTACACCAATAATTTCATTTATCCATCCTTCCATATATACAAAATCTGTATATGTAATATAAACATATAGGTTGAACCATATGAAATGGCTAATATTTTATCATTTTTTACCCCAACATGACAATTTCTTAGAGTTCTAATAAACAGTTCTACTGTTAGTGTGCTGATTAAGTGGGTTGCAAAGGTACTGCACTAGCACCATATCACTACTCTTCATCAACACAGTAAGACAAAGATACATGAAGCATAAGTTTTTTTTTGAAAAGTGACTAATGACTTTAAAACCTTCTCTTCTGTGGCACCCTAAAAAAAAAAGCCCTTGTCCAGATGACTTTACAGGGAAGTTTTACTAAGGCAAACTTTTTTAAATGCTCATCTTACTACTTGCACATCTTACCTTTATACAACAAAAACACTCTCAGACACTCATGTGCACACAGATCTATAACACACCACATTCAGATGTCTTCCTCCAATAACAGCTCAAAAATTTGTGAGTAGAATACATTGGTCTTGGTTTAGAATTATGAAATTCATGGTAAACATCATCAAGGTATATGGATATCTAGGTTTTTCATTTCATTGATGAACAGGTTTTAGTATACAAAGTGACAGTTACTATGAAAATCTGGATTTCATACCTATTTAAAAGTAAATTGCCTATAGTCCATTTGCAATCTCCACACTTTAGAAATTCAGCTTTGTATTTGTTATGTTTATTACATTCCTTTGCATTTTTCTTATATCTACTTTGCTTAATAAGAAGACACTGAAGTTTTAAGTAGTTCTGTATGTGACTGAATTAATTATATAGTTCTTCAGTTGGTAACATATATGCTCTTGGAATTATCTTTTTCTTTATTCTACTTACTTGGTAGATTGAGAAGTTTGTAATTATTTTGCTTAAAATGTTGGTACACCTTAACTAACAGTATTTATTAACCTTAGTGCTTGACAAAGTCTGGATATTACAGTAACAGTGTACAATTTAACCCAGTGGTTGATCTCTGCTCAGATCATTCAAAACGAGTAATTAGAGAAAGCCAACAATATACACAAATCTATAATTTCATTTTTGGCACAAATACTATAACTGAAAGGGATGAAAAGCATTCACGATTTATTTGCAACTTAAAATGATGCTATGCTTTACAAAAAGGGTACATTTAAGAAGTACACTGATGGAAAGCTTATACAGACAATTACATTTTTCACAGGTTCCATACTTATACATTTTCTGACTTGTTTAAATTTATTTTTAAACCCAATATCAATATTCATGGAACTTTCATTGCATATGCAGAAAGTAGCAAAAAAAAAAAAAAATGAGTTGCCCAGCATGCACACTCCTAGCTGAGGTCAAATAAGATGACACTCTATATTCTGTTTGACCTCTCATGCTGTATACATGTCCTTTACATGGTCTATGTAATGACATATTTGGCACAGTTGTTGTGATTTTTCTCTTGATTTTGCTGTTTAAAATGACCTCCAAGCCCGGTGATGAACTGCTGTCTGGTCTTCCTAAGTACAAGGCCGTGATGTGACTTACAGAGAAAACATGTTAGAAAAGATTTGTTCAGGCATGGGTTATAGTGCTGATGGCTGTGAATTCAGTGTTAATGAATCAACATTTATTTATTAAATAAACTGTCCATAAACAGAAACATTCATAAATCAAGGATATGTACTGATCAGTTCACAAAAATGTTGTAACTAGATGCTCGTAGGAACCTAAAACTGTATTTCCTCTAAGTTAAGTTCTTCAGTAGTCACTAATTCAGTGTTCATAGTGATTTTATAGAACACAAATACTGCAAATAACAAGAAATGACTGTATGGTTGTCATTCTTCCTTCCAAGCCACTGGCACGTTGTAGAGCCCATACTTCCAAAGGCTGAAAATATAGTAGCATTTAGATTTTCCAGGTTCATTATTTAGCTGTATTTGAGTTTCTAAGAAATTAATTAAGGTATACATCAGTTAAACCCCCAGGTATATATTATTTATTATTTTATTCCATTATATAGAAATTGTATGACCAGTACCAAGAATGTCATAAAGCTGAAATGACTTGATTCTGTGTTTTTTAAAGAAAACAGTATATTTTTCCCTAGCTGGAAAACTTGTTCTTTTTCATCTCATGTACTCATCTCATTTATCATCTTAAATGTCTTTCTCCTTACTGTTTCCCCCCCACTTTTTCTGTTGATTATTTTCTTAGCCATCTATTTTGTACTCATTCTTATAATGTTTTTTTTTTCTTTTTTTATTATGCTAGCCACATAAATGATAAAATCCCTAATTTCCCACCCCCTGCACCATTTGGTACATGGAAATAACTTTTTTTTAGTTATCTTTTTATTTATGTTCTTTATATACACATCTAAAACTGAGCTGTGTACATAGGAGTGGGTTATCAGTAACTAATGACATTGATAAATTGTAAAATCTTCTATCTCTTTCAAAAAATGCTTTGAAGAAATTCCTTGTGCAGTTCTCTAAATTTTACACATACACACTCACACACACACACACACACACACACACACACACACATACAAACACACAATATAAAACACTTTAACTCAAATATTAATATATTAGTTCAATATGATATTTGCTTTAACAGTTAGAAATTCAATAATTTCATTTGTTGTTTCAGTATGATATTTTTGTTATTAAATATTATTTTGAGAACATCTTGAGAACTTTGAATTAAAATATCAACTAAATTAAAATAATAAACCTTGATTGGTGATCTTTATTTTATATTTGAAATTATGTTAACCAATTGGAGGCAGGGAATGAAAGAATAATCCACTTTTACAGAATTAAAACATACTTAAGATGCAAAACTTACATAAATAATTTCTTAATTCACTGTATCTGCTAAGAAAAAAAATGGAAAATGACTTCATTAAAATGAATAATTTAGATTATATTCTCTGTATTGTAAGCCAGTTTTTTATATTTTTAAATTGATTTCATAAAGAGGAAGGAAAAAGGACAGAGAGATAGAAACATTACTGATGAGAATCATCGATCTGTTGCTTGCTGCATGCCTCCTACTTGGGATCAAGCCTGAAACCTTGGCATGTGCCACGACCAGGAATCTAACCATGCCCTCGTGGTTCACGGGTGGACACTCAACCACTGAGCCCACAGTGGCAGGACTGTAAGCCCATTTTAAAGAAGTGAGCTTCTCTTGGAAGAAGGAAAATATTAATCACTGGTTCCATGTTACTATAGATCTTATGTGTTTTTTCAGAACATAATAATGGCTGGTGATTTTCTAAGCATAATCATTTGAGAAGAGAGTTAATTTAAAACTCAGATTATCTATAATCTACTGGAATATTCTAGTTATGTTATATCACAATTTTTTAAAATTTAAGACTTTGATATAAAATATTTAATCTTTTGTAGTAAACAAAATATTTAGTCTTTTATAATAAGCAATTTTGTACTTGACCTAAGGTGAGGATGGAGTAGGTGGAAATTACATTCACCGTTCCCAGGACAAAACTTGAATTACAACTAAATTATAGAGCAATAAATTTGAATACCTGACTGAAGAAAAGTATTATAACCATGGATTTTCAGAAAAAGCCACATTGAGACTTGGAGGAAGAATGGAGATGTGAAAAGGGATGGCTCTGATCCTATGGGCAGTAACTGATATTCCTAAGGGATATCTCAGCTGCAATGGTTCCCTCTGAGAAGTGTCAGGTTTTAATTCCACTCTTATTCAACACTAGATGCCAAGTGCATGGAATCCATGCACTTGCGAGGGTCCCTTAGTACTCTCTCACAGTCTGGGAGTCTTTGGGGGATATCCGATTGATGGCTTAGGCTCACTTCCCACAAGCCTGAGCTGTTAGTCAGACATCCTTAGTGCTGCCACAGAGACTGGAAAGGCTCCCAGCATCACTGCTGCACTTGCCTTGCCAGCCATGAGCCCAGCTCAGGGCTTCTGGCTGAGTGCACTGACCACCAGGGGGCTGCTCCTGCATTGAGTGTTTGCCCCTTGGTGGTCAGTGCATATCATAGTGACCAGTTGTTGCACTGTTAGGTTGATTTGATATTAGCCTTTTATTATCCTTTATAATAAAAGCCTAATATGCTAAGTGTTTGGTCATCTGGTCATCTGTTCAACTAATCAAAGTATAATATGCTAATGATATACTATGGCTGCTCAACCGCTCACTATGATGTGCACTGACCGCCAGGGGGCAGATGCTCTGACTGGTAGGTTAGCTTGCTGTTGGGATCTGGCCAAACAGGTCTTAGCAAGATGGGTCAGACTCTCCCTGGAGCCCTCCCACAGTCCCTCCCTAGCTGGCCAACCTCCTGTATCCTTCCCTGAACCCGACTGTACACCAATGGGGTTCTTTGGCCTGGCCTTCACCCTCTTACAATCCAGGACCCCTCAGGGGATGTTGGAGAGCTGGTTTCAACACAATCCCACAGGCCCCACTCTGCACAAATGTGTGCACTGGGCCTCTAGTACAGGATAAGACTGGAAGTGCTAGCCACAGCAGTCAGATAAGAAGAACTAAAAGGCATCCAATTGGAAATCTAGAAGTAAAACTGTCATTATTTGCAAATGACATGATATTATATATAGAGAACTATCAAAAAACTACTAGAACTGATGAATGAATTTACTACTAAAGTAGCAGGATACAAATTAAATGTCCAGAAATCAGTTGCAAGTTTATACACCAATAATTAACTATCAAAGAGAGAAACTAAGAAAACAATCCTATTTATAATTGCATCAAAAATACATAGGAATATATTTAATCAAGAATGTACTGTATAAGACTTATATGTATAATCTAATGAACAAAATAAACTAACAAATAAAATACAAATAGACTCATAGATACAGAGAACAGTCTGACAGCTGTAAGAAGAGAGGGAGGCTGTGGACTGTATGAAAAATGTGAAGGGATTAAGATAAAAAACAAAACTCAGAGTCACAGATAGCAATACGATGATTAACAGAGGAAAAGCTGGGTCAGGGGAGGTAGAAGAGGATTAAAGGTGATAAATGGTGACAGATGGAGACTTGACTTTGGGTGATAAACACACAAAAATACACTTGAAACACCTAAGTTTATTAAATTTTAACTTCAATAAAATTAATTTAAATTAAAGATAAGACTTGTATTTATGAAATCATTTCAACAAAAATATTATAAAACATCAGGAAGCTAAACTTGGTTCCAAGCATTTTCAAATACAGTGCATATAGAATAAAATTATTATTTTTCCATTCAAATGTCATTTTAACAATATTGATATTTTAAATAAAACCCCAAAATATTTTATAATATAAGCTATTTGAAAGAAGACATAATTATGTTGAAGCTTTTCATTTTTGTTATTTTAACTCTTACATCTTCTGAGTAGAAAAAAAATGCCTTAGTTTTACTTTTGTTTACCCCAGGAACCACACATTAATTATCTTTAAATTTTTCTTTAAACACAAAGCCCACCTTAGCTAGTTTGGCTCAGTGAATAGATGCTTAGTGGACAGACCATCAGCCCTTGGACTGATGGTTCCCAGGTTTGATTCCAGTTAAAGACATGTACCTTGGTTGCAGGTGGTTGCAGGCTAGGATTCCTAGCCCTGGTTGGGGTGCATGCAGAAGGCAATCAATCAGTGTTTCTTTCTCTCTCTCTCTCCTCCCTTCCACTCAGGAAAAAAATATATAATAAAAAATATGGAAAAATATCCTCAAGTGAGGGTTAACAACAAAATAATAATAATTATAATAATAAGTGTGAAGTCCATTTTGCTTTTGAATTTCAGTCATGGATAAGGACATTATAGTAAATGAATGAATAAAAACCAAAATATCACAATAAATATTTTCAGACTTTATTCTTGGTAGAAGTGGAAATGGGGGATGGTATTTTAAGGCTTCCCATATAATTCTGCGTTGCTTGAATTTTTACTCTAGCAATATAGTCACTCCATACATGCATAATAAAAAAATATTTTGAACACATTGCTCAAGTCTTAAGGTAATAATAACTTTTCACATAAGGCCAATGAATGACCTATCTACTGATAGGTAGATTTTATACAAATTTTTGTACCTTGTACATCCTTTAAAGATATTGAATGCATTGGGGTAACATTGTTAATTAAAATTATATAAGTTTCAGGAGTACTATTCTGTAATATGTCATCTGTGTATTGTATTGTTTGTTCACTATCCCAAGACAAGTCTCCTTCCATCACCATTTGTCCTCCCTTTAAGCTCTTCTACCTCCCCCATCACCCTTTCTTTCTGGTAATAAATAGATGTTCATAGATACAGAGAAGCAGACTCATAGATACAGAGAATAAAGTGACAGCTAAGGGAGGGGGGTTGAAATCTGGGTGAAAAAAGTGAAAGGATTAAGCAAAGAAAAAATATTCATAGGCCCATCCTTATTATTTTCAAATAAAAAGGTGACCTGTCTATCACTTATCCTGAAATAAAAGATATATTATCTCTTTGTCAAAGAATGAATGCAGATCTATATATCTATGTATAGATGCATAAATAGATCTGTAGATGTACAGATATTTATTTATGTTTATACTTACATACAGGCGGGACAAAAGGAGATTTACAGTTGTTTATATGGAAAAAATACAATAATTTAAAAAACAATACAAGAATAAACTCTGTTTTATGTATTCACAACTGTAAACCTACTTTTGCCCCACCATGTACAGGCAGATTTCCAGATTTTAAAATACCTTTGTTCTTCTCATTGAATATATACTAGTATTAATTTACCAAAATTTACTAGGGCATATAAAGAAAATTTTAGATATGTAATGTGCATTTCTAATATTAACTAGAATCATTGTTTTGAAGTATAGGTTTTAGTTCAATAACATAGCACATCACAGTAGACCAAAGTTATTAACTTCAATTGATAAAGAATTATGAATATAATTATAATCCTATTAATTATTTAGTTCCATGAATTATGCAAATGCAGTAGGTATTATTAATCATCTGCAGGAACCAGAATAATTTTCCTAAAAGAACATATACATATTAAAAAGTCTCACTTGGCTCTTTTGTGTACTTTTAGTGTTCCCTTGTGAATAATGTTTGGATTCAGTTCTTTTTTTTATAAAATTAAATAAAATAAAATACCCCAAATGCATCTTCTCTAAAGGCCAAATGAATGTCATTTGAGCTCTCTTCTTGTCTATAAAATGTTTACTGACTATGTGGTTTCACATGTTTGTTTATATTGGAGATAGCCCAGCACTTTTAAGCAAATATTCTGCAGTGGCTGACATCATACTCACAAATAGAACACTGTATGGATACCCCTGCTGTGAGACTAACTACGTGTAATAATCTTGGAGCACCTAAGAAAATATTAGAATTTCCAAAATTAACATCATGAACCTTCCTCCAGTAATAAGGAACAATGAAGCATTTAAAGGAGTAGTTATGACTCATTTCTATAAATATACTCACCATTTGTAGAATGGACATCATGGAAAAAAATAGCAAGAAAAAAAATCCATTTTGGAACTTTTGAAGATGCAGAGTTAGTAAGAGCCCTAAATATCTACTTCTGTAAACACATAGTTGTAATTTTTTTCTGCCAGAAATACTGGCCTTTTCCTTTAAGGAACAGATTGGAGAAATATTTTAAAAGGATTTTATAAACAAGGACTTTGTTTGCCTCAGGATACTAGAAAGTAATTTCTGTTTTTCTTTTTAAAACATTTTCATTTTACTTAAAATGTAACTCCATAATTGACTCAGAAGACTTATTTCCTTTAAAATCTCAAAAAAGTTTTAACTACAAAAGATTTATATGTCAGTGACCTTGGAATGTGATCCTTACTTGGAAAATGTCAAGGTTGGGTGGGGACTCAGGCAGGAGGTAAGCCAGTAGCAAATAGACCTGTAGAAAGGCAGTGTAGGGAGCATTGTGCCATTGACACTGTCAGTCTTAGATTTTAGAACAGTGTCTGGCCAGGCCGGGGTAACTCAGTGGTTTGTCTACCTATGAATGAGGAGATCACCATTTGATTCCCACTCAGGGCACATGCCTGGGTTGCAGGCTGGATCCCCGTTGTGGGGCACACAGGAGGCAGCTGATCAATGATTCTCTCTCACCATTGATGTTTCTATCTCTCTGTCCCTCTCCTTTCTCTCAGAAGTAAATAAAAAATAAGTACAAATAATAAAAAAGAACAATGTCTGACATAGAGGGATTTCTGCAAAGAACAGTTTACTGGATGGCATATGTAGCTTATAGTTTCTGGCACATTCAGAGTAAATGGCAGTGTGCATCAACTGTTGATTGGTGGAGGTATCACAGACATGACTGTCTAAACATAGACTTTATCTGTGTGTTTTCAAGTAAAATAATTGGCAAACTTTACTCAGTACTGGCTAACATTTGTGTGTGTGTGTGTGTGTGTGTGTGTGTGTGTGTGTGTGTGTTTTGTTCCTCACATTTTAAAATTTATATTGAAAAATTTGGTGTTCAGAATATTACAGAGTTTGGAAAAGATGTGGCAGAAATCAGTTTGAAGTAAATGGGATTTTTTTGGACTGGCTTACTTTTCTTTCTTTTTTTTCTTTTCTTTTTTTTTTTAAATATATTTTATTGGTTTTTTACAGAGAGGAAGGGAGAGAGATAGAGAGCTAGAAACCTCAATGAGAGAGAAACATCAACCAGCTGCCTCTTGCACACCCCCTACCGGGGATGTGCCCACAACCAATGTACATGCCCTTGACCGGAATTGAACCTGGGACCTTTCAGTCCGCAGACCGACGCTCTACCACTGAGCCAAACCAGTTTGGGCATGACTTACTTTTCTTAGCATAATATTCTCATGGTCCTTCCATGTTATTGCAAATGGCTAAATAGTGAATGCTTTTTGTTCTTGCCTTTCCTAAATTTCTGCCTGTGACTCCCTGCTTTGCTTTCTGCCCTGGCACTAGGGTCTCTGCTCTCTGTACTGCCTGCTGTCTCTTTGAGCTATAAGTTCTTTCAGTGACATTTCTGATCTTGTTCTCTTTTTGAAGCCATGAGTAAAATATCAAACTCTTTTATCTTCCCATATTTTTCAGAATTAAAAAATATGAAACTTGTAATGTTTGGTTATCCAGTGTTACCCCAATAAATGCAATAAAATATATATGCATTATTGGCAAGACATTATAACATCTGAATTTGTATTATATGTAAGTCTGTTCTGTGATAGGTAGAACTAGAATCAACAAGGAGAAACTTTGAGTTCTTTACATGAAGGCTAGTGGATTTAGTTTTGCCATAGAAAGAACTGTGTAATATATATTGTGTCTACAGTTAATATAAACATGTATTCTGCCCTTCTCTGTCGTTTTTATCACTAGTGGAGTTCAGAGCTCATCATCTGGAATCTGCTCTAGTCCATACTTGGCACTTATTTAGTGAATTCTGTTATTAAAAAGGTAACATTTTGAACACTTTACAAAAATTGTCAGAAAATTTTCATAATAATCCAGCAAGATAAATATTCTGAGTATCCCCATTTTTCAGTTAAATAAACTGAGGTGTAGAAAAGCTAAGCAACTTGTCCAAAGTCACCAGCTAGTTTATGGCACATTCGAACTTAGTCCAGCACCATAATGTGTTCTAAATACCTGATCTCAACTGTTCTGCACTCAGCATCAGAGTCTTGTTCTTTATGGCTATGCAAGACTTTTCAATATTGCTTCAACTTACTTCTCTAACCTCATTTCCAACATTACACTTATATTCCTTTGATCCAGACATGCGAAATCTGTCACCTTCCACCTGAATATACCTGGAGTGTTGCACTGTCTGGGCCATTTACCATATGACCTCTATGTTCCCCATTTCTGGCACAGCCCTGCTTCTATAATCCTCTCTATGGAAATCAAGCATTTATTTTTTTTAATCAAATATACTGCATATTAAATTATTTAGATCTCTGTCCCACAGAAAAATGTTTTGAGGTCAGAAATTACATCTTTATTTGTGTACCCCAAGACCTTGATATAGATTCATTTTAAAAAGTTTGTAGCCCTGGCCAGTGTGGCTCAATTGGTTGGGCATCATCCATGCACTGAAAGGTTGCTGGTTCTATTCCCAGTCAGGGCACATGCCATGGTTGTGGACTTGATCCCTTGTAGCGGTGCGCAGGCTCTCACATAGTTGTTTTTCTTCCTCTTTCTCTCCATCTCCCTCTCCCTTTATATCTCTAAAAAGCAATACAATTTTTTTTAAAATGAGTGGAACACATGTAGAATTAAGCAAGAGTTTCTACTCATGGTCAGGAGTAAATGGCCAGTCATCCAAATGCGGTAAAGGAAATTCCTTCATGCGGAGAAAGGTTAAGCTGGAGACTTGTCTCTGTGGCTCATTTTAGCTCTCTCATCCCAATTGCATGTTATGCCTCATAGCCATAATGTATCAGTCAGAAATACCTATCCATTGCATATGTCTCAGAGAGACTAGTAGATTATGATCCCCAGGGCCTAGTTCTTAGAATATTTTGTATCGTAGTCCCAAAAGAGCTACTCTCTGTCTCTCTTCCTCACTAAATTTCCTTTTATATCTTTTAACTCTTCAGAAGCTATGTTTGGGTAGAAACTTCTGCAGTTTTCCTCTGTACACAGACATTCAAGTGGCTGATATCTATCACCAGAGATGTCAAATAAAGTGTATTCTTAAATTATTGCTATGATTTAATCATTTCACCATGGGAGAGAAACTAATGGTTCATAATGGCACTTATAAGACTGAGATTTCCTATAATGTAGGAACAAAGGAAAAGAGAAAACTCTTGAATGCATACGTATAGTGAATTAGGTAAGTAAGCAATTGCACTTCTGATGTTACATTGTTATTTTCTACTAAATGAATTATAGATTTCTAAATGTTGGAAAGATAATATTAGTCTCTATTTTGGATGTCCTTTATAAACAGATCTAATATATACCATTTTATATCATTTTTATTCTGTTAAACTAAAATGTATGAATAAGTTCAAAGACATTTATTAGTACTTATAATAAGTAATTACTGAAAAATTCATTGACTTAATGGAAAAATAGTTGACACAATGTTTAAAATGCATTGAAAAGAGAGGGAACAAAATACATCAAATCAATTTAATACTATAAATATCCAGGTAACACAAAAGCATATTAGTTATCTATATAATTCATTTGTATTTCTTCATAATTTAAATTACCTAGGAGATAGTGCTAAATGAGATGTCCATGATCTCACTCATCTGGGGGAAAGGGTGAACAACATAGACTGATGAACAAGAACAAACCCAGAGACAAGGAGCCATGGGTTAGACCAGGGGTCCTCAAACTTTTTAAAGTAGGGGCCAGATCACAGTCCCTCAGAGAGCTGGAGGGCCGGACTATATGAACTACTAATTCCTACTGTAACACCTTGGCTGCGCTCACTGCCCAATAAACCTGGCGGGCAGGATCAGACTCCCCTGGGGGCTGCATGTGGCCCGCGGGCCGTAGTTTGAAGACCCCTGGGTTAGACTGTTGGACCTCAAAGGGAGGGTGAAGATAAAAGGGAGAGATCAACCAAAGGACTTATGTGCATACAAATGAGCCTAACCAGTGGTCAAGGACAATACAGTGTGGGGCATGAGTGGAGAGGGGTGGGGGATTGGAATTGTTGAGGACAAATATGTGATACCTTAATCAATAAAGAAATTTTAAAAAGAATATAATGGGCATACAATAAACTGTATATTTTAAAAAGTAAAAAAAAATTTAAAAATTGGCACTATGCTGTCATTTTAAATTTGCAAGTTGTTATAACCATGATTCTTAGTTGAAGTTTACTTTCATATTTGCTTTATTTTGGCTTAATATATAATAGTTTAACTATAGAAAAATTTAAAAAATGAAAAAATAACATATAGATCACCAAAAATATAAATACTAATGAATATGAACATATGTTCAAATGATTAGTAGAAAAACTAAAGCAAGTAGGTTTTGTTGTTTGTTTTGGTTTGGTTTTTTTGCCCATCAAATTGCAAATGGTCAGTAGGGCAGAACAGTCAGTAAGGTGGACATGCCCTTTCTTGTTGGTGGGATTATAAATCAGTCTAATGGTTTTGAAAGCACTTTAGCAATATGCATAAAAAGCATATTTAATCCTTTGACCCAACAATTTATCTTCTGAGGCTTTCCCTAAGGACATGATTAAATAATATAGACAAGGTTGTTCTTTTTAATAGGATAAAAGAAGAAAACATCCATTAACTCAGTTGTTGGCAAATAAATGATCAGTTAAATGAATCTTGATATATAACTGCGATGGAACGTTATGCAATTATTAAAATGTTTTCAAGAATATTTACTAACATTAATAAATATTGATCATATAATACCAATTTAAAAATATATGCATCATAACCAATATATAAAATTTTATATGTCTATGTAGAGAAAATAATATTAAAAGAACAATGTCTAATATAATTACACACAATCTCTATGTGATGAGATTTGATGCAGTATTTAAGTTATCTTATGAGTTTTTTTTATAATAAGAAAAAAACTTAAAGCCTAATTTTGTTAAATCCAAATTGAATAATAAATACGTTTTGTTTATAATTTATAAAAGATTTCACAACATCTTAGTATCATTATGCTTGGTATATCTTCCTTAAAAGAAAAACATACCAAGCAAATTACTATTGAGAGAACCACCTGATCTTGTCTGATGGAGTTGTCAAAGTCCCCAGTTAATACTTTGAGAAGGTTCATGCAAATTTGAAATGGAATGAATGAGTATGGTTCCTAAGACCTTATTGAAAAGTGAGTTGATTCTTGGCTTCCACAAGTAATTTTACTAGAGTGCAAACTCATCCTTCTTCCTAAACCAGATGTGCCTGGCTGTGAGTGATCTTGGTGTTCTTATAATGTTAATTTACCCTCCTGCCTTTCTACTTCTAGCAGATACTGCCTTTAGTTTCATACAAATTCCCTAAGGAGAAGAAACTCATAGATACTATTTTTTTGTTTATTTTTGTTTCATTTCTTTGTATTTATTTGTTTGTTTGTTTATTATTGCACCTTGTTAGTTGGCCTTTTCATTGCAAAAACGACATTGTCTCTGAAACCACAATGGTAATGTAACTGGCCGTAAATCTTAGAAATCTTTGGTTTCGTACCCTGTATCTGCTACACAGCTATTATGTTTAACCTCCATTGATTAGATTATTGAGGTTTGCACTGTTAAATAATAAAGAGAAGAGATAGTAATCACTGCCAAATCTTCCATGAACCCAGACATCACTGATAATTTTAAATATCCATTGTATCTGCACTTAGCTTTGTTTCAAATTTCCTTATCAGCAAACCAGGAAGATTTTAGTCACAGAGAAACTGAAAATTTTATTGGGTAATTTTAGCATGGATAGTTGATTTCATGCCTTTTGTTGAATTAAATGTTTCTCATTGAAAACAGAGAACTTCTACCTTTGCCAATGATGGCTTCAAACTAGTGAAAGAGTTCTGGGTGTGTGTTATGTGTAATGAAATCTAATGTGTGCTAACTTGAATGCATTTATAACAAAAATAAAATACTAGATGGCTTCAATTTTCAATTCTAGTTTATGTACCATGAAAAGAAAATTATAAATCTTTTCTTCATGTACATTCTACAGTTGCTGTGAAATGGCTCTTTTCACTTGGAATATGTAGGTAGCATATAAAACAGATAGCCTTTTTGGAAAAGGACTTTCTTGTTAAGGCATGACCACAACCAAGCCATTCTTCCTCTTTTGATTAGTATTCACTGTATCTGCTTAGCTGTCTGCAGTTGGTCCAGGTTAGGTATTGAGCATAAATAAAGGAACTCTCTCATACCGTAGGATGTGAAATGTTCTACTTAAGTACAACTGCTATTACATTTAAACAATCATCAGACATATCAACATTAATGGGGAACTGGAAAAAGCCTAAATCCAAGCAGAGATATTTATATATTTTAAATTAATTAAAAATATTAGTGTAAAAATGATATGGAGGAAAAGGTAAATGTAAAATATCAACTGTGTGTGGAATAAAAGCAATGTCTGATAATCTACTAATTGTCAAAATTGCAATGAAAACGTGTTCCAGTTATTAATCTAAACTTTCTTAACTTTACCTCTCCCTGTTCTTTACATCTTCACCCCCAGGCTATACCTTTCTTAGATGTTTCTTTTTGAGGCTCCTGCTTATGCATAAGTTGGAGAATTAGAGCAACTGCCTATACCTTCTTGTTTCACTAGGCCTCCTCTTTAATTTGTTGGCAGATTAAAATTCATGGACCTTTTGAAAAACTATACTTTCTTATCAATTTTTAAAGAAGAAACTAAAACAAAAAGGGATATGATATAACTTTTTATAAGCCATCTTTTGTAGGCCCTTTGTATATGTAAATATTAGCTCATTTAATTACTACAACAATCTAATAAGATAGATCATATCAATCCCATCTTCCTGAGGAAATCTAGAGCTGGGCAGATCCAAAATCTTCTATTAAGTCCTCCAGGTACCAAAAGAAAAAGCCAGCATTTGACATAGAGCTCTCAGATATTGAGTTTATTATTTTATTTTCTCTCATCATGTTTCAATTGTGGAGTAACATAATCATTCCTGCTGTAAGACAAAAAAAATCACAGTTTATAAACTTTGTTTATAAATATTGAGCTAATTTATATAGACAAAATATCTTGAAAGTTTATATTTAATTAAAAGTTTGATATAAATTATATACTCTCTGTGCCTCTAATAAATAAATCCAAGAAGGTGGTCATTATGGCTGTTGACAGCTATTCTGCCTCTCATTCTTGGTACATGTCCCCACCCACTTGAAGATAGGTCTAATTATATGATATGCTAGAAAAATGGAAAGTGATTAAAAAAATGAAATCTTACCATTTGTGACAGCATGGATGAACCTAGAGGGTGTTATGCTAAGTGGAATAAGACAGAGAATGATGAATACCATGTGATTTCAATTATATGTATAACCTAAAGAGCTATATAAACAAACAAAATAAAAATGATTCAAGATACAGAAACCAGACTGATGATTGCTGGGGGCATTTGAGGGACTGGGTAAAACAGATGAAGATATTGAGAAGTATAGAATTGTAGTTATAAAATAGTCATGGGGATGTAAAGTACAGCATAGAAATCTAGTCTATAATCTCTCTATATAAAAGCCTAAGTAATCAAACCACCTAACTATCAAACATTTGAACAACCAGTCAACCGGTCACTGTGATACACACTGATCACTAGGGGGAAGACACTTAATGCAGGAGCTGTTCCAGTGATCAGTGAGCTCTCACAGCCAACCTGCCATGGTCACTCCCCTGAGTCTGCCTACCCCAATAGGCCCTGGGCTCAAATTGTCTTGGGAGACAGCCTCCATCAGTCCTGATCGCCAGCCAGGCTGAAGGACCCCACCCATGCATGAATTCCTGCACTGGGCCTCTAGTATTATTATAATTATCTATGGTGCCATGTGGTACTGGAAATATTGAGTGCAAATTATAATTTTAAAATTAAAAATTAAAATTAAAGAAAAATAAATTTTATAAAAATACAAATGAAATGTGAATTGAAGTAACCTGTAACATTTCTGGACAGATAATCTACTAGCCATTGCTTTACCATGTTCTCCTTTCTCTCAGACCAAGCTGCCAATGGTACTCAAGATCATGGCTACTCTATCCTCCTCAGTGACAACAATATGTGGTCATCCTGCTATAGTGTAATGAGCAAATAGCATAAGCAAGAACTAAGATACTAAGATTTTGGAATTTTTTGTTACAGCACATAATCTAAATTGAGTGATAGACTCAACACCAATGATTGCTTTGCAAAAACAACAGTGAAAGTGTTCAGGAAATGTGTTTTTATTTTATTTTTTCAGAAAAACATATTGAATCTGTAGCCCATATTCTTGTGTGATGCTAAAATTTTTAATCTCAAAAAATGCAAATAACAAAAATGTATTTGAATTTTGTTAATCGTTCTTAAAATTGAATATGTCCAGCAATAAGGTCATTTGCCTAAAAGAAAATTGGTTTTCATCACTGAAGATAGTTAAGTAGAAAATATATTAAGATTTTTATCATGGAGATATGTGAGGCAAAATGATGATTTCTGTGGTAGATAGAATTATCTTTGTGCTTGAAAATAAAGTGGATTATAAAATTACAGGGAAATATTTTTTGTTGTTGTTGCAGTAATATAAGGGCAACTATACCAATAGTGAAAAATAGGGACAATCCTTTTTCATCAGATGCTTGTTGATAATTATTAGATTTTCCTTTTATAACTTATGTGATAGCATACTATTGATATTTAAAGGTAAATTATTTTCAAGTATAATGAGATTTAAAATTTTCATTTGAAAGCATGGAACAAGGGTTAATGTGACCAATTCATTAAAAAAGATGTCATTCTATTTCTAAATTCTCCTGTTAAGTTTATGTTCTTATTTGTCATTTTTTGAAAAAGATAAAGATAATGACATAAAGTAAATTTGTCCCTGTATATTTCACATTTTATATAGATTCTGATTTTTTTATTTTTTAAAATAATTTTATTGATTTCAGAGAGGGAGGGAGAGGGAGAGAGAGATAGAAACAACGATGACAAGAGAGAATAATTGGTCATCTTCCTCCTGCATACAACCTGGGCATGTGTCCTGACCAAGCATCAAACCATAACCTCCTAATTCATAAGTTGACACTCAAGCACTAGATACACTGGTTGGGCCTGATTTTGATTTTTAAATAAAATTTACACTAGAGGCCTGGTGCACGAATTTGTGCATGGGTGGGGTCCCTCAGGGTAGCCTGAGGGGATCAGGCCGAAACCCACAGTCCAACACTGCCTGCTACTCCTGCCTGCCACTCCTGTTTATCCCGGCTCTGCTGCATCTGCTGTGGCTTTGCACCCAGCCCAGTCAGTCCCAATTAGGAGATGCTCGCCAGCCATGAGCCCTGTATCTGGTGCCCACCTGAAGGGGATGGGAGGTGCAGGATGTGATTGGCCACCAGGTGACTCCCAACGATGGGTGCAAATGTCAGTGGAATGGATTCAGATCCCGGGTCGACAAGGGCATCCCACCTCCTGCCTGGTGTTGGACTGTGGAGCATCTAGGGAGGGGAAGTAGCCACAATGCCCAAGGATGACTTCCAGGAGGCTGTCAGCACTGGCGGGATCCTGCCAGTGGTGCTGGTCTGTTGGTGCCTGGCCCTTTGTCTAGAGATTGGACCTGCAGGAATATTGAGGGAGTGAATGGCTGCAGCCCGACTGGTGGAATGCAGGGATGGATTGGTCACTGACCACTAGGTTTCCATTTAGGATTTCTGAATTCTGTAACCTGCACATACTCGCCTACCCTCAACAAGCTGTTTTGCTAGATGGCAAAGACCTGCTCCATGCAGCTGTGGTTCAACTCATCACACCCTCTCAGTACCTGTGTCCATGCCATGGCCATGTGTAAGAAGTCTGAGCACATGACAGAGGTTGTGAGGAGCTGCCCCACAATGAGTGATGCTCTGACTATAGTAATGGTATAGCTCCTCCTCAGCATCTTATCCAGATGGAATATAATTTGCATGCTGAGTGTTTGAATGACAAAAACACTTTTTGACATTGTGTGTTGGTGTCCCATGAGCCGCCTGAGGTGGGTTCTGACTATACCGCCATCCACTGTAGCTTCATGTGTAACAGCTTCTGTGTGGGGTCATGAACCAGCAGTCCATCCTCCCCATCATCACACTTGAAGATTTCAGTGGTAATCTGCTGGGGCAGAACAGCTTTGCGATGCATATTTGAACCTGTCCTGGGAAAGACTGGGACACAGAGAAGGAAAAATTCTACAAGCGGGAGTCTTGTCTCCAGCAGCCCCCTGGAAGAACTAAGTGAGCACTACCCACCAACACTAACTCTTCTACCCCGCCAAAGGTGTCAGGGGATGGAGGAGAACATTTCACCTTTCACGTCCAATGACATGAATGCTGTTGAATGATGCAAAGTGCTCCATGGACCCTCTCTCCAGTAAGATAACCGCATCTGTTGAAAATTTTAATAAAACAAGCACTAAAAGTTCCTGAAAATTGTCTTAACACACACACACACACAAAAATGCAGAGACATTCATTTAAGAGAATCTACTAAAGGTCAGAGTGAGATTATGACATTTTATCTCAATCCCCATGCTTGTTTCTTTAATTCAGTGTGACAAAAGCTTTCCTCTGGGTGGATGTATTCATAAGACAGAGGTTTGGAGTTTGGTGCTTCTTGTTTATGATGATCTGCTCCTTACTATACCACCAGAGACTGTTGTCACCACCTGGCCATAGCTGTAGAGATGCAGCTGCTTCTAAATCTCCTGAGCCAATACTCCTAGAGTTGTAAGAGGCTTCCTGTCATAAATGGAGGGAAAGAGACCGATATTATTAAAATGGGAAAGAATTATATATTCAACCAAGCGGTGAGGGAAAAACTAGAAAGACACGTACACATGAATTAAATTGGATGCTTACCTCACACCATGCAGAAAAATTAACTCAAAATGGACAATAGACCTAAATATAAGAGTGAAAACTATAAAAATCTTAGAAGAAAATATGAGTAAATATCCTTGACCTTGGAATAAGCAATAATTTCTTAGATATGATACAAAATCACAGGCATAAAAATTAGATTTCATCAAAATAAACAGCTTTGGCATTACAGTTATACTATTAAGAAAAGAAAAAGACAGTGCACAAAATGGAAAAATATTTGCAATCACATATATGAAATGGAACTAGTATCCAGAATATATAAAAACACAACAAAGTAATAAATTGATAAATAATATTTTACATGGACAAAGTACCTACATGTACATGTCTTCATTTAATTTTTCCTACAAAATTGTGTGTGTGTATATATATATATATATATATATATATATATATATATATATATATATATATTATTGAAAAATTTTGAAAATGGACTGTAGCCGAGACCGGTTTGGCTCAATGGATAGAGCATCGGCTTGGGGACTGAAGGGTCCCGGGTTTGATTCCGGTCAAGGGCATGTACCTTGGTTGCGGGCATATCCCCAGTAGGGGGTGTGCAAGAGGCAGCTAATCGATGACTCTCTCTCATCGATGTTTCTAGCTTTCTATCTCTCTCCCTTCCTCTCTGTACAAAATCAATAAAATATATTTTTTTGAAAATGGACTGTAAAATGGTATTTATAGTATGGATTTTAGGATAAAATATATTGAAGAAAATATAGAATTGAGATAGAATATAAGAGAGAAAGAGATACCCAAAAATGAATATCTTTTGGATTATGATTTTTCAAATAGTTGAGTGTATATCTGTGATAAAATTGTGAGTATTTTGTTCTTTTTATTTATACTTTATTTTTCTCTAGTGAAATAATTGTAATTTTATATTGAAAAAGAAACTTATTTAGGACAAAATGATTAATGAACTCACAAAGAACATTCGTATGATTATAAATGAGTATATAGGGATTAATGGGGAAATAATAAATGGGAAAATAATGGATTGAAAATACACTAATTATTTGAAAAATATCATTTCCATATTGGAAGGAGGTAATTTTTATTGCATGGATATGTGTTTTCTCTTTTTAATAATGAGGGGAGCTTTGATGTATTTTTAATCTATGAGTAAACAAATTTGACATTTTGGCAGCTTTACATTATTTTGATCATATAAAACAAGCAAACAAAAGCTTTTACCTTTGGCAAAGCTTCTGTTGGTCATAAATTTACTTGAAGATAGAAATTGGTCTTGAAGTGAAGGCATTGGATGTACTTTTCTAATTTATATTCTTTTGGGGGGTAAGGTGTTTTCTGGTTTATAAACATGCATCTATTAAAGACCTAAGGTTTAAAAGAGTTAGTGCCTTTGAGGAACTGAAGGCAAGCCTGGTTAGAGAGTGAATAGATGAATGGATTGACATGAGTCCTGGGGGGTAAACTGAGACTACATCAAACAGCATCCTATAGCTTGTGTTTGCTGTTTTGTATTTTATTTCAAGAGAAATAGGGGACCGCTGATACATTTTAATCAAATGGAGTAATATGATCATCTTTATTTTTTAAAGCTCACGATGACAATGATGTGGGAAAGGGAATTTTACTTAAAATAGAGGAGACTTGGGTGGGGATTAGAGGGCCAACAGGCTGAGTGAGGATTTGAAGAGATCAGTTAAGAGGTCATAATAGTTATCTAACCATGAAAGTATTGTGATTTGGACTAGAAAAGGAGCATTGCACTTAAAAAAAAAAACTTTGTGATTCTAGGATCTAATTATGTTGAGGCTTGATTAAAGGATGGGGAGGGAAAAAGAGAAATCCTAGATGATTTTCAGAATCTGGCGGAATTTTACTAAATGTGTAGTTACTTTTCTTAAGATAATATACAACTGTGGAGGTGCAGGTTTCAAATGGAATATAATATATTTTAAAATTCTGAAGTGAATTTGTTCAGTAACTTGTAGTAAATGTATGTCTGAAGTCCATGGAGCTCATTTAAAAATTATTTCCTCTTAATTAATTATTCATCCTGAAGGAAAGTGTCACTAACTCTGAAAGTCAGCAGTTTTTGAGTTTTGTTTTTGTTTTTTATTAAAGAAATCATTCTTGAAATGATGACATCCAAAAAAATATATCATATTAGGAATAAATTGCCCAATTTAAACTATTATTTGTTAATAACTTTCATATAGAATAACATAAGAACTCTTTTGGATTCGAAATAGAAAGTAATCTGGCATGCTATATCTAGGAATACAAATCTTAAATAACTATTCTGCAATTAAAGTGCCTTTGTTGATAGTTACAAAGGTCTTGATATAAATTCATCTTAACTTTGTTTTATATTGAAAAGTGTGACACCTCTCCCATGGCCAGTGTGGCTTAATGATTGAGTGTTGACCTATGAACAATGAAGTTACCAGTTTGATTCCCAATCAGGGCACATGCTGAGGTTGTAGGCTCAATCCCCAGTAGGGGATATGCAGGAGACAACAGGCCAGTGATTCTCTCTCATCATTGATGTTTCTATCTCTCTCTTTCTCTCCCTTCCTCTCTAAAATCAATAAAAAAAAAAATTAAGAAAAGGAAAAGTATTAGTCCTCTTGCTAAATTTTCTTATTATCTACCAAATTAGAATACAGTTTTTAAAAGTAAATTCATAGTGGATAGAGCATTGGTCTTTTGACTAAAGGGTCCCAGATTCATTCCAGCCAAGGGCACGTGCCCAAATTGTGGGCTTGATCCCCAGTAGGGGACATGCAGGAAGCAGCCAATCAGTGATTCTCTCTCACATTGCTGTTTCTATCTCTCTCTCTCCCTCTCCCTTCCTCTCTTAAATCATTAAAAAAAAACTACATATATCTTTTAAAGTAAATTAATATTAAAAATGTTATAGAACATGTACATGATACAAAAATTTTAAATATACTGAATGTAAGTAGTTCCCTTTGTATGAAACTAAAAAATTAAATACCTCCAAAATATTTTATTCTGAATTTTCCCTAGACAGAAAATAAATTACTTAAATCTTATATGCTGTCCACATATTCTGCCTACTTATTGCAGCATAACAAAGAATATTTGTACATTATTTTTTCAAAATCATGTAAGGAAAATAAGTGTTTTAAAGGCAATAATGAGTCTGAGGCTGAGACATTTTTTTTTTTACACTTGCAATACAAAGTTACTTTTTCTGCAGCAATTTCAACAAGGAAGGCTTTTAAATAAGTATGTACTGTATTGTTGTGAGATATAAATAATAACTTGGTTGGCCAAAATAGAGAGAATCAAGCCTAAAGGCTTCCTGTTTGACTTTCAGTACATAAATTCAGAAGCTTCAGAGTCCCATTTTTCTCTTGAGTCTTTGGGTATAATTTTGTTTTACAGCTCACTCATATTTGCTTGAGTTTGCAGTAACTGAGCATTTTGGGGCTCCAGGCACTATATAAGATAGTTGGTATATGCCACAAAGATAAAAATAATAATGAAACCAGCAAACTATTGGAGTGTTTATGATCCTCAGTGATCTAATGACATTTCTGAAAAGGTGACATTTATACTGGGAAGTTCTGAACTATGAAAAATTAGGGGAACAAGGGGAATATTAACTTCAGAGAAATAGTACATATCGAGGCCCTCAGGATTGAATCACTTGGTGAACTTATGGAGCTGAAAGAAGTCAATATCTGTGGAGCTGAGAGAGCAGCCTGAGCCAATTTCCATAAAGTGAAGTAGTAGAGTTAAAGAGGACTTTTGAGTCTAGAAAGAGTTATAACTTTATTCAAAGGTTATTAGGAAACCATTGATGGATTTTAAAGCTGCAATAATGAGATGTTCACTTTTAAGGGGCCATTCTAATGCTGTTTGCCATGAGAAAATACAGAGAGAGCAAGAGGTAGGCACACACATAGTTTTAGGCCATGTATGGATTGGCTTGAAGAAATTGTGCTTGCCTAAGCCATCAGGTTAGATAAAGTTTCCAATGTATACTGAGTGGCCAGATTATTATGATCTCTGAATGCATAATAATCTGGACACTCAGTGTATAGCCTTATTATACAAGTTTTTTTATTAAAGAAATCATTCTTGAAATGATGACATTCAAAAAATCTATCATACTAGGAAATAATTGCTCAATTTATTGTAGTAAAATTTATATCGTAATGATAAGGGAGGGGATATTCTACTGGCATCTAGAGGCCAGGAATATTGCTAATCATCCCACAATGCAAAGGACAGCCCCCTTCCCAACAAATAATTATCCAATGTCATTTTTGAGAAACACTGTATTATGTCTGTGTATAACAATTATATATACTGAGTGACCAGATTATTATGCGTTCAGAGATCAGAATAATCTGGCCACTCAGAGATCAGAATTATCTGGCCACTCAGTGTGATTTCTCAAGGATTTTCAAAAGCTAGATAATCATTAGACATGAACAGATTTACTACTGAGCAAAATATATCCCCTTGTCCCAGCGGAGCCCTCAATGGCATAAATGCTTAGGATGCTAGGGCCCAAGCTAGGGTCTGTCCAGTTCTGGAAATTTCAGTTGTTAGGACCCTACCCTGTTGTACTTGGATATTACATCACCACTGCAAAAGAACTTGAACTAATAATTTTTATACTTTCATTTCAAGGATTATTTATATAAATATATGGTTTTCCTGCTCCTTAAACTAAGAATCAGCAAGGCCACATCATCATCAGTGGCTGAAAAGTATCTCTTCATCCAGCTTTGCAGAAATTTGGATAGAAAGCGCATAAGTACATTTCTCTTTCAGCAGCTCTTTCACTTATATTTTTTTTTTTATCTTCACCTACGGATGTTTATTGATAAGAGAGAGAGAGAGGCATTAATCAGTTGCCACCCGTGCTAACTGGGGATTGAACCCACAACCTAATATGTGCTGTGGCCAGGAATCAAACCCATGACCATTTTTGGTGTATGGGACAGTATTCCAATCAAGTAAACTACCGGTCCAGAACAGCTCTTCTTGGAAAAGGCTAGTGGCATTTATGATAGAAAAATATAGCTTCACGTGTAATGTATTTTGCAGTGAGTACTGACAGGACATAAGATTAATTGGATGATAGAGATTTGTTTAGAGAAAGTAAGAATCATAAAGGAAAGCCAGGTAGTAGATGCAAGGCCATTTAGCTCAAATTATTAACTCAGACGCATCCATTATATGAATTAACAGCTGATTGTGTCCAGTGTAGAATTCATCTGCTTTTTGTGCTTGCCTTGTGCTTTAAATTCTCCTCCACCCTCTTAAACTATCACCTGCTTTTTAGAACTATATAACTTAATTCTTTACTTTTTTTTGGTATTGAAGAAAAGGTGCTTATGCTTCTTAAGGAACTAATATGAGTAGCAAAACTTAGCTCAAAAGCAGTTGCATGGATGTTCATTGCAACAGTGTTTTAATAGTGAAATACCATAAATATCTTCAATGCATGTGATGAAAAACTATTTAGTCACTAAAAATGATGTATCATATGAGCAGTTTTCAATTTGCCATGCTATTGCCACAAGGTGATATTCAACAATGGTTGGATTTTTTTTTTATCATAATGACAAGGGAGGGGGTATTCTACTGGCATCTAGAGGACAGGAATACTGCTAAACATCCTGCAATGCAAAGGACAGCCCCCCTGCCCAACAAATAATTATCCAATGTCATTTTTTAAAAACACGACATTATGTCTATGTATAACAAAAATGATAGCCTACATTGAGTGGCCAGATTATTATGATCTCTGAACACATAATAATCTGGCCACTCAGTGTATATCCTATATAATAAAAAACTAATATGCAAATTATCCCCTCAACCAGGAGTTCAACCAGCAGACAGACCAGCCAACCACCCATGTCCCCTCCCCCTGGCCAGGTTGGCCGGACCACACCCATGCACAAATTCATGCACCAGGCCTCTCTCCTCTAATACACACACACACACACACACACACACACACACACACACACACATGCATACACTGAGTGGACAGATTATTATGTATTGAGAGATCATAATAATCTGGCCACTCAGTGTATAAAATAAAGAGGAAATATGCAAATTGAACATCACACCCTCACAAGATGGCTGCCTACAACCAGGTCAGATTAGTGAAGGATGACCAAATAATTTAACAGCAGTGGGACAATCAGGTTGCTGGGGGGGTGAGCATTTGGGGGCGACCAGGCCAATGGGGGGGCAGATAGAAAAGACCAGGCTGGCAGAGGGGGGCAGTAGGGGGATGACCAGGCCATCAGGGGGGCAGTTGGGAGCCATTAGGCTGGCAGGGGCACAGTGAGGGGTAACTATGCCTGCAGGTGGGCAGTTAGGGCCGACCAGGCTGGCAGGAAGGCAGTTAGGGGCAATCAGGCCAGCATGCAGAGGCAGTGAGGAGCAATCAGGCCAGCAAGGGGGGGGGGCAGTTAGGGGTGACCAGGAAGGCAAGCAGGTGAGCAGTTAGGAGCCAGCGATCCAGGATTGTGAGAGGGATGTCCCGGATTGGAGAAGGTGAAGGCTGGGCTGAGGGGATCCCCCACCCCAGTTCATGAATTTTGTGCACCGGACCTCTAGTAAATACATAATGTTGAATGAAAAGGTAAGGTTTAGAATTATAGGAAAGGATGACAGTGTATTACTTATTTTAATGCTAGCTATTAGAGCAAAACAAAGCCAACATTTCAGTGGCTGAACAAAATTGACATTTATTGTTTCCTCATGTCACAGGCTATGGCAGTCCATAGTGGCATGTGGCTTTCCTACATTCAGTTATGTAGAGATCCAGACCTCTTTCATCTTTTTGCTTCACCATTTCTTTGCTCTCAGAATCCTCTGCATTCAATCATTGGATGAGGGAAGACAGAGTGGAAAAGACACATTAGTTTTTGAAAATCCCAAACTCAGTATTGACCCAAATTACTACCACTCATATTCTACTAGGAGAAACTAATGAAATAACCACACCTGGTGTGACAAGGGCTATAAAATGTACTTACAGGTTGAGCAACTTCTTTTTCAGCAATATGAGTGTGGAGGCCATAGATTATCGGCAGCTAGTTAGCTCTGTGAAAGACACCTAACATTTAAGTAAATTTGCAAAAGTTATATACATACACACGCCTACATACTCACACAATACCATCTATTGTTCATGGACAAATACATATTTATTAAAAATAGAACATTTGGACTGAATTGGTGAACATAAATTCATGTATATAGCTATAAAGAGAACAGGAGAATAGATCTAGAGATAAGGGAGCAAAACTATCTTCAAACATATCTATATTGTTTTATTCTATGGTTAGATTATGAGGACTGAATTATTTAGGATCGGTTTTTATTAACTATAATTTAAGTGCATGTCCATATTTACTTTTATAATTCCTTGGTCTTCTCTGGTTTTACCTTCCTCAAAATGAAATAATGAACAAATTGAGCAAATCAAACATGTTTTATATCAATTAACTTATTTTTAAATTGATAAACAAAATAAGATGTAACTTCTACATTATATTTAATTTATATGTAAAAAGTATAGTCATATAGAATATTTTTATGAAATATTTTATTGATATAAAAGTATAACATAAAGAAAGATTATACTATGTTTCTTCCTATTCAGTCCAGTTCATGGTTATATGCAAAAGATAATATTAACATGCTCCCAGGCTTCTTGAAAAAATGACATCTACAGCATGATTATATGTTGTTGAAAATGTCCTTGTCTCTTGTTTACTTCAGTGTATCAAGTAGTATCATCTTTTCTCTCTGAAGTATACCTGATTTTTCAAGCCATGTTGCTAACATTAACAATATATCTCCCTTGTAAAAGACAAAAACTCAAGTCAAATACAATTCCAAGTCAAGGGTATGTGTGTGTACATGCATGCATGTGTGTGCATGTGCGTGTGCGTGTGTGTGTGTGTGTGTGTGTGTGTGTGTGTGTGTCTTATGATTTATCTAATAGTGGAACCCAAAGAAAAATTAATAATTAGGCTCTAGGAATGGTTGGGGACAGAAGATATTCCTTTAGTTTTGTGCTAATAGGATGACTAAGTGCAACATCCCTGGTTTTAATGAGTCTAGGTAAAATACAACAGGAAAATCATCTATCTATATGTATTAATGTAAGTCATGTGTCAAGCTTGGTCTAACCAGTTTTGACTTGGAGTCATTGTTACTTAGTACAAACAGCACCCTGGACTATGCTATGAAGAAGGTAGCAGTTCTCAGAAAAAGGGAGGAAAATTATGTGTTGAGAAGGCCTTCCCAAATACCTGTCTTGATAGGAATGCTCCATGCTCACTATTTTGACATAATTCTGTTTTGTTATTTGGTCTCCCAATTTTCAAAATCTTTACAGAGAAAAATGTGTTTCAAATACTTGACTTATATATTTTTTACTTTAATGATGTATATTGAAATTAGGAATGGATCAATGTGGAATGTTAAAACATGAAATGTATCATTTTCCCTTCCCCAATATTACAACTCACAAAATAGGAGTAATTTAAAACTCTTTGAAAACTGTGCTTTTAATAAAGAGATGAAAAGAAAAATGGCTTGTTTGTTGTATTACATCTGAGGTTTTGTATGTGGTTTTCTTTTTAAAGAATAAACTCCATAAGTTAATAAATAAGGCAATTGACAACATTCCACTATAAATTGTAAACATAACAAAATAAAATTATCAAACTAGTTATAGAGTAGTATATATGAATAGCTCAGGATATTATCCTTGTTTTAACCCCCAAATCATGTTGATATTTATCACCTATTAGAGTCCCAAATGTTGCTCTGAAGAGCAGAATGCAATGAAGTACCATTTTAGAGGCCTTCTTAAACACTTAATTGAAATAGGAAGTCATTTATGCAGTGCCCTCAATACCCATCACTGAATTTGAACTATTATTCTTAAAAAAATAACTGTTCCTCTCTCATAATTTTACTTTACTCATGCTTTCTCTTGTCAAACACCAATACATTCAACAAGACTCTGTTGGGAATGTCTATGTGGTATATGTACTCTGTTTTAGAGCACTAGGATATTAGAGGGAGTGAATGATGGTTAAGACCCGCTTTTCAGTTTCACACACCATGACATGAGATAGAAAATCAAGTTACATATACATAAAAGGCCTGTGAAAAGCAGGCTGAGTGGAAGTTCCACAACTAGAGAGTTGAAGAAAGCTTGTTGAGACTGGTAAGAGGTGCAGAGTTGAGAAAGTGCTGGCACCTGGATGTGCTGCAAGCTCCCACTTGCTCTGAACTCCAGTTCCGGGTGAGACTCTGGGGGACCCTGACACATATGGGGAGAAACTGGACTATCTGGCATCAGGACAGGAATGCTAGCGCAGCTTTCTCTCAGAGGTGCTCACAGTGATCATTGTTCCTACATGGAGGCATGGGACACAGAGATCCAGGGGCCTCATCTGGGCACTTCCAAACCCCATATAAAGAGAAGGAATCTGCAGATGTCTCTGTAGCTCATGCTGGTAGCCCCAGACAGTGGCTGACCTTGCACCTCCTTGGAGATCCAAAAGTCAGTGTACCCAGTGGTCAAGGTGAGACCCTACCTCATTATAACTCTTCACATCCATAAGAGACACACTCAAGGGGAAGACTCAGTGAACACCAAAGCCCCACTGAAAAAAGTCCTGCCACATAATGGTGTCTCCTGTGCAACAGATCTTTCAGTATAGACACAGCTGGTCATCACAGCCAATTGGCCTGCAGGTCATTTCCTCCAAGTGATACTAACAGCAATCAAGGGTAAACTACAACAGGACTGTGCAAACAGCACTGACTGGTTTGGCTCAGTGGATAGAGCATTGGCCTTCAGACTGAAGGGTTCCAGGTTTGATTCTGGTCAAGGGCATGTACCTTGGTTGTGGGCACATCCCCAGTAGGGGGCATGCAGGAGGCAGCTGATCAATGTCTCTCATCGATGTTTCTAACTCTCTATCCCTCTCCCTTCTTCTCTGTAAAAAAAAAAAAAGAAAAAGAAAAAGGAAAATCAATAAAATATATTTTAAAAATAAAAAAGACTACACAAATAGCCCACAAATGGGGTGCACCAAGAATGTCCACCTCAGGTGACTGGGGAGACTGAGCCACTGGACACCTACTCCACAAGGCCACTTTATCAACTCAAGGAGACTTAGAAGCTACCCAGTACACTGAAAGAAACACAGGAAAGCAGCCTAAATGTGGAGACCAAAAAACAAGTCACAAATGAAAGAAAAGAAATAGATGAAAGCAAAATAATGGATATAGAATTCAAAACCAAAGTTATAAGGTTACTCAAGAATCTTCTAGAAACCTCTGAGAAATTTAGTGAGACCCTCAAGGATATGAAAAAGGACCAATCAGAAATTAAGCATACATTGACTGAAATCAAGAATAATATACAGATATCCAATAGCAGCTGAGAGGATCCTAAGAATCAAGTCAAAGATTTGAAATACAAAGAAGCAAAAAACAGCCAACCAGAAAAGTTAAAAGAAAAAAGAATCCAAAAACATAAAGATAGTGTAAGGAGCCTCTTGGACAACTTCAAGCATACCAACATCAGAATTATGTGGGTGCCAGAAGAGAAAGGGCTAGATACTGAAAACCTATTTGAAGAATTAATGACAGAAAACTCCCCCACCTGGTGAAAGAAATAGACTTACAAGTCCAGGAAGAGCAGAGAACCTGAAACAAGAGGAATCCAAAGAGGACCACACTAGATACATCATGATTAAAATGCTAAGGTCAAAAGACAAGAGAGAATTTTATAAAGCAGTAGGAGAAAAACAGTTAGTTACCTACAAGGGAGTACCCATATGACTATCAGCTGATTTCTCAACAGAAACTATGCAGGCCAGAAGAGAGTAGCAAGAAATATACAAACTGATGAATAGCAAGAACCTACAGCCAAGATTACCCAGCAAAACTATCGTTTATAATTGAAGGTTAGATAAAGAGCTTCACAGACAGGAAAAATCTAAAGGAGTTCATCATCACCAAACCAGTATTATACGAAATGCTGAAGGGTATTCTCTAAGACAGTTCTCAGCCTTTCTAATGCCATGACCCTTTAATATAGTTCCTCATGTTGTGGTGACCCCCAACCATAAAATTATCTTTGTTTCTATTTCATAACTGTAATTTTGCTACTGTTAATTAATTGTAATGTAAATATATGTGTTTTCCTGTGGTCTTAGCTAGAGGTTCTCAACCTGTGGGTCGTGAACTGCTGCTGTAGAGCCTACGACCATCAGAAAACACAGATATTTACATTATGATTCATTAACAGTAGCAACATTACAGTTATGAAGTAGCAACAAAAATAATTTTATGATTGGGCGTTACCGCACATGAGAAACTGTATTAAAGGTTTACGATTTTAGAGAGGTTAAGAACCACTACTCAAAAAAGAGGAAGAAGAAGAAAAAGGTAAAGATAAAAAATTATGAACAATGAAGTGACAACAAATACATATCTATCAACAAGTGAACCTAAAAATCAAATGAATAAAAAGCCTGATGAACAGAACAGACTGGTAAATGTAACAGAATCAGGGGCATTGACTGACAATTCTCAGGGGGAAGGGGTTGAGATTGGTCAAAGAGCTTACATCTATGGACGAGATCAGGCTGGGGGAAGGCGCGGTGTGGGATGGGAACCAGGTGGTGGGAACTATGTTGGGAAAAAAAGAGGGACATCTATAACAATCTGAACAAGAAATATTAAAAAATTTACTTGTTATTCAACTATCTTAAAACATTTAAAAATATTTTTGTCCTACATTTAATCAAAAGAAATTTGTAAAGAAAAACCTTATAAGTTTCATGAATTATTTGCTATTATTATTTTATTTATAAAAAATTCTAATTATTAAAAAAGTAGATGGTTGTAATGTATTTTTATATTCAAACAAAATATGCTTGACTCAAAGTTTGTTTTCTCATTAATAGCTAGCCTTGACTTTGACTAAAACACTTATACAAACTCTTAGCTAGAGTGTTAGCTTCATATTGTATTCCCAACTTGTTAAAATTAAACATGCATATGATTAATGTATGGAGATGTGTGTATGTGTGTGTGTGTGTTTATTCAACAATTTTCAAGCTGGAGGGGATTTTTGCATATATTTGACAGATATTTTCATCCAATTAAACAGAGAAAAATGAACATACATATTAAATTTCCATATAGTTTAGTGAACTAAAATATGTGCTGGTGTTATTTTTAGTTAAATTACTAACATAAATTATAAATATGTACTTCAAGAAAGCATAACTGAATAGTAATTCTACACATCACATAATATAGTAGATGCTTTATTTGTTGTTAACTTTAAGGGCTGTATTTACTTATAATTTGAGCAGTAAACAGCTACCATGTTCACTGAATGATACAATTGAATACAGATTTTCCTATAATGTCTTTTTGTAGGTTGTGAACTTTCAAAAATACTGTTATCTGAATAACCCATTAAAACATATTCCAACAAGATTGATACTCAGTTTGGAAAAGGTGGCATTGACTCATGTTCTCCTAGCAAAGTGCAACTATAAGTCCTAGAAATAATACAAGAGGCAATCAAAGATAATTGTGAAAGGTAAGCTGCAGAAGGCAGAATAATTTGAGACTCCAGAACTGGAGGAAAACAAATAGCAAGTTGTGCTGTGTAACTCCATCCAACAGAAGGTGACTGAATTCCATACCACAAACTAGTAACACAAGGCAGCAGAGGTCAGTTTGGCTCATTACTTCCCTGGATTGAATAGGAGTTCCTCTGACAACATCAGATAATCTAGATAAAACTGGCAAGATACATTGAATAGGATCCCTTATTACTAATGAATAGCAATAAGGAGCCAACAAAAAATGCCTCCCCTTCCCCCAGGCCTAAGATTGCCCTCTTCTGGCTAAAAGAGATGGAGACATCTGACATCACTGATTAAGAAACCATTCCTCCCTGAAACCAGTTTGGCTCAGTGGATAGAGCAGCGGCCTGTGGACAGAAAGATCCCAGGTTCGATTACGGTCAAGGGCATGTACCTTGGTTGTGGGCACATCCCCAGTAGGGGGTGTGCAGGAGGCAGCTGATCGATGTTTCTCTCTTATCGATGTTCTAACTATCTATCCCTCTCTCTTCCTCTCTGTAAAAAAATCAATAAAATATATATATTTTTTAAAAAAACATTCCTCAAAAAGTGACCTGGTCTAAGATGATTCTTTGTTCCTGAAGGCCTGCAACACCCTCTCCCACTCCAAAAAGATATCCGGGTGGCTGCATAGCACTAGCACAAGGGATCCCATCACAACAAGTGGCCTAGTCTGGGAAGACTTTTTTTCTTGTGGGCTGAGGCTGCCTTCTCCTGCACAAAGATACTGGGGAAGTCCTAGAAGGGAGATGAGCATCTCCCTTCTAGGACTTCCCCAGTATCTTTGTGTCCCCACCCCCCACAGTATCTTTGTGTCCCCACCCCCCACCAAAAAGCTACCAGCCAGGAAGTACTCTTCCACCCAACAAGCAGAAGATTATGGCATGAAAGCCTGCAGGTCAGAGACTAACTTTTATCCGAGTGAGACACTAGGAAGGTTAGGCACAAATGAAAAGAGGGACACAATGACATCAAGTAACCTGGCCCAGAAAGCATCCTTCCACACCCAGGGACATCTTGGCAAGCACAGGATACTAGTAGCCCTATGCATCATAGGATTTGTCTGGCCATGGAAGCCTCTTTGACTTGGTGAACACGAGAGTCCCCTCTCTTCTCTGGAGACATTGCAGCAGTTGGAGAATACCAGTATAGAGAGTCTTCCACAAATGCACCCTTTGTCTTCATGGATATGAGAAATCTCTACTCCACATAGAAGCAAAGGACATTCTAGCTTGGGGAATTCCTGAAACCTCAGGCACTACCATTAGGAACCACTGGGAATGTCAAACTCTCTAGTTAACCAAGCAGATCATAATAACACCACAAAGGCTCTGATTATAGAACTATTCTTGGAACATGAGCAGGACTGGAACTTGTGACTAAAATTAAAAAAGGTAAATGTCTACTAAAATTAAAAATTAGAAGAGGATCCAGAATCTGCATACATAATAGACAAAATGTCCAGTACATCACTCATCATACTAAGAACCAAGAAAACCACAACTAAAATTATAAAAGACATCTGAGATCATCACTGAGATGAATCAGATGTTAAAATTATCTGACAAGAATTTTAAAGCAGGAGTCATAAAAATACTTAAACATTCAAATACAACATCTTTCAAAACAAATGAGAGCCAAAACTGGTTTGGCTCAGTGGATAGAGGGCCTGCGGACTGAAAGGTGCCAGGTTTGATTCCGGTCAAGGGCATGTACCTTGGTTGCGGGCACATCCCGAGTAGGGGGTGTACAGGAGGCAGCTGATCAGTGTTTCTCTCACATTGATGTTTCTAATGTTCTATCCTTCTCCCTTCCTCTCTATAAAAAATCAATAAAGTCTATTTTTTTTTTTAAACGAGAAAGCTCAGATGGTATAGAGGTTACAAAAAGAACAAAATGGGATGTTTAAAAGTAAAACAGTAGTGGGAGATGACAGAGGATAAAATCAGTGGATTTGAAAACAAAAATAATTTACCCATTCTGAAGAAAATAGATGATATCCTTTCTAATAAAAGAGTAATATGCAAATTGACTGTCATTCCAAGACACAAGATAGCCACCCCCATGTGGTCAAAGATGGCTGCCTCCCATGTGGACACAAGATGGCCACCACAAAATGGCCACCACAGATGGCCTGCATGGTAGTGCAGTTGTGGGCAGTTGTGAGCGATTAGTCAAGCAGGGAGGGCAGTTAGGGGTGACGGGGCCGGCAGTGGAGAGCAGTTGGGGGAGACCAAGCCAGCACAACAGGGCAGTTCAGGAGGACTAGGACTGCAGGGAAATACAGTTGGGGAGATACTAGGCCAGTAAGAGAAGGCAGTTGGGGGTACCAGGCCAGCAGGGGAGGGCAGTTAAGGGGTCAGGCCTGCAGGGGAGGGCAGTTAGGGGGTCAGGCCTGCAGGGGAGGGCAGTTAGGTGGTCAGGCCTGCAGGGGAGAGCAGTTAGGGGTGACCAGGCCAGCAGGGGAGGGCAGTTAGGGGATCAGGCCTTCAGGGGAGGGCAGTAAGGGGTGACCAGGCCAGCAGGGGAGGGCAGTTAGGAGATACCGGGCTGGCCGTAGAGCAGTTATGTGTTAATCAGGCTGGCAGGGGAGAGGTTAAGGAATGATCAGGCTGGCAGGCAGAAGCGCTTAGGGGCAATCAGGCAGAGGCAGGTGAGCAGTTGGGAGCCAGCAGTCCTGGATTGTCAGAGGGATGTCCTGTGCACAAATTTTGTGTACTGGGCCTCTAGTAGAATGATAATTTTAAAAGAACAAAGTCTTCAAACTTTTGGGACAATAGCAAAGGATACATCATTTGCATCATTGGATTCCTAGAAAGAGAGGAGAAAGTGGGTGGGTGTGAAAGAATATTATCCAAATGAATGGCTGAAAATGTATTAAATTTGGTAAAAGACACAAACCTATACAATAATAGTCTGAATATTCTGAAACAAAATATGCCCAAACAGATCAATGACAATACATATAATAATTATAATTCTGAAAACTAAAGACAAAATCTTGAAAGCATCCAGACAGAAAGACACATTACATATAGCAAAAACACAATTTGAACGATAGTGGTTTCTATTCTGAAACATAGTCAGAAGGATGTGTAACAACATTTTTCAGGTGCTCAAAATGTGTGGCAAAACTGTTTCAGAAATGAAGGGCAAATAAAGTCATTCTCTGATTAAGGACAACTAAAAGGATTTGTCACTACCAGAACTACACTCAAAGCTTGCCTGAAGCCATTCTTCAAATAGTAAGGAAATTATATTCCTTGTAACAATCCTACACTTAATTCATTTTTCACATAAAAAAGTGAGTATTCAAAGGGCTTAAGTACCCAAATGACTCAGCTAGTCAATGGTAGAGCTGACATTCAAACACAGGCTGTTAGACTCTTCACCCTGTGCATTTCCAGGTTTAGATATTCCATATGAGCAAATCTTGTTTTAGAAACGTGTATTTTTTTTTAATACATACAATGAGTGTTCAGATTATTATGATCTCTGAACGCATAATAATCTGGCCACTCAGTGTATATACTATATAATTAAAAGTCTAATATGCAAATTGACCCCTCGACCAGGAGTTCAACCAGCAGGCAGGCCAGCCAATGGCCCATGTCCCCTCCCCCTGACCAGGCTGGCCAGACCCCATTCATGCCCGAATTCACAAATATATATCGCCCCCAACTACCCTCCCTTGAAGGCCTGGTTCCTCCCAACTGCCCTTCCCTGCTGGCCATCTTGTGGTGGCCATCTTGTGTCCTCATGGGGTCAGCTATATTTGACCACATGGGGACAGCCATCTTGTGTGTTGTAGTGATGGCCAATCTGCATATTACTCTTTTATTAGATAGGATAGAAGCCTGGTGCACAGAGTGAGGTCAGCTGGTTTGCCCTGAAGGGTGTCCTGAAATAGGGTGGGGTCCTTGGGGTATGGGGCTGCCTGAGCGAGGGGCCTGTGGTGGTTTGCAGGCCAGCCACGCCCCCTGGCAACCCAAGTGGTGCCCCTGGTATCTGGGATTTACTTATCTTCTATAATTGAAACTTTGTAGCCTTGAGCAGAGCCAAGCCTCCTGCTTGCTCTGTGACCACAGCCATTTTTGTTGCAATTTATGTATCTTCTATAATTGAAACTTTGTAGCCTTGAGTGGAGGCCTGGGCCCACCAGGGTATGAGGAAAGTTTTGCTTCCTTCATTGCCGGGGAAACCCAAGGCTCCTGCTTGTTCTGTGTCCACAGCCATCTTGGTTGGGTTCATTTGCATATTCATTCCCTGATTTGCTGGTGTGCATGGCTTATGGGTATAGCAGAGTGATGGTTAATTTGCTTATTACTATTTTATTAGATAGGATATATATATACACACTGAGTGGCCAGGTTATTATGCGTTCAGAGATCATAATAATCTGGCCACTCAGTGTGTAAGAATAACATAAACTAGGTGGTACCATACATTGATGCCCTCAAACCATATAATTTATATAACTCCATACATGAACTTTATATTCAAAATAGGATGGGAGACTGCCTTTTGCTTGAAAAACAAAACAAAAATGGATTTTTAATCAATAGATGCAGACAACAGAGGGTGAGAATGAGGGCAGGATTAGGTGAAGGGGGGTAATGGGGGGTAACCACACATTTGTAATATCTTAAAGATTAAGGCTTAATCAATTAAAAAATTTCTACTCCAGCCCAGCCAGTGTGGCTCAGTAGTTGAGCATGGACTTATGAACCAGGAGGTCATGGTTTGATTCCCCATCAGGGCACATGCCCAAGTTACCAGCTGGATCCCCAGTATAGGGCATGCAGGTGGCAGCTGATCAATGATTTTCTCTCATGATTTGATGTTTCTATCTCTTTCTCTCCCTCTCCCTTCCTCTCTGAAATCAATAAACACATATTTTTTTTTAATAATCCTGCTCCAATTACATTGTGTCAGTGTGCACAAACCTTTGCTGAGTCAAGGCTATGTAAAATCATGTACTGGGATTCATCTAATGCATCCATTGCTCAAGGCAGGGTCCAGCTCACTGCCCAGAACTCAGCCCCAGTGCTGGCTTCTTTACCATTAAGGCAACAGTCTTAAGATCTTGTAATAAAGTTTTAACAAAATTCCAAAGCCCTCGAATCTTCCTGGGGTTAACAGATGTACTGATACACTACATGCCAGACTGGAGCATCAGTTATGGGCTTCTTAGTTATGGCACATTACATCAGCGGTATTTGAAAAACATGCTTTGTGTTTAGTAAGTCCCAAATGTTGATGACTAGTACTAACATTATTTTAAAGGTAGATTTCAGTGCATAAAATTATTGAGACAAAATTTCTTTCAAAAATTTCAAATCCCAGAATGTTATCTTAGCTAATAAATGTATATGTGCAGTTTTAATTTCAAACTCCCTGTTATTGAGGTTTTCTCCACCTTATTCTGTGAATTAATACCAAATTAATCTTGGTAAAAATCTATTTTCCCACTTCTTTTGCTCCTAAATATCTAGTATACGTATTGAATACTCACAATGATATTCAGGCTCTCTGACCCTTCTTGCCACCATAGATTCTACCCCACTCTCGCTACTCCCACGAGATGAGGTTTCGAAATATTTCAGCTTAGACCTTTTAAATCTAAAAAGTTCCATTAATGCTGATTTGTTGGTAGTTAATATGACTACAACATATGAATTCTAATTGTAAAAATATTTAGTTAAGAAATATAAACAGAATTCTTTAGAATTTACCAACCACCTGGGTGACCTAGAGTTAAACAAATACATTCTGAGCTTCCATTATTTTCATTGATGGCGGAATTATATTAGATAACCTATAACATTCTTTTTTATTTTTATTGTTTAAGGTATTACATAGTTTTCCTATTTTTCCCCAATGACCCCTTTTCAACCCCAACCCTACCCCAGGACTTCATCACACTATTGTCTGTGTCCATGGATTATGCATATATGCATACAAGTTATTTGGTTGTCTCTTTCCACCCTCACATACCTTCCATTTGAGATTTGACAGTCTGTTCCATACTTCTGTGTCTCTGAATCTATTTTGTTCATCAATTTATTTTGTTCATTAGATTCCACATATGAGAGAGATCATTTGATATTTGTCTTTTTCTAACTGACTTATGCCGCTTATCATAATACTTTCCAGATCCCTCCATGCAGTCTCATAGGGTAAGAAATAATTTTTTAAATACTGCTGCATAGTATTTCATGGTATAAAGGTACCCCAATTTTTTTAATCTACTCATCTACTGATGGGCATTTGGACTGTTTCCAGAGCTTAGCTATTGTAAATTGTGCTGCTATGAATGTGCATATATTCTTTCTGATTGGTGTTTTGGGTTTCTTAGAATATGTTTCTAGAAGTGGGATCACTGGGCAAATGGCAGTTACAAATACAATTTTTTAGGAAACTCCATACTGCTTTCCATAATGGCTTCACCATTCTACATTCCCACCAGCAGTGTACTAGGGGTCCCTTTTCTCCACATGCTCACAAGCATTTCTCGTTTGTTGACTTGTGGATGGTAGCATTCTGATAGGTGTGAGGTGATACATTAGTGTTCTTTTAATTTGCATCTCTCTGATGATCAGTGACTTTTAGCATTTTTCATATGTCTCGTGGTCATCTGTATTGTCCACTTTGGAGAAATATCCATTAAGAACATTTGCCCATTTTTAATTGGATTGTTTGTTTTCCTTTTGTTAAGTTGTCTGAGTTCCTTATATTGTATATTTTGGATGTTAACCATTTGTAAGATAATTATGGCCAAAGACTAGTATGTTCTCCAAAACAGTGGGCTCCCTTTTCATTTTGTCTATGGTTTCTTTTACTGTGCCTTTTATTTTGATGTAGTCACATTTGTTTATTTTCTACTTAGTTTATCTTGCAATAGGAGATGTATCCACAAGTATATTACTACAAGAGATGTCTAAAATGTTGCTGCCTATGAATTTTTACAGAATTGTTATGGTTTCATGATTTACATTTATATATTTTATCCATTTTGATTCTATTCTTGTATATGGTATAATTTAGTGGTCTAGTTTATTTTATTTTATTTTATTTTATTTTATTTTATTTTATTTTATTTGCATATATCTCTTCAATTTCCCCACAACATTTACTAAAGAGACTCCATTGTATGCACTTGCCTCCTTTGTCAATATTACTTGAGCATAACGGGGTCTCTGTTCAATTCCACTAATCTACGTATATGCCTGTTCTTGTACCAATACCAGCCTGTTTTGATTACTGTAGCTTTGCGGTATAATTTGAAATCTGGTATTGTGATCCTCCAACTTTGTTCTTCTTTATCAAGATTGCTGCAGCTATTTGGGGTCATTTTTTTTGGTTCCATATAAATTTTTGGAGTATTTGTCCTAATTCTGTGAAATATGCCATTAGTATTTTAATAGGAATTGCATTGAATCAATAGATTGCTTTGGGTAATATGGGCATTTTAATTATGTTGATTCTACCAATCAATGAACACAGTATATTCCTCCACTTGTGCATGTCTTCCTCTATCTCTTTTTGCAACATCCTGTAGTTTTCAGAGTACAAATCTTTTATATCCTTGGTTAAGTTTATTCCTAAGCCTCTTAAATTTTTGTGGTTATTGCAGCAATGGTAACTGGGATTGTTTTTGTTTTTTTTTTTTGTTTGTTTTGTTTTGTTTTTGTTTTTTGTTTTTTTGTTTGTTTGTTTGTTTTTAGTTTCTCTTTCTGAATTATTGGTTTATAAAAATGCCATCAATTTCTGGGTGTTAATTTTATATCCTTTTACATTGCCAAATTCATTTATTAAATCTAGTATTTTTAATGGAATCTTTAGGGTTTTCTATATATAATATCATGTCATCTGGGAATAATGAAAGTTTTACTTCCTCAGTTCCAATTAGTTACATACTATGTTTTATTCTTCTTTGATCTCTGTGGCTAGTACTCCCAGTACTATACTATATACTAAAAGGTTAATATGCAAATAGACCAAACAGCAGAACAACCAAACAACTGAACAAATGGTTGCTATGACATGTGCTGACTACCAGGGACCATGTACAGAACATAGCTGGTGTTGGCAGCATGCAGCAGAGCGCAGAACATGGCAGGTGTCAGCAGCGGCAGGATGGTAGAGCAGGTAAGTGGGGGTGCCAGGCCAAGGTGGAGCACTGGTCACTGCCATTGGGTTGATCCTCTGATGGCTACTGAAAAATTCTTTGCTTCCATGTGCTGCAGTTCCACCTGGTGCTCACACCTGCTGCCAGCACTGGCTGTGCTTGCACCCACTGCCAGTGCCTGGCACCAGTCCCAACCACTCAGTGCCATCAGTGGGGGCAAGTGGTGGATGCTGGCCCCAATCACCCTGAGGGTTTCTCCATTTCCCCTGCTCCTGAGGAGTGATTGGGGCTAGCAGCTGCTGCTAGAATCCACCGCTAGTGCTGGCCCAAATATCTCTGCACCATTAGGGGGTGTGAGTGGGGCCAGTGCTCTTAGCGCATGGGAACCTGTGCCCAACCCAGCCTCGTGGCCCACAGCTCCTTTCAAGGTGCACAAATCCATGCATTGGGCCCCTAGTGTTGAATAATAGTGGTGAAAGCAGACTACCCAGTCTCCTTCCTATTTTTAGGGGAAAGGATTTTAGTTTTTGTCCATTGAGTATGATATTGGCTGTAGGTCTGTCATATATAGCTTTTATTATGTTGAGGTATGATCCCTCTATTCCCACTTTGCTGAGAGTTTTTATTAAAAAAAATGGCCATCAGATTTTGCTTTTTCCATGTCTATTCATATAATGATATGATTTTTGAATTTCAATTTGTTTATTATTATGTTTATTGATTTTCAAATATTGTACTAGCCTTGCTTCCCTAGATAAATCCACTTGGTCATGGTGTACGATCTTTTTAATATATTGCTGGATCTGACTCATTAATATTTTGTTGATGATTTTAGCATCTATGTTCACCAGGGATATTGGCCTGTAATTCTCTTCTTTGTAGTGTCTTTATCTGGTTTTAGAATTAGGATAATGCTGGCCACATTGAATGAGCTTGAAAGAGTTCCTTCCTCTTGATTTTTTGAAATAATTTAAGGAGGATAGATGTTAGTTCTTCTTTGAATATTTGGTAATACTTCCCTGTGAAGTCATCCAGATCAGGACTTTTCTTTGATGGGAGGTTTTTAAAATTTATTTTAAAATATGTTTTATTGATTTTTTACAGAGAAAGGAAGAGGGATAGAGAGTTAGAAACATTGATGAGAGAGAAACATAGATCAGCTGTCTTCTGCACACTTCCTACTGGGGATGTGCCTGCAACCAAGGTGCATGCCCTAGACTGGAATCAAACCTGGGACCCTTCAGTCTGCAGGCCAACACTCTATCCACTGAGCCAAACCAGCTAGGGCTATTTTTTTAAAATTACTGCTTCAATTTCATCAGTTGTTATTGACCTGTTCAGGTTTTCTGAATCTTCCAGATTCATTATTGAAAGACTGAATTTTTCTAGGAATTTTCCCATTTAATCCACATTGTCCAGATTGTTGGCATATAGTTGTTCATAATATTTTCTTACAATCCTTTGTATTTCTGTAGTGTCAGTTATTACTTTACCGCTTTTGTTTCTGATTTTGTTTATTTAGGTCCTCTCTGTTTGTTGATAAGTCTGATAGAGGTTCATCAATCTTGTTTATCTTTTCAAAGAACCATATCTTGGTTTCATTGATCTTTTGTGGGTTTTTGTTTGTTTGTTTTTAGTTTTTTTGTTTTTTAGGTTTTGGTTTTTTAATATCTATGCCATTTATTTGGTTTGATCTTTATTATTTCCCTCATTCTACTTACTCTGAGATTTTTTTTACTGTTCTCTTTCTAATTCTTTATGTTGTAGGGTCAAGTAGTTTATTATTAATTTTTCTATAGGCTTGTAGTACTATAAACTTCCCTATCAGGACTGCTTTTGTTGTCTCCACAAGATTTTGGGTGTTGTGTGTTGATTTTCATTTGTTTCCAGAAAGTTTTATTTATTTCTTGATCTTATTGGTAACACACTCTTTTTAATCACATGCTATGTAGCCTTCATGTATTTGAATGTTTTTGAGGATTTTTACTGTGGTTGATTTCTAATTTTATTCCCTTGTATTCCTGAGAAGATGCTTGATATGATTTCAATTTTCTTGAACTTATAGACTTGTTTTGTGTTCTAATATGTGATCTATCTTTCAGAATGACCTATATGCACCAGAGATGAACATATATTCTGTCGTTTTGGAGTGGAATGTTCTATAAATGCCAATTAATTACGTCTGATTCAGTGTGTCCTTTAGAGTCACTGTTTCCTTGTTGATTTTTTTGTCTGGTAGATCTATCCAGTGAAGTCAATGGGAAGTTAAATTCCCCTACTATGATTGTATTATTGTTGATCACTCAAAGTCCCCCAGAAGTTTTGTTTGTTTTGTTTTGCTTTATTTTATAAAGTTAGGTGCTCCTATGTTGGGTACATATATATTTACCAATATTATAAACTCTTATTAGATTCATCCCTGCAGTATTATATAGTGACTTTTATTGTCTTGTGAGATAGCATAAATTTTGAAGTCTATCTTGTAAGATATTAGTATTGTTACCCAAGCTTTTTTCATTTCCATTTGCATGGAATTTTTTTCCATCCCTCCACTCTCATCATGTGTCAGTCTTTTGTTCTGAGGTGGGTCTTTAGTAGACAGCATGTAATTGGGTCATGTTTTCATATCCATTTAGCTATCTTATGTCTTTTGATTGGAGCATTTAATCCATTTATATAAGGTTATTATTGATATGTACTAGTTTTTTGCCATTTTAATTTTTTATGCCTGTGTTTCTCTGTATTTCTTCTTCTCATTCAAATAGTCTCTTTAGCATTTCTTGCAGTCCTGTTTGGTGGTGATAAACTCCTTTAGACTTTTATCATCTGGGAACCTATTTATTCCACCATCTATTTTGAATGATAGCCTTGCTGGATATAGTAATCTTTGTTTCAGTTCCTTGCTTTTCATTACCTTGGGTACTTCATGCCATTCCCTTCTGGCCTAAAGTGTTTCTGATGAAAAATTAGCTGACAGACTTATGGGAGCTCTTTGTAGGTTACAAATTGCTTTTCTCTTGATGCCTTTAAGATTTTCTCTTTATCTTTAACTTTTGGAATTTTAATTATGCTGTGTTTGGATTATTTTTGCTTGGGACTCTCTTCACCTCCTGAATTTGTGTGACTTTTCACTTAACCAGGTTAAGGAAGTTTTCTACCATTATTTCTTCAGATTATTTAATCCTTGATTACTTTCTTCAACTTCTGGTATTTTAATGATGTAAATATTGTTATATATCATATTGTCCCACAGCTCCCTTTAACTGTCCTCCTGTGTTTGTTTTTTAATTTCATTTGGAGGTTTCTAATTGATAGACATTGTTTTATACATGAGTTCTAATTCACTTATCCGATCCTTGGCTTCTCCTAATCTGCTGCTTATTCCTTACAGTGTGTTTTTTATTAGTGCTATGTTATTCTTCATTTCTGACTGTTCTTATATATATATATATATTTGCTGTTGAGCATGCTTATAATCATTAGTCTGAACTTTATATCTGATACATTTCTTATCTTCATTTCTTTTAGCTCTTTTTTTTCCATTTGGAGCTTGTCTTTTTTTTTTTTCTCTCCATTTTGAGTTCCTGTTTGGGTTTGTGTCTGTTTATTAGGTAGATCTGCTACTATTCCAGTCTCTGGTGCAGGACAATGTCAGATGCTGTTTGTGACTAGCACTGAGTACCTTGTTTGGTGCTATCTGAAATCCTCTGCTGTGGCTGGGTGCTTTGGAAATGACCAAGTTATGCACCAAGGTCTGCTGTTCCTAGTAGGGAGTCCAAAAGGAGATCAGACTGTCTATAGTCTGTTTGTTATTCCATTTTTATTAGCCCCAGGCTATGTACTGCAACACAACAAGACAGACTCCACAGGGTGTGGCAAGAGTTTTTCCAACAGGGTGGGGAAATTGCTTCTGCCCCCCCAGGCAAAAGTTTACTGGATGGTAAAGGTCTGACAGAAGAGTATGTCATCTTCAATATGTAGGAATTATTTAGCACAGGAAACCAGAGTGGCTATCTTCTGAGCTCTAACACCAGAGACCCCAAATCTGAATTCTCCTCACACAGCTCTAGTCCACTATGACTTTTCTCTGCTGGGGCCCATGCTGAGTGGTTGCACACAAAATTGTATGTGTTGGCTCTTTTAGAGGATGCTTGCATTTGCAGCCATCTCTGGCTGGTAGAGAGCAACCTTGCTGCTTTTCACAACAAGGTGTTGTGTGGACACCTTTTTCAGTTCTGGTGCTCTGGGATGAAGATCTTTCTTGGGGTTTAAACCCCAGCATTCTTAGTGGGAACCCCCCACAGCTGAGATATCTCTGCTGAACTTCATCTGGTATCTGTGGTAGCCTGACCAGTCCTTCCACACCTTCACCCTTAACAGTCTCTATTATCTTTCCACTTTCTGTCCTGGGTTATCAGGGTTCTTTTCAGTTAGTCTTCAGTTGATTTTTCAGGGTAGTTCCCCCCTGTATTTTAGCTTTATTTCAAATTTTGTCCTAGGAGAATTTTAGTGTAGTTCCTATTTACTCTGCCACCATTTTGGAACAATTTGACTTATATTCTTTAACATCATTGACAAAAATTTCAGTAATCTAATGGCTTATCTATCTTTTGTTTGTATTATATTCTCCTACATACACTTGAAAATGTGAACCCATAAATGGTCACAGTCACAGAATTATCATAATGAGATTCATCTTCTGGCATTGAAGTTAATATTGAGAATTTTTGCTCTTGAGGGGCAGAAACTATGGTATTGTGAGGCTATATTTCTTATCATATTGTTTTTGTTGTTAGTGGGCAGTATAATCCTGGAAGCAAAATAAAATGTAGAGCCAAACAAATTGCCTTTCATATTTAGAGGGCAGGCATGCATATTACTTCACATTGTACGTAACTGTAAAATACTGCTGTAATGTTTTGATGATTCAACACCAAGGGTGCATTGTTTATCAGAGAGCTGATGTTAACAGAGCTTCCAAAAATAACATATTTTAATTGCATATGGCTTCAGATCGGCTCTTAAATATATAGGAATCTGAAACTTTTAGGATTCATTATCCAAAGTTCAAAATTCTGGGGGAGAACCAAGATAGTGGCATAGATAAATGCCAGTATGTGTTGCCTGTCACAATCACATCAAAATTACAACTAAAATACAGGATAACCATAATTCAGAACAGCCTCAAATCTGGCTAAATGGAAGTCCTAAAGCTATAGAAGTAAAGAAGAAATCACATTGAAACTGGTAGGAGGGAAAAAGGCACAAGACAGGCTGGTCCAACATCCAGGTGTGACATTTCTTTTTAATTTGGGGGGTTATCTTGGCTCTGAAGTTCTCCCATGAAGAACAAAGGTTCCCAGCTCCACACAGGATTCCACTAGTCCAGGGTTCAAGCGCTGGGAAGAGATGTCCCATAACTTAGTCTGTAAAAACCAGAAGGGTTTGTGGCTGAGTGACACAGAATCTGCTGGAGACCCTGCTGATGGTCTTAAAGGGCTGGAACATGCACTTTCTTGAACTCTCTCCCTCTGAGCTCCAGCATAGGGGTAGTGGCTTAGGGAGATCCAGGAACATATGGAGAGGAACTGGATTGTCTGGAATAGGGGCAAAAACTCAGGAGGCATCTCTGTCTCAGATAGCTGCTCACAGCATTCATTGTTCCTATGTTGAGAACTCCCACATCACAGAGTTGAGTCTCCATGGGCCTGGCTCACACTGTTCACTCCATTATGAGTCCCTAAGACCCTACCCAATTGATTTTGCAGCCCCACTCTGTTTCCAGCGGTTTTTACATAAAAATGACCCATCCTGGCTCAGGCTTCAGACTTTGCTAAAATCTCTCAAATAAGCAGCAGCTGGCATCAGCATACCCCATATCTATCAATAAGAGACCTAAGACATGGCACTAGCAGCCACCTGCCTTGCTTCATAGCTTGGCTTCACCTGAGTACTTCAAAGCACAACACAAGTAGCAGCCATCTGCAGATTGCTCTGTAGCTCCTGCTGGGTGGCCCCAGGTAGTGGCTGACTTTGAACCTCCAAGGAGTCCCCAGAGCCAATGCACCTGGTGGATAGCTTCAGATCACAACATATTATAACTGTACACATCCATGAGCGACACACTTAAGAGGCAGATTCAGTGAGCACCAAAGCCCCATTGAAGCAAGTCCTGTTCTATAGGGGTATCACATATATAGCAACTCTTCTGCAGTAGTTGCTTTTGGTCTTATCCACCAATTGGCCTCAGGGTCAATTCCTCCCAGTGATGCCAATATTAATCATGACTCAACTACAATAAGTCAGTGTACATAGCCCACACATGGGTGCACTTACAGGACACTACTACACAAGGCCACTCTACCAATTCCAGGAAAGATAACAGCTCTGCCTAATACATAGAAACAAACACAGGAAAGTAGCCAAAATGCAGAGAAAAATAAACATGTCACAAATGAAAGAACAGAAGAATTCTGCAGAAAAAAACACTAAATTAAATGGAAGCAAACAAACTAGTAAATATACAGAGTTAAAAACAACAATGGTAAAAGGATGCTCAAGGATCTTAATGAGAGTTTCAAGGGAGGTAATTTTAAGAACCTTAGTGAGAACATCAAATATATTTAAATGGATCAAATTAACCATAAATTAACTGAAATAAATAATAATTTATAAGGATTCAACAATAGAATAAAGGACTCTGAGAATCAAATCAGTTATTTAGAATACGAGGAAGCATAAAATACCCAATCAGAAGAGCAAAATAAAAAAAAATATTCAAAAAGATAAAGATAGGATAAGGAGCCCCTAGAACAACTTCAAGCATACGAACATTCAGTATGCTGCCAAACATTATGGTGCTGCCAAAGGAAGAGAGAGAGCAGAATATTAAAAACCTATTTGAAGAAATAATGACAGAAAACTTCCCCTACCTGGTGAAAGAAATAAGCTTACATGTCCAGCAAGTTCAGAGGGTCTCAAATAAGAGCAACCCAAAGAGGACCATAAGAAAGCACCTCAAAATTAAAATGCCAAAGGTTAAATACAAAGAGAAAATCTTAAAAGCAACAAGAGAAAGGCAGTTAGTTACCCAGAAGGGAGTGCCCATAGGACTGTCAGCTGATTTCTCAACAGAAACTTTGTAGGCCAGAGGGGAATGGCAATAAATATTCAAAGTGATGAATAGCAAGAACTACAACCAAGGTAGGTATTTACCCAGGAAAGCTATAATTTAGAATTGAATGTCAGATTAAGAGCTTTCTAGATAAGAAAAGGCTACAGTGGTTCATCACAGAACTAGTATTACATGAACTATTGAAGGTTAATCTTTTTTTTTTATTATTGATTTCAAAGAGAAAGGGAGAGGGAGATAGAAACATCAGTGATGAGAAGAATCATTGATTGGCTGTCTCCTGTATGCCCCACATTTGGGATAGAACCTTTAACCCAGACATGTGCCCTGACCAGTAATCAAACCATGACCTCCTGGTTTATAGATTGATGCTCAACCACTAAGCCACACTAACCTGGCAAGAGTATTCTTTAAGAAAAGAAAGACTAGTACTAAGGCTAAGACTAAGACTAAGGAGGAGGAGGAAGAAAAGGAGGAGGAGGAGGAGGAGGAGGAGGAAGAGGAGGAGGAGGAGGAAGAGGAGGAGGATAAAAATATGAATAATAAAATGGCAATAAATATATATCTATTAACAATTGAATCTAAAAATCAAAATAAACAAGAATTCTAATGGTCAAAATAAACTGATGAATAAAATATAACCAAAGACATGGAAACATGGAAGAGGCTGATTAATCTTAAAGGAAAGGGATGAGGGGAGGGAAGGAAGAGATTAATCAAAGAACTTATATTCATTATCTAGGCCCTAGATTCTAGGGACACAGACAAGAGTATATTGAAGGCCTAGGGTGAGGCAGGAACCAGGTGGAGGGGGCACTGGGAGTGGAAGAAGAGGGATATCTCTAATACTCTCAACAGTAATGATTTATAAAAAAAAGTTTTTAAAATTTTGGGTGGCACAAAAGAATGTAATTTGATATTTGAACTAATGAAACAGATCAAATATTTGAACTCAAGAGTTGCAGCAATATATGCAATGTCTGTATGACCTTTACATAGCATATTCTAATGAAACCTGTTTTTCCAAATGTTTATGTATATGCGAACTGATATTGAAATTGAACACATTGAGATATAAATCCTCTCCTTAAGAAGATGCCACTGATTAATTATTATTCTTGAAGCAATATTGTCCATTTTTTTTCATGATAAATGCTCTTTTAAAATAATCTGCTATCCTATCTAATAAAAGAGTAATATGCAAATTGACCATAACTCCAACACACAAGATGCTGCCCCCATGGGGTCAAAGATGGCTGCCCCCATGTGGACACAAGTTGGCCACTACAAGATGGCCAGCAGGAGAGGGCAGTTGGAAGGGACCAGGCCTACATGTTGTGGGTGATCCGGCCAGAAGGGGAGGGCAGTTGGGAGAGACCAGTCCTTCAAGAGAGGGCAGTTGTGGGCGATCAGGCCAGCAGGGGAGGGTAGTTGGAAGGACCAAGCCTACAAGGGATGGCAGTTAGGGGCAATCAAGACTGCAGGGGAGGGCAGTTAGGGGTGACCAGGCTGGCAGAGGAGATAAATTGGGGGTGGCCCGGCTTGCAGGCAAGGGCAGTTGGAGGAAGGGACCCAGTCCTGCAGGGGAGAGCAGTTGGAGGGGCACCAGTCCTGCAGGGGAGGGCAGTTGGAGGGGACCAGGCCTGAAGGGGGATCAGTTAGGGGTAATCAGGCTGTCAGAGTAATGGTGAAGGGGTCATTAGGCTGGCAGGCAGAAGCAGTTAGGGGCAATCAAGAAGGCAGGCAGGCCCAAGCTGGTTTGGCTCAGAGCGTAGAGTGTTGGCCTGCAGACTGAAGGGTCCCGGGTTTTATTCCATTCAAGGGCACATGCCTGGTTTGTTGACTCCATCCCCAGGAGGGGATGTGCAGGAGGCAGCCGAGCAATGATTCTCTCATTGATGTTTCTATCTCTCTTTCACTTTTCCTTCCTCTCTAAAATCAATAAAAATTTGTTTTTTTAAAAAAGAAGAAAGCAGGCAGGCAGGTGAGCTGTTGGGAGTCAGCAGTCCTGGATTGTGAGAGGGATGTTCAACTGCCATTTTAGGCCTGATCCTACCAGGATTGGGCCTAAGCAGGCAGTAGAACATCCCTCCAGGGGTCCCAGAATTGAGAGGGTGCAGTGCAGGCTGGGCTGAGGGACACCCCCGCCCCCCCGTGCACAGATTTCATGCACCGGGCCTCTAATTTATAATATGCATCATTCTGAGAGTGCATCTAAGTATATAAGTATCATATTTGAACTTTAAATAAGTTCAATACATGTCACAACAGTGTCACTGTTTGATGTTTCCTTGTTCCTCAGAACTCTGCTGTGTGTTAGGTCTGTATGGAGATGGAGATCACAATCAATTACCTTATCACTTATTATCATCTTTGGGTAAAACTTAAAGATTCCAGGCACCAATATAACAAACAGTTCAGAAAGTGCAATCAATCAGTCTTTCAATAAATGTTGAGAATGTCAGCATGCTTTGTTTTGGGAATATACTGGTGAATAAGATAAGTTTTACCCTTATGGTGATTAAAATCCATTAGTTTTTTAAATTATTTTTTGTACTTTGCAATTTTCTAATGGCAAGTACCCAAAACTTGTCTCCATTCTTTCTCTTTTCATATATACATATATATGCATGCATATATATATATATATATATATATATATATATATTCATTTCTAAAGTCCAGGGTCCATCTTTTCTAGGTATTTCAATCTTTATACTCACCCTCAAGTCTGACCTCTTTAGAATTCAAACCAAAATAAATTACTTTCCCATATTTTCAGTTAAGATAAATCTGAGTTGTCTTTGTCATTATGTTTTGCATTAGGTTCAGCCAATAAATTTGATAAAAAGTTTCTATAATAAATAAATCCTCATTGGTATCATGAAAAGATCACCTAGAGCTGTCTGAATTATATATATTTTTTGCCTTATGTCCTCACTAATTTTTCCTTTTATTTTGTCTCACAGATATGATTTGACCTATTATGGTCTGAACTCTTCCCTAGACCAATGTGGAGATAACTAGCTCACCCATGGCTCCACCTCTAAATATAGTTTGCATCCTTTTCTTATATTGTTTCTCAATTCAATGTAATTATCATAAGTAGAGATCCCAGTGTAAGACAAGAATTGCAATCATCTCCCCCACATCATGTACAGTTTCAACCTTCACTCTTGAGAACAACTTTACCTTGTAACATTCCAAGTAAATTGATTAATTAAACTTTGTAGTCCACATAATGTAAGTTATTCACTATTATTTCTGTTTTACTTTTCTTTTGTCCTTTTCATTCTTTAAGGTATGACTGAATTATTAACTTTTCCCTAAATCTATTTAACTCACAAAATAACTCTGGTTATTTCCTCCCTGCATAAATAATAATTTGTACACTATGAAAATATTGGAACTGTAATTTTAAAATATTAGTAACACATTCAATACAATGCTACATATTTACTTCATGTTCAGTAAATGTTCATTGACATAAATTGTTTTTTAGATTTTAAGAAAATAATTAGGATTAACATGAAAATATTGCTTCAAATAGCAACCTTTAAGATACTTTAAAATTTCAGAATAAAAAATAAATCTTAGCTTGGGTGGCAAAAGTCCTTGCTTATTATCTATAATCCATTTTTATAAAAAAGAAAGATAAATGCAGTCAAGATTCTGTTTATATATGTTTTGTTACTGTATATAATTTACATTAAAAATACTATGATTTAATATTGACCCTTTCTTTTCAAGCTAATAGTTTATTGAGCTACTCCCAGTGGAATTGACTTGCTTATATATTATTTCTTTATATCTTGCATGTATTTTCTCTCTTTTTCTAAAGACCAATTATTGACCATATCACTAGATACTCTCAAAATGTGTTCAATTTTTTTTTCTATTCAATAGTTGAGGACAGGTATAAAAGGTTGGCTTTTGCTGTTGTTCAGTTTCTTCCCAGGTGCCTGAACTGAAGATTCCCCTTCTAAATCTAACAACTATCTGGGAATCAATGCACTTACCCTCCATTGTGAGGGTGTGATCATAGTTGCCCCAAAGTATTGCAAAAGCAGAAGAAACACGATCTACCTGAGCAATTCAGATGAGGCTGGGCAGAGAATCTGTGTACAGTGGGAACCTCCTACCCTCAACCCTGGTATTTCTCCACTTCTGTGCCTGTGGGATTGTCATTCTTTATTTTCTTTCCTCTTCTGTTGCTGCAGGATAAAATCTGTGCCTTACTATCTTTTAAATTTTATCTATATTGTTGAAGTTATTACAGATTTTCCCTTTGTTTGTTGTTGTTGTTTCCCCATTGATATCTTCCACCCCACAACCACCCCTCCCAGGTCTTTATCATTCTATTGTCTATGTCCATGGTCTATGCATATCCTAATATATAAGAGGCCATGGGCTGTCACTACTGAAACAACCAGGAAGACAACCGAACACAGACTGCATTGGGCAATAAGGCCAACAGGAGAGTTAGCAAGGCGAAACCAAATGACTGAACAAGCAGGCTGTGTGGGACGACCAGGCAGGCAGAGGGGGGGGGGGGGTTAGTGAGGGATGACCAAGTGATTGAACAGCAGGCTGTGTGGGATTACCAGGCCGGGGGGGGGGGTGTTAGGGGGGCTTGGCCAGCAGGGGGGTAGTAAGAGGTGACCAGGCTAGCAGGGGTGTGCAGTTGGAGGCTACCATGCTGGCAGGGGTGGCAGAAAGGGGTGACCACAGGCCAGTGGGGGGGGGGGGGATTAGGGGCGACCAGGCAGGCAGTCAGGTGAGCAGTTAGAAGCCAGCATTCCAGGATTGTGAAAGGGATGTCCAATTGCCGGTTTAGGCCCAATCCCTAGAATTGGGCCTAAACCAGCAGTTGGACATCCCCCAACAGGTCCCAGACTGGAGAGGGTGCAGGCTGAGCTGAGGGAACCTCCCCCATGCACAAATTTCATGCACCAGGCCTCTAGTATACATATAAGTTCCCCAATTAATCACTCACCACCCACCCACCCCGCCTTCCCTCTGAAATTTATCAGTCTGAGCCTTACTTTTTACTGATATCTATCTTGTTGTTTCTTAAAAGCCAGCTTGGGAAAATTTTTAAGCATTTTTATTTCTTGTACAATAATATTTCTTTTCTTTTAATACCTATGAATGATGTATAACAAAATAAGAACAGGGAAGTGGGAATTTAAAAATAGCAAAACAAAGTCCAGCCTGTGTGGCTCAGTGGTTGAATGTTTACACATGAATCAGGAAGTTAGGGTTCAATTCCTGGTCTGGAAACATGATCAGGTTACAGGCTTGTTCCCCAGTAGGGAGCATGCAGGAGGCAGCCAATCAGTGTTTCTCTTTCATTGATGTTTCTGTCTCCCTTCATCTCTCCGAAATAAATTTTAAAAACATATTTTTTTAAAAAGCAAAATATAAGCATTATCTCATTATAGACATAAACCAAATATAGTGTTAAACATGGCAGGATAGAGAAAGCATTGCCCCCTTAAATCATGTATATCTATTTTGGAATTAATTGTAAAGCTATCTACACTAATAAAAGAGAAATATGCAAATTGATTGTACCTCCATAACGCCTATCAGCTAATCAGGAGTGACTATGCAAATTAACACAACATAGCTGGGTTAATTTGCATATGAAAGTGCTGAGTAACCAGATGAGGCAGGATACCTGCTATGAGAGGGAGGGCAGGGGGCAGAGGGAGCTACAGGATTCATTCTATGACTTGCAGGATCCCAGGAAGCCAGGAGTGAGGACTTGCAGGCTCCTGTGGGGCTTGGAGCGAGGACTTGCAGGCTCCCTGACAGCTGAGAGCAAAGCTCGGGGAAGGAAAGCCTATTCTTGCATGAATCTTTGTGCAACGTGCTTCTAGTAATACATAAAATCATATGTAGCCAGATAATTCATACATATAGATATATAAAATAACTTTCTACAGCCCCGAAGTATTTGTCCAGAGACCTTTTCAAACCTTCAATTTTGCAAATACCTCTAAACCATATAACTTCACTCATAAAATGCAGTAAGTATAAACAAACAATTGCAGAGACCCCATTGTACTCTTACTGATTGTGTAAACTCGTCTTATATAAAGCTAATAAAATAAAGTCTACCACTAAAACACACACAGCATTATATCACCTCATATAATTTTTACCCATGAGATCACCTGAATTAAAAACTGAATAATTATGACAATTTTTATCTAATACATTCTCCAGCATATTTTCTTTACAATAAGCCACTTTTTTATGCTTTATAACTTGCTTCTTTTTACTTCTTTTCACTTGAAGTGGTTTTTTTTTCAAGTAAGAATATTTAAGTAATAAGGTGGTCTTCCATACCTCCTGTTACATAAATAAAATAAAATAAAATAAACTTCTGATGTTCTTTGTTCAACTTATGGTTGATCCCCTGGCTGAATTAACACATCTCACATGAAAATACTGTATATACCCAAGACCTTGTTTTTTTCTCTAAAATCAACATCCATCAATATTCATATATTCGCTGAAACCAGTTTGGCTCAGTGGATAGAGCATCGGCCTGCAGACTGAAAGATCCCAAGTTTGATTTCAGTCAAGGGCATGTACCTTGGTTAGAGGCACATCCCCAGTAGGGGGTGTGCAAGAGGCAGCTGATCAATGTTTCTCTCTCATTGATGTTTCTAGCTTTCTATCCCTCTCTCTTCCTCTCTGTAAAAAAAAAAAAAAAATCAATAAAATATATTTTCAAAAAATTTAAAAAATCATATATTATCTGCTATAGAATAACTCTAAAAACAAAATAATAAAAATGAAAATTTTCCAGTTAATAGTTGATGACAATGATGGTAGGATGACACTCACCTAGGATAGCATGCCATGATTTAGGAAGAATGGCATTTTAAGCCCTCCAGGACTGAGTGGTAGTTGATCAGCAAAATAATCTAGTTCATTGTTACTTCCTTGTTATTTACTTTTAAAAATTTACTGCCTATATTAAAGTTGTATCTAAAAAAATGACTAGAACATAATTATAATCACACAAAATATTAGTGGCAGGGCAGGTACCATTTTACTCAAAATTCATAGCTCAGATAATATAAGGGAACATGTTTCTATAGCATGAAAAGCATAGCTGTCTAAGTAGAGTAAGGTCACTTGTCAGTCTGCAATGATACATATGGATAAGGCATTGCTATTGAAAGACATGTCTCCACTGTTGCCTTTAACAAAGAGAGTAAGTACATAATAATTTTGTAGACTATATGAGGAATGAATAAAGCATTTTCAAGTGGACATGGTAAACACATGGATTAGTTCATATGATTAAGTCATGTATATTTGTTTTCTGACTTAAAGAGAGTTATGGTATCATGTTGATTATAGAATATGTCAAACAAATAGGAAATGACAAAATAAAACCACATTTTGTGATATTTGCTCTTAGAATTGTTATACCAGCTTATGCTTCTAACAGTGATGTATGCATTCCTATTTTTCACATCTTTTCCAACTAAATATTGACACATTTAAAATTTCTCAATCTGTTGAGTGTAAAATTATATCTCATATAAGTTTCATTTTCTGTAATAATACATCTTTTATATTCATTGACCTTTTTATTTGCTCTTCCATTGTCTGTTTGTGTCCTTTGTCAATATTTAATTGCATTGTGGGTCTAGTTCTTATATTCTCCTATGTATTCTTTTGAAATATTAAAGTTTTACTCTTCCATCTTTATGTCACTGAATAAATCTGGAAATAAATTTTAGTTATTTTTTTATCAATATATATCTTTAAAAGAATAAAAGGTTATTTCATCATCATTTAAAAAGTCTCTAATCATTTAAAAATTCCCTATTTATATGTAGTGCCAACTCTACTGTGTATCAAGATTAGAATATACATGTGTATTTGAGGCATCCTTTTATTTTATTTTTTTGCTAATTCATGTGCCTACACCATACATCTCAATTACTGTAGATTATAATTAGCCTTGACATGGGTAAGGCAGAGCACCCTACATTGCTCTTCAGAATTTTCTTAGATTACTCTAGTTCTTTGTTTGCATGTGAATTATAGTCAAAATTTATAAAAAGCCAATTTTAAAAATTGCCAGCATTCTATTTGGGTTTCATTGAACTTAATTTGGAAGAAATGACACCTTAATTAACTTTTCTGTCTTTATTTTATTTGTGCTGGACTATATTGCTTGCACTTAACATTAATAAAAATGCTTCTAGATTCACTTTTCATCTAGCTGAAATATTATATATACTTTAATAATTATTTGTATTGAATTTATTGGGGGTATATTGGTTAATCTACACTAATAAAAGAGAAAGATGCTAACTGACCTTACTTCTGCTATGGCCACCAGCCAATCAGGAGTGATATGCAAGTCAACCCAACAAAGGTGGTAGGTAAATTTGCATATGCAGGTGTAGCGGGCAGCATCGTGGCCAATCCCTTGGGGTCCAGGTCTATTGGGGATGTGGGGAGGCAGAGCAGGCAGTGACAGACGCCACCCACGTGGTCTGGGTCCATCAAGGTCCAGGGGAGGCTTTTTAAGCTGCTGTAGGGCATGAGGGAAGGCCCACATTTCCTGCTGTTTCTAGCAACACAATTGTCTATTTATTGTTCCTGAGTTCTTCTGCCCCCTTAGAAGAACTCTAAATTCCTTTGGGGGTTGATTTTCAATGATAGCTATTCCTTGGGATTACTTGAGGAATGTGTGTGTGTGTGTGTGTGTGTGTGTGTGTGTGTGTGTGTGGCAACAAGTCTACCCCTTCAGAAATTACTGTTCCAATTCTATTCAATTTAAGTGTACAATTCTATAATACATTAGCTGTATATTGAATTGTGTGTTTACTACTTCAAGTTAAGCCTCCTTCCATCACCAATTATCTGCCCTTTACCATCTCCTACCTTCCTCCACTCATCTTTCATACATGTACTGCTTCCAAATTTGCCTCTTATAAATAACTAGAGACCACGTGCACAAAATGTGTGCACTGGGTGGGGGTCCCTAAGCCTGGCCTGCACCCTCTTGCAGTCTGGAACCTTTTGGGGGATGTCTGCCTGCTGGCTTAGGGGGGATCAGGTCTAAGCAGGCAGTCAGGCATCCCTCTTGCAGTCTGGGTCTCTTGCAGTTCCAGGACCCCTAGCTCCTTACCACCTGCCTGCAGCAGGCTGTGAGCCCAGTTTCTGGCTGAGCAGCACTCCACCTGTGGGAGCACACTGACCACCTGGGGGCAGCTCCTGCATTGAGCATCTGTCCCCCAGTGGTCAGTGTACATCATAGTGACCAGTAGTTCTGCTAGTCATTTCACATTTCAGATTTGCATGCTAGGGTTTTATTATATAGGATGCTGCTATGAACATAGCAGCATATATTCTTCCAAATTAGTGTTTTGGATTTCTTAGGATATATTTCCAGAAGCAGGATTGCTGGATCAAAAGGCAGTTCCATTTTTAATATTTTGAGGAAACTCCAATAGCTGCATCAATCTGCATTAAGCAGTGCACAAGGTTTCCATTTTCTCCGCATCCTTGCCAATATTTGTTGTTTGTTGATTTACTGATTATAGCCATTCTGCCAGGTGTTAGATGATATATCATAGTAGTTTGTTTGTTTTTAATATATATTTTATTGATTTTTTTCACAGAGAGGAAGGGAGAGAGATAAAGAGCCAGAAACATCGATGAGAGCGATACATTGACCAGCTGCCTCCTGCACACCCCCCACCGGTAATGTGCCCGCAACCAATATACATGCCCTTGACCAGAATCGAACCTGGGACCTTTCAGTCCGCAGGCCGATGCTCTATCCACTGAGCCAAACAGGTTTCGGCAGTAGTTTTAATTTGTATTTCTCCGATGATTAATTACATTGAATATGTTTTCATAGGTCTATTGGCCATCAATATGTCCTTTTTGGAGGAGTGTAGATTCATGTCCTTCACCCAGTTTTTAATTGGATTGTTTGTTTTATTGGTGTTGAGTTGTATGAGTTTTTTTGTTTGTTTTTTTAAAATAAATTTTGATATTAACCCTTTATTGGATGTATCATTGGCAAATATGTTCTCCCATTCAGTGGGTTGTCTCTTCATTTTAAAATGTTTTTATTAATTTTACAGAGAGAGGAAAGGAGAGGAGGTGAGATAGAGATAATCATCAACGTGAGAGATATATTGATTAGTTGCCTCCTGTATGCAATTCCAGTGGAGTCAAACACATAATTGGGGCATGTTCCCTGACCAGGAATCCAACTGGCAACCTTTCATTGAATGGGATGACACTCACCCAACTGAGTCACACAAGCCAAGATGACTTGACTTTTAATTTTGTTGATAGTTTCCTTTGCTGTGCCAAAACATTTTAGTTTGATATATTCCCATTTGTTTGGTTTTTCTTTAGTTTCTCTTGACCAAAGCAATATAGCAGAAAAAAATAGTACTACAAGAGATGTTGATATTTTACTGATGTTTGCTTCCAGGATTTTTATGGTTTCAAGTATAATATTAAAGTATTTAATCCAGTTTGAGTATATTTTTGTGAATGCTGTAAAAAGGTAGTCTGTTCAGTTCTTCTGTATATCTGTTTTATGCCAGGAGCATGCGGTTTTGAGTTCTATGGACTTATAATATAGTTTGATATTAGGCAGTGTAATTCCTTCAACTTTGTCGTTTCTTAAGAATCTTCTACTAGGGGTCGTTGACAATTCCAGAAATTTTTTTTGAAATATTTGTTCTATTTCTGGGTAACAGGCCATTGGTATCTTGATAGGAATAACATTGACTTTACAGATTCCTTTGGTTAGTAAGGATATTTTTTAATTGTTTTTAATCTTGAGGGATTGTCTCCTGTGTGGTTTTTGTGGGCTCTCCTGTTGTAATTGAGGACTAATTGCTATTGGTCCATTTGTGTGTGGGGTCAACCTTCAGGCTAACTACTAGTAAATGTGAAGATCAGCCTGAACCACACTGTACAAGCTACTCTTCAGGTGCTGACCACATGAATCAGAATTGGCCTCAGCTGGGTCTGGTGCCTGAAGAGATCTCTCTCTCTCTCTCTCTCTGAATATGCCACTTGTGAAGCTTATTAGATCCTGCTCTCATATCTGAAGCTTTCCACTGGTTGTGTTGATTCTGCAGCCTCTTGAGAGGGACTCTGGTGCAGGCCACTATCAGGTGCTGCCAATAATTGGCTCTGGGAAAGCTATTTGGAGTTACAAAGTGATCTCTTTGCTGGGCCTGGTTGTATACGGGAAGGATTAAGCTGTGCACCAAGGCCCGCTGTTACCAGTACCAGGCTGGGGCAGGTCAGCAGAAATCCCAAGGCACCCTGAGATCTGCCTCCACCTGTCTCTACATGCCAACTGCCTGTTAAGCTCAGTCACTGAAAAAGCCTTTGGCGGCACTGGAATTGCATAAGGTAGGTTCTCAATGAATCACCAAATAGGGGCAAGTGGTGGTCACCAGTTTGATACAGGTTCAAACTCAGTGCCAGTGATGGGTATGTGGTGACTCAGCAAAAGTCCCAGGTTACACCAAGTCTAGCTAGCCCCCTGTCTGAGTGCCTGTAGACCTTTGTGTTAGAGTGGGGTCTCAGGGAGTTGTTGGAGCGACACCAGCAGTGTTTATCAGGCACAAACAGACAAAGATTTGGCTGTCAGAAGGGAGTGGTCTGCACCAATCAGGCAAGCGAGGAAAAAAATGGCCTCTGTTCCAGAGCTACATGTCTCAGTCTGTCCCAGATTCTTCCAGGAGCTTGATCTCTGCAGGGCAGGGGCCTCTGGAGTCAGGCGAGTGGGATTATTGTATCACTCATGAGAGGGAGGCACCAGTGTTATTCACAGGAAAGTGGGAGAAATATACTCTTCCCCAAAACACCACTCGGTCAATGACACTCGCTGAGTCTTCTCAGTCCTTTACACCCTGGCCCTGGCAGCTGTCTCCTCAGCAGGGAATCAACTTTGCAGGGTGGGTGACAGGGAATCCAGAGGATGGGTCTATTGCTTTCCTCTAGGCTGATGGCATAATGAGGGGAGTATTCCACTCAAGAAAAATGGTGTCTGAGGTGTGGAGGTTCCGAATGGCTCTCCCTTCAGCTTTGTTCTCAGAGCCACTCATGTCTCCCAGTCTCTACTCATGAGAGTTTAGTCTGCTCTGCTCTCCCTTCACTGGTGCTCTAAGTGAGTGGCTGAGAATAAGTTTTGTATGCAGGTCTTTTAAGAGGGTGCCCGTGTCTCTTTAAGTCTCCATTTATTGCTCCAGAACTTTGTTTCTGTTCCTGAAATAGCAATCTAGAGGTAGATACTTTCAGGGCATTTGGGGGTTCCTGCCTTGTGATGATTATTAGAGATACTGAGGACTCAGTATTCAAGTCAGTTTCATGTGGGTTGCTTCTGCCATCATGCTGTTTTATTTTTTCTTTCTCGTATTTCTAGTTTTCTATAAAGATGGAGCCTTAGGCAGTAGGTCAGCAAAATTTTCAAGAAATCTCTCCTTTCAAGAATAATTACTGGGTAGACTTGTACTTTAACCTATGACTTCAAGAAGTGAGCTGAACTCTAGCTCCTCTCTGACATCTAAAGAAGCCTAAATGCAGGGAACTGTCAGGCTGGGGAAAAGAGCCTATTAGGCCCGAAGCTACTATGTCTGATTCACAAAGGTGCCAAGTTTGTTCTAAGCCGTGGTGTGTTATTGTGTATTCTTTCCTCTTATATTTTATCTGTCAGTGCTCTGTGTTTTAAACATGTTATATGTGTCAAGGCATGAAATTGTCATTTAATCTAAACTCTATTGGATTTAATGTTTTATATTGAATCTCCTTCATAAAGTCAATTAAAATTAAAAACCACATTCAGATATATACTTCTAATATATTAATAGTAGATAAACCAGATCATTATGTTTTAGGGGGCAATGTATGTATATTGTTGTGCACTAAAAGTAATATAAAGGCTTTTTGTCTGTTTTCTCTATCAAAGAGAATAGTTTGCAAATTTTAAAAGTGTTAAATAACTTTGTAGGGATTTGAGTTTATATAGATAAACCTGGCTTACATGATTCTGCTTTGTCCTTCCCAAACATCCATGGCTCACCTGTTAAAAATGTGTTTAATTGCTGCTTTTAATGTATCTACATCACCCTGTAAAATAAATGTCAATTAGTCCTAGAGGGCTAAGACTAATGTTGTATACATGTGCTTTCTTGTTGTTTTTGTTGCAATTTTTTTATTATACTCCTGTCATCCAGCACGATACCTGGCAATTAAACCCACAAATATTAATTGAAGGACTGACCATTTAGGAAGCATGGGGACATAGACACGACTTTTATACTGCAGTGCCTTGCAAGATATCAACAAAATAGGCTGGCAATCAGATTTTTTAAATAAATGAAGGTATGAAATGATAAACACAGAAAAACAGAATGGACTCTAACAATATGTAGCAGTAAACTAATATTTAATTTCCCACAGATTTTCATATTAAGCTAGTACAAAAATTTTCCTTAATTCAGTAAGTGATTTGATGAATTTCCTAATAATATTGACATAAATATAATAGAAATTGTGACTATTTTATTTTCTATTTTCAAACAGTAATGATTATCTCATAAAGAGCTACCTATTAGAATTAGGATTTATTATTTTTCTCTTCTCTTTTTCTGGCTTTTAATTTTTTATGGTGTTCTGAAAATATACAACATGAAGATTTTTAACTAGGGCAATGCTATTTTCTATGTTATTGAAAGGTTAATGGATAAAAGAGTGTGAAAATTAATTCATGCTCAGTATTTGTGTTTTGGAAGTGTAGCTCTATTTCTTGGGGAAAAAGAGAAACATAGCATTTTAAAAAGCAAAATTATTATTTCTTTAAAAGGTATTGCTCATTACACACCTATTAGTATAACTAAAGCCAAAATGTCGGCAATACCAAGTACTGGTGAGGACATGGAACAACAGGAATTCTCATTTGTTGGTGGACATGCAAAAAGGTACAACCACTTTGGAAAACAGTTTGGTGACTGCTTAATAAACAAAATGTGCTCTTACCATATGATACAACAATTGCACTCCATAGTATTTAAACAAATAAGTTGAAAACATGTCCACCAATAAACTGTCTACAACATTTTTTAATACAATCCAGCTTTACTAGAGGGGTTTTCTTTTAATTCTTTATTGTTTACAGCATTGCACATGTCTCCTTTTTCCCTCATTGACCTCTCCCCGGCCATTCCCACCCCTTAGGACATGCCCTCACCCCACTACTGTCTATTTCCATGGTTATGCTCATATACATGCATACAAGTCCTTTGGTTGCTCTCATTCCTCTGCCCCCCCTTCCCTGCCTTCCATCTGAGGTTGGATGGTCTGTTCAATGCTTCTATGTCTCTGGATCTATTTTTGTTCATTGGTTTATGTTGTTCATTTTATTCCACAAATGAGTGAGATCATGTGATATTTATCTTTCTCTGACTGGCTTATTTTGCTTAGCATAATGCTCTCCAGTTCCATCCATGCTGTTGCAAATGGTAAGAATCCTGCTTTTTTATAGCAGGATAGTATTTAATTATGTAGATATACCACGTTTTTAATCCATTTATCTGCTGATGCCTACAAATGTTTATAGCAGTTTTATTCATAATTTCCTAAACTTAGAAGCAATGGGAATATTATTCGGAACTAAAAAGAAATGAGCTATCAAACCATAAAAAATACATGGAAAATTAGATGCATATTACTAAGTGAAAGAAGCCAAATCTGAAAAGACTACTTAAATATGATTCTATCCACATGCAATTCCAGAAAAGGCTAAACTAGTGTTTCCCAACCTTTTATTGGCCCTGATCTACCCAAGCATCTCTAAAATCCTGATATCCCCCCTGTGACATATAATTCTTGTTATTTAAAAAGTGATGCTTGTTCACGTAGAGGAAGCCTAAAAGACCATTTCCTTGGTCTAAACAAGCTTCCAAAGAACATGGCATTCATGAAAAAGAAAAAGAAAAAGAAAAAGAAAAGAACAAAAAGGCACTTGAAGTACTGATGAAGAAATCACTAAGAAATTGTTTAAAATAATAATAATAATAATATGTACTGATATGAAAAATTGCAAATGAAGCTTCAAAATATAATAGAGAACTGAAATGCATAAATATGTCACAATATATATTTATACACTGAGTGGCCAGATTATTATGCATTCAGAGATCATAATAATCTGGCTATGCGGTATATATCCTATTTAATAAAAGGCTAATATGCAAATTGTCCCCTCAACCAGGAGTTTGACCAGCAGGCAGGCTGGCCAACTGCCCATGACCCCTCGCCCTGGCCAGGCTGACCGGGCCCCACCCATGCACAAATTCATGCAGTGGGCCTCTAATATATATACTGAGTGGCCAGATTATTATGATCTCTGAACACATAATAACCTGGCCACTCAGTGTATATTTAATATGATAATTAATTCAACCTGGAATTATTCTGGTTGCTATTCAAAGCCTCGCACATGTTTGTTAATTTGTCACTTGTTCCTCATACAACATCTTAGCTATTTAAGGCAGTTACAAATGTCAAGAGAGTCCTGCCAACCATGAGTTTTAATTGAATATTTACTACATAATACAATTAAATTCAGAATAAACCACCAATGGCAGATTATCTATCAGTTATGAGCAAAACTTTGTATGAGTAAAAGGCTTAGGAATCCTATATAATAAGAGGGTAATATGCAATCTGACTGAACTACTGAAAGACTAGTCACTATGATGTGCACTGACCACCAGGGGGCAGACACTCAACTCAGGGGTTGACCCCTGGTGGTCAGTGCACTCCCACAGGGGTGCTCTGCTCAGCCTCTGGTATCGTATAAAATTGTATAAGAGTTTATTATTATTATTATTATTATTATTATTATTATTATTATTATTTACAGCGTTACAGATATACCCCATTTTACCCCCCTTGACCACCTCCACTAGACTCCTGCCCAAACCCAAGCCTTCATCACACTATTGTCTGTATTCATGGAATTTGCATATAGGTTTTTTGGTTAAACTCTTCCCATCCCCTCCACCCACCACCCTGCTGAGATCTGTCATTCTCTTCCATGCATCTGTGCCTCTAGACCTATTTTGTTCATCAGTTTATTTTGTTTATTAGATTCCACACAGAAATGAGATCATGTGATACGTGTCTTTCTCTGACTGGCTTATTTCACTTAGCATAATAATTTCAGGTCCCTCTATGTTGTCTCAAAGGGTAAGGGATCCTTCCTTTTTAAAGCTACATAGTATTCCATGGTGTACCACAGCTTTTTTATCCTCTCATCTACTGATGGGCACTTGGGCTGTTTCTGGATCTTGGCTATCATTAATAACACTGTTATGAACAAAGGCCTGCATATAGTCTTTCTGATTTGTCATCGGGTTTCTTAGGATCTACTCCCAGAAGTGGGATCACTGGATAAAATGGCAGTTCCACTTTTAATTTTTTGAGGAAACCCCACACTGTTTTCCATAATGGCTGCACCAGTCTGCATTCCCACCAGCAGTGGACTAGGGTTCCCCTTTCTCCACATCCTCGCCAGCACCTGTTGATTTATTGATGGTAGCCACTCTGACAGGTGTAAGATGATAGCCCATTGTAATTTTAATTTGTCTCTCTCTGATATCAGTGGAATTGAGCAGTTTTCATAGTCTCTTGGCCATCTGTATGTCATCTTTAGAGAAGTGTTTATTCAGGCCCTTTGCCTATTTTTTAATGGGATTGTTTATCTTTCCTGGTGTTGATTTGTATGTGTTCTATGTATATTTTAGAAATTAACCACTTATCAGATGTCATTGGCAAATATGTTCTCCCATAGAGTGGGTTTATTTTTCATTTTGTTGGTAGTTTAGCTTGCTGTGCAGAAGCTTTTTAGTTTGATGTAGAGCCATTTGTTTATTTTTGCCGTTGTCTCACTTGCCCTCGGAGATGCATTGGTAAAAATCCTGCTATGTGAGATGTCTGAGATTCTACTGCCTATGTTTTCTTCTAGGATTTTATGGTTTTATGACTTAAATTTAAGTATTTTATACATTTTGAGTTTACTCTTGCATGTACCAACACCATTTTTTGAAGGCATGATCTTTTCTCCATTGTACCCTCTTGCCTGCTTTGTCAAATATTAATTGGCCATCTTGGAGTGGGTAGATTTCTAGGGTTTCTCTTCTGTTCCATTGGTCTATATGCCTATTCTCATGCCATTATTAGGCTGTTTGATTACAATGGCTTTATAGTATATCTGGTATTTTGATATCTGGTATTTTGGTTCCATATAAATTTTTCAAATACTTGTTCTAGGCATATGCCATTGGTATTTCAACAGTGATTGTGTTAAATCTATAGATTGTTTTGGGTACTATGGGCATTGTAATAACATTAATTCTTCCAATCTATGAACATGGAATAGACTTCCACTAGTTTGTATTTTCCTCTATTTCCTTTTATAATGTCTAATAACTTTTATAAGTACAGGTTTTTTTCTATCCTGGATATGTTTATTCCCAGGTATCATATTTTTAGTTGTTGTTGCTCAGCATGTTATTTACTTTGTGTTTGATCAAAGCTATAATTAGTAGCAGAAATGTGGTTGGTTTTGTTGTAATTGATGATTTATTTTTGGTGCAGGTAGTTCTCATGTGACTAAAAGCATAGATTTCCACTAGTTTGTATTTTCCTCTATTTCTTTTTAAAATGTCTAATTTTTTTTAATTTCTTTATTGATTACGATATCACATAATTATCCTCATTCACCCATTCTCATCCCAAACCCATCCCCTTGTATGCCAACCCCCCCTGTTGTGTATAACCACTGGTTAGACTTATATGCATGCACACAGTCCTTTGGTTGATGTGTAATAATTTTTATGAATACAGGTTTTTTTCTACCCTGGATAAGTTTATTCCAAGATATTATTCTTTTGTTGTTGCTCAGCATGTTGTTTTGTGTTTGATCAAAAACTATAATTAGTAGCAGAAATTTGGTTGGTTTTGTTGTAATTGATTATTCGTTTTTGGTGCAGGTAGTTCTCAGGTAAAACCCGAGAACTACCTGCACCAAAGCATTTTTAAACATTTACAATGTAATTCTGAATTGGAACATTTTGTTGTAGTTATATCTCTGAAAAAAATGATGTTGTGAAAAACATTAGGGCAGATCTTTTAAAGTGAGTTGACAGGATGACAGTACAGTTACTCACAGTTTAGACTACCACAATATAGAATGTAATGAGCCATAATGCTATTATTTTTCACTCTAGAATTTTAATGCTGTGTTTTGTACAGTTCTTAAAATATCATGCATAAAACATTGTGCTAAAACAATAGTGAGTGGTATATTCATAGTGTCATTAGAATCCAACAGTCTAATAACTGTAGAAACAATGAAAACTTTTTGTCAGAATCTTATGGAAACTGGTCACAATAATAACTGTTGTGTAAATTATCCCGTGTCTGAAAGGCATTCTGGCTACATTTGTAGATTGCCTCTTTTGATTCGTTGTGCTGCTGGTAATATCTATAAATGCAATTGGAGTGAATAAGGCATTTGACGCTATGGCATCTTTAGTGATAGGATAATTCTGTTTTATTCATCTTCAGTGTCCAACAGAAAAGAAAAAAAAAAAAAAAAGCATTCGCCTGATAATGAGTTGACCACTAACTAAATGTGAAGGAGAACAGGAGGCTTGAAAGAATAATGACTGTACAAAATAGAATATTGAACTAACTGTCTTATAGGAGCAATTCAAAAGAACATGGTTCTCTAATACCTTGGATTTGTTTCTTTTCAGTAGGACTTAATCTCATCATCATGATTGCTGGCAGATGGAAAACTATCTTTTCTTGTCAAATATTAATACAAAACAGCAAAGTATAAGAATTGAATGATAAGGATGTTACATTGCATATTTGATAATGTATATGTGGCACTAGAAAAAAAGTATGGAAACATTAATCTGTTGGAATGAACCACCACTGGAAAAAAATTCTATGAAGTAATGCCATTTACTTGCCTTATTAACATACAGAGCAATTCTGTTGGATCACTTAGAATGGTGAGCTTATTAGGAAAATCACATTGGTTTGAGCAAAGAACTCCTCTAACCTTTCTAGATGAAAATAGAAGCTAAAAATAATTGGTGAAAGGACCATTTCTACACACAAAATAGTTTTTTTGAAATCAACTACCAAATTAAGGAGAAACTTTTATTTTTTATGTTAGGAATGAAGCAGGTTTTTCTGTGTTGTTTTTTATTAAAGGAAAGGAAAGTGGTATTTACATTAAATGCAAATAGCACCCTCCTTATTGCAGTGAGTGTTTCTCAGAAATGGATACCTTTTACCACCTCAATCTCCATAAACCCCTTGATCACACCTAAACAGCTGTTATGGCTTTTTGAAAATTGGAAAAATTACAAGTTAATTATATTTTAAAACTCTGAATTTTTGCACATATTACAAAATGGTGACTGGGGATATCTTCAAAATTTGTTACTCCATTCTATATTTATAAAGGGGCTAAAGACATCTAGATGTAGCTTTATATTAATGCTGAAGAAACACATTTATAATAAATAATAACAAAATTAATAGTGGTCTGAATAATCACACTAGTATAATATTGTATCTCTTATTAAAAAATAAAACCTTGGATTTACCATTTAATAAATTGAAATCTAGAGTGAATAATTTTGAGGAAGGTATTCTTAGTGATCATTAATTTTATCAAGTGTGTTTCTCAAACCAGGTGTTATTTCAGATGAAACAAATAAACAGGAAATTTTGTAAACATTTATATCTAAAAGCTAAAATTATAAATATATTTCTGTGCAGAGATGAGACAGATAAGCATTCTTACTTGAAAAGTCAGTTTCTATTTTAAATCAGAATTAATGTGGTTTATGATTGCTTTAAAATAGGAATGTTATATCTCTTTTCGTATTAGCACAAAATGAAATGTTTCAAGGATTTTTATTAATTACATAAGGTAGAAGCCAGATTTTTCTAGAAAAAATATTTAGAGAAATGTAACCATACCATCAAACTCAAGCATAATTTCCTCTATTTGTGTGGCTGTTGAAAAGTACTTTTTTTTTTTTTAACGTCAAGTACTATCCATTATACTGTATTACCTCATGATAACTCACAGTTTTGCCCTTCACTTGTACCTAGCATATGTGTTCATATTTTAAACTAGACCAATAATATCTGAAAAGAAATGTGCTGTTGTATCCACATATTACAGCATGCTGGCCTATATATGCAGATGACAAATAGACAATCGAGAGCACATGATAACATTTACATTTTTAAAAATATATATATTTTTATTGATTTTTCACAAAGAGGAAGGAAGAGGGATAGAGAGCTAGAAATGTCGATGAGAGAAAAACATTGATCAGCTGCCTCCTGCACACCCCCTACTGGGGATGTGCCCACAACCAATGTACATGTCCTTGACTGGAATCGAACCTGGGACCTTTCAGTCCACAGGCCAATGCTCTATCCACTGAACCAAACTGGTTTCGGCAACATTTACATTTTTATATAAAATTGTGAAAAGGCTTTTACTTGATTGTGGATATAAATATTTTGAAGTGTAACTGGGCTTGTGAGATTGTCAATAACCCAAAGTGCCAACAAATCTAAACTCTCACTCAAAGATATAATTAAATCGTCAATAATGAAAGGAATAAGTAGAGTCCTACTAACATTGTGAAGTTTTTCTTCCTTGGTACATATAATCACCAAGAAATTAGACTTGAGCTAATATTCATTTAACGTGGGAAGGCAAAGAATCATTTTATATTCATACACAAGTCCTAAAAGAATGAGGATTACAAGATAGGAGAGAGTTCATCTGTGATGGCCTGCTGAGGTCTTTTGAATACAAAATACTACATGTAGATTAACTGAACAGAGAAAACAGTAGTAGAGGTTTCAAATGCTATGTCATGTTTTACAGAGGTTTCTGCCACGTGAAACTTTGTATCAAGACCTTCTAGGAAGGCAGATGTATATAGATTAGTTTGTTAAATAAGTCCCACCATTTTCCTGATAAATACCTCAGTTAATAAAAAGTTATTATTAGGTGATATGGTATTTTATTAAACCCTTTTTAAAAATATAGCATTACACAAAATCAAGGAGTAAACACATTAAATGACTTAACTAAAGAGAGAACTCTTCAAGGTAGGCCACACAAAAAAAGAGTTAATAGAGTTGGAATTCATTTGAGAGATCATCCAGTCTGTTTACAGATGAGAAAATTGGGGGACCAGAGAGGTTAAGTGACTTGCTTAAAGCTTTTAAGTTATTAGAGCATCAAAACCAGACATATATCCTATTTGCTTAGTCTTCCTATTAGAGTTCTACCCACTTAAAAAAATCAACTGTTGTTTGTACATAGTTATACTTTTAAGAAGGTGTTATATAAATCTGATATATATGGTCATATTTGACTAATATTAAACTATTTTTACACATATTTATAGAATAACTTTCCTATTAAATGTGAATAGTAATCTGTGTCATCACTATTCTGGGGTAAAAAGTGCCTTCCTCAATTGTATAGATGTGTTCATTTAATTAAAATTATATAGTATATATAATTTATTTCTCTATTGATTTTGTTCAGTTTAGTAGTGATATTTATTTGGAATACTCCCTAGGTATTTATTGAGGTTTGTTAAATATGAGGTGTTTGCAATGACTTAACTAATGACAGTTGCCCAGGGTTATAAGATTATATTTTACTTAATAGTTGGTAAATATCTGCTCATTATAAAAAATGTCACACCAAAAACTTTCTTTGAATATAGTGCCAAATATAGCACTTACTGTACATTCTCTGTGTTTATTCATGAATATATAAGAGACTTTCAAATTTAAGAGTACCTCCATACCATAAAATAACATAAATAATAGAAGGATAATATATAAGAATAAATAAATGGTGTGACTGAAAATATATAAAATTCTATTTTATAGGTCAATCTACTTCATAAATAATTCAGATAGCTTATAGGTTTTTTAAAAAAATCTTATGTAAAAATTATGAAAATATCAATAGATTTTTTCTTTTTAATTAAATTTTAAAAAGTAATCCAAAACTGTCTTTGTTCAAATTTTTGGTTTTTTAACCAAATTTTTTGGTTTTGTACAAATTTTGTGTTTTTTTAACCAAATTTTAATAACCAGTATTGTTTTATCTATTTACCCCAGCATCCAATCTAAATATCTTTTTAGAGTGCTGATAATTGTTTTACCCCCTGATTTATCCTTTCTGAGAAGCATCACATAAAATAATGAGCTTTAAAATTATTTAATACTACAATTGATTTCAAATAAAGTGTATTATCTCCCCACTAATATAATAATTGCATTATCATAATCTATATCAAAATATATGAAAAAATAAAAACTAAGGAAGGAACTAAAATGTTCTTGCATAGGACACATGGAAAAATTTGATAACTATTTTTCCATATATCTAGTCTACCCCTGTCCCCGAAATTTTATGGGAATGATAAACTTCAGAATTTGTTAATGTAAATTTTTTAATTTGATATATCACATCATTATTCAATTCCATGATTTTTATTATAATTTTAAGCACAAATATTTCCATTCCTTTTTAAAAACATTAAGTTGTAAATAAAAGTAGAGATATTCACTATGAAAAAAATAGTATAAGTTCCAGACAAACAGATATGATAGGAAATAAAGCAAATGCATAAATGTAATTAAGCATTACCAGCACTGCTGAAATCAGATTTATAAATTGGTCAATAATATGTACTGCAGTATGTTCTCAAATATTCAATGTAAAAATGAAAAATATTTTATTTTAATTAGATTTTCTCTTTAGTCTTTACAAAATAATGTTTACTTATATAGGAAGTAATATGATATATTTTTTAATGGATAGTTTCTCAATAAAGTACAAATGCTATGGGATTTATTAAGAGTTTGGTTTGAAAACTATCTTTGAAATATTAATTAAGAACCATTGCAAAAAAAAAAAAAAGAACCATTGCTAATTAGTGTTGGGTTTTTTTTGGTTGTCTCTGTGAATAATTACAATTAAACTGGCAAAATTAATAAGTAAGAATGATGATCTAAATAAAGTTTGAAAAATGTCATTAATACTTTATGGATTTATTGGTTTCCATGACTAGTGGACCACTAGAGGAGCTGGTATTTTTAATGTGTGACCGTTGACATCTGTTGTTAAAGGTCAAGATTCCATTGGAATTTTAGCACATAAACGGGGATGTTCACATCAAATCTTTCCAAGCATATGCATTCTGTTTTATGGAGAAAAAAGTAACTAAATATGTTTTTTTAGTTTAACTTTCAGCATATCTGTAATCCCCAACAGTTTAAAAATCAGTCATTGGCAATTTCTTAGTTCAACTGTGAAATGACATACTTACCTAATCTTAGCATTAATGAATGGATACATTATTCTACTTCACGTTCTATAAAACTTGTCTTTCAATGACTTCCTCATTCTGTTTAACCAGTGAAAGTGCTTTTTTTTTATCAAGTATTTCTTATGAAGATCTAATATGTCTAGGTAAACTTATACTTTTCTATTCATTAGTCTTGGTCCATATCAAGCTTCCAGTTCAATTATTCTTTGCAAGATATACTTGACATGTAAATACAACTAGTATAATGGGATCAATAGGATTTGAATCTTCTCTTGATGATCAATATTTCTAGTTTCAGTTTCAGTTTCTTTTTCTCATATTCTCATGCCAAACTGATTTAGAATCTAGAAATGTTCAACTAAATCATAAGAGAGGTAATCTGTTATTGGCTAACATGAATCAAGGACACATTTAGTATTGTTCCTGTCCAAGTACAAACACACAGGGTATTTTTCCACATTTTTATGCATGAATACAAATGACAAATCATGGATTATTTTCCTTATGAGGAAACACCTAAATAACATTAAGTTAATCCAAAGTATTGCCTTTAATATGACAATCTTTAAATGTGTGTGTATGAGTGTGTAAACCTTTACATCTGTTCAACCTCAAACCACATGAATTCTCAAAAAGGACCTGTTCTATCTAATGCCAATATGAATGTCACATGTTTTTAAAGGAAGGATGTAGAACACTCATTTTTAAATGTCTTGCCATTAATAAGCTTTGCATGTTTGGGAAATACAGAAGGATTGTGGAAGATAGAGACAAAACAAATAAGTGACTATTAATGTAGAGAGGGTTAGAGACAAAGAAGGCAAGTGGGCAGTTATGATAAAAAGAATAAAATAATTGATAAAAATTGTCAAATTCCTCCCTGATAGACACCTTGATATTTGTTTTATGCTTGCTTATAAAAAACAAACAAAAACAACAACACACACACAAAACAAACAAACAAACAAAAAAAACAAAAAAACAAAGAAACCTCAAAATGGCTGACCGCATTTTAGTCTTTCATTTCTTTCCTTACATAATTGTTTCTCTATACCATGCCTCTTGAATACTAGAAAACCCTGTATATAGGACCAACATCAATATATTTATTTATATTTATATAACCAAAGTTAAGATCTTTTCTAGACTACCTCAAAAATTATAAATTAAGATTTCAGGAACACTTCTCAAATGCTTGAGTAGATTAAACCTTGACATTAAGATGTTCTATTTCAGTTGGACTTTTATTAGTCATCAGGAGGCAGCTTGCCTTGTCATTGATTTATGAATGACAGGTGTAAAGATTATTTTTAATTTAAATTGTGCAGCATTAGTCATAAACATATAAATAAATGAGATTTATTATACTGTATGAAATTAGGTCAATTTCTATGAGTTTTTTTTTTTACCTTATATATTTCATTCAATCTATCGATTGGTTGATTGATACAGTCTGGAACACTAAATTCAAAAAGTACGCACAGAAATGAAGTAGGTTCAGCCAATATTGTTATTTAAGCACTTTGATTTCAAAGCATGTATCTAAATCTTGATCTTTGCCATGAGTAATTAATCATACAAATACATTTTTGAAATGGTTTAACCCTAGTATGACTCTTACCCTGAGAGTTATCTGCTCATCTCTTGTCTGGTGCTATTTTGTACATCTCAAGGTACAAGATTTTCATTCATCATTTCAAGTTACAATTTAAGTTATTTTGCTTCATTACTGCATTCCTTTGCACATATGAACAATAAATATAATTTAGAATATATAAAAGTTTTTGTCATATTTCTATCTGAAATATTTTTGCTGTGCATAGTTTATTTTTCTCTGCTTAACATAGTATAATATATATTTGGAAGTAAATGCCCATATATAGAAATAAAATTAAAAAGCATTATTTTAGTTTCCCACAGCTTATATTGAATAAAAGTAGATTATATATATATATATATATATATATATATATATATATATATATATATTTGTATATACCTTCTAACATATATACACACATGCATACATATGTATATTATAGTTTAACTGCTGCATGGACTATTATACAGAAGATAATAATAGTCTATAGAGCTTATGTAGTCATATGTCTTAGCAAATTTAGAAACCATGACTCTCTAACATACTGTTCTACCAGATAAGAACTCACAGATGGATTTAGAACAAGTCAAAATCAATGTTGCAATATTTTTAGCTGCAGAAACTAGACTTGTAATCATTCTGAATTGCTTTTTTAATAAAAAGTACATTTCGTTTTGGGTTTTGATCTTTCCAATGTCAACATAAACTATATTTTTAGACATTCTCAATCTTTGTTGGGTTCTTCACTGATTATGAAATATGGTAGATGTTGAGAATTCTCCTGAAAAAGTTGGAATCACCCAAAATTCATAAAAAGTTGGAAACTTAAAATCATTACTTCTGATACAAAGTAGCTTCTAAATCAATTTAAATTCTAGTACTTTCATGTAATTCTGTTAAAATAATTAGCTGCTTTTTCCACCCAGCTCTCTAGTCTTATGCCCATGCATGGACCTCACAATGAGGCATTTATTACACCAAACATGAGGAGAACAAAGGAAGAATATACTAATATAAGACAATGAAGAACATATCTGATTCACCTTCTAAATTTTCTTTATATCTTTTGGTTAAGGGATAATAAAAAGGATAACTTTAGTGATCATCAAAAATAAAATATGCCGTTTTATTTCACAGATTTTGAATATTCAAAGTATTTCCATTTACTTTCTAACTTCATTTTTTCCTTTTTCCTCAAAATTAATTTTGGTCATTGAATTTGTTTATTCTTTTTCACTTTCCAGAGCTTTAAAAAATAACCATGTTCCTTTACCTTAATTATTAGTACAATGTATAATAAGGTAGTATTATTAATATACATTAGTTCAAAACAGTCTTGAAGAAATAAAATAATCTCTATTTATAAACCACATTCCAGTGGGAAAATATGTTGTATTAAAAGTCAAGCTAGTTTCTTCTATGATGAATATTTTTTTCATGTATCAAAGTAGTGAAAGGGCAAAATGTCACATATCTGAAAATAGAACATGCACATGTGGGGTTTTGTGTATGTGTGTGTGTGTGGTGGCAGAAAAACTAAACCAAGAAGTTGTATTTACTCCCATTTATCATGATACATTTGGAGGAGTTATTTAACTCTAAAGAACATGTTGATAATTTATTTTGAAAATACGTTTTGCATATCTTCAAGACACTAGAGTTTGCCAAGACACTTTAGTTATGTAGAATGTTATAAAATGAAGTTTCATTTGGATTATGTCAGACCACATTAAAAGACACTCAAATGTGATATGGTCTTTCATTTCCTTTTATTTCTACAGTATTAGGTAAGATTAGTTGTGCTCAAGAAACAATGTTCCTATAAATAGGATGGATACTAACTTCTTTATTAGTCTTTGGAGAATGTAAAGTCAACTGTGTTACAAAACTACTAATAAAATCGAACAATTTATTCCACAGTTAACCATTTTGGAAAAAACAACAACAAGCTACTGTATTGTTTTAGTCTAAAAGACCAACTTATAAACTCAGAGAATAAAGAGCTTGAGCTGAACTTAAGTCTTAAAAAATATTTATTTTTCTATTTATCCATTATTTAACTACATTTGACTAAAGTACCCTGACTCCATTCTTATATAGTTCTAAGAAAATTTACATCTGTGTGTGAGTACTTATTTCAGATTTTATGACGATTGTATTACATCAGCATGCTTTAAAATTAGTTAAAGAGCAGGCAAAACTTTGCTTTTTGTTTACTTACTAATGTATTCACCTTATACAATAAAAAACCAACAAAACAACTCTCCATGTCAGTACTTAGCCAGGAATGGGAATTTTTTTTTTTTTTTTTTGCAGGAAAAGAAACAATTACATGATTTATCTGCCCAGTGTGGTTTAGTGATTGAGCATTGACCCATGAACCAAGAGGTCACTGGTTCCATTTCCAGTCAGGGCACATGCCTGAGTTGTGAGCTGGATCCTAAGTAATGGGCATGCAGGAAGCAACTGATTAATGATGTTTCTCTCTCATCCATGTTTCCATCTCTTTATCCATCTCAATTTTTCTACCAGCAGGGTGAGAGCATGAACGGGGGGACAGCAGGGGTGGGGGGGGGGCGTTAAGGATATATATATATAATACCATAATCAATTTAAAAAAAGAAATTATTTTATTTTATTCTGGAAACTTTTTATTTAAACTTAGGTATGCACCTGGTCAGGGCTAATAGAAGTTAACAGATCATTTTAAAATCTCTTCGGAAGGAATAGGAATAAATGATGGGATTTCCACAGTTTTTACTTTATGACATGTGTAGATTGGTTCATATTTAATTCTCTGTCTTCTACAACTAGAGAATAACCATTGCACATATGAGTGCTTCTCAAACTTTAATATGAATTCAAATGGTCTGAAGTTCTTGTTAAATTCATGATTTCATTCAGTAGCTTGGTGGTGTGCTCGATATTTAGCATCTCTAACAAGCATTCATATGCTTGTCATGCTGTTTTTCAGTAAGCAGCAAGAGTGTATGTGAATAGTTTTCTCAGTATTAATAGAAGCTTTCATTTAACCTAGATAGCATTTGATAATCTTGGCAGTTTTGACCCAGCTCTTAACTCAGCAGATTTTTTTAATGTTACCTGGTAACCCTCATAATGATTGTGATAGTGAAAATAATAGAGTAAGTTGTACATAACAGGATTCAAAAATCTCAGTTATAACTTTGGCAGATGCTTGAACTCAGTGAATCTCAATTTTCTTACCAGTAAAATGCAAATGATACTATTAAACCACAAGAGCTTCTAAAATGTGCAACCAGCACAAGAACATACATATAGATCAACGGAACAGAACAGAGACCCCAGAAATAGACCCAAGCCATTACACTCAATTTATATTTGACAAAGGAGACAAGAGCATACAATGGAGTCAAGACAGTCCCTTTTATAAATGGTGTTGGGAAAATTGAACAGATGCATTCAAAACAAGAAACTAGACCACAAACTTAACACTATACACTAGAATAAGCTAACAATCTATAAATTACTTAAATATTAGATGTAAAACCATAAAATCGTAGAAGAAACCATAGGCAATAAAATCTCAGACATCTCTTGTTGCAATATGTTTGTGGATACATCTCCAAGGGCAAAGAAAACTAAGGAGAAAATAAACAAGTGGGACTACATCAAAATAAAAAGATTCTACAATACACAGTAAAAGAAGCCATCAACAAAATAAAAATGTAGTCCACTGATTGGGAGAACATATTTGTCCATGGTACATCAGTTAGGGAGTTAATATCCAAAAAAATATAAGGAACTCATACAACTTAACATAAGAAAGACAGATAATCCAACTAAAAATGGGCAAAAGACCTAAAGTGGACATGCAGAAGGCCAAGAGACATGAAAAAAATGTTCAAAGTCACTGATCATCAGATAGATGCACATTAAAAAAATAATGAGGTATCACCTTACACCTATCAGAATGGCTACCATCAACAAATCAACAAATATCAAGTACTGGTGAGAACATGAAGAAAAGAAAAGCCTAGTATATTGCTGGTTAGAATGCAGACTGATGTAGCCATTTTGGAAAACGGTATAGTGTTTCCTCAGAAAATTGAATATGGAATTGCCATTTGACCCATTAATCATACTTCTAGGAACATATCCTAAGAAACCTGAAACACTAATCAAAAAGAATGCATGAGTCGAAGCCGGTTTGGCTCAGTGGTAGAGCATCGGTCTGCGGACTGAAAGGTCCCAGGTTCGATTCCGGTCAAGGGCATGTACATTGGTTGCGGGCACATCCCCAGTAGGGGGTGTGCAAGAGGCAGCTGGTCGATGATTCTCTCTCATCGACGTTTCTAACTCTCTATATCTCTCCCTTCCTCTCTGTAAAAATTCAATAAAATATATTTAAAAAAAAGAATGCATGAACCCCTATGTTTATAGCAGAACAATTTACAATAGCTAAGATCTGGAAACAGCCCGAGTGCCCATCAGTAGATGAGTGTATAAAAAAGCTGTGGTACATTTAAACCATGAAATACTATGCAGCAGTATTAAAGAATAATCTCTCACCCTTGAGACAGTATTGAGGTACCAAGAGAGTATTATGCTAAATGATATAACTGTCAGAGTAAGACAAGTATCATGTAATCTCACTCATATGAGGAATCTAATGAACAAAATAAACCGATGAACAAACTAGATCCATAGACATAGAAGTATTGAACAGACTGTTGAATCTCAGACAAAAGCTGGGGATGGGTGGGAAGAGGTCAACAAAAGGACTTATATACATATATACATAACACATGGACACAAATAATAGGGTGGTGAAGACCTGGGGTGGAGGGTGGGGGCGGGCTAGAAGGAGTCAATGTATGTAATACTCTCAACAATAAAGATTTTTTAAAATAAGAATTAAAATAAAATACCAGGTACATCTACACATGCCCTGGTATGCTTAAACAACATCGACAGATAGATAGATGATAAGTAGATGCTATAGATAGATAAATGATAGATGAATGATAGGTAGATAGGTGATAATAGATAGACGATAGATGATTGATAGATAGATAGATAGATAGATAGATAGATAGATAGATAGATAAAAATAGGTAGGTAGGTAGATAGATTGATAGATAGATAAATAGATAGATAGATAGATAGATAGATAGATAGATAGATGATAGATGGATGATAAATAGATAGACGATACATAGATAATACTAGTAGATAGACAGCTATGGATAAACACATACCATTTTTTTTCTGATCTAAGGCATATTCAATGCCAAAGCATAAATGTAAACTAGAACAAAGCAAAGAGAGTGTGGTCTTCAAAGATGTAAAATATATGAATCTAAGAGAGTGCAACCTCCAATGATTTCATTAGTGCCCCCCCTTTTAAGCAGTTTTATTGAGGTTTAAACAAAATTCAAAAATCTGCACATATATGTATACAATTTGATATATTTGAACATCACTACCCTTTTAATTCTGAATTTCGTACTCATGGATATGGGTGTTAGGAAAAATTCTCATTTAGATCCTTTTCCAAGTAACATACCATGGTGCTTTTCAAGAAGGAATGAATTTGTTCCTGCTGAAAGTGTTGTCATGGGACAATTTTCACATTATAAGAATAGAAATTCATTTGGAACCCTCTGGCAGGTTAATTTGAACTCAATTCAAAAACTATGAATTCCTTTTGGTAACTATTGTGTTTAATTTTAAAGAACTCTCTATGCTAATTATAATACCATATTATAATTAGTGTATGAGAGTGAGTGTGTATGTGTGTCTGTGTGTTTATGTAAAATTCGCATGCTGATTTATATTGTTACTGAATTTTTGCATAGAGAAATTAAATCACTTTAACTGACAAAACAGTAAAAATTATATCAAGATAAAGAATTACATATTTAAACTTTTGTACAATAATATTTAGATATGAAAACAGTGCGATGGTATTTTCTAAATACACACACCCACTTCATATCCAAAACAAAGTGCCCTAATCCCCATGTTAGTTATGTATTTAGTTTATTCCTACATGTAGCTGTTATTGCGCAGTGATAAAAATAAAATCCTATTTCACAAAGTTCTGTGTAGCAAAATCACCTGCACATTTTTATAGCATTGACAGTACTTAGATTAGACTGTTGTGAATATTATAAATCATTTCATATAGTACAACTTTTTAACTCAAATTTTGGTAATGGGCTTAACATCACCCATCCTCACTTTAGAGTATTCTGGCATTTTTATACTTGGTTCATGAGCCAGCTGAGAGACATTTAAACACTGCTCCTTGTATCAAACTGCCTTCTTTCTATCACAGATTGATTGGAAATGATTTGATTAAATATATACTTTTAATGAATATGACTCATTGAATAATGTCATAAATATATATAACTGGAAGGACATACTCATTTCTGCCCTCACCATTCTGAGTTTTTAATAGGAGAGCAAAATGGTCAGTGGTCACTCAGCAGTTGTTAGAAATCACAGGAGATTGTCTTGTTCTGAACTTTGATTAAGCTTCCAAATAAAGAAGACATTGCCAGCTTTTTGTGTGACAAAAGAGTTGTCATTCTTGTGGTAGGTAGTTCTGTAAAGCAGTGTTTCCCAACCTTCTCTCATGATGAGAATCACCTGGTGGAGTTGTTAAAACACAGATTCCTGAATCCCAACTAAGAAGTGCTAAACTAGGATTTTTGAGAACATATAGGTAAAATTGCATACCTAACTTAGTGCTCTGTATATAACATCTGTCTCAGAGCACTAGTTAAGTATACAATTTTACCTATGTGTTCCCAAAAATCCTAGTTTAGCACTTCTTAGTTGGGATTCAGGAATCTGTGTTTTAACAACTCCACCAGGTGATTCTCATCATGAGAGAAGGTTGGGAAACACTGCTGTAAAGGACCCAATTTTTATGCATCCAGAGTGCCCCCAGAGTATAATAAAAAGGGTGAAAATCCTTATACTTGCTTTGCTTAATAATATAAGTTGGCAGGAACAAATGGGTGGCTTGTGAACAACTTTGGAAAATGTTTCTCTTCCTTAATATGAATTAAATTGTACCATCTTTAATAATGAATGAGGATGGGGGAGATGAGTAAATCCAAGATGAACAGATCATATCCTAAGGGTACAGGCTTGTGCATGGCGCTACCTATGTTCAAATCTATCATTTACTAGCTTTGTGTCCCTAGGTAAACTTGAAATTTCTACCTGTGTAATTTCTATGATCCTGTTTTGTACTTTATAAAATGTTGGTGAAAATAAGTCCCTACCTGATAAAATTTCTGTGAGGATTACATTGCCATATTTCATTGAATCTAAAAAAATCATTGATTGTAAGCAAAACCATTATTTTTTTTACAAAAGAAAAAAATAAGTTACACTATAAACTCTATACATCAATGATTTTAAGATACAATTTGAATCTAGAAATATTTTTAAAATATATTTTATTGATTTTATACAGAGAGGAAGGGAGAGAGATAGAGAGTTAGAAACATCGATGAGAGAGAGTCATCGATCAGCTGCCTCTTGCACACCCCCTACTAGGGATATACCTGCAACCAAGGTACATGCCCTTGACCGGAATCGAACCCGGGACCCTTCAGTCCCCAAGCTGACGCTCTATCCATTGAGCCAAACCTGTCCCAGCTGAATCTAGAAATATTAAAACATGAAATATGCCATCTCAGAATCAATGAAATGTAGTAGGTAATGCTTATAAGGTGCTTAAAGTAGTACTTTGCCATAGTAAATGCTCAAAGATTGCTATTATGGTGTAGAATTTTCCTAAAGGGGAATAGTAATTTCTACCTTGACAATGGAGGCCTTCTAGAAAGGATGACCAACGCCTTCAACAGGGAAGAGCAAGCCTAGGAACTGGAGAACCCACAAAGGACTCATGACTTAGGTTTAAGTTTTTCGTGCTTTTCTGTTGCACAACTTAAAGGTAAAGCCATCTTTAGAATACAGTTGTGCATTCCTACATCATTGTAATTGTTTTTAGTCATCCCTACCCTAACCCTCCAGTAAAGTCCAATAATCCTAGAAAACTTTTTGTGAAGAAGTTGTGGAGACCAGAAAAAGGTGAGCAGTAAAGCTTGTTCCACATTCTGCTTAGAGCTGAGGCCTAGGCGGTGGAGCTGCAATGCATCAAAAATGGCCATTGTCCTGGGACTCCATGTGGTGATGAACTGGCCATCAAGAAGTGGTCTGTGAGGACCATTGAGAGTGGACAGAAGGTAACCTTACCCACAAAAGTGGCTACCAGTGGACTTCTGACTTAGGCATAAATGTAACACAAAAACTCTTTCCCCATGATTTTACCAAAAGGTTAACTCTTGCAGTGCCAGAGGTGGCTAATGCTTCATTCATATAGATGGACAATATACACAGTCTAGACTAATGGGCATTGAATCATGTGAATGCTTTTTAAAAGTGTATTTCTTATATTTTATAATTTCTGAAAACAGAATCTAATCTAATAAAAGGTTAATATGCAAATTAACTGTCAGTCTTTAGCAAAGATGATGGCACCCATAGTAGCCAGGGTGGGATGCTGGCACTGTCTCCCTGGTCATGGAGGGGGGGAGGGCATGTGGGCAGGCAGCACACTCCCACCCCAGTGGACACAATGCAGGCGAGCCTCTGCATGTGAGCTGCAGAGGAAACACCTTTTCTAAATACTCATTGGCTAAGCTTCTTATGCTGCCACTCACAGTGTTCTTGGTAACTTGGGTAATAAAAATCCAAGAAGATGATCTAGGGTTTTTCTACCTCACTCCTGGGGGGAAAAAACTAAGGTCTGCTGCTGGAGGGGCTAAGAAATATCATATCCTGCCCTAGTTGATTTTGTTCAGTGGATAGAGCCTTGGCTTGCCTACCGCAGGGTCTACGTTCAATCCTGATCAAGGGCATGTACCTTGGTTGCAGGCTCCTCCCTGGCCAGGGACCAGGTCAGGGCTCATGCAGGAGGCAACCAATTGAGGTATCCCTGTCATATTGATGTTTCTCTCTGTCTTTCCCTCTCTTTTCCAAGCTCTCTAAAAATCAATGAAAACATATCCTCAGGTGAGATTAAAAAAAGAAAGAAATATCATATTCTATGAAAGACACATCTTGAAAATGCCTAAATAAAGTTGTCATTTTTTTTTTTCGTGGTGAAGGGACTGGAGTCTGTGTTGATGAAAACACCTTGGCGGTTGTGGCAGCCAGCAGTGGCTGCATCAGCGGGGTGATGGGGCTGGCACCTTTCTCTAATCAGCCTGGTCACCTCCCACAGAGGGAGGCCAAACTGCAGCTTAGGCCAGCTCCCCTTAGGACATCCTCTGAGGGCTCCCAGTCTGTGAGAGGGGGCAGGCTGGGCTGGTGGAACCCCCAACCCAGTGCACAAATTTCATACACCAGGCCTCTATTATCCAATAATAATAATAGTAATACTAGTATTAGCTAACACATATAGCTTATTATGTTCTAAGTGTTATTTTGAGTGCATTACCAGTATTAATCCACTTATAACTCTATGGAAGTAGGTAATTATTATCCCCCAGTTAGCAGTTGAGGAAACTGATGCATGTAAAGGTTACTTCTCCAAAATATCAAATATTCACAAACCCCCATACACGTGTACACTCACATAACACCTATTCACTGGCAGAGATGGAAAGCATGATGGTGACAATTACATTCTCATACTATTTAACATGACCATAGGATCTACACTAAGTGGCCAGATTGTTATGATCTCTGAACGCATAATAATCTGGCCACTCAGTGTGTGTGTCTGTGTGTGTGTATAGTGTGTATGTATGTGTATATATATATATATATATATATATATATATATATATATATATGTATATGTATATGTATATATAATCTTATGTACATCTCCATCAGAGCTCTTGGGTGACCAGGTGCATTATCAATGAGCAGTAATATTTGGAAAGGAATCTCTTTTTTTCTGAGCAGTAGGTCTCAACATGGGTTTTAAATATTCTGTAAACCGTAGTCTAAACATATGTGCTGTCGCTGAAACCGGTTTGGCTCAATGGATAGAGCGTCGACTTGGGGACTGAAGGGACCCGGGTTCAATTCCGGTCAAGGGCATGTACCTTGGTTGAGGGCATATCCCCAGTGGGGGGTGTGCAGGAGGCAGCTGATCGATGGCTCTCTCTCATCGATGTTTCTAACTCTCTATCTCTCTCCATTCCTCTCTGTACAAAATCAATAAAATATATTAAAAAAAAGAAAACAGATGTGCTGTCATCAGGTTTTTTTGCTCTATTTATAGAGCACGGGCAAGGTAGATTTGGCAAAATCAGTAATGATCCTATGATTTTTGGAATAGTATGTGACTATGGCTTCAACTTAAAATCAACAGCTTCATTATCCACTGACAAGAGAGTCTTTGCAGCTAGGCTAGATCTTCTGTATAATTTTCTGCAGCTTCTACATCAGCACTTGCTGCTTCACTTCCACTTTTATGTTATAGAGACAACTTCTTTCTTTAAACCTCAGGAACCAACCTCTGCTAGCTTCAGACTTTTCTTCTACAGCTAAAAAAAAATCCTCTCTCTGCCTTAAAAGAGTTAAAAAGAGTTATGGCCTTGCTGTAGATTGGCTTTGGCTTAAGGGAATTATGTGGCTGCTATGATCTTCTATCCAGACCACTAAAACTTTCTCCACATCATCAGTAAGTCTGTTTTGCTATCTTATCATTTGAATGTTCACTGGAGTATTACTTTAATTTCCTTCAATGACTTTTCCTTTGCATTCACAAGTTGGATGTTTGGTAAAAGAGGCCTAGCTTTCAGTCTTTATCAGTTTTTGACATGTCTTTCTCACTAAGTTTAATCATTTCTAGCTTTATAATCAAAGTAAGAGATGTGAGACTCTTCCTTTTACTTTGAACACTCTGATGCTATTGTAAGGTTATCAATTGGCCTAATTTCAATATTGTTGTATCTCTAGGAATAAGAGGCCCAAGGACAGGGAGAGAAATAGGAAAAAGACCAGTCGATGAAGCAGTCAAAATACACATTTATCAATTACATTTGCCACTTTACATGGACTCATGAACTTTTTACATGAACTTTTACCATCTAACCAAATTGTATTAGGTCTAGTAATTGTATTAGGTCAGATTGTATTATAATTGAAATATCAAACATCATGGACCATGGATCACCATAATAAATATAATAATAAAGAGTTTGAAGTATTGCAAGAATTACCAAAATGTAACAAATACAAAGTGAGCAAATGGTATTTGGAAAATGGCACTAATGGACCTGCTTGATATAGAGTTGACATGTAACATAAATTTGTAAGAAATACAATATCATCATAGCATAATAAAGCAAAGCACAATAAAATGAGGTATGCTGTATTTTTAAATTTAAATTCTTTATTGTTTAAAGTATTACATATGTCTCATTTTCCCCCCAAAGACCTTTCCCAGATCGCCCCCATGTCCCAGCACATGCCCTCAACCCACACCATCAGTGCCCATTGGTTATGCTTATATGTATGGATACAAGTCCTCTGGTTAATTTTTGACTCCCTACCCCCTGCCTTCCCTCAAGGGGTGGACAGTCTGTTGGATGCTTGTTTGACTCTGGGTTTATTTATGTTCATCAGTTTATATTGTTCATTATATTCTACATATGATTGAGATCAAGTGATATTTATCTTTCTCCAACTGGCTTATTTTGCTTAGCATAATGCTCTCCAGTTCCATCCATGCTGTTATAAATGGAAAGAATTCCTTCTTTTTTACAGCTGTGTAGTATTCCATTGTGTAGATGTACCACCATTTTATAGTCCACTCATCTGATGATTGGCACTTAGCCTGTTTCCAAATCTTAGCTATTGTAAATTGTGCTGCTATGATCATAGGGGTGCATATATCCTTTCTGATTGGTGTTTCTATTTTCTTGGGATATATTCCTAGAAGTGGGATTACTGGGTCAAATGGAAGTTCAATTATTAGTTTTTTGAGGAAACTCCATACTGTTCTCCACAGCGGCTGCACCAGTCTGCATTCCCACAAGCAGTGCAAGCAGAAAAAGTTCCAATTACTCTGCATACTTTCCAGCACTTGTCCTTGTTGATTTGTTGATGATAGCCATTCTGACAGGTGTGAATGGTACCTCATTGTCATTTTGATTTGCATCTCTCATATGATTAGTGACTTTGACCATGTTTTTATATGTATCTTGGCCTTCTGTATGTCCTCTTTTGAAAAGTGTCTATTTAGGTTATTTGACCATTTTTTGATTGGAGTTTTTATCTTCCTTTTGTTAAATTGTATGAATTCCTTATACATTATGAATATTAAACACTTATCACAGATAACATTGATAAATATGTTCTCCCATGAAGTGGGCTTTCTTGTTGTATTGTTGATGGTTTCTTTGGCTATGTAGAAGTTTTTTTTTTTTTATTTTGATGTAGTCCCATTAGTTTATTTTCTCCTTAGTCTCCATTGCCCTAGAAGTTGTGTCAGTAAAGATATTGCTATGACAAATGTCTGCTATTTTGCTGCCTATCGCTTCTTCTAAGTGTTGTTTTTTTTTTTGTTTTTTTTTTATGGTTTCCAGTCTTATGTTTAAGTCCTTTATCCATTTTGAGCTTATTTTTGTGTATGGTGTAAGTTGGTGGTTTAGTTTTTTTTTTTGTTTTTTTGTTTTTTGCATGTATCTGACCAATTTCCCCAACACCATTTATTGAAGAGACTGCCTTGACTCCATTATATGCTCTTTCTTCCTTTGCCAAATATTAACTAAGCATAATGGCTTGGGTCCATTTCTGGGTTCTCTATTGTGTTCCATTTGTCTATATGTCTATTCTTGTGCCAGTACCAGGCAGTTTTGAGGAGAGTGGCTTTGTAGTATAGCTTGATATCTAGCATTGTGATCCCTCCAACTTTGTTCTTTTTAAAATTACTTTATTGATTAAGTTATCACATATTTGTCCTCATCCCCCCATTCCCATCCTAAACCCCTCCTTACACATGCCCCCACCCAGCTGTTGTTCATGACCAATAGTTAGGCTTATATGCATGCATACAAGTCCTTTGGTTGATCTCTCTCCCTTACCCCCAACCTCCCCTACCTTTTGCTCTGAGGTTTGTTCTTTTTCAAGATTTCTGCAGCTATTTGGGGTCTTTTTTTTCCAGATGAATTTTTGCAGCGCTTGTTCTAGGTCTTTAAAGTATGCCATTGGTATTTTAATGGGGATTGCAGTGAATCTATAGATTGCCTTGGGTAGTATGGACAGTTTAATGATGTTGATTCTACCAATTCATGAACATGGTATATTTTTCCATTTGCTTATGTTTCTCCTCTCTCTCTCTCTCTCTCTCTCTCTCTCTCTCTCTCTCTCTCTCTCTCTCTCTCTCTCTCTCTCTTGTGTGTCCTATAATTTTCTGAGTATAGGTTCTTTACCTTCTTGGTTAAATTTATACCTAGGTATCTTAATTTTTTACAACCAGGGTAGTGACATTAATACAATGAACATATTTATATTCTACTTTCCCAAGTTTTTGTTTTATTTGTTTGTGTGTATGTGTGTTTAGTTCAATGCAATTTTAATACATGTTAGATAGTACATCCACCATGAGAATCTAAATTTAGATAATTTGCATATCTAAGGATCCCTCTTATTGCTGTTTTATAACAGCACCTCCTTCCTCCTTCCACCATGTTCCCTCAATAACCAATGAAAACAATTAATTTGTAATTCATGTTATTAATTTTGTAATTTCAAAAAATATACAAATGGCCCTGGACAGTGTCACTTAGTTGGTTGGGCATTGCCCTATACACTGAAAGGGTATGGGTTCAATTCCCAGTCAGAGCACATACCTGGGTTGGGTTGCTTGCTTGAGCCCTAGTAGGGGAGTGTAGGAAGCAGCCGATTGATGTTCCACTATCACATCCATATATATATATATAAAATCTCCCTCTCCTTTCCCCTCTCTCTAAAATAAACTTTAAAACACATTTGTTTAAAATATACAAATGGAATAATACAGAATTTAATACTTCAAAATTGTTTTTCTCACACAGCATGGTTCCACTGAGATTCATCTAAGTTATTGCATGGAGAAAATAGTTTATTTTATATTGCTCCTACATATTGCTGATCTATTTGTAGTTACAATAACCCACATTTTAATAAACCATTCCCCAGTTGAGAGATATTTTGGTTGTTTACAGTTTGGAGCTATTACCAACAAAGTTGTTACAAGCAATCATGTGCAGGCTTTTGTGTGGATATAAGTATGCATTTTTTTTTCTGGGATAAATGCCCAGAAGTGCAGTTTATTGGTTATATGGTAGTTTTATACTTTTTTTTGTAATTGTTGCTTTTTTGTATGTGTTTTTTTTTAATGCTTAGCTCATTTCCAGAGTAGAAGAGCAACATTTTACCTTCTCACCACCAGTGTATTCATGATCTAGTTTCTCCATATCCATGGCAGCATTTGGTATTTTCACTGTTTTCTACTTTAGCCAGTCTGATAGATGTGCAGTTTTATTTCACTGTGGTTTTAATTTGCATTTCCCAAATGGCTAGTTATGATGAATTTTTATTTATTTATTTGTTAGGCTGTGTCTGAAAGATAACTTTGCTGGGTAGAGTAATCTTGGTTATAGGTTCTTGGTATTCATCACTTTGAATATTTCTTGCCACTCTTGTCTGGCCTGCATAGTTTCTGTTGAGAAATCAGCTAACAATTGTATGGGTGCTCCCTTATAGGTAATTAACTGTTTTTCTCTTGATGTTTTTAATATTCTCTCTTTGTCTTTTGCTCTTGGTATTTTAATTATGATGTGTCTTGGTGTGGTCCTCTTTGGATTCCTTTTGTTTAGGGTTCTGTGTGCTTCCTGGACTTGTAAGTCTGTTTCCTTCATGAGGTGGGGGAAGTTTTCAGTCATTATTTCTTCAAATAGATTTTCAGTATCTTGCTCTCTCTCTTCTTCTGGCACCCCCATAATTCTGATGTTGGTATGCTTGAAATTGTCCCAGAGGCCTCTCACACTATCTTAAAGTTTTTGGATTATTTTTGCTTTTCTGGTTGAGTGTTTTCTGCTTCTTTGTATTTAAAATCTTTGTCTTGTTTCTTGTGTTCCTCTAGTCTGCTATTGGGTCTCTGTATAATATTTTTTATTTCAGTCATTGTATGTTTAATTTCTAGTTGGTCCTTTTTCATATCCTTGAGGGTTTCACTAAATTTATCATCTTTTCTAGGAAATTCTTGAAAAACCTTATAACCGTGGGTTTGAATTCTATATCTAGTTTGTTTTCCATTTCTTTCATTTGTGATCTGTTACTTTATCTCCACATCTTCGCTGCCTCCTTGAGTTGGTAGGATAGCTTTGTGTGATAGGTTTTCTATATGACCCAGTGGCTCAGCCTCTCCAGTTACCTGAGATGGATATGCTTGATGCACCCCTTTTTGGTCTGTGTTTATAGCCTTGTTGTATAATAGTTAAGTTTTGATTGTTGTTGGTATCACTGGGAGGGATTGACCTCCAGGCCAATTGGCTGTATCAGCTGTGTCTATGCCAGGAGACCTGTGCTTGAGACACCCTTATAGGACCAGACTTGCAAAATTGCAAAATCCTCTGTGCTCAGCTTGAATGGGGCGGAGTTTCAGGGCTGAGCAGACAGTCTTAGCTTCCCATCAGCCATGCTCTTGCATGCACCTCCAGACCTCTGCCTTCTGCGGCTCCCCTGAGTTTCCGCCTGACAGTCCAGATTCCCCCCATTAATTCGTGGGTTCCCATGGGGCTCGCCCAGAACTGGGGTTCAGTGCAGTCAGGAGCTTTCAACTCCCTTCCACTAGGGAGAGCTAGTGGCAACATCCACAATCAGTCTTCTCTGCAGGCATCCGTGTGCACATGTCTTCAGATCCCTGCCTATTATGGCCTTCCTGAGTCTCCAAGTCTCCATGTGCCTTTCTCTCTACCTGATAGTCCAGACTCTTCCCATATGAGCATGGGTCCACGGGGTTTCACCCAGAACTGGGGTTCAGTGCAGTCAGGGGCTACCTTCCCCTCCCACCAGAGCAATCAAGCCAGGCACTCAGCCACCCTTCCTCTCTGCACGTGTGTATTCAAACCTCAGCCCTTTGCAGCTCCTCTGATTGTGAGCTTTCTCTTTCCTTCTAGTTGCAGAATTTTTACTCAGTCAGGTTTCCTATGGTTCTGGATAATGTCTCTTCAGTCTTTTAGTTGTAGTTTTGAAATTGTTGTGTGAGGCAGCAGTTTAGGTGCTTACCTGCCACCATCTTGGTTTCTTCTGCAATTAATTTATTTTTGGTTTAAGGATTGTACTTTATGTGTCAAGTATAAAAAGTCTTTCCTTCAGTCACAAATATTATCTATATTATATGTGTTTTCAAAAGATTTATAGTTGTTTGTTTTATTTTTAACATATGAGTTTTGCATAAAGTATGATGCTTAAGTCATGTTTTCTTTTTTATTACAGCAGGCATCTACTTGCCTCAGTGCCATTTCTTTTCTTTTTTTATTTTATTGATTTTTTTTACAGAGAGAAAGGGAGATGGATAGAGAGTTAGAAACATTGATGAGTGAGAAACATCAATCAACTGCCTCTTGCACCCCCCTACCAGGGATGTGCCCACAACCAAGTTACATGACCTTGACCAGAATCGAACCTGGAACCCTTCAGTCCACAGGCTGACGCTCTATCCACTGAGCCAAACCAGTTTCGGCTCAGTGCCATGTATTTAAAAGATTATCATTCCTCCATTGAACTTTTTTACTACTATTTAAAAAAGTATTGGGCATATTTGTGTAGGTGTGTTTCTGGCTCCTCTGTTCCATTGCATTGATCTATAACTCTAGCCCCCCATCTTTTACACACTCTCCTGATTACTATAATTATATAATGAGTCTTAATATTGGGTGGCATGATTCCTCTTACTTAAGCCTTTGTAAAGATTATCTTAGCTATTATAGGGTTATGTATTTTCTATAACTTTTAGAATAGCTTGTTTATGTTTACAAAAAATAGCTTGCTATTATATTGGTAGGAATTGCATTAACCCTGTATATCAATTTACCATGCTGAATCTTTTAATTCATTAACACATTATATCTCCTTACTAATAGATCTTTGATTTTTTTCATCATGCTATGTTTTTTCAGTGTTTCACATTGGGATAAGAGTGTGTTTTCATATTTATAATACAACTATTATGGTGTTACTGTATATTATGCATGTGATTACAAAAATAGAAAATAGGAAAGAGTCCAATATTGCTGTTTTGAAAGGGAAGCACTTTTTGAAAATTTAAATGACTGTAACAAAATATGTGTATGATATTAAAAAGCTTTTTAATTATAAGGTTATAATTATCTATAGAGGAATTGATAGAGACCTTTAACTTAGCATGAATGCAAAGCATATTTTAATTACATTAATGCTATGCATTGGTGTATTTTCTTAATTACTCTTCTTTAGCCTACAGTTTTATGATATATGATACACTTTGTAAAGTGAAGGCTGATCCTTGCTTATATTCCAATATAAAATAATAGTCCTTTTATCATAAAACAGACAACAAATTAATTAGATAGATCCAAATATGCTAGATTTACAAGTGAACAATGAATGGATTCTTAAATAATTAAAAAAAAAAAAACCTAAAGGAATAATTTTTACATAAATTGGGAAGGGTCTGAATTATATTCCCCACATATTCAATTATTTACCTGACCTTAAAACATTCAGATTAACACAGATTCACTGGGGGGGGGGGGAGGAATGTAGAAAGGAATGCACTTGAGAGCTAAGATATTTATATAAATTTTTCCAACATTATTGAAATGAGAAAAATAATTTTGGCATTTCTGCCTCTCCTCCCCACAGTGTTATGTATCTATCAAACTGGTTAACTTTCTGTAAAGCTGTAAGTACAGTAGGGAAATGTATTAGTTCACAGGCTAGCTTAGGGGAACGGAGGTCAGAAATAAAATATCACAGTTTTTAATCAGGCAACTTGAAATTTCATTGATATTTTTAATATTGTAATGAAGTTTCTGAGTAATCGTGTTCTTGAGGAGTGGTGTGCTCAATTTTAGGAGTTTTTTTGTTTTTTTGTTTGTTTGTTTGTTTTGTTTGTTTTTTTACTGAGTTGAGTAATTGTCACCAAGTGAATTGTTTTATGATTCCTGGTTCAAATGTCAAGGTAGTCAACATTATCTCAACCCTTATTTTTTAAGTGAAAACTCCATATGCAAATTGGTAAGGAGGTACCAAACTTTGTTTTCAAATTCTAATAAGAATTTTACACTCAATTCACCCTATACAAACATAAAAAATGTAGCAACTATTTATATACACAGAAGCATATTTTTAAAGTAAATACAAATTTCATTCATTTTAATATATACTTTATTGCTTCAAAAGGAAAAGCTATTGATTTTTAACTTAAATCTGTTGTGGTGGCATTGGTTAATAAGATTATATAGGTTTCAAGTGTGCAATTTTCTGATATATCATCTGTATTGCATTGTTTTCCCACCACTCAAAGTCAAGTCTCCTTCCATCACCATTTATTCCCCTCTACCCTTTACTACTCCCCTAGCTACCCATTCTCTCTGGTAACTCCCATAATGTTGTTTGTATCTATGGGATATTGAGACTATCATGCTAAGTGAAATAAATCAGAAAAAGTAAAAAAAAAAAAAAACATATGATTTCACTCACATGTAGGATATGAAACAGAGAACAACAAATGAACAAAGAAAAACAAACAACAAAAACCCATAGAAGCTATTGATTTTTTTAAATCTTCCTGTATCAGCCATGACCCTAGCAAGAAATAGAATCTGACACCCAGGGTTCAATAAAATACAATAAAGGGACTCCTTTCAGAGGTGTGGGCAGTTTTAAATGAAGCAAAAAAAAAGTGCTATTGGGGTAGTAGGAAGTTGTCACACACACCATCCTCAAGTCTGAAGGTGAAGGAAATAACATTTTCTAACTTCATAAGAGATAGAGCAATGCAGGAAGGGATTTCTACCAGGAGAATTGGGGATATAAGCTGCCACTGTGAGAATTAAGACTAAAAGAAGGTGAAGAGGAATGGAGGCCATTGGGAATTATTTACAAAATTCCCATGTAAATATTGTAACATGGGAATTTTTTTTTGATTGAGCCTATAAGTTTATTAAATATATATATTTAATAAAAAGAACCAATTGTATTAGGGTTTTTATATAGAGGATTTCAATCGGTAGTACTTGCCCAAATCTTTTTTTTATTCTAAAAACAGATATTTATACATATCTTTAGTTTTATTCTCTTCTCCAATTCTCTAAAACTATAACTTCAGAATTTTGAATCTTAAAAAGTACTTAAGCCAAAACCGGTTTGGCTCAGTGGATAGAGCATTGGCCTGCAAACTGAAAGGTCCCAGGTTCGATTCCAGTCAAGGGCATGTACATTGGTTGCGGGCACATCCCCTGTGGGGGGTGTGCAGGAGGCAGCTGGTCGATGTATGTCTCTCATTGATGTTTCTAGCTCTCTATTCCTCTCCCTTCCTCTCTGTAAAAAATCAATAAAATTTATTTTTTTTAAAGTACTTCATTTACTAAAATTCAGAGAAACATGTATCTTTGAGGATCATTAATAATGAAAAAGACATATATATGCATACACACACACACACACACACGCACACACACACAAGCTCGTGCATGCACACACACAGCTGCACACATATTAAACTGTTCAGTAACTCAACAGAGTTCTCCATATTACAAATAAAGCTAAAACATGAAACTAACACTGAAATTTCACAATAAAAATTTCAATCTTTCAAAAATGATTAAGGGAACATTCGTGTTTTAGTTTTTTTAGACGTCAATTGAATCCAACATATTAGAGGAATACTAATACATAAGCCATATGTTTAACATAAGACAGGTTATAAGTTATTTTCAAGTAACCAGACTTCGGAATTTTTAAATACTCTTAAAAATTGAACAAAGTTTAGGATATAAACATTTGTTTTATCCTCCTCAAAATTTAGTCATTTATTGAAACCTCATTTAAAATCAAATAAAATACATTCTTTGGTTTCTATAACAGGTTTCCACTTTCAGGCTTCAGTGAGTAAGTATATTGCTTATGGGGTTCAGAACATTTTTGAACCAAATTATAAATGATTGTCATTTGTGAGGGCATTTTCATTTATTTTTAGCATTCTGTAGTAAGAACTTCAAAATAGAATGCCACCTAATTAATGAATATGTCTCTCTCTCTCTCTCTCTCTCTCTCTCTCTCTCTCTCTCTCTCTCTCTCTCTCGTCTCTCAAATATATTACAGAAAATAGCACAATTAGCTTCATCTGCTACACAAGTCTCATCTGTAACTTTCTTTTCTCTCCAGAAGGTTTGTCAGTAAACTAATGAAGCTGTGTCAAAGCCCTTCCATTTCATAGAATTCATCAAAGATCCCAGTAAAGCTTTTCATGTAGCTATGTGTTTGAAAAATATGCAAAACTAATAAACTCTTCAAATTTTAGGCCCCACATCTCTGGATGAAGATGACTTTCATCCCGTGTTTCTTAGGTTGAGCTACTCAACCTTCACAAAACCCTTATGAGGAAGAAAACTTAGCCTTGCTATGGACATTAAGAGCAGAGTAAATATTGTAACATGGGAATTTTTTTTAACAATTTCTAAGAAAGAAATTAGAAAAGGATTTTGATTGAGCCTATAAGTTTGCTGAAGCTGCAATTTAAATGTCATCCACAAAGATTTGGTATACTTTTTTTCACAGCAATAACTTGGTCTAAGCTTTCAAAAATATACTTGTGGAATGCTTTTCAATATTAGGTAATGACAAAATATATTTAGAGCATGTTTTTCTAAGATTCTGAATACTTACTCTAAAAGATACCCAGAATTTTTATTTGCACGTTTAATGTCTTCTTGAGCTAGATAATTGCAACTTTTAACTGTTATTATATAACTTAGTCACAGTAGTCTTTAAAAAATGGAACAAATGCAAAGACATTTGTAAATATGCCATTGTTGCCATTTATCTCCATTGGGCTTTATAGATTTACCCTTGTATTCCTTTGTGTGCATATATGTCAACCTCCTATATAAGGGGTCTGAAAACTTTGGCCCATGGGCCAAATCAGGCTGCCATGTTTTTATAATTAAAATTTTTATTTTAGACTAGAGCCCTGTGCATGAATTCATGCATGGGTAAGGTCCCTCAGTCTGGTGGGCCATACGGCCAATTGGGGCTGCAGGAGGTTGGTGGGGGGAGGGACCATGGGAGGTTGGCTGGCAGGGGAAAGGGCCACTGGAGGTACTGATTGAGGCCATTGGGGCCAGCCAATAAGGGGAAGAGGCTGCAAGAGGTTCCAATCAAGGCCAATCTGGGCTAGTGGGCTGGGGGAAGGGGCCTCAGGAGGTTGGCCTGCTGGCCTGATTGGGGTCATTGTGGCCTGTGGGGTTGGGAAGGGACCATGGGAGGTTGGCCGGCCATGGGGAGGAACTGTGGGAGGTTGGCTGTGGGAGCAAACTGACCACCAGGAAGCAGCTCCTTCATTGAACATCTGCCCCTTGGTGGTCAGTGTGCATTATAGCGACCAGTGGACCCATCCATCGGTCCGTTGGTTGCTTAGGCTTTTATATATAGATAGATAATTGTAGATTAATATACAGTCATAAAAAATAATACGGAGAGGCCAAGACCAGTTTGGCTCAATGGATAGAGCGTCAGCTTGGGGACTGAAGGGTCCCGGGTTCGATTCTGGTCAAGGGCATGTACCTTGGTTGCGGGCATATCCCCAGTAAGGGGTGTGCAAGAGGCAGCCGATCGATGACTCTCTCTCATCGATGTTTCTAGCTCTCTATCTCTCTCCCTTCTTCTCTGTACAAAATCAATAAAATATATTTTAAAAAATGATAAAAAAAAATAATCCAAAGAAATCCTGTGTATCATTTTACTCAGTCCCAGTATATTGACATCAATATGATCAATGTACAGAATATTTTTATCACCACAAGGAACTCCTATGTTTGTTTGTGTTTTGGCCAGACCCTCTTCCTTTCTGCTCCCACTTACCCCTAACCCCTGGAAAGCACTAATAAGTTTATTTCAAGAATGTTATATAAATGGATTTATACAGTATGTATTCTTCAGGGATAAATTGGCTTTGTTTACTCAATAAAATTTTGGGATATTCTTCCAATATGTTGTGTGTATAAATAGTGTGCTACTTTATTTCTGAGTAGCATTACATGATGTGAATGTACTATGGTTTGTTTATCCTTTTACCTGGTAAAGGACAGTCTTTTTCTACTTGTTTGTATAAACATATCACATATAAGTGAAATCATATGTTACTTGTCTTTCTAACACTCAGCATAATACTCACTAGGTCCATCCAAACTGCTGCATTGCAAATGGTAAGATTTCATTTTTTATGGCCAAGTAATATTCCATTTTGTATATATGTACCATAACTTTCTTCTCTACTTGTCTGAGTTTTTTTTATTTATTCTAGATACTAATCCTTGATTGGATATGTGTTTTGTAAATATTTTTCCTTAGCTTGTCTTTTCATCCCATTAGGAGCGAAATTTTATGATTTAAAAGTCATCCTTTTATGGGCCATGCTTTCAGTATAAAATCAAAGAACTCTGCCTACCCTAGATCTTAAATATTTTCTCATATATGTTTGTATATTTTTTCTCTATTTTGTATATTTTGTATATATTTATAATTTTTTTTTCTATAAGGTGTGGGATTTCAATGTTCTAGCACAATTCATTGAAAAGACTATCTTTATTCCACTGGATTGTTTTTGGAGCTTTGTCAAAGTCAGTTGGCCATATTAGTGTGGTTCTCCATTCTGTTCCATTGATCTGTGTGTCTATGTCACACTATCTTGAATCCAATGGCTGTATAATAAGTCTTAAAATTGGATGTATCTGTTCTTCTTACTATATTCTTCCTTTCCAACATGACTAGTTCCATTGCCTTTCCATGTAAATTTTAGAGTGATATTGTCTATACTGCACACAAAAAGATTTCTAGGATTTTAAGTGTTGATATTTATATATCAACCTGAGTAAAATTGATATTATTAAATTGAGTCCACTAATTCATTAATGCAATGTTTCTCCATTTGTTTAGGTGTTCTTTGATTTATTTCTATAGCATTTTGTTATTTTCATCATATAAGTCTGATACATGTTTTGTTAGAGTGATGCCTACTTTGTTTTTCTGTGAGATAGTAAAGAGTATTACATTTTTAATTTTAGTATCCACATATTCATTGCGTATATAGAAATATAACTGGTTTTTGTACATTTATCTTGTATCCTATTACCTTGCCAAATTCACTTATTGGTTCTAAGAGATTTTGTAAATTGTTTATGATTTTCACTTACCTTCTATCTGCATATAAGCAACAGTTTTCTCTTCCTTTCCCATATGTATGGATTTTTTGTTGCCTTGCCTCATTGTGCTAGCTAGAACTTCCAGCACTATGCTAAATAAGAGTGGTGAGAATATACATTCTTACCTTGTTCCCAGTGTCAGGAGAAAAGCATTCAGTTATTCACTATTAAGCATGGGTTTAACTCTATGATATATGTAGGTACTGTTTATTAAGTTGAGGAAATTCACTTATATTCCTATTTTTCAGAGTTTGTTTAGGATTAGATATTAGAGTTAATTAAATTATTGTAGAACATCCACTGATAAGATCATGTGATTTTTCTTTAACATGTTAACATGGTGGATAACAATAATGATTTTCAAATATCAAACCAATCTTTATTTCCATGAAACAAACCCCACATGGTTTTTAATATATTGATAAATTTTACATGCTAATATTTTGTTAAGAAATTTTGCTTTAAGATTCATAAGGGATATTGGTATAAGGTATTTTTTGAGGGGGGTTGTATGTTTTTGGTACTTTTTTTTTCTACTTTTGGTATCAGGCTATTGCTGGACTCATTAAATATATTAAGAATTGTTGCTTTCTCTTCTATTTTCTTGAAGATATTGTGTTGTTAATCCTTCTTTAAATATTTGATAAAATTTTTGAGTGAAACCATATGGGCATAGAGTTTTACTTTTTAGAAGTTTTAAATTATGAGTTTCATTTTCTTATTACCTATAACATTGTTTAAATTCTTTTGTATTGGGTGATTTGTAGTAGTTTGTGTTTTGTAAAGAATTGGTTCATTTAATCTAAGTGGTCAAACAGTTGCCCAGAGTCCCCTTAGTATATTTTTCTTTATCCTCAGATGAGGATATATTTATTTTTTAAGGCATTCGCACTTTTTTGTTGTCAACAGTATTACAGATAACCCCCAACTTTCCCCCTTGCCTCTTTCCTCCCAACTCCTGCCCCACGCCAGATCTTCACCAAAGTACTATCTGTGTCCATTAGTTATGCATATATGTATATAAGTTATTTGGTTAATCTCTTCCCACCCTGCATAATTTGACAGTCTATTCCATGCCTGTGTCTATCTTGTTAGTTTATTATATTCATTAGATTCCACATATAAGTAAGATAATGTGATATTTTTCTTTCCCTGACTGGCTCATTTCACTCAGCATAATATTCTCCAGATCTACTCATGATGTCACAAAGGGTAAGAAATCTTTTTTTTTCTACAACTGCATAGTATTCCACTGTGTAAATGTACCACAGCTTTTTTATACACTCATCTACTAACGGACACTTGGACTGTTTCCAGATTATAGCAATTGTAAATAAAGTTTCTATGAACATAGGGTTGCATATATATTTTTTTCTGATTGGTGTTTCAAGATTCTTAGGATATATTCCTAGAAGTGGGATCGCTGGGTCAAAGGGCAATTCCATATTTAATTTTTTGAGGAAACTCCATACTTTTTTTTGCATAATAGCTACACCACTCTGCATTCTCGCCAGCACTGTAATAGGGTTCTCTTTTCCCCACATCCTCACCAGCACCTGTTTTTTGAGGTATTGAGGTATAAGGTAATAACTCATTGTAGTTTTAATTTGCATCTCTTTGAGTACTGGTTACATTGAGCATCTTTTCATATGTCTGTTGTCCATCTGTATATCCTCTGTTAATCTTTCTTATGTCTGAAAAATCTTTAGTAATATCTCCTGTTTCTCTGTTAACATTGGTAGTTTGTGTCTTCAATTTTTTCAATGGCACTGTTTTTAGAACTTTGTCAATTTTGATTTTTTTGAAGAATGAGAACTTTGTTTCATTGATTTTCTCTATTGATTTTTTTTAAATTTCATTGATTTCTGCTCTATTTTTTCTTCTTTCTGCTTATTTTAGGTTTATTTTCGGTCTTTATTTGCTAGATTCTTGAAGCAAGAACATGGATTATTGATTTGAGACTTTTCCCTCTTACTAATATAAGCATTTAAGAGCAGCTTTTTAAATACACTGCTATATTTAACTTAGATGGCAATCATTTTATGGTAGGTATTGCATGTGGTGTTATCTTTAAAATCCAGTCCCTCTATTTGGTAGCTCTCCCATGTAGGTGTCCTCATGCTTATTCAAGTGTATTAATAGAAATATTATTTTAATACACTTCAAGCATAATCTCATTAAGAAAGAGACCAGTAGTTATAATCTACATCCTTAATGCACAAAATCTGGCCCTAAAAATCTTCAATAAATGAATGGTATATAAATAAATGGTAAATAAATTCCATGGTTCATTGTCATTGTTTTAAATGATTATTTGATACTGTGGTTATTCCACAGTATCACATTTTAGAATCACTTCTATCTAACATATTCTTGCAAATAGATTTGGTACAGATTTTATTTTGAATTGTATAATTATCTGTGATATAAATTTCTTCTTTTCTCAGGCCCATCTTTTTTTAGTTCATTCACATTATATTAGTTAATAACATTATATAATTTTAGAGGTATATTATTATAATTTGATATTCGTGTACTTTATTACATGCTCACCACCTTAAGTCTTTTTCCTTATATTACTATTTGTAACAAATATTGTTGAGTCCCTTTTATACCCAATACATTTTGAGAACACATGATATCAACATAAATATTAACCAGTCCCTAACATCAATACATTTACAGCTAAATAGTGAAGGTGCATTCATATTAGATCCAATTACAAATGGGGCTATGAGGAAGCTCAAAAAATCTTCACAGAAAACGGAAATGGTTTAAAAAGCCCAGAACAATATTAAAACATACAATACTAAGACAAGGGATAAAATATAAGGAAATTAGAAGCAGAAGCTTTGTATACACATGACAAAGTGATAGACAATGGGAAGAGGAGGTGGAGCAATTCAAAGGGATGACACAACTCCTGTTCTAATAGAGTTTGTATTCCACATTCCAGCAGGTAAAGTATACATTAAGCATATATTCAGTTTATTTGTTATACATGCAACAAAGAAGCAAAGCAGCATGCCAGGAGAACATATATGATGAACTTATGAAATAATTCGAGATGTAAGTTAGGCAAGTACAAGAGATCACTTCAGGGAAATTGAGATAAATGAAATGTATGGTTGAAAAATGAAGGTCAGGGCTAGATTGCAAAGGGTCATTTCAAAACTGATCATATTTTCCACTAGGGTACTATATTAGTAGTGAGTATCCTCCAAAGGATAGGGTAGAGCTGAGCCCATGTGCTAATAATTCCTCACGTGTATCAGTGGCCCCACTACCACATCCATTTTATGACATTATCTACCGTACTCTTGGCCCAGGGAATCATTATTTTCCATTTCTATCATTAATGCCTCTTGCACTCTATCAGCAAATTTTGTAACACCAGGGGAGACCAGGAATCAGGGGAAAAAGAGTTTAGGATATCCACTTTCACTTTCTGACTATCTCACTAAGGTCCTGGCATTGACTACTTGTGTCTGCTACTATTCCAACAACATTATCCTCTCACCTTGACTCATCAAGCCTGGAAGCGGAAACAACTTACCGCATTTGCTATTACTTAGATGACTCACCATCCTTTTTTATTTAGTCTCATCATCCTGCCTATATCTCTATTCATAGTTATTTCAACAAATCATTTTCTGTTCAATGATTTTGAGTCTATTTCCTGCCAGAACCTTAACTGAAACAATATAAGAAGTGCAAGTATTAAATCTTTATACTATTCTCAGCTCACTGACATCAATGTATTTAATCTCTTTTGACTCATAATACCTTTATTTCATTCACAAATATTTAAACTCCTTCATTAATCTCTACATCTTTACTTCCTAAAATGATTGAAGGTCGATATACTTTGTTTTGAGCTTTATATTTAGTAAGTAATTGTCCTCTGTCTTAATCCTATAGACAACATTGCTATGTCATGCACAGTAATGAAATCAGTCATTTTACAAGTGTCATAGACTTCATTGTCTATGGAAATATGAGTTAAGAGCTGCTCACAGCTTCATGCACTGTAGCTCTATTTTTTATTTATTTATTTATTTATTTATTTTGTCCAATGGGAAAAATGTGGAATGTTTACGAATGATCCAACCAGGTTCCACATATTGATTTACTATTTTTAGCAGGAATTAAAATAATGTCAAAGCAGTAGAATTTGTGTACACACACACACACAAACAGGAATAATCTTAGATATCAACATGGCCTGATAGGAAACCTGAATTTTCAATTTTCCATTTAAAATCATGCACCAAACAAAGATAAAGAAAAGTCTTGAATGAAAAAAGACATTCTGCAAAATGACGCAGGATAGATTTGCCAAAGATATTAAATCAGCCATCATTTTTAAAAATGGTCACCCTAGCTGCCCTAGCTGGTGTTGCTCAATTGTAGCATCATCCTATACACCAAAAGATTGTGTGTCCACTTCCTGGTCAGTGCACATACCTAGGTTTCTGGTTTGATCCCAGCTCAGCTGTGTATGGGAGGCAACTGATCAATGTTTCCTTCTTTCTCACATCAATGTCCAATTTCTCTCTCTCTCTCTCTCTCTCTCTCTCTCTCTCTCTCTCTCTCTCTCTCTCTCTCTCTTTATCTCCCTTCCTCCCTCTCTCCCACTCCCTAGGCCTCCTCTTCCCTCGGCCTCCTCCCTTCCATTTCTCTCTCTCTAAATCAACAATAACTTCCTGGAGTGAGGATTTTAAAAATGGTTCAATATGCAAATACAAATTTACTTGCAGGGAAAAAAAAGAAAAGTTTCAGCAATAAATACATATATAACAAAATGAAATTTTGAACTGAAAAAAATACAGTAATCATAATAAAATTCAATAGATTATCTGGAGGAGACATAGGGCAAAATCTGCTTAATAGGAAGATAGAATAATTGAAATTACCCAATCTGAATAAGAAAAAAAAATAGACTGATAAAGATTGAATAGTGCTTAGGTTACCTGTGTAAGTATAACAAAACATCTATGATGCTTGTCAATAGAGTCTTGAAAGGAGAGAAAAAATAAAGATGGGCTAGAGAAGGACTCAAAGAAATAATGGCAGGAAAAAATCATCAAATTTGGCAAGAGATAAAAACTTACAGATTTAAGAAGCTGATTGAACAAATAGGATATACCCAAAGAGATCTATGTCTATACCCATTATAATCAACTCTGAAAATCAATGATTAAAAGAAAAATCATGAAAGCAGTGAAAGAGATAGTACTTTTATCTATAGGCCAAAAAATGGACACAATACATTGGGAGGGGATGAGGACATGTGACAGGGGTTAGGGGAGGCTAGGGGAAGGTCAATGAGGATAAAAAGGAGATATATGTACTAATATATGTAATATTTTAAACAATAAAAAAACTACAGTGAGATATCATTTTATATCTGTTAGAGTGGCCATTATCAACAACACAAGCAATAACAGGTGTTGGAGAGGTTGTGGAAAAAAGGGAAACTTCATTCACTGCTGGAGGGAATGTAGACTGGTACAAACACTATGGAAAATGGTCTGGTGAGTCCTCAATATATTTAGAATAGAGCTACCATACAATTCAGCAATCCCTCATCTGGGTATATACAAAAAAAAAAAAAAAAAAAAAACCCTCAAAATCATGTACTCACAAAGATATATGCACCCCTACATTCACGGTGCCCAAGACATGGAAACAACCAAAGTGTCCTGCGATAGAGGACTGGATAAAGAAGATGTGGTACAGATATACAATATAATACTACTCAGCCATAAGAAAGGTGAAATACTGCCATTTGCAACAATATGGATTGACCTTGAGAATAGTATGCTATTAATATTAAGTCAGTCAGAAAAAGCTAAGAGCCATATGATTTCATTCATCTGTATGATATAAAACTGAACCTAGTGAACACAAATAGCAGTATGGTGGTTACTATAAAGGAGGATGTGAGGAGTGAAAGGAGTCATAATATATGGTTACGGGAGAAGATTTAACTTGAGTGGTGGGCACAAAGTGCAATATACAGATCTCATAACATAGAGACTGACACCTGAAATCTATATGATCATATTAACCAATGTAACCCAAATACATTTAATAAAAGAGAAAAAAATTTAAAAAATCTATAATAATAAAAGCATAATATGCAAATCAACCGAATGACCAAACACCAGAACTACTATCCACATGACCTTCTGAACAACCACTGGATGACCATGCTATGACACGCACTTTCACCAGGCCAGCCATGGCGGGTGCGATGTGATTGGTCGGTGGACCATGCCATCACCCCATGATCGCCCAGGCCACCCTCTGTGCAGCAATTACTCACAGAGGCCTAGCCCAGTGTTTGGGGCCTCCCTCTGTGGGGTGATAGATCTGGGAGCCCCGAGATCTATCGCCCCACAAAGGGAGGCCCAAGCCAGCCAAGTGATCATACTGAATGCCTATTGCCCAACAGAGGGAGGAAACTGGTGGCGGGGGAGGGGGAGCAGTGCTTGCCTCACAGATGACAAGCAGTGGCAATGGCAGGGATGGGGCCAGCTGTTGGCAGCTAGGAGAGGGAAATCCCCGATAGACCCTGATCTTAGACCAGGCCTAGGGATCCTACCCAAGGAGCCTTGGAGGGCACAGGCTGAGCTGAGGGACACCTCCTCCCCTCCACTGTGCACAAATTTTGTGCATCAGGCCTCTAGTAAATAATAATAATCCCATGATCTTATCAATTGATACAGAAAAAGTTTTGACAAAATTCAATACCCATTCATGATAAAAAAAAAGAGAGAGAGAGACAGAGAGAGAGAGAGAGAGAGAGAGAGAGAGAGAGAGAGAGAATGAACTTAAAAAAAAGGGGGGGGGAGTGGGGGAGGACTACAACTTGATAAAGAACTTCAAACTTCTACAAAAAATCTAACAGCTAATGTCATAATAATGGTGAATGATGTTAATACTTTCTTCCTAATAACAGGATCAAGGCAAAGATCTTTGCTTTCATGCCTGTTTTATTTATAGTACTGGAAGTTAGAGCCAGCATAAACTTGCAAGAAAAGTAAATGAAACATGTAACTCAGATGGAAGAATTAAAATTTGTCACTATGTGTAGATATTATGGTGGGCTATGTAAAACACCTCAAGAATTCTACAAAATTACCTGCAGAAATAATGAGTTCAGTAATGTCTTAAGACACATGATCAACATAAAGAGATCTATTGTATTTCTATAAAAAAGAAGTGAACTACTGGAAACCAAACTTCAATAAAAGTAAATAGGCTATTGATACCGGTAAGAACTTGAATGAATCTCTAGGGCATTATTCTAAGTGAAGAAAGCTAATCTCAAAAGGCCACATGCTGCCATAACTGGTTTGGCTCAGTGAATAGAGCTTTGGCCTATGGACTGAAAGGTCCCAGGTTCAATTCCCATTAAGGGCATGTAACTTGGTTGCAGGCACATCCCCAGTGGGGGGTGTGCAAGAGGCAGCTGGTTGATGTTTCTCTCTCATCGACCTTTCTCACTCTCTATCCCTCTCAGTTCCTCTCTGTGTAAAATCAATAAAATATATATTTTTTTAAAAGGCCACATGCTGAATGATTCCATTTGTCTATCATTTTTTTAAATCAATCTTTATTGTTCATATTATTACAAAAGTTCCTCATTTTTCCCCCTCCACCAGGTTCCCACCCCATCCTCTGCCCTTTCCCCACCCCACATTGTCCTCATCCATAGGTGCACAGTTTATGTTCAGTCTCTTCCCACATCCACCACTCCCCCTTTTCCGGAGAACTGTCAGTCCACTCCCCTCCCATATCTCCGACTCTACTACAATCAACAGCTAATATTGTTCATCAGGTTTTTTAATTTCCTTTTTTTTTTAATTAATAAACTTTTATATTTTAAGAATAAATTTTAAAATCTAATAATTTAAACCTTGTTTTTTCTGCCCTGGGAACTAAGAAGCAAACTTGTTTAGATGTAAACTTGCCCTTGGGCTATCAAAAGGTATAGCCATTCAAATATAAATGAACACATTGTTTAAAGATAGCTGATGGCTGGAATTGGATTACCTGTTCTGGGTGGGAAGGGCATGTCTTCCCCTTTCTCCATTAAGTGTTAGCTTTAAAACCTCTTTTTGGCAAGAGACCTTAAACTTTAAGAACTTTAAATTTTTCAGGTAGCAAATCAATTACTTAGCATTTTCTCAAATCAATAATACATCCACATTCCCAAGGATACACTTTAAACAAAAGACACATCCAAATAGATCAACCAACCTCATCCAGACCCCACACAAAGCATGCACAGATTAACACCCCAGCGCTACAACAACTCAACACATCCAGATCTAAGCCTTCATCACTTGATTCAGCAGACCCTCAAGTTCCCCCAAAAGTTTCCAGCCATGTCTGAGAAATAGCGCCGGGGCATGGGCAGGCTAGGAACGAGCTGTTCCAGGCCCGGCTGCTCCAGACCCGGCCGCTCCGGGCCTGGCCACTCCTGGCCTGGCTGCTCTGGGCCTGGCTGCTGCTGCTCCGGGCCTGGATGCTCCCAACCTGGCTGCTCTGGGCCTGGCTGCTCCAGGCCCAGGTTCTCCGGGTCTAGCTGCTTCGGGCCTGGCCACCCTGGGCCTGGCTGCCACTGCCCCAGACCTGGCTTCCGCTGCTCCGGATCTGGCTGCTCTGGGCCTGGCTGTTCCGGGCCTGGCTACTGCTGTTCCGGGCCTGGCTGCTGCTGCTCCAGGCCTGGAAGCTCCCGACCTAGCTGCTCCGGGCCCGGCTACTCTGGGCCTGGCCAACCTGGGCCTGGCCGCTGCCGCCCCAGGCCTGGCTGCCACTGCCCCAGGCCTGGCTGCTCAGGGCCTGGTTGCTCCGGGCCTGGATTCTGCTGCTCCGAGCCTGTCTGCTCCAGGCCGGCTGTCACTGCCCTGGGCCTGGCCACTCTGGGCCTGGCCACCGCCGCTCCAACATTCTGTCTTTTTTTGAAACGCTTCTATGCTGCAATGCTGGCCTATGAGTTGAGTTCTGTCTTCATCTTCAATTTTTCAAGATCTTCTTTGTATTCTGTCTTAAGTAATTTTACTATCTTTTTGCTATAACTTGACTTCTTCACATTGAAAACTTCTTTGGTTTCTTCCTCCTCGTCCTGGAAGCTCAGCAGGCTGGCCTGCGGCACCCCTCTGTTCTCCGCGGCCTCCTGCGTGGCTTCAGCTCATTGCCGGGAATGGTGCCCCCCTGGAAGCAGCCCCTGGCCTCGGCTATGTGGCCCATGGTCAGCGGTCGCGGGCCCAGCGTCACCTCCCCCCCGGGGGCCCTGTCACCAGGTTCCTTGCTGGCGCCCGGTGGCAGCAGCTGCGGCAGTGGCTCCCACTCCTCATCATGCTCTTCACAGTTCCTGAGGTTCAGTGTGCCTTCTCTCTCCTTCCTAGATGGCAGAGCCTCCTCTTAGCCAGCCGTCCAGTGCCTCAGGGGTGATGTTTCCCCTGTTTTCCAGTTCTAAATTCAAATTTGTTGTGGTAGGCTGCATTCGGGTGTCTACCCTATGCCGCCATCTTGGTTTTTCTATCTAACATTCTTGAAATGAAAAAAAAAAATTAAATTAAGAAATTTGTAGGTACCATGCTGATAGAAGAGGGTGTTTGGTGTGACTGTAAATGGATGGTGTGAGAAAGGGCATTATGGTGATGCAGCTCTTCTCTATAGTGATTAAAGTTGTGGTTACACAAATCTACCATATGACAAGGTGACAGAAATACATTGTAGCAATGTCAAATTCCTGGCTTTGATATTGTGTTATAGTTATGATAAATGTTGGGGAAACTTGGTGAAGAGTATTGGGACCCCTCAGCATTTTCTTTGCAACTTTTTGTGACTCTGTAATTGTTTCAAAATAAAATGGTAAACATTTAAAAATTCTCCTCTGCCAGTTATTTACAATGAGAACTCAGGCAAGTTCCTTGAGCAGTCATCTTTATAGTATGTGGCTCTTGAGACCTTCCCAATGTAATTGTTGTGAGAAGTGACTGATGACCACAGGAAAACAGTGACAAGGTCTGAACTAGAATTCATGCATTTGGGCTCAATTTTATTTTATGTACCTTTCACTTATTCCAGATATCTTAAGCATGTCTTACCACCTAAATTATAAAAATCTTAAGGAAAGTATATAATTAAATCACTTATAAAACTGTAAAAATGTTTTGGCGTAAGTGTGGGTTTATATTTTAGGAAATTCACAGTACAAGGACTAAAGGAACTCAGATTCTGGATGATATTGTACTCACAGCACAGAACACTGATGCTAGCACTCAGGCTTGGATCCGTATCAATCCTAAAACATTTTTCTTATTTTGTTTTATGAAATAATTGCTTATATGCATATTTAGACAACCATGCTAAGGGGAGCAAATGGTAAAACATATGAAAAAGAACATTTTACATTCATTTATGATAACAATAACTTAAATACAGTTACCTAAAATTAAAATTAGGTCTTATATTTTATTTCACATCGATTTGGGGAAGAATGGTAGTTTGATGATGACAGTCTAAAATGTAGAATGTATAATTCACCATTAAGGTAAATATAATAGTTTGACTAAATGTGCCAGTTTTTTCTATTTCGGTGTATAATTTATTTATATGCCAACCAATTGAATGTTTGGCATAGAAAAATGAGTCTGTCACTTTAACAAATGGCACTATAAAACCATTCAAATAAATAACTTTAGCAGAGATTATTATAATTGCAAAAGGAATACTTTATAAAATATGTTACCAATGTGTCTATAGATATTAGGCTTGCCTGCTGCATTAAAAATAAAAATAAGATATTAGATAAAGAAGGCTTCTAGTGGCAAAGAATGATTTACAAATATGCTGAATGACATTTACAATTGTGCTCATTTTATACAGAAAGAAAGCATCTACTGAGAACCATTACATAATTTATCAAGAACTCAATGTTAAAGAGAATAGTGTTTTAATAAATGTCACTGAAGAAATTTAGGAAACAGTAATTTGTTACTAAAAAAAGATTTATCATAAACTAAAATGGAAATTTATCATTTATGAGGATTTTTGGTGGCATTTTGAGAGAGCTCTTTATTTTAGCAAGAACCTTGTCCCAAGAGACCTAAACACATTCTACCACCACAGCTCAGCCACCACATTCTTCTGTTGCTTCTATTTTCAGGCTTTTGGCATCATCAATACGTCACTTTTGATTGGATCCCCAGAGTAGAAAGTAAGTTTGGTAGACAGCTGATACATATGAATGCATAGATTATTCTTTATTTAATTTAGTATAGTTGAGTGGGGAAAATAAGAAAAGACAGTTGAAAGTCTCTTCTGGATGAGGATTTTTTTGCTCTGTTGTTTTAGAAATGTGCATAGAAGTTACAGAAAGTATTATTACAGTTTTTTACTAAAGGGGTTTTATGTTTAGAAGGCTTTGAGAGTAAGAATTCTTTCCACTTTGCTATTCTGGATAGGATTTTCATCAAAATCCAGTTGAACATTATTTGAATTCACAAGACTTGCCATGCTAGAAGCACAACCTTATATGTAGTGGCCATGGACAGTCCTATTATGGGAAACCAACTTGAGAGAAAAGGCGGGTCACTTGCTTCTGCGCAGGTCCTGGAATTTGAAATATCCAGGGGCCTCTACAGAATCCTGGCATCAGTTACTATGTTGACTCACTCAGTGTTGGGATCACTCACTTTCCCCTTACAGGACTCAGATCTTGGAGGCAATTAGCTTCAGAGAAAAAGGAAAAACCAAAGTTTTACTTCTTAAAGGCTGCTGAAGTTGATCAGTTTCTCATCATTCCTAAACCTACTGGAGCAATAAAGATAGGAGAAATTTTACCAAGATTTTTATTGCTGCATTTTGTACTTTCCAAAATGCTTTGGTGGGAAGAAGAAGAGGACTGTTGTAAGTACAAATAATTAAAAATGTTGTTTACAATGGCTTCACTTTCAGTTTGTGGCAAGCTCACTGATGAAACAGGTAGATTTAAAGTTATAGTCATTTGTTAATGAGCATACACTTTATCTTATATCTAGTATGCACAAATGTAAGATATATGTGCAGGTGTGTATGTTTCTCACTGCGAAACTTTTCAGTAGAAATAACATAGAGTGTAAACTTTGTCCTAGCAGATATAATCAAACACATCTTTCATATTTAATAAACCACTAAAGTAATAGAATATGCATAACTGGTATTTGTAACAAACCATTTTAATTGCTGTGAAATCATTTGTGTATCTGTTATTATCTTGATTATTTGCTATTTCTGTATTTAGTAATGGTAACATGTGGGGTAGTGACCTGACACATATTCTCAATAAACTAATTGATGTATGGGAACGATGTATGGAGGCCTCAAGGTTAAAAAAAAATTATCTGGCATATTATGGGGAAAATTTAAAAATAATAATAATAGCGATGGATAAATGGAGGTTGAGAAAAGTACTCATAAATATCTAATTTGAAAGTTCCTTCCCCATATTACATTTAGCACTTTGAATGTTCTTATCTGTAGCATATCATGAAAGTTCTTTCAGAAAATGATATGATCTATGCTGGCAAATGATGAGATATTTTTGTTGAGAAAACAACAGAAAAACATGAGGGACTTCTAATAATATTTCACAGGAAAATCATGGTGTTGTTTCATGTCTCTGATGCCCTGCTTTTCAGTAAAGCTTTTTAGTTTGGCTTTTATTATCAACTATAGCTCTTTTGTTTGTTTTAAGGAAGTCATGATGACTAATGAAAATTCAAAAATTGACTGTGACACATGAAAAATAATACATAAAATAATGTATGAAGAGTACAGTGTTTCCCAAAAAGATGGATGAAGGAGATTGTCTTTCTTCCCCTGCCTTTAACTTGTGCATTACAGTCATTCTGAAATAGATATGAGGGCACTGCCTATAATTAAGAATGGAAAAGAGTAAATCTCTCCAAATGAGTGCTCTGCAAACTTTTGGAGAGTCACAATAGAAGTTTTATCTCTGAGAAAAATTTGTAGAAAAAAGTTAACAGTGTACATTTGTTGATTCATATTAGAGGTTACCAGATTTTATAGTAAATATATACATATACATAATTTTCTTATTTTATAAGTTTTTGGTGAGCATCAGAATTGCCTTCTGATGAAAAAACTATTTCATTTACAAATAGTAAAAATACAATAGCATCTATTCTTTGCAATATACACACACGCTGATTGAGCAATCAATATATCTAAAAAAATTAAAACCATGAACCGCTGCGTAGAAAATTTTAGAAAGAATAACAGAGAGGTAATTCTGCAACAAAGCAAGGCAAGGCAACTTTCTATGTTGCCATAGATATTAGAATTTTAGGAAATCTAACCTTTAAATTCTTAATTAGAATTTGAGGAAACCTAACCTTTTTTGGGACAAGCCCTGTAGAACTTGATTATAGTACATTTTAAAAATATCAGGTAATATTTATGCTCCATGACAGTGGGTTTGTTAAAAGAAAGTGAATATATTCACAAGGTATTATTACACATTAACTTTTACTGATTTACAACATATTATCTGGAGTGTATTAACATTTTAGTTGTTTTTAAAACAACATTTAGTTGTTTTTGCCTTGGTTTGAAACCCGTATAAAAATACCTTTGATTGGCATTTAATCAAAATTTTATCAATTAATAGAGATAATCATTGTATTAACATAAGAAGTATTTACTTTCAGTTATTTAAATATTGCATTGCAAATAATTACTCAAATAATGTATTGCAAATATACATTTCATTTGAATTTAAATGATGCAAATTATCTTGAGGTCTAATAAAATCATTTTTAGAATTTAGTTTACAGGATCTTTGGAGGACATCCTTATTATATGAATAAAAGAGATTGCTTGCTGGTCTAAATAGATAGTATATTTTTTAATTTAATAAAAGATTTCTGTGTTTCTTAAAGGCATTATATTATGGAAAATACAATAGAAGATGTCATGTAGCAATTACTCTAAATTTAAAAAAAAAAAGACTATGAAGTGTTTTGTGCAAATTTATGTTATTTAGAAAAAAGATAGTGTTTGTCACTAATGCTAGCTAGACAGAAATGAAACATTCATTTATTATTTGGACAGAGATATTACTATTAATAGAGTTTCCTCTTTAGTCCTGAAGTATTCATTTGCAATCCTTGTAGCCCAAGTCATTTGCTACATATGAAACAAGTTGCCAAATTCTTAGCCACTTATGTGTTTTAATAAAAAAGATTGTAATCTTCCTTGTCTTGGAAAAGTCAGGTGGTTTTTAAAATTCCATTTATTACCTTTCATCATGGTTTTATCGCAAGAATAAAACAAAGTGAGTTCCCAAACTTTCCTTTGCTTTCCACCTTCTATTGTAATAACTACCCTACTTATTTAAAGGATTTATCTTTTTTTTCACTAAACTATTCTTTCTTCTATTGCTAGTATAAAAAAAAACATACATGGTATTTTGGTGTGAATATATATATTTTTAGAAACACATACATATACATTAAAATCACAAACTGCTATTACTTAAGAGATGAAAATTAACTGGAATTTAACCTTTCTTTAAAGATAGTTTTCTGTTCATTTATTTACTTGCTATTTTAAACACAAATCACTTTTTAAGAAAGTGACAAATAAAACTAATGTATATCCTCTGTCCAACAAAGCATAGGTGTAGAGCCTCAAGGCTTAAGCATTAAAAGTTTCATGGAAAATATCATCTATATGAAGAGGTTTGTTTGGTTGAATCTTTTACCAGTTAAATTTTATTTATATTTTAATTAAATTATTATGCTCTGGTTTCTCTTCAGATCACATAAATCTTTCGCCTTTTACCAGTTACATTTTAAAATAAAAGTAATGCTAGCTATATTTCTTTAAATTATATATTATTTCTCAAAGACAAGCTTTTATTTAGTGCAGATCAGAGAGTTGAAAGAATTTATAATGGTAGGAATTTGACATTTCTGCCTTTCATTCTGAAAAGATGCATTTATTAAAATAATGTCAAGCTCAGTTAATGGAGGTGGTGCAGTTATTTCAGATATACAGGGTATGTAATTTGAAGCCAAGCCAAATCACAATGAGAAGAAATAATGATGACCTTGTTTTATTTTTATGCAGTACATTCAGGTTTTGATTGGATTCAGAAGGAGGAAACTGTTTTCTTTCTCACTAAGTCCTGCTATAGTCCTAGGAGATTTGGGTTCTGTTACCAAGGCAGTTTGTTCATATTGGAACATTTCTGGGGAAGGTCATGGACTGCAGCAGTATGAGAAATGAGAACACTTTTTTTTTATTAAATGCTACAAACTTCATAGCAAAATTTCATGAACATATTTCTCTTTGGGGAGCACGCTCCATGTAGCAGACCAATCTTCCAAACACACAGAGACAATCAAATAAACACCTTGTGGTCTTTACCTTTTTCCTCATTTAAAAACACATATTACATTAAATATCCTTGAGGTTTCACTCTGTACAATATGGACAGAGTAACATTCATAACACATGTTTGAAGTTCTGAAGTTGAATCTCAATTCAGATATGCATGTTCAATTAGCAAAGCTGGAGTATAGTTTCTTTATTTTGCCCATTTGGGAGGGATTTTGTCTACTTGCATCCCATATAGAATTGTCTTTAAAATATTTATCTTTGTAAAAGGTCAAGCTCCTCTCGTTAATATTAAGAGTGAACATGTCTTTCAGAGATTCTACTGTCTCCTCTTGGAGGGGAGGTTAATGCTGCTCTTTTGTACACCCATTTGTACACTAAAGTTTGAAGATTAACAGATAAAATAATTTAGTATACTTTTTTTCTGAAATTTGTAGTATAAAAAGCTTGTTTTTCTGTGTATTACAGTATATTATAATTTTGCATGTGTCTTTTTAAACCAGATGGCTCTTCCAGAGATTCTGAAACACTAACTCCCAGGCATTTTTCTCTTTACATATTCAAGATTGCTGCCCTGAATATGGGGATGGAGTAGGGGATAAGTCTTGGCTACAGTGTTTAAAGGGGATCTTACACTTCTCAGCCACAATTTTGATAGGCAGAAAACAGAATGAGGATTAGGATGAGGAAAGGAAATACAGATGGCCCTACTGGCTCATACTTAAAAGAGTCTGTCTTATGGCCACACAACCTCCACCTCATGCACATTAGAAAAACGAAAAGGCAGTATAGTCCCTGTTCCATAGCTGAAGTCTTCCACTGCCACTTTAACAAAGAATTTACATTTAACTCTGTGCTGAATGTTTTTATTATGGTTGACACTGTTATAGATGTCCCTCATCCACCCCCCTTACCCACTTCCATACAGCCCCCACCCTTTTTCTATGAACATCATCACCTCCACTCTATCTTTATGTTATTCTGACATAATTTGTTCAAAATACCTGAGAATTTCAATAGACAAAAGAACACAAAGGGCCATTTTCTGAGGTCCTAGCCTGATCAATAGAGGGATTTTTGCATTGAACATATAATGATATTATGCCCTGAGCAAACGAGTGTTCCTAGCAATTTGGATTGAGTTTGTAGATCAATTTCTTCCTGGTCTTCTTTATTCATTATTTTTTTGCATTATGCCTCAGTGCCTCATTTTTGCTTTATTGTCAAGCGCATCCTTTTTCACTAATGGGAGGAGGGAGAGAATACACAATTATCCTTTAACTGGAATGGAACTGTCATATCTTTGTTATGCTGGTAAAATGCTGCTGTTGATTTTGTTGGTGGTGAGTCTTCCAGAACTGCTAATTCAGTATCTTTATTCCATACTTGAGGCCCAGTGCACGCATTTGTGCACTGGTGGTGTCCCTCGGTGTGGCCTGTGGGGATTGGCTGAAATTGGCAGTCCAGCGCTGCCTGCCACTCCTGCCGGCCACTCCTGCTTATCCTGGCCCCACTGCGCGTGCTGCCACCATTGCTTGGTAGGCTCACTGCAGTTCCACTGCGGTTTCCAGGCTGAGGTGGTCAGCTGTGAGCCCTGTGTCTGGTGCCCAACTGTCAGCTGAGGGGCACTCCTGCTATGGGAACTAACTGACTACCAGGGAGCAGCTCCTGCATTGAATGTCTGCCCCCTGGTGGTCAGTGTGTATTATAGTGACCAGTAGGCCAGTCGTTTGGTTGTTCGTTTGCTTAGGCTTTTATATATAAATATAATTTTAAGAAAATTATTTTTCATAAAAGTAAGTTATTGGGAAATTGATTTTTATACTTCAATTTTGAAAGTTAAGATGTATCTAGAGCTAGTTAAAAATATTGTACTTAGCCTCATGTTAGTATTCCAGTAAAAAAATCTGAGGAAAGCATTGTTTCTGTTTTTACTTATTTACTTTCATTTATTATTATTTTTATTTCAGTATAAATTTTGGTTGTTTTAATGAATAAGATGAATATTGAAGTGCGTTATGAAATCACTTTAATTCATTAATGTAATAAAGATATAATGTGGATAGTTGAATGGGTTTCAAACAAGGTTAACACAATTTTCAAGAAACATTTAAAAATCAGATATTTGAAGTGTCATGTTTTTAGTTTAATATTTAATAAATACTCAACTCATCCATGGGCATTGCAGCAATGAGGAATTTACACAGGCCAAAATAACATAGTCTTTTGTCAGTTTATCTTCAACTTTTAGATATACTTGATTTGCATCATTATGAAATAATTGATGTTTTTAAAAAGACCAGTATTAGTTGAGCACATCATGTACTATAATATTTCATATTTTGGCCCAACTATGGGCAAATATAACGGGTACCCTTTCAATGTTTTCACCCTTTCCTTGGCTTTTGCTTTGTTTTGTTTTAAAGTGTTCTCCGTTACATTCTGTTTTTTTGGCTAAGACTATCATAGAATTCTGACTATAAAAGGGAATAAACATCAGTGGCTTTTTGCACATTCTTGGCACCCATCTTTATTTACACACAACTTGTCTGCTCCTTTATCAAGTTACAGTAGCAATATTACCTGATCCCAAGCTAAATGTTGACTTAAAGGGCACAGGAGTAAGCACAATGTTACAAGTGCAGATTTTAACCTAAGAAACTGTGTGAGGTCACACTAAGGAGAGAGGAGAAAAATCACAGAATCAGAACTACTCAAGTATTTTCATCAAAGGCAGGTTGGGTGATTCATTTTTATATCGGTGCTTGAGAAGGCAGTATTAAAAATAAACTGGTTACTAAGTGGACATAATCTTATCAAAATATTGTTGAGGAACTGATAAAATTATCTTAAAATTAGTGAATCCCAATCACTCCAATATATTGGAAAATAAGTAGGAAGGGAAAGGGGAAAATAGCTGCTAAAGAGTGTAACTAGATATAAACAGTGTTGGCATGTAGGTGGTTAACTAAAAGAGCTTACTGGAAGCTCAGATAGCTAAAGAATCCTGATTTAGTAGAGCCTAAAGGGCAGGGCAGGAGCCATGTGAACAGCTGCTGAAGAACTAGAGGATTCCTTTGGATTAGGTGTACACACCCCATCTCTAATGGACTATGTCAGAGAACACCAAGTGTTATCTCAGACTTCATTTTGCTCAAGCCTATGAACTTTAGTGTTTTATTTTAAATATCTAGATTTGCTCTTAAAGTAAAAACGGAAATAAAGTATCAAAAGAAGTGACTCTGTAGTTTGTATTGTGTGGATTTAGGTGACCATTGTTTAAAGAAAGAAAAATATGTTATTAAGTCATGTATTCATACAACTAATATGTATTGAGTGCCTACTTTGTTCCAGGTATTCTGGAGATAATGTTGTAAACAAGTGACTTAATTGTGATGAAAATTTGGGGTATTACTTTATTGCATTCAGGGCAAGCACTATGGAATAAAGCACACATTGTTATAAGAATGAATAGTAGAGACCTAGACTAGTATTAGAAATTGTGGGGGGAGCCCTAACTGGTTTGTCTCAGTGGATAGAGCTTTGGCCTGTAGACTGAAAGGTCCCAGGTTCAATTTCGGTCAAGGGCATGTACCTTGGTTGCGGTCATATCCCCAGTTGGGTGTGTGCAGGAGGCAGCTGATTTATGTTTCTCTCTCATCGATGTTTCTAGCTCTCTATCCCTCTCCATTCCTCTCTGTAAAAAAATCAATAAAATATATTTTTTAAAAATTGTGAGGGGAGGGCAAGCAATTCCTATAAAAATGACATTCAAAGGAAGACAAAGAAAAATAGGGCTGGGAAATAGCTGTCCATGGGGAAAAGATTAAAAAATGTTACATTCAAAGGGAACAACATATGTGAAGGTGTGATGTGGTATGAAGAAAGAACTAAGAGAAGGTCAGTTTTCCTAGAGTATAGTTAAAGGAAAAGTTTGGAACAAGCATGCAGCTGAAATGGTGGCCTGGGGCCAATCATTCATAGCCTCAGAGGTCATGCATATGATGTTTGTTATAGTGAGATCAATGGACAGCCTATTAAGAGCCTCGGGTAGGGCAGTGATAGGAACATATTTGTGGGTTTTTTAAATCTAAGTTTTGTGAAGAATTTTAGACAGTTCTCCAATAAGCATCTATATTAACTAAAAGCAGTAAACCATTACCTATAAAGAGTACATGAAGGGCAATCAATCGGGTAAATTCTTCTGCAGCAAAAGAGGGTGGTGTTGACTAGAAAGTTACTGTGAAGTTGAAAGAAGTGGACTTATTCACAACTTATTCATGACAAAATATTAATAGGAATTGCTGTTGAGTTGGATGTGGGACTCTAATTCTATGTGGAATTGGGTGAATAATGGTGCCATTTACAAGGAGAAGATTTGAAGGGAATCTGGAATTATGGGAAGGATTGGGGTTATGGGTGCTAATTTTTTTTAATGCATAGTGTGGCTATGTTAGATATGGGGATCTGAAGCCTAGAAATTAAGTCAAGATTGGGGACTTAATATGTGAGCCACGTGGTACAAGTGAGAAAAGCTAGAAAAAAAAATGCAGAGCATGAGGAGAACGAGGTCAGGAATTCAATAAGGAAGGCAAGAGTATTAAAAAACATCATAGAAGCAGCATCTAGATAGAATGATAAAATACTAAGGAAAATAATATTTCTCTAAATAAGAGTGTTTTCAATCCTCAATTTAATGACTATGAATGAGAATCTTGCAGCATCAGGTGTCTTGGTTTTTACAGTCTCTGTCATCCATTTACCCCTAATTTCCTCTCCCATATTGTTACGTTTTTGAGATATCACCAAAATATTGCTTTACTATAAAAGCTTTAATAAGCGTAAACCAGTTTGGCTCAGTGGATAGAGTGTTGGCCTGCGGACTGAAAGGTCCCGGGTTCAATTCCGGTCATGGGCATGTACCTTGGTTGCGGGCACATCCCCAGTTGGGGGTGTGCAAGAGGCACCTGATAGATGATTCTCTCTCATCGATTTTTCTAACTCTCTGTCCCTCTCTCTTCCTCTCTGTAAAAAATCAATAAAATATTTTTTTAAAAAAAGCTTTAATAAATATTTAAATTGTATAATGTATTCAGCTTTTTCCCTGTACACTGTGCTTCCTAAAAATACCTTCCTCAGAAACCCCATTTCAACTGACTACTGTATAATGAAATGAGTCTTCAGTGTAAAACGTTTATCATAGTCTGAATTTCAATTGCTCAGTCAGAGTTGTTAAGCAATATGAAAAATCATCCTTTAGAGAATCCAGAATTACATAGATATAATAAGGTAAGTTTGCACTTTACTGCTTTTAGTTAATATAGATGCTTATTGGAGAACTGTCTAAAATTTCTTGAGAACCATTAGCAAAATTGATTTTTCTTAAATCTGGAAAAATTGTAAATTCTTAAAATACATTGAAAATTCAGCTTAAATAAGACTAGAATTGTATGAAGAGATAGAAGGCACTTTAGTAATTGAAATATAGTCATGGATGAGTGTAATTTACTTATCAGTTAGCTTTGGGGGAAGTAAGTCTAGATAGAATATTAATACAATATTGAGCAACATTTTTATTATTAGGATTTTACTTGCTTATAAATATTGAACATCTGCCATGTTCTCTATGCCTTTTATGAGATTACAACTCTGTAAGTCAGAGAAAAATATATACATACATGCATGCATATAAAGAGAGTTTACAAAGCATGGTACACATCAACCACAAATGATTACTTATGAATGAAGTGATTATGGAAGTTTCATTGAAGAATCCACCTTTATAAGTATAGGCCTTACAGTATGAACATATAGAGCTGTGAATTCAAGAAGAGTAGAAGAAGCAGTGATGCATAGACAAGGATTAATGAGGCATTGATCTATTCTACATAAACTGTTAGTGACAATACCTTGTATGTGTATAGCAGTATTCTAGGTTCACCTATTCTTCAAAGATAACATATAGCATTTAGCAATCCTGTATTGTCACCCATTTCTCTCAGAATATTACATATATTTCAGCTAATTTCAATAAGAACTCTAGGAGGTAAGAGGGTATGATCAATCCATATTTAACAGATGAGAATACCAAAACCAGTACAGGGAATTTAAGTCATTTTCCTAAGGTAGCTAAGCTACAAAGTGTTGGGGTCAGGATTTGAATGGCGGCAGAGTGACCTAAGAATCCAAAGTTCTTAGTCAACTGCCACAAACTCTCAGATTTTGACAGAGAAGGGGGTCGGCCAGAGCAATAGAGAGAATAGAACAACACATAAAATAGAGGGAATCATAGTGTTTTTCTCATGTACTCAAATAACATGGCTCCATTCAATGTCTTTTTGTGATAGTTAATGAGCTTTTGTAGGAACTGAACTCCTACTTATATCAATTAGCCTATGGTAAAATTGGTTTTATTATGTAATTTTGCTTGAAGTCACAGAACCTATCAATAACATTAAGTGAGGACTTATTGTAAGTTTCATTGAGAATGTTCTTTTAAAAAAACTAAAATAGTCTTTTTTATGCAAAGACTATTGAACCTGGCACATTATAATTTCCAAGACAAAATCTGAGCTGTCCTAAATAACCCAGAATCCATCCTATTGACCTCCTGGTCTTTTTTCATTGTTCCCTTTATCAGGTACTGATTCTACTGCTATCCATCCAGTTTCACAAGCTAGAACCCTGTTTCTTCCCTGAAACTCATCTCTTTTGCCCACTTATGTTTAAACTATAGCCAATTACTCTGGGTTTTATCTCCCAATATTTTTTTAAATCTATTTCTCTTCATCTCCTCTACAATTACTCTATCCCAGTATGCTTTCCTCACTACCAATACAGTATCAGTTCCCTTTCTGGTTTCTTTGTATATCTCCTTCCCCTTCCCTATAATCCACTGCCTATGATTCATTCAGGCAGCTAAATTTGATGATATGAATGCCCATTTAATCCCTCTAGTAGTTCCGCTTGGCTACCAGGAAAGCAAAATAAGATAAAATGAAATTTAGACGGTCCTCCTCTCCTATTACATCTCCTGTAATGCTTCCACTGCCTCAGCACCTTTCTGGTTTTCTTTCTGTTCCTTGAATAAGCCTTGTTTCTTTCTGCAATTGGGCTTTTTGCACATGCTTTTCTCTTTTTTCTAAAACATTTCTTTCCTATCTTTTTCACCTAGGTAACACCAATTTCCACTTAAAAGTCACTCCCTCTGGGCATTTGTCAGAATTCCCTATACAGATAAAATTTTCCTACCCTGTAATATATCTCTGTAACACACACCATTGTTATGATTCTGTATGTATATGATGCCTAATTAATGCTTATCAGTCAGACCATTTGGTAAGTTCAATAAGCCCATTCATCATTGTTTCTCCAGATATATGCATATAAATATTTTTAAACTATTATAGTGAATTGGTTCAATATTTCACATTATATTTATAGACATTTACATATAAGAATATGTTATAACTAGAGGCCCAGTGCATGAAATTCGTGCATGGGGGGGGGGCAGATTTCAGCCCAGCCTGCACCCTTTCCAATCTGGGACTTCTCAAGGGATGTCCAACTGCCCGTTTAGGCCCAATACAAGTTGGGCCTAAATTGGCAGTCGGACATCCCTCTCACAATCCAGGACTGCTGGCTCCCAACTGCTCACCTGCCTGCTTTCCTGATTACCCTTAACCACTTCTGCCTGCCAGCCTGATTACCCCCTAACCACTGCCCTGCCAGCCTGATTGATGCCTAACTGCTCCCCTGCCAGCCTTTTTGCCCCTAATTGCCCTCCCCTGCAGGCCTGGTCACCCCTAATTGCCCTCCCCTGCAGGCCTGGGTCCCCCCCCCCCAAGTGCCCTTCCCTGCAGGCCCAGTCGCCCCAACTTCCCTCCTCTGCCAGCCTGGTCACCCCTAACTGCCCTCCCCTGCAGGCTTGATCGCCCACAATTGCCCTCCCTTGCAGACCTGGTCCCTCCCAACTGCCCTCCCCTACGGGCTATCTTGTGGTGGCCATCATGTGTTGGAGTGATGGTCAATTTGCATATTACTCTTTTATAAGATAGGATGATAATAAGATTGCATTTTGTGAAAATCTTATATGACATCAAAAGCAGTTTAGTCCTAGTTGTAGTTTAATGTACATAATTAAATAATGAAGAACTGTTTTTTTTTTTTTCCATTGAGTTTTATTTTCTTCTGTGATTTCCCATATTCCATTTTATTCTGGAGTATATCTTTGTAAAATTTCATTGTGCCTCCTTCACATCTAAGATATTCTTCCTTGATTCTACACTAATCTAGTCCTTTCTCTTGTCTCTTAGTAGTTGCTCTCTTTTTTCCATCTTCCTACTTGCTATCTGTGTGTATCCTGGAAAATTCAGTCATACACTCTTAGTTGTTATCTTTGCCAATCTATGTCTTGAAGAAGAAATCCATTTTTATAACCTAAAAGAGCTTGAGATATGTATTTTGGTGTAAATATAAAGTATTAATTTAAGATACTTAGAGAAAAATATACACTGATCACTTAGTGATTTGCCCTAGGTTATAGAAGGGAAGTTTACTAAAAGGCAAATTGAAAAATAAACCCTCTGAGAAAGGCCAAAAGACGTTTGCAATGAAAAATAAATTACACTATATGAACATATACTGTATTATTAATAACATATTTCCAATTTTATAAGGAAAGGACATTAACTTTCAGCCAAACACAGAAGGGATAAAAACTGCATGATCTCACTTAGATATGGAATTGAAAACAGATGAATACATAGAAGCAGAAAGTGGAAGGGTGTTTACCAAAGAGCAAAAAGGTGACAAAAATGGGGAAATGTTGATCAAAGGGTACAATGTTGAGGTTATGTAGGATGAATAAATTTAGAGATCTAATGTACAGCATGATAACTATAGTTAATACTGTACTGAATACTGGAAATTTGCTAAGGCAGTAGATAGATTTCTGGTGCTGTCATCACACAAATAAAAATGGTAACCATGTGAGGAGATGGATATATTAATTAGATTGATTATAGTAATTATTTTACTATATATATGTGAAGGTATACAATTATCATGTTGTATACCTTCAATATACACAATTTTTATTAAAAGTAATGTAAAAGAACAGACAACACTAAAGCAAAAAACAATACCAAGAAACTGGGTCTCTCATACAATGCTGTTGGGAATGTAAAATTGTACTGCCTTTCTAGAAAGCAGTTTGGCTATAGCTGGTTTGGTTCAATGGATAGAGTGTCAGCCTGTGGACTGAAGGGTCCCAGGTTCAATTTAGGCCACAGGCACATGCCTGGTTTGCGGCTCAGTCACCAGTAAGGGGTGTGCAAGAGTCAGCCAATCAATGATTCTCTCTCATCATTGATGTTTCTATCTCTCCCTCTCTCTCCTCTTCTTCTCTAAAATCAATAATATATATATATATATATATATATATATATATATATATATATATATATATATATATGTATTTTTTTTTTTTTAAAAGAAGCAGTTTGGCAGTTTCTTCTAAAATGGAACATCCAATCACTATACAATACAGCAGTTACACTCTTGGACATTTATCCCATAAAATGGAAACTTACATTCATGCAACAACCTGTAATGTATGAATGTTCACAATAGCTTTCTTTGCAATAGCTAGAAATTCAGTACAATCCAAATGTCCACTCATGGGCGAATGTAAAACAAATTGTGATAAATTCTTATCAGAGAGTACTACTCAGAAATAGAAATAAATGAACTCTTTATACTCAATAATACAACTATGATAGACCTCAAAGGCACCATGGTGAGTGAAAAAATTGTTCCAAATATTACATACTGTGCTTTTCCTTTTATATGGCATTATTTACATAATATTATAGATTTCAAGAACAGATTATCACTGTCACAGTTTAAGAATGGTTAGGCCCAGCCAGCATGGCTCAGTGGTTGATCATTGACCTAAAAGCAGTAGGTCAAGATTCAATTCTTAGAGCACATGCCCAGGTTTCAGGCTTGATCTCCCATATGATGCATGAAGGAAGCAGCCTATCAATGATTCTCTTTCATCATTGATTTTTCTCTATCTCTCTCTTTCTCTCTGAAAGCAATAAAACTATTTTTCTTTATTGATTAAGATATTACATATGTGTCCTTATCCTTCTATTGCCTCCCTATCCCCCCCCATGCCCTCACCTCGCTGGTGTCTGTGTCCATTCGTTAGGCTTATATGCATGCATACAAGTCCTTTGTTGATCTTTCCCCCTTACCCTCATCCTAACACTAACCCTACCTTCCTTCTTAGGTTTGATGGTCTAATCAATGCTTCTCTGTCTCTGTATCCTGTTTTGGTCATCAGTTTATATTGATCAAAGGGTACAATGTTGTTCATTATATTCACATAGCAGCACAATTTACCATCACTAATATTTGGAAACAGCCTAAGTGCCTATCAGCAGAAGAGTGGATTAAAAAACTGTGGTACATCTGCACAATGGAATACTATGCTGCAGTAAAAAAGAAGAAATTCTTACCATTTGCAGCTGCATGAATGGAACTAGAGACCATTATGCTAAGCAGAGTAATCCAGTCAGAGAAAGATAAATATCACATTATTTCACTCATTTGTGGAAATTATATATATATATATATATATATATATATATATATATATATATATATATATATATATATATTTATATTTATATTTATATTTATATTTATATTTATATTTATATATTTATATATATTTGTGTATTTCCTGGACAGTGTCAGGTGCAGGCTAGAAAAAGTCAATGGGGAAAAGGGAGACATTGTAATACTTTAAACAAAGATTTTTAAAAAGAATGTGGCCAAAGTCGGTTTGGCTCAGAGGTAGAGAGTCGGTCTGTGGACTGAACGGTCCCAGGTTTGATTCTGGTCAAGGGCAAGTACATTGGTTGTGGGCACATCCCCGGTAGGGGGTGTACAAGAGGCAGCTGGTCGATGTTTCTCTCTCATGGACGTTTCTAGCTCACTATTCCTCTCCCTTCCTCTCTGTAAAAAATAAATAAAATATATTTTTTAAATAAGAATGTGGAGGGCATGTATTCTCTATAAGAATGCTACAAGAACGTGTGTCTTGATTTTAGTGTTTGTTACACAAAGCTACACTTGATAAAATTGCATAGAAACACATGTTCAGGGGGACACAAATAAAAGCCTGTATAAATGGTAATAGCTGAATTAACTCTGGATTATACTGATAATTTTCTAGTTTTGACGTTGTATCATAGTTATCCAAGGTGTTAAAACTGTAGGAGGCAGAATGAAGGTTGCACAAGACATTCCTATGCATTTCTTTATAATATCCTGTGAATCTATATTTACTGAAAAACAACAATTTTAAGTACATCATTAAACCTTTAAGTAGCCCTTGGTGTCCTGAAAGCCTGTAAATCATTACCAGATCTAATCAACAGATAAGTCTTATAAATTAATAAATCCATTCAGGATACAGGCAAAGGATGGTTTAATGCTAACCCACTAGAATGCAATCTATTTCTTTTATACAGGAACATGCATCATTTATTGAACAAAATGTCATGGTGATTTAAACCTTGTTCTAAATGCCCTACCTTATGAGGTATTGTGCTTCATGTTGTTTATGATTGAAAAGCCTGTATGGAAAGGGCTGACATTTGAGAAAATATGCTGGTCCATGGGCAGGGTAACTGGAAAAGGCCTGAGACTACTTGTGTTTTCAACCTGACTCTACCTAACAAGTCAAGTGTCTATGGACAAGCTAATACTTAACTATTATTTATTGAGTGTCTGGCACTGAGCTGAGCATATCTAATACTGATTGCCCTTAAGAATAAATTAAGAGTAATGTTGCTTCACCAGATTATTTACTATATGTATTTAAAAGGTATATGAAATAGCTTGGTGAGTGACAGAATGTTGGGAATAAATGTTGTACTTTGTGTGATTATAACAATATCAATGGATAGATAATTTATATATAACTTCCAAAGAGAGAAGTTGTATAGAGAGAAGTTGAATAAACATATAACTTCTGGGACAAATGTAGGTTTACCTTTGTTTGTATGAAAAAAAATAATACAAGAATAAAAAATAAACTGTGTTTTGTGTACTCACAATTGTAAACCTACTTTTGACCCACCACTATAGATCAAGAGATGTGTGATTATGTGTTGATGTTGTTGTTGTTGTTGTTGTTGTTGTTGTTGTGTGTGTGTGTGTGTTAGAGAGAGAGAGAGAGAGAGAGAGAGAGAGAGAGAGAGAGAGAGAGAGAGATCTCCTTGCTTTAATCTGATCTTAAATCCATTCTTCTAATTGCTGCCCTGTCATGCTTCTGAAACACAAATCAGATCTTGTGCCTCTAGATTAACATCTTTTAGAGAAGCTTCTAGTACAGGTTAAAATCCAAGGTCCCAGTGCATAGGTCTTTTACAGTTTGGCACCTGCTCATGTCGTTTACCTCTTTGTCTGCCATTCCCCACCACACATAATTCTTTCATTCCATAAAATTGTGGTTCCACAAATCCTGTAATTTCATATGTATGGCTTGTTGCCATTTTCTCATAAAAATCACTATCATCCCATATCTTACACTAACATTTCTATTCATTATTTTACTGTTTGTTTAGAAAAACTTGTTAAAAAGCATTTCTGACTAACATAGGTCAGAATATGGTGTCTCTGTTCTGGGTTCTTATTCAGAATTCACTGTACATATTTCTATGAAAGTAATTATTCCTTTCAGTGTCAGGTTGTTTCTGACTCACTCACTTGCTCTTTGAGAGGAAGGTCTGTGCCTATTATCTATGGGTTCCTTGTGCCTAATTGTTTATAGGCACATAAATGAATGATTAAATACCACAGCATTTACCAGACTGTTAGTCATCAAATTATGAATGTATTTGAAACACAGGCATCCAGATTGAAAAGGGTGCATTTAGTGCATTTTCGTGTGTGTGTGTGTGTGTATGTGTGTGTGTGTGTGTATGTGTGTGTGCTGAGTGCTCAGTGAATTGTAAAAATTATAAATTTCCAAAAGGTTTGTTTCCTAACCTAGATAGTTCATTCAATCAGTGATATTTTTGGTTTAACTATGTAATTTGTTTATTCTAATTTTTCAGCCTTAGTCTCAAAAGAATCATCAATGTTATAAAAAAAAAACTGACTTGTTGGGATTCCTTTGAGAACTGAGTTATCTTTGGAGATGTCAAATTAATACCAAGTGATAGAGATTCAGGAAGAAATTGGGAGAAGAGCTTTTGTTCATACATTATGAGCATGCTGGGCGTGCTGTTCTTTGATATGGGGACAGGAACCTTAAATTCCCCATTGGTGTTAGAGGACAGATTGCTAAGAAAGTAAATGGTTGGCTCAGACTACCTCAAGGACAAGTGTTTGCTTCTGCTTGAGCTATTGTTGGAGTTTCCCTGAAGGGGACTTAGAACGGAATGTCCATTTCAGGGAGTATTCAGTTTCAGATAGCTGCCTTCCAGGGCTTATTTTGCACCCTGAGAGCTGGCCAAAACGATTGGAAATCTTTCATCTGTTTTAATATGGAAGGGAGTTCATTTATAAAAGGAAAGCTAGTTGCTGGGTAACTATGTGCACAAGCATAAAGTCTAATTGCACATATGCCCAAACTCAAGGTGACAAATGTCTATTGAATGATTCAAATCTATGGAACTGAAGAGTCTCTTCAAAGAAAAAATATCATGTATGAGTCAATCTAACTGCCTATTCACATTTATTAAGTGCAATCTTTTGCAATAAAATGTTTGAGTATTTTATTGACAAGCAAATATGAACTGTATTTTGTGCATTATGTTAACATACTCTTCATGCATTACAGAAATCTATACATCTGATGTATCCTGGCATATTATGAGAAAAACTAACTTGAGGGATAATATTTATTTACCAAAGTAATGGGCCCTCTCACCCAATTTTAAAATGAAATTGAGTTTCTGCAAACTAATCCAATAACTTTTTTTTAATATTTTATCTTGAAGTATATTATTTGAATAACAAAGGTTATTATAGCACACTATTATAGTGTATTTTGACTTGGAAAATTTAACCAAGGAAAATACATGATATAGACTCATTGCTTTCTCCATGACAATCTATAATAATAGCTCTACAATTAAATTTTTTTTGTAATGAAGGCATATATAATTGCATTAAGTTTTCAACTGTAATAGGTTATTTAGCCAATTTTTATCTTTATATACCAAAAGTAAATACCTACACAATCAGAACACAATTCAAGCCCTAAATAATGGGCTGTATATAAATTAAACTTATAGCGATTCTTCTCCCTGGGATCACATTGCAGAACTGTGCTATGCAATTTCAAGAGTTGAAAATATAGCTTACATATGAGAAATAGAGACTTTAGTCCTACTCCATCTTACATATGAGAAATAGAGACTTTAGTCCTACTCCATGGCATATAGAATTCATGTTCTACCACTGAATAATTTATTTGCAGATATCTATTATTTTTATAATTAATTGTGCTACTTCTCATATACACTAAGTGGTCAGATTATTATGATCTCTGGATGCATAATAATCTGGCCACTCAGTGTATATCCTATATAATAAAAGGTTAATATGCAAATTGTCCCCTCGACCAGGAGTTCAACCAGCAGGCTAGGCTGGCCGAACCCCATCCATACACAAATTCATGCACTGGGCCTTTAATATATATGGAGAGAGAGAGAGAGAGAGAGCGAGAGAGAGAGAGAGAGAGAGAGAGAGAGAGAGAGGGAGAGAGAGACCAGATTTTTATGTGTTCAGAGACCATAATAATCTGGCCACTCAGTGTATAATTTAATTATTATAAAAACTGTGGTGAAGAAATATATTTTCATTCCCACTTAACAGATGAAGTAACTAAGTTTACTTTTTTGTATTATATTTAATTAAATTGATTATAATATGTCTATTACTAAATCATCTCCTTCTGGAGGTTGTAAAATATGTTTTATATGTGCTTCCATTCTCAAAGATTTTAGAATATTATCATATACTAGGAATAAGCTCAATAAATAAACGTTGAATTAATTTATATCCAAAAGTGATTGAAAGAGTAATTAGTTACACATTAATTTCTTTTGATCTAAACCATCTGATAATGACATCAATTACTTTAGACATAATATACTGTGGAAAACAATCTCAGATAATTTCAAGAAGTAGAATTATGCCATATATACCAAGAGTTCTAAAGATGACATAGGCTCTTGATTCAGCCTGAAGCTCAGGTTTATAGTGCATTTGAATTTTCTATGCTTGTTTTAACTGTTCACATTAAAATGTTTATCCAGACATAAATTTCTTTTTGGAATCTTGAGTTTTTACTATAAACAAAATATAGGCTTTGTAGCATAAGTATAAAAATAATACTAATTGATAAATATGGCAAGTATGTTTCCAATTGCAGGAAACCATTAAAATTCTATGCATATACTCTGAATGTAGTGTCTCTTTTATCAAATAACACAATTAATTAATATAAACATTCAAATACCTATATATCTCATTAAACTTATATTAACTTCACAGTTTTTCCAAATATGCATCCCGAGAGCTGTAAAAGGGAGTGAAGATTTTAATAAAGAGGGATAAAAGAAGATTGGCCTTTCAATTCTATAGTTAGAATTCATTTAGAACAATTTAAGGAAAATTGTGTGTTTTTAGTATAAAACCCAGCTTTCATATTTTGTGTCCATGTGGTAGGGTGTACATATGTGTATTTGTCTGTTATAAAGAAATAAAAACACAGAAATTCAATATGTGAGTTATAAGATAAGGGTATTGTACACCTAAAATAGGTAACTTCTGAGATATGAATTACTTTGTGGTCATAATTTTAACATTACCTTGAATTTATTCTTTCTAGGAAAAAGAAGAATAATCTATTGTTTAGAATAACTTAAAAGTAAGCACAGATTATTATTATAAAACATACTAAATAGAAGGTTTTCTCATCCATAAGACATATTTCCTCTCTAGCATAAATTTGAAAAATGATGAAATTTTAGATCTCAGTAAGTTTAATATATATAAACAAAATGTTCATTTAACTGTAAAATCTGGATATCTAATTTCCAGAACCAATAAATTCATAATTCAAAATTAAATTGCCACCTATTACTAGGCATTAGTCAAAAATATAATCTTATAGCCTCTCCTACTTCCTCTGTACTGAACTAGTTGTGTTTTTCTTGATATCAGTAGTCAATTAATGAATACAAATATACATGCAGCCAAGAGCAGAGCATTCAATTCACTGACTACATGATTTTTGACATCTTATTCATTGAGAGAGTGTCATTTCTTATTCATTGGAATAGATATGAATGCTTTAACATCCTTAGCTAATAAATTTTCTCATAGAATTAATTCAAATGTGTCCGTTATACTTTGAGGATAAAGAATATTCCTTAAGCTGATACAGGTTTGGCTCAGTGGATAAAGTATCAGCCTGCAGATTGAAAGGTCCCAGGTTCGATTCCGGTCAAGGGCATGTACACTGGTTGCAGGCACATCCCCAGTAGGGGCTGAGCAAGAGGCAGCTGGTCAATGTTTCTCTCTCATTGATGTTTCTAGCTCTCTATCCTTCTCCCTTCCTCTCTGTAAAAAAATCAATAAAATATAAGAAAAAATATTTTTTAAAAGAATATTCCTTAAAAGTAAAGGGGGAAAAGGTCAAAGAAAATAAAATGATATATTTTTTCTTAGTTCCAAATGGGTATTTTATAGAAGAAATAAAGCCTTATTTAGATGTAGGCAACGTGGGTAGGTTGGCATTTCTTCTTAGTTCTGAGATTGTATTGTGTTTGTTTCTTTCCCATTGCACTTAATTCTTGTCTTGAATTCACTTGTTTATAGGATTGTTTGTCCCAAGAAGCTATTGGGTCGGCAGCTAAGTAATTGCGGATTTTTTAAAGAAAATCAAAGACAATTTTTTCATGGAACTAAATAACTTTATTCTTTAATGTATTGCCCATTTTGATCAGTGACCTTTTGCCATCTTTCAGGCAGCATCATAATCCCACGTTCAAAAAACTTCTGTTTTTTATTAGCAAAAAACTGAATCAGGTACGATTTGACATCATCATCATTATTGAAATTTTTACCATTCAAGGAGTTTTGTAAAGATCGAAACAAAAAGTAATCAGATGGTGCAAGGTCAGGACTATATGGTGGATGTGGCAAAACATCCCAACCAAGCTCCATTAATTTTTGCCGAGTGACCAAAGATGTGTGTGGCCTTGCATTGTCATGATGGAATACAACACCTTTTCGATTTGTCAATTCGGGCCACTTTTCTTCAACTGCATTGTTTAATTTCATTAGTTGTTCAATGTAGACATCAGAATTGATCGTTCGGTTGGGTGGTAAGAGTTCAAAGTAGACAATTCCTTTGTAATCCCACCAAACTGATAACAAAACCTTCTTTTGATGAATATCAGTTTTTGATGTTGTTTGAGTTGGTTCACCTGGCCTGCTCCACGATCTTTTCCGCTTGATATTGTTGTAAACAACCCATTTTTCATCGCCAGTTATCAGTCGTTTTAAAAATGGATCATTTTCATTAAGTTTCTTTAGCAAATCGCAGCTGCTAATGCGTTGCGTTAACTGTGATTCTTTCAGTTCGTGAGGAACCCATGTATCGAGTTTTTGAACATAGCCAAGTTGTTTTAAGTGATTTTCAATGCATGTATGTGATACATGAAGCTTCTCTGCAATCTCACGTGTTGTACTGTGACAGTCCGAATTGATTATTGCTTTGATTAGGGCGTCATCAACTTCAACTGGACGACCAGAGCGGCTTTCATCTTTGAGTGAAAAATTACCAGAACGAAATTTGGCAAACCAATTTTGACACTGCCGTTCTTTTAAGGCTTCGTCACCATAAACAGCACATAACTTTTTATGAGCTTGTGATGCGTTTTTCCCTTGCGGAAATAAAAAAGCAAAATATGACGAAAATGTTCCTTTTGATTTTCCATTTTTCAACGAACGCCAAACAAAAACTACAAAACAGATAAAAAAACTTTTTTTACTGATTAACAGCTGAATAGCCAACTATCAAATACAAAATGTGTTTTACATTTGCACTACGTCTGCAAACCTAAAAATTCAACTGAAGCCATATATGTGTGAAACCCGCAATTACTTAGTTGCCGACCCAATATAAGTTTATTTATACAGTGTCTAGTCTTATTTATGTTATGTATTATGTGTGCTAAACAAAGTCCCTAGTGATTGATGCTTAATAAATGGTGACCAAATGGATGGATCCCAGCATGACTGACCTCTGATGCCTTATTGTTTGGTTTTGGTTTTTGTATGAGTGATGGAAAGATAAGTGGCTAACCCTAAGCTGCACTATATTCAGGTAAGTTTTCATAGTTTATTCTATACATCGTGGTAGATTATACAATGAAGGAGATAAAACAAAATATATATGGTCAAGGAGTATTGGGCATCTTGTACTTTTTAAAGAGCAGATTCGACCCTCCTTTCTAGATGACTAATAATATCTGTGAAAACTATTGGAAAATATAAAGTATCATGACAATTTAAGATATTCCACATGAAGAGAAAACTCACTGCCTTCTTGGTTTGTTAAGATCTTTGATGACAAATGTGGTTGATGGTCAAACTCTTGCTTCAAAGAGATACACCATAAGATCCAACAAAATTTTCCTAAACATTTACATGAATCTTTGTTAATGTATCCATTCCAAACATATACCAAGCATCACAGTAAATGTTGCAGATAAAAAGGTGTATGAAACATAGTTCATATTCCCCAGAAAAGAGGAGAAAATTATACTAATAATAAGTTCAGTAAAATATGGAGATTGGTATTATATAAGTTTACAAGTTTTATAGTGGCAGCATGTAGGGAGGAGCACAAGTAGTCTGCAAGGAGAGCCAAAATGACTTTCAAAAAAATGCAGTGGTTTGGGTTGGGTTGAGCCTTCCTGGAAAAAGAGGGTTTGCCAGATTGAGGAGAAGGAAAGAAAATTTAAGATGAGGGAACAGCATGTACAAGGGTGTGAAGTGTGTAAGAGTAGGACATTTAGGAAATTGAATACTTGGATATTAATTGGATCATCAAACCAATGATATGGTATAGCTTAAATACAACTTAGATTATGAAGAGCACAACAATAAGTTATAGGCATGCTACAAAGTTTAGAAGCCAGTGAATAATTTTTAGCAAGGAAACAGTACACTCTAATATTTTTGTTTTTGTTCTTAATGCTTTGAGAGAACTCTGACACTGTCTTGAGGGATCACAAATTGGATATTTGTGTGGGATTCCAACATCATAGTAGTGGTTCTCAAACTTTAGCCTCCATTAGAATCACCTGACTGATTATTAAAATATAGATTACTAGATTCCACCCTCAGTAGATCTGAGGTGGGGCCCAATGATTTACATTTTTACAAGTTTCCTAAGTGTTGCTGATACTTCTGGTCTAGGGACCACACATTAGAACATTGTTTCCTGGACTGCACATTATAGTCATCTGGGAAGCTTTAAATATTGTTCATATCTAGGGCCCTGATTCTAGTAACGATGGAACAAACCAAAGAAACAAACAAACAAAAATTATAAAATCTTGTGGACACACACAAGAGTATGCTGGTTACCAGAGGGAAGGGTAATGGGGGAGTAGTAAAAGGTAAAGGAAGTCAAATATATGGTGATAGAAAGATAGTTGACTTTGGATCATAAACACACAATGCAATATACAGATGATGTAGTATAGACTTGTATAATGTAATTAATGAATATTAGCCCAATAAATTTAATAATTAATCCTATATAATAAAAGCCTAATATGCTAAGTGTCCAGTTGTCTGGCCAGCCATTCAACCAATCAAAGCATACTATGCTAATGATATGCTAGGGCCACTCAACCACTCCCTATGATGTGCACTGACCACCGGGGGACAGATGCTCCGACCTATAGGTTAGCTTACATTTGGGTTTGGCTAATCAGGACTTAATGAGACGGGTTGGACATGCCCTGGAGCCCTTCCAAGGTCTCTCCCTGGCTGGCCAACCTCCTGAGTCCCTCCCCAGCCCTGATCATGCACTGATGCGGTCCCTCAGCCTGGCCTGTACCCTCTCACAAAACGTGACCCCTTGGGGGATGTTGGAGAGCCAATTTTGGCCCAATCTGGTAGGCCAGGCTGAGGGACCCCACTGGTGCACAAATTTGTACACCGGGCTTCTAGTAAATATATAAAAATAGACCAATTAAAGCAGAACTGAATTGGTGCAGATTGTGTTGAGAGACACTGTTCTAAAGGCAGGAGTAAGCAGGTTGAGGTTCTATCCAAAATAGGACTCTTACTAGGGTAGTGGTTGGCAAACCGTGGCTCGCAAGCCACATGCTGCTCTTTGGCACCTTGAGTGTGGCTTGGCGTTAGAACCACTTCTTCAAAATAGACTCGCCCAACCTGAAAACCGACTTTAGTGCATGGTCCATGAAGTTTCAGTCACACTGTACATGCACGCCCACATGTGGCATTTTGTGGAAGAGCCACACTCAAAGGGGCCAAAGAGCCACATGTGGCTCACGGTTTGCCAACCTCTGTACTAGGGCATTGGGAAAGGAAAAGGTGGAATGCAATTTAGAGCTATTTAGATATTTACTTGGTAAAGGTTAGTAATGGAATTAATGAAGGGAATGAGGAAAGAGAAATGGGTTGCAGAGAGAAAAATTGTCAATGTTGATTCCCTAGTTTCTGACTTAGACAGACGTAGGTTTATACTATATATATTTGTACTTACTGTATTTTCTGGCGTATAAGACAACCCCCTAATTTTACAGTTAAAACATAGGTTTAGGCCTATATTCTCTGTATAAGACTACTCCCCATTTCAAAGAAAAGACTTAGGTACTTTGCCATCAAGATCTGCAGGTAATTTCTGTGCAATTTTGGTCTTTTGCCCCCGATTTTCGGTTGACTTTTTTCGTTTCAAAAGTCGTCTTATACGCCGGAAAATACTACGTCATTTTAGACATTGGGCAGAAAGTGTATATGTATAGAAAGAACTATCCAATCAGTAATTCTAATTTACGTAACTTCAAAGACAAAAGTTAGACATGATATTCAGCCATTACCTTCAGGAAGGTTATAGAGGAATGAACTGAGTTCACAGAAACACAATACATACATACTTCATCATAGTATAAAAACCAGCTTGGTGGATGTGGGGGGTCAATATTCATAAAACATGTCAAAAGGCTTGGTTTGGAATCTAAGACAGACTTTGTAATAATAAAATTTCATCTATATAAAACAGTTCGTATCTTGGACAAGAGGGATGGTGTTACCATTGTTTACCCTAGCTAAACACAGAACAGGATATAGTGTCTTCCAACAGGGAAAGCAATTGGAATAATCATTAATTGGGGGTATTTGCAATTCTTTTGTGAAGAACTATTCATTGTTCAATGAAATAAAACTCTTTGTTTTGCTTGTAGTTATCATCTCGTGAAAACATTGGAGTTTAGATTCCTAAAGGAAATTAGAAGTTGGGTAAAATTCACATTCACTTAGAAATTGCTTGCCCTAAACTGTACTTATTACTAGGAATTCATATGAGAGAATTTAGTTCATTCAAACAGATTGTTACAGGTTAGAAGTTTTAAATTAACCTTGATTAACAAATTGAAAAATATTTTCCCTCATATAGATGGATGTCAATTCCATGGGTATACAATTCCATGTGTTCTCTGGACCCAGCTTACTGCTTCTGCTGCTTTCTCACTACCCTCTTAACCTTCTTTAAAAAAATATTTTATTGATTTTTTACAGAGAAGAAGGGAGAGGTATAGAGAGTTAGAAACATCAATGAAAGAGAATCATTGATCAGCTGCCTCCTGCACACCTCCTTCTGGAGATGTGCCCACAACCCAGGTACATGCCCTTGACCAGAATTGAACCTGGGACCAGAATTGAACCTGAAAACTGTTTAGGGCCACCCTGTTTACCTTCTATTCCTCCCTCTTTAGCCATAGGGTACAAAGTTGGGACCCCAAATAACCATTCTCTCAGAATGTCAGGTCTACACTTTCCTGAAATGGACACACTTTACCTGTCTTATCCTTACTGAAAACATTGTTAATTAAAGTTTGGTTTCTATTTCATCCCCATGATAAATTCTACCCTAACCCCTTTTTCCCAGTCCCTTCAGTCCACCAGACAAGGTGAGGTACCATTTCAGTGTTCCAATTTCATACTCCTTCAAAATGTACATCATTCACTATATTTCATGAATTTGTTCACTTTAATATTAGAATCCAAATTCCTTGAGGGCAGGGAGGTGTTTGATTTATTGTTATGTTAATGTCATTTAATTGTGTTGTGGTTTCCTCCTCTTTAATACCTATAAATAAGCACAGGACTTAGAACATAAAGGTATTCAGCCTGGATGGCATGTCTCAGTGGTTGAATGTTGACCTGTGTATGTATAAACAAGGAGGTCACAGTTTGATTCCCAGTCAGGGCACATGCCCATGTTGCGGGCTGGATCCCCAATGTGGGGAGTGCAGGAGGCAGCCAATCAGTGATTCTCTCTCATCATTGATGTTTTTATCTAACCCTAACCCTTCCTCTCTGAAATCAATAAAAAAAATATTTTTTTAAAAAAAAAAACAAAGTTATTCAGTTAGTGCTTTTTGAATAAATAAATAAATCCCTAAAATATATATGAGCAACAGAGATCATTCTAACAGTATGGTTATAGTTAACCATCTTTGTTTTGTTACACTATCAAGAAGAAATATATATCACCAATGGAATATCACAAAAAAATGGAATAGGCTCAATTCAAACACAAAACGTTATGAATGAATAAGGAGTATATTAGTCCCCTAGGGTTGCCATAACAAAATACCATAGCAGATCAGATAGTTTAAACAAAAGAAATTTATTTTCTCACAGTACTGGAAACTACACATCTGAGATCAGGGTGTTGGCAGGGTTGATTTCTTCTGAGGCATCTCTTCTTGGCTTGTAAATGGCTCTCTTTTCCCTCTGTCCTCACTTGGTTTTTCTTATGTTTTTAAATGTGTCCTCATTTCCTCTTCTTGTAACAGCACTAGTCAGATTATAGCTCACCTCATTTAATCTTGGTCACATCTTTAAAGACCTATTTCCAAATATAGTCACATTCTGAGTCACTGGAGGTTAGGATTTCAACATATAATTTGGGGAGACATAATTCAGCCCATAATAAGAAACCATATTTTAAAAAAACAGTTTTGAAAGCAAAATAGATTAGCATATGAGTGCAATATGGGAAAGAGGAAAATGACTCAGTTCTTTGCTCCTCTCTGCTCAGGCTTCCTCTGAACCAATTGAATCTGTGAGAAATGTTCTTGCAATACCCACTGCTACTAGGATTCATTTGCTTGAGAGATTTCTCTCCTGCCCCTAGTTAATGAGGACTGCTGCTAGTGTGGTTGTAATGCAAGGTGCAATTAACAACTTGTAACCACAAAGCAACATGGAACAAAAAGAACTGTAGGAAAACAAGAGAAAGTGGCCAGAAAAGAAAAAGGGGCTGGAAGGGGGGGGGGGGAGAATAAGAAATGGATTAAGAAGATTGAAGATTTTAAAATTAAATTAGATAGATAGAAAGATAGATGATAGATGAGATAGATAGATAGATGGATAGATAGATAGATAATAGATAGATGATAGATAGATAGATAGATAGATAGATAGATAGATAGAACTAAGGAAACCTGGTATTTGGTCTACAGTTTTGCTATTTCACTGTTCTACTCCCTATGGCAAATAACATAAAATAACAACTGGAAAGGACCTGGAGAATATTTTCCAACCCCTCATTTATAGATATCTAAAGTGAGATTCCAGTTCTCATAGCTAGTTAGATATAAAGCTAAGACTAAATAAAACCCAGGTGACTCATGGCTGGTGATTTTCAAATCATACCACTCTCCATATAGTTGACAGTTAGAAAAATATCTGTGATATAAGAAGCAAAAGATGGTATCTTATGCTGCTTCCATAATCCCCACGATTTCATACAGAGATAAAATCATTTGATTGCAGGCTAACTATAATTTTATATTCATATATGTAATTATATATATGCATATCATCGGTCTACAAATTTTCTTTATATGTAGAAAAAATAATTAACAGAACTAGAAAGTACACGGGAATTAGTAAGTCAAAACTATCACTCCTAGAATTAAAACAGATGCATTTCAAAAACCCCAAGACCAAGCCTCTGTATATTCTTCCAACTTCATCTTTTTGCTGTATCCACACACCAAATGTTCCAGCCATGTTAAACTATTTTATTTTTATTTAAAATGCCACCCTCTTCATTTCTGCATTTGTACATGCACCTTTGCCCCTTTCCCCTCTTCATTATCCCAGTAAATCACTAAATGTATTTTAACTAAATTGCTTCTAACTAAAATTCCTAAATTTCCTCTGACTTACACAGACAGAGTTGAGTGTAGCCCGATTAGTAACTGATATGTGTTTCTAAAATAAAAGTTATCATATTGTAGAAATTACTCACCCACTAACTTGTATTACCATTTTTCTGTATTTTTTTCTCACAGAATACAGAATTTAAACCCATGGAGGCCAAAAAACGTGGGTGCAATGTTGGGAAACATGTTTATGGAATGGTTATTGTGATTAATAGAGCACTTTGCACTTATGGGATAAATATATTTTAGTCATGTATCTAATCTCAGTAATATTATTGGTGGATACTCTATGTGTTATACATAATGTAAACAAAAATATTTTAATGTATTCATAGGAATTGAACATTCAGTGAGGTTAAAGAAATGGTCAATCTTAAAAATGAATGTTTTGGAACTTAGGAAATAGATTCAACTGCAATTTTTTTTATATATATAAAATATACTTTGTTTAGCTTAGCTTAAGATATATGAGTATAGCCAAAACCGGTTTGGCTCAGTGGATAGAGTGTCGGCCTGCGGACTGAGGAGTCCCAGGTTTGATTCCGGTCAAGGGCATGTACCTTGGTTGCTGGTACATCCCCAGTGGGGGGTGTGCAGGAGGCAACTGATCTATGTTTCTTTCTCATCAATGTTTCTAGCTCTCTATCCCTCTCCCTTCCTCTCTGTAAAAAAATCAATAAAATATATTAAAAAACAGATATATGAGTATATTACTTTGATATGCATGTTTAAGATATATGTAAATGAATAGTAAAATGTTGTGAATAGGAAGTGATAAGATTTTTTAAAATTTAGCTAACATACCATTTTCCCCCTAAGCTTTTGGAATATTTTTAGCATTATTATTAGAAAAATTTAGCTCTGGAAGATAAATATTTGGAATTGTTGACTTGGAGACAAGTCAGATAGCCAAAAAAATTTCATCCATAATTAGCAATTGGATGTATCTATAGTGAGATGACACTATGGGTTATTCCTATTTTTACATTCCAAACTTACTCTAATGAGTTTTTAATTATGAAATTTTAAATTATATTTTTAATTTATTCTCAGTTCAAGATGATAAGAAAATGGAATTTTTATGTAGAAAATATTTTAGAATATTTCATTTAGAAGTTTAGGAATTAATATCCTATTCCCACTTCCCTGAAAAAACAGTTTAATCTTTCCCATATAATTATTGATTGCAATTTTATTACTTATGACACTTATGTGGCTCAATACCTGTGGTATTTAAACTCTGACTATTCCCATCTCCCATGAATTCATTCTATGATAACAGTTATGTCTTATACATCTTTGTATCTTACAACAAAATAGAACTCAGTTATATAGAAGATATAAAATTGAGAGTTTGAAATGACATACTAAGAAAAGGTGGTAGACGGAAAGCATACATGTAGTCCAGGCCAGCCTTATAGAGAAAGGGGCTCAGAATGAGCTGGGCATTCAACAAGGACAATAAAATTATTTGGTAATCAATGGTTGGTAAATTGTGGGAGATGAGGAAAAGGGAATGGTAATAGCAGACACCATGGTAATAATTCTCAAAGATTGCTCTATGGAACACTAATTATTCAAAGTGGGCCTCTCTGTTTTTCCCCCACCCCTCAAAAAATATTCCTGTAGTCCTATGAGTTATGTAAAAATGTTGGTTTATATAACCACTTCTAATAATTTCACAGAACATGTGCAAAGTGCCCTGGAATCCTGCAATAAAGATAACTTATTTTTTAAAATAAGCTGAAATATTAAAATAAAATTTACATATAGTATGCAGCTCTTTGGTTTGTACTTAGGACTTAAATTCAGTAATATATACATATTTTTTTGGTTAATCTTTGTTGGATTATACCTTTTCCATTGATTTTTAGAAAGAGTGGAAGGGAAGGAGAGGAGAGAGAAAAAAAAAAAAAAAAAAAAAACATTGATATGAGAGAGACAAATCAATCAGTTGCCTCCTACACATGCCCCAACCCGGGCTGAGGTTGAGCCTGCAACCCAGATACAAGCCCTTGACTGGGAATTGAACCCAGACCCTTCAGTCTGTAGTCTGATGTTCTAACCACTTAGAAAACCAGTCAGAGAATAAATTCAGTTGCATATTTAAAACCTTGAACATATCATGGAAAATATTTGCTAAAAATTAAAGCAAATATTAGAATTCTGCCCTAAATTTTCCCCAAAAGAGGAAACTCTATGTAATCCTATATATAACCTTAACTATTAATGGCATGAATATATTTGAAATTTATTTTCTATCACTGTATTCTACCATAGTTTTTTTTATTTTAAAAGAGTCTTACTTTGGGATAATTGACATACAATAAACTAATATATTTATGGTGTCCACTTTGATAAGTTGCACATTTATATATACCCATTAAATCATTGCTAAACAAAAGATAATACACATTAATCACTCACTCTCCCCTCAAAAAAGATAACTTATTTTTTTACTTTTTAAACTTTATTTTTAATTACAGTTTACATTTAATATTTTTTTGTATTACTTTACATCCCTTTACCAGAATCAAAGGGTTGGGGGGGGGGGGAGGGAGGTGAAATGATTAAGTAGTGCAAATTGGTAGTCACAAAGTTAACATAATTTCTTTAACCCAGTTTCCCAAATTCATTTAACCATGGACCTCCTTTTATATATAGTCAATAAAAGCCAATGTATCTGAGTGTATTTGGGAAGTCTTAAAAATAGCTAATAATCCTGGATAATTGGGAAAATGATGATAACATTAGCAGAAACAGAGAAGACAGGAATAGGATCAAAATTAGTGAGCTGCAATAAGAGGGTTGTTTTTTGTCTGTTTTTTTTTTAATTAAATCTTTATTGTTCAGATTATTAAAGTAGTGCCTCTTTTTTTCGCCCTATAGCTCCCCTCCACCTAGTTCCCACTCCACCCCATGCCCTTACCCTCCCCCACTGCCCTCATCCATAGGTGTATGATTTTTGTCCAGTCTATTCCCACATCCCCCATACACCTCCCCCCAACCATGAGGATTGTTAGTTCACTCACTTTCTATGCCCCTGATTCTATTACATACACCAGATTATTCTGTTCATCATATTTTTTATTCACTTGATTTTTAAGTTCACTTGTTGATAGATATGTATTTGTTGTTCATAATTTTTATCTTTACCTTTTTCTTCTTAAAGAATACCTTTCAGCATTTCATATAATATTGGTTTGGCAGTGATGAACTCCTTTAGCTTTTCCTTATATTTGAAGTTCTTTCTTTGACCTTCAATTCTGAATGATAGCTTTGCTGGGTAGAGTAATCTTGGTTGTAGGTTCTTGGTATTCATCACTTTGAATATTTCTTGCCTCTCCTTTCTGGCCTGCATAGTTTCTGTTGAGAAATCAGCTGATAATCTTATGGGTGCTCCCTTGTAGGTAACTGTTTTTCTCTTGCTGCTTTTAATATTCTCTCTTTGTCTTTTGCTCCTGGCATTTTAATTATGATGTGTCTTGGTGTGGTCCTCTTTGGATTCCTTTTGTTTGGGGTTCTCTGTGCTTCCTGGACTTGTAAGTCTATTTCTTTCACCAGGTGGGGAAAGTTTTCAGCGATTATTTCTTCAAATAGGTTTTCAGTATCTTGCTCTCTCTCTTCTTCTGGCACCCCCATAATTCTGATGTTGGTACACTTGAAGTTGCCCCAGAAGCTCCTTACACTATCTTCATATTTTTTATTCATTTTTCTGTTTGCTTTTCTGGTTGGTGGTTTTTTGCTTCTTTGTATTTCAAATCTTTGACTTGATTCTTTCAATCCTTTAGTCTGCTGTTGGATCTCTGAACATTATTCTTTATTTCAGTCAGTATATGCTTAATTTCTAGTTGGTCCTTTTTCATATCCTAACGGGTCTCACCAAATTTATTGGCATTTACTAGAAAATTATTGAAAAACCTTATAACCGTGGTTTTGAACTCTATATCCATAGTTTGCTTTCCTCCACTTCTTTCATTTGTGACTTGTTTCTTTGTCTCCACATTTTGGCTGCTTCCCTGAGTTGATAGGGTGGCTTTGGGTGCTAGATGTCCTATAGGGCCCAGTGGCTCAGCCTCCCCAGTTACCTGAGGTGGACACTCGTGGTCCACCACTTTATGGGCTGTGTGCACAGTCTTGTAGTTAAGCCTTGATTGTTATTGATATAACTGGGAGGAACTGACCTCCAGACCAATTGATGGGTTCTGGACATGCTTGTGAGGCAAGACTTGCATCAGTGGGGCTTTGGTGCTCACTGAGTCTGCCCCCTGACTATGTCCCTTATGGATCTGAGGAGTTGTAATCTGGTCCTACTCTGACCCCTGCATACACTGGCTCTTGGTTCTGCAAGGAGATGCTAATTTAGCCTCTGCCTGAGGCGACCCAGCAGAAGCTATGGAGAGATTTGCAGATTCCTCTTCTTTGTTTGGGCTTTGGAGGTGCCCAGATAAGGCCCAGCTGTGAAGCAATGCAAGCTGTTGAGGAGCTTTGGGCCTTGTTTTGGATGTTCTGGGCCTCTCTTACTCAGCTGCAGTTTGTTAGGTAAGTTTAGATTTCAAAGGAACAGTCCATTCATGTGCAAAAGCCTCTGTGTACAACTTGGGTGGGGCAGAGTCTCAGGGCAGAGCAAACAGCAATGGCTTCCAGTCAGCCCTGCCCTCAGAGGCCCCGGAGAGTCTCAGTGTCCCTCAGTAATCACTGCAAGAACCTCTGAGAGAAAGCCACCTTTGAGTTCAGCCTGCTGCCAGACAGTCCAGTTTCTCCCTGTATGGGTCTATGTCCCCAATGTCTCACCCAGAACTGAATTTCAGAGCAGTTGGGAGCTTATGTCTCCCTCCTGATTGAAAAAGACAACAGCATACTCCGTTGCCAGCCCTCTCTGTGAGCGAACCTCTGTACCTCTGCACTTTACTTCAAAAGCGCCTCTGAGTCTCAGTGTGCTTTTCTTTTCCCTTCTAGTTGTAAAATTTCCACTCAGCCAGCCTTCCTGTGATTCTGGATGATGTCCATTTTGTCTTTTAGTTGTAGTATTGTAGGTTGTAGGAGGCAGCAATTTCAGTATTTATCAATGCCGCCATCTTGGTTTCTCCCTCAAGGGCTTTTTCTTTGTTCAAGGGTTGAGACATTAACTTGGAATTGTTGATGGCATATCCATGTGGGTATGTGGATATTCAATGTAGGATTTTGGGATATAAGGCTGAAGCTAAGAAAAAAGAAGTAGAAAGAGGTATTTGAGAATCATCCACATGGTGCTAATAGTTGAAATTTAGAAGGAAACAAGATTTCACAGGGAGAGAATTTACTAATAGTGAAAGGATAAGAGCACCCTGAGGGACTGCAAATGTGGGTGCCTCATTTAATTCTCATAGCTATATGATAAGGAAAGAATCATCTACAATTTAGAGCTAAAAAAAACTAAAGCACACAGAATTTAACATTCTCAAGGTCAGGTAACTACTAAATGGCTCAGGTGTTATTTTGAACTCTGCTCTATAATTTGCTTCTGGGTTTGAGTGTTGGCCTATATATGTAACTAATATATTTTTAAATATTAAAAATTATTTTTTTGTAAAGGCACAAAAACCATACCATTTTATAGGATTGCCTATTTTAGTTAAGTCTTTCTTTGAATTACAATTCATTTCCTGTTACAGGCTTAAGATGAAGATACAATAGATTATTTTTTTGGCAAACAATGCCCTCATTCATGAGAAAAACATATGAAACATAAACCAGGCAGATCTCTGCACAATACTGGTTCTTTGAGAATAAATCCCTGAAATTTCATCTGCTGTATTGAAATTGGGTCACAATTATGGGGTTAAAATTAAATCGGAAATAAAATATCAATTTTCTTTCCATTTTAATTTTTTCATGTAGAGTATATGAAATTACACTTATAGGGACACATTACAATGTATTTTCTATATTATTATTTCACAGAATGTAAGCAATTATTGAAAATGACTTTGTGTCGAGATAAAACAGTTCTGTAAAATTAACGTTTGGCTTTTCTTTTCTTTGTCCTAGATTCCTTATTAATTTTATAATAACCAGTTTATTTGCCAAAATTGTATTTGATATGTGAACACTTATGTTCATTTACAACAAAACATCATTTTAAAAAGAAAGTATGTTTTTATTACTGTTTTGCTAGCAATATCTAAAAAGTTAATATGAATGTATGCATATACTTCAGCTTACAAATTATAAAGAGCATGAGGAAAAAGCACAATCTAATATAGAATAATTTCTTTCATTAAAACACAGCTTTCCACCTGGAAATGTTCCAAACCCACTAAAATTAGCACACCATAAAACTGCATGCGTGCGCACTCTAAGACATATGAGCCTTCCGTATCCATATTAAACAAAGATAAATTAATGTGCACCACTAAATATCAGACTCTAATCTCCCTTTCCTGGCTTCCTTTAAACTATCTCTTTCCAGAATGATTGTTTTATATGCTACTTTTTGTATCATAAACACTTGCTTTCCTCTTGTTTTTCAGCACAGTGTTAGCAATGGCCATGACTTGCTGGCTTAACTAAGTGAAGGACATATATTATGAACAAATTCAACATGATGTTTTCTTTAAGAAAGCAGCTGCAGAGTGTTTCTGATTTTTTTTTCCTTCTTTCTTTCTCATGGCCTCAAGGTCTGGAGCTAACTGTGACACAAAAATTGAAACAGGAGAGGGACTGTGAAAGGCATGGAAGAGCACACCTGTGAGCAAGGTGATGAAAGCCACAGGTAGTTTTGGAACAGGGAACAGAACATAGGACTGGGTGACTAGGCAGGCAGACCTGAGGCTGGTTGAGCTTTGGTACAATGCTAAAGTCTCAGTGCTTTCAGTACATGCTCTGGTGGGGCTGCTGAGCTTTGGCTGAGTGCCTTCCCTAAACCTAAAAATAGTCCAGCTCGGTTCTTTTGTAGTGACAGCCAGAGGCACAGCTGTGTGAGGACTGGCTATTGCTCTTTTTGGCCTTGACTAAGAGCTGAGGGTCGGTGGGCCCATAGGTGCAGCTGTTGAGACAGCAAGTGCTGTGCTCAGTTGCCTACATTGCTGAAGGTAATTTGAGACTTTAATAGATCACCTGCACCATAGGAATTTTTTCTCCTCTCCTAAATCCCCCTCCTTGCCCATAAAATATATATTTCTCAAGCCCATTTTAGAATGATAGTCACCAAAGGGCTTTTTATTTCAATTATTAGAACAGTAAATCCTCTGTTTAAGCAGTTAACTAAATTTGTATTTCCTTATTTAATTTAGAAGAATTTAAGAGCTTTAAATATACTTTTGGAAGTACTCAGCGAATAACATTTTTATTCCTACACATATAAAGATAGACTTTTGCCCCTTAAATCATTATATAAAAATATCACCTCTAGATTACATTCCAGAACATTCAGTTTGAAACTAAGATCTGGATTACATACATTTTTTGCAGAAAACACTCACTGTTAACTTGTTTTAAATATACTATAAATTAAAAGATTGGGTTTTCCCTGAAACACTAACTTGAAAGAATAAATGCACCCCTATGTTCAATGCAGCATTATTTACAATAGCCAACATTTGGAAACAGCCTAAGTGCCCATGAGTAAGATGAGTGGATAAAAATGCTGTGGTACATTTACACAATAGAATACAACTAGGCCTTTAAAAAATAGAAGGAAGCCTTAGCCTTTGTGACAACATGTATAAACCTGGAGAATATTATGCTAAGTAAAATAAGCCAGTCAGAGAAAGGCAAATATCACATGACCTCATTTATATGTGGAATATAATGAACAAGATAAACAAACAAAATAAAAACAGGCTCATAGAGAACAGACTGATAGCTGTCAGAGAGGAGGGGAGTTTGCAGAGCTGGGTGACAAAAAGTAAAGGGATTCAGAAAAAAACAACACAAACTCTTAGTCACAGCCAACAGCATGGTGATTACTAGAGGGGAGGGAAGTGAGAGAAGGTAGAAGAGAATATAGGGGGAATAAATAGTGAGGGAAGGAGACTTGACTTAGGGTTGATATATTATAGAATTGTACACCTGAAACCTATATAATTTCATTAACCCATGTCCCCCAATAAATTCAATAAAAAACAACAACATTGAGTTTTTGTTAACAGTTCAGATACTAGTCTTTTTTTAAAAGTGTTATTCCTAGCCTTATAAAATTGTGTTAATCACAAAATTTTAGTTTTCATAGGCCTAGTTTCTTGATTTCTTTCTCTCCTTAATTGGTTTGGCTCAATGGATAGAAGATTGGCCTGCAGACTGAAGGGTCCCAGGTTTGATTCTGGTCAAGGGCATGTACCTTGGTTGCGGACACACCCCAAGTAGGGAGTGTGCAAGAGGCAGCTGAATCAGTGTTTCTCATCGGTGTTTCCAATTCTCTATCCCTCTCCTTTCTGCTCTGTAAAAAAAAAAAAATCAATAAAATATATATGTAAAAAACTATTCATTTTTCATACAAACTGGTTGTATGAATTAAAATGCAAATATTAGTTGTGCTGCACCTTGTTAACCTATTAAGGTATAACATATTTTATGCAAATTATGAAATACTTATTCTGTAATATTAGAATTTTTTTCCTATTCTTCTTTTCTTCTTGCTATTATTGATATGTGATTAAATCACTGTTTCATAAATTTGCCAGTTTGACTAAAAATCAAACATCAGAGAAGTAGTTGTAAGCATTGTATTGCAAAAAAAAAAGGCATTATCTCTTATCAACTGAAAATAAGTGCAGTCTTCTCTTTCTGTAAATCTATCAAACATATGTCTTTTGTTTTGGATTGTGTTTAGGGTTTTGGTTCATGATATTTTTTTTCTTTCACAGCAGTACATTTGAGGTATAGGTTATGGTTTGCTGACAGAACTTTTCATAGTAATCAGTGGCTTAGCTGTAAATACATGGTAATTATTGCATTGGGGAAATACACATTAGAAATTATTGGCATTTCTGGTTCATATATAGATGGAGAAATACTCTGCCATAGTGGGCATTTATTTACTTACTTATTTACTTACTTTCCTGACCAGAAATAACAGTCAATGTGTGAGGAAGTAGAGAAAATATCAGGTTGGCAGTCATAGCAGGATCTCACAAAGACTGAATGGAACTAATGTGCTGAGCAATTTTAAAAAAGAATTTTTTTACAACTTCCAAATAGTATTTTTTGGAAACATCTGTGGATAATTGTTCATGACAAAAGGAACTATATTTTTCAAGAACTTTGGTCATTTTATTTTATTTATTTATTTAAATTTCTTTATTGATTATGGTGTCACATAATTGTCCTCATCCCCCCATTCCTATCCCAAACCCCTCCCCATGTATGCCCACCCCCTGTTGTCCATAACCTCTGGTTAGGCTGATATGCATGTACACAAGTCCTTTGGTTGATATCTCCCCTTTGCCCCTCCCCTCCCCTACCTTTCCTCTGAGGCCTGACAGTCTGATCACTGCTACTCTGTCTCCAGGTCTGTTTCTGTTAATCAATTTTGTTGGTCATTATTTCCCCTAGATGCGTTAGATCATGTGATACAAGGTATTCCCCTATAAGAACAGAAACTGAGACAAGCCATAATGGTTATGCTGAGAGGCAAATGAATCAGTCTGTAGTGAGTTCCTTTCTGGGCCAACAGTTCTTTTGAGTCCCCATTTCAATGTCAAACAGTTCCTTATTTGTACATGTCAGCCATGGTATTTCAAATCTGATTGGTCATTTTAATAGCAGAGAATAATATCAGTTAGTGAATTTTGAGCACTTATTTTACACCAAGTACTGTGCCAAGAGCTTTAAATATATTATATGAGCACATTCTTAGTACAAGCCTTTAAGAAAGCTAATATTATTCCCATTTTACATGTAAGGAATTCTGAGTTGGAACTTGACTTTAAAACCCAAATTTCCTTTTTCATCACCCTTGCTATTATATTCCTTAGTAGACTACTTATCTGGGCTTAGTGTTAAACTTAAACCAACGTTTACCAGCTGGCCCTATAGTTACCTGTATTTTAATTGCTTTGTTCCTGAAATGAATTGACTATAAAATGGTACCTGTTGACCTAGAGTTGTAGCAGAGTAAGAAAAGCTGACTTCAGAAATAGTTATGGAAATAGATAGAGACCAGTCATATTTTTTATAGTTCTTGTTACTTCTCAGATCTGGGGTTAAATTGCTTCCATATTTAAGTGACTCTGATTATTCATTCATTCATCAAAATCAATTGATTGTACCCAGTGAGTTTAGACAAAGGGAAAAAAAAGATTGGTCATGTAATCCAACTTGCTCACTTTTCAAAAAGGAAACTGAGGTGATAAATGTTTAAATAATTGTATCAATTTCATTTTAGTTAACTACATCATTAGAATCCAGGTCTCTCTATCTCTTCATCTCAATAAATATATACACATATATAAGTATAGTCAGATCTATTTCAGTTATAAGTGACAAAAACTAGCAAACTAAAAAACAAAGGAGCTTTACTAGCTCATATAACTAAAAAGTAAAGAGATCTGACTTTCTTCAGGCAGTTAGATTCAGGAGCTCAACTGATGCCAAAATGCCCAGTACCTCTCTCATCCTCTCTCAACTGTGCTTTACAGTCTCTTCTTATGGTATCCATATTAGTATCAGGCTTATATGTACCTCAGTTCCAACAGAAATTAAAAACACCCTTCTTTACAACAGAAGACCTAGGATTAATGCTGATAAAATCACCGATACATTCTTGATTCAATCGACAGTTTGGAAATAAGTGTTCTGATTAGGAACGTTCTATCACATGCCCACTTCTGGAGCAGGAGTGAAGGAAGCCCTAACCAATACCACCAGGGAGAAGCAGGGTTATAAGCCAAGAAACAGGGGGTAATGGAGAATGTGAAATGGATAGCAGGCATGATAAAACTATAAAACACTGTATGCCCAATATATAGGTGTGGGTGAGTGTGTACTCAATGAACTTCAAAGATACAAATGTGTTTACAATAATTTAAAGGAGATACCCTTCTATTAAACATGATATTTCTGTAGTTCAGGAATATAAGAAAGTGTTTTGTTCATAAAGTCAATATTTGGAGGTGAAATAACGTGTATGAGAAGTTATTCAAATATTAACTTTATATAATCAGAACCATGTTCATTTTCTCTTAAAAGAAGTGTAATAAATATGGTTATCCTAGGAGATTTGTTTATTTGTTTATTATTTAAATGTTTAAATAGGTGATAGTCTCCTTCAGAATAATTAACAATGGATAAGTGTAACATGGTACTTATCTTAGGTGATATTAGATTTCTCAAATTGTGATAGTTTCAATATACCAATTTGCTTTATTTTTTGGCTACTGAAACATTTGTTTGAGAATCTTTGCTTCTGAATAATTTGTTTGAGAATCTTTGCATTATTATCTACTACCTTTTATTCCATTTCTAAATTAGTTTGCCCCTTTTCCTTTTCTGATGTGTTCACACTTCTTCAAGCAACCCCTTTTTTTCATTAAGTTTGTCATCTGTAGACCTAAATGAAATGTAATATTTCAATATCTAACACTGATTACTCTGATAATTACATTAAATCCCCCATTTAGCAAATGTTTTAAAATTTGCATGCTGTGAGAGTACATGTTTATCTGATTTAAAATCTTTATAGCTCATACTGATTATTTTAGAGAACTTCAGGCTGTACTCTAATTTTCCATAACTATTTCTGAAGTCAGCTTTTCTTACTCTGCTACAACTTTAATGAGATACAGCCTATGTATTAGAGTATAAGCATATTTAAAGGATAAATATAATTATAGTCATGTCTTCTTATTTCAAGGCTACAGCATCATTCGATTTGGCAATAAACCCAATTTGGCTGCCTGAGAGTCCAGTGACTGACCTTGAGTTTAAATCTCAGCTGCCAGCATCATGTGACCCTCAACATTCTGTTTTTATCCCAGTGGTAATGAATACCTTACATTCAGAAAGAGTTAGAAAAGAGATTTGGTACTTTTCAAAGAAATGCAGCAGTAAGAGTTAAATGATGCCTTTTGCTTCAAAGCAAGCAATGTGATCTTTACCAGGTATTGCAGCAAAGGAGTCCAATTTAATTAGCACTTGTTTGATAAAAATGTGCTACTGCTTTGCATTGGTTTATGAGATTTTTGTTTAGTTTTATTTTAAAATATTTATAAACCTTTTGTTTTAAAAAAAATAAAGACATGATATTTTGATAATATGCTTTACTTGTACTGAAAAATTTGAGGTACAACAAACATTGATAATATTACATTTTACATTTTGAGTATGAAAAATGGCCGCATGAGTTAAAAATTGAACTTGCTTCATGTAACAGAAAACCCAAAGTAGTGGTGTATAAAGTAGGAGAGGTTTATTGCTCTGTCACATGAAATAAAGAGGTCCAGTTGTAAGGAGTATATTACTGGCAGAGCAAGGCCATGGTCCTCAGGAACTCAGGAATCTTCTATCTTGCTGTGGTTCCTTCCATCCTCAATGTTCCTCATGGTTTAGCATGGCTGCTGGACATCCAGCTTCTTTGGAGGTGAGAGGAGGAAGAAATCCGGCAGAGTGAAAAGAGTACCTGTCCAAGATCAGTCAGCTCTTGCCGGAAATAAATCAGTTTCACTAAAAGAGAGATGTTGTGGAATCCTTTCCACGTGGGTCATGAAAGAGATTCCTACAAGTTCCCTTTGAACAGACTTCCCACAAATCCCAAGGAATTCTTTTGTTTACTTTCACTAGTTGTAGACTATGTCAAAACAGCCTAATTCATCCTTTTATAGCAATTGGTGTTAAAATATTTGTTTAAATCTCTAGTAACAACACTTTTGGTCATTCTGATTCCCATTCTTTGGGGCCATAAACCCATGTGACTAAGTTGTTACTAAAGATGCATGAATTTTAGCTCAGTGGGTATAAAATTCCAATTTGGAACCCTTAGAGATATTGATTCATCTCTTCATATTTTGCCCAGTAATCTGTATGCATACTTTATCTAACAAACCTTAAATGCAGATGCATTTTTAATACCCCGAGACTAAAGAAAATGTAAACTATTTCCTTCTGTATTGTCTTCAAAACAAATTGGTTCTCTTTGGTGACACTAGTGGGTACTGGTGATGTTCTACCAAAATCCCATTTACCACATCAGTGTACCCATGCCCCTGCTCCTGGGAGTGCTGGCTGCTCACTGTTGGCTCCTTCTCTGTTCTGAAGGAAGCCATGAGCCTGGTGGACCTATGTCACTCATCCCAGGTCAGCTTGAAGCCAATAACTGGTGATGGTAAGGTACCAAAGTTCAGCCTCTTTGCCACAAAGCAGGACAAACCAACTCTGTGGTACAATCTGTGCTTCAGAGCTCCCTGGGGGATCATGTTGAATTTGGTTGAAGTTGGTTGTCTAACTGAGATCTTGTTTTTGTTTAGTTTGCCCCTTTCCCTGTTCTGATGTGTTCACACCCTCTCCCCTTTGAGCACTTCCTCTCCAATATATCACGTTTGCAAGTACCCTTGTCTCAAGCTCTGCTTATAGCAATCGTGACCTAAGACAGAGCCTTAATAAGAAACCAAAATATATGTCATTCAATGCCAAAATATATGTCATTCAATGTATTACAAGCATAGAATGTTCCTTTATCTTAAAAAGAGAGCTGAGAGATATTTTTGTTTAGTTATAACTATTTAGGAGGATTATAAAACCTTATTTTTATGTCTGAATCTTAAATGTTCTACCTTAGGGTCCTTCTGGTTTAAAATATCTGATTCTGTATTCTGCTTTGCATATATATGTTGCTTCTGGAGAGTAATACCTCAGCCTTTTGCTGTAACAACCTGCACAGAGCAAAGCCTCAAAATATAGCCATTACCTTAAATTGATCCATTAAAATTTATATTCTCCTTTGATAACATCTACATGGTTCTGCAAATATCTCTGTTCAAAGTTGGGAAATGATAGGGAATAATGGAAAAGGAATATAAAAATTACATGAGCCTTTATATATGTGATAAATTTATGTATTTGTGGAGGATATGGCATTGGAAATTCACTTTGAGGTCCTAGGTTATTGATTTTATTAGAAGAAGCAGATAACTTACAGGCAAAGGATTTTTGGATATGGATAATAGTGAGTGATGGAAAAATCAGCCTTTTGCTAGACAATGTATCAACAAATTATAATCTCATGAAAATTATTAATGCCACAACAAAATAAAAACTTTTTTGTAGTATGCCTCTCCTACTCACTGTCCCTCCACTCACAAATATTCTGTTTCCTCAATAACCCCCCCCTCTCTCTCTCTCTCTCTCACACACACACACACACACACACACACACACACACACACACACACTTCTGTACTTGTCTTTCAATGCCTAAATGCTTGTGTTCCTGCTCTCTGATGAAGTAATGAGTTCCATGTAGATAACTGTATCTTCTAGATACTTCTAGTGGCAGGTTCCTCTTATTTATATCAATTCTCTGACCTGTTTCATCTGGGTTTCTATTTATACAAAATATTTGTTCTTCTGACTCAGGGGAAATTTCAGGACACAGACCTCTTGACGGCCTGAATTAGTTCAAGTCTAATTCAGAAATAGAAACCTCCCGGTTAGAAATCTTAGGACTAAAAATGTGCTGAACAAAAACAGGGTGTGACACGGACTCAAGCAAAACTACACTAGGTAATTGAATTACTCATATACAGGAATCTTGGCAAGAGATGAAGTGGGTGTGGAGACAGCTGAGTAGTTGAAAATTCCAGAGAGGTTGGAGAAAGAGTTAATCTTTCATGGAGAAAGAGTTAATCTATGCATGGAGAAAGAACACTGAAGGCTGCACCTTGCTCCCAGTTGATGTTCAGGAACTAATAGATGAATGGACAATGAGCATAAAATAATCATAATAAGATTGATCATTAAAGATTGAATGTGGAAGCAAAATGAGAGTTTGAAGGGTAGCTGTTTTGGAGGAGCTGCATATGAGAGCAGCATTAAATAGAGAGTGTGATGATTTACAAATATAACCTATGAAAATTCTAGATCTCTATCAAACTTACAATTCTTAAAATTATACAATCCATACCAACATTTCATAAATAAAGAAACTGAGGCCAAAACTGATTTGGCTCTGTGGATAGAGAGTCGGCTTGTGGACTGAAATGTCCAGGGTTTGATTCCAGTCAAAGAAATGTACCTTGGTTGCCGGCACATCCCCAGTAGGGGGTGTGCAAGAGGCAGCTGATCAATGATTCTCTCTCATCAATGTTTCTAACTATCTATCCCTCTCTCTTCCTCTCTGTAAGGAATCAATAAAATATATATTTAAAAAAAAGAAACTGAGGCTTTGAAGGTATTAAGTGACATACCCAGCACTTCAGAACTGTTAATGCCAGAAGTGACCCAAACTCAAGTGTATAGGAGTGGTGAAGGGATCTACAGTTCAAGTTCCAACTCTAACATTTATTCATTACAGACACTAGATGCACCTCACTTTCCATTCTATACAATAACAATAATCACTATACAAGTTTCAGCATAAATTAAGTGGGTTGATTTAATATTATATGATTATAATAGAATCTAGCATAGCTAAAGTACTCATTAAATGTAAGTTGTTACTGTTGTTACCCTCAGCTCTTCCTCAAATGCCTATGCAAAATTCTCCCTAGGATGACAGCATCAAACAGCTGATACCAATTCTGCCATTAGCCTTTTCAAGGCTGTGGACAGGTTTCCACATATCTCTAAGGCTTAGTAAGCTTTAGTTTCCCCACCTGTAAAATATCGGAAAAAACAGTGTCTTCCTCACCCAGTTGCTATCAGGATTGCTCGAGATGGCATATGGAAAAGTCTCAGTATATAATAAGGTCTGTCACATAATATGCAGTATATAAAATACTAATTTTTTCTATAGTTATCCTTATGCCTTTCATATGAAAGTTAACTATAAAACAGCAGAACCAGTGTTGGCTCATTAACAATATGTTTCCCTGTTTGATCAATGAGGAGACTGAAACTCGAAGAGTTGAAACATTTTCCTCAGAACTGTTAAAAATCTAGTCCAGCCCAAACCGGTTAGGCTCAGTGGATAGAGCGTGGGCCTGCGAACTGAAAGGTCCCCGGTTCGATTCCGGTCAAGGGCATGTACCTTGGTTGCTGGCACATCCCCAATGAGGGGTGTGCAAGAGGCAGCTGATCAATGTCTCTCTCTCATCGATGTTTCTAACTCTCTATCCAGCTCTCTTCCTCTCTGTAAAAAAACAAGGAAACATTATTTTTCTTAAAAAACCAGTCCATAATTCAAACATATATATTTCTAATTCTAAATTCCATATTATTTCTACTTCATTGGACTTCTTTCATATAAAGTAAAAATAATATTTCCTAAATCATAATATTATTGTGAGCAGTGAATGGTATAAAGTGCATAGCATAGGGTAGGTACTCAATAAATGATTCCTTTTCCTTCTTCCCTCAGGAAGATATATTTGTTACTCCTTGCTTTAGCCCTTGTATTATCAGCCAAGTGCCTTAGGCAGAATAGGAGGAGGTAATTGGCCTACTGTGTTGAATTTCAGGCAAACATTTTGATTTCTGTATTGAACCATAAAAGTTTTACTTATATTTTAGAAGATTCAAAGACCTATGGGATTCAAGTTAAAAAATTTTCCCAAAGTAACCTTAGAGAACAAGTTATAGAAAACTATAATAAAATTGATTTGTAGACTGAGTTTCAGGAAAAAAATAGTATATTGGAATAAAGTTCTGACAGATAGTAATATGGGAAATTTATTTATTTTATTGGAATAAAGTTTTGACAGATAGTAATATGGGACTTTACTAAATCTCAAATTTTTACATTTAAAAAATAATATTTGTTAGTTATTATATTTCAGTTAATAATTTCTGAAGCCCCTTTGAAGGAGAAAGATATTGATCAGTTCTACCTATGGCAAGTATCTAAATATATTATCTCAATTAGTTGTCCTTCCTCTTTTTTATTATTCAGTTTTGTTGTTGTTGTTCTGGAGGAAACACATTGCTTGTATGCAAGTGCATGTACTATAATATTTAATATTATGTGATTAAGTCCCTTTGGTAGAAACATAATCTAACTTTAATCATGTTTTTAGCTCTTAATGTAATACTTACTACTAAAGTGTTAAACATTGAATAAAATCTAGTCTAATCTCTCCCAATATTGTGTATTTCATGAAAGCTGATTCTTTTAGGCTGTTTGAGAGACCAGAATTGCATAGGTATACCTAGGGTTGTTAGAGAGAGAATGGAAAGGACCAAACCATTATTTCCCCTTGTTCTAAATTCTCTCTCTTTATCAATCATTGGTACAGCATATCACCAACAATATAAGACACACGGAAATGTTATTTCATTCTCCAACCACCCCCTGTCATTTCTTCCTTCTGTTATGCTCTTATTCCATTATGTCTTTTGTAAAAAAATTCAAATCTCTATCAGAAAAAGTGTATCTGACTATTCTAATTTTATAAAGTTCAGAAGAAAATTATATGACTTGTTTCTTAATTATTTTGCATGATTTACTAAAAGTGTAAGATGGGCATTTGGGAGAATCTGTGAGGGTGTCATAGTCACATACATAAAATGAGTTGATTTCAAGGGATTAAGAACAACTTATGAGTATATAAAAAAAGAATCAGGACAATATGATACACTGAAACCAAAAGTGGAGTAAAACTGAAAGAAATAGCTTTAGAGGTCTCAAATCTGCTTTCAGAATGCTGGGATCTAGTTTTCGTAAATTAGAATTCTCAGTAAATGTAGGACAAGTCCCAGCTGTACTATAGCATTAACATTAAAACTGAGACATATCTTGCACCTACTTTTCTCTTAAATCCCCAGAGATATCAAACAAGAGAGTGGGTCAAGGTAAATTTCCCTAACACTTCCTCTTCCCCCAAAAGAGGTCTCATCTGTTGTATTTCCATTTTGAGACATGTAGATATCTGAGACAGACAGTTTAAAGAGAAATGACTTGATCAATCTGGTCTGGATATTCCAAAATTACAGAATTTATTTCAGTATCATTAAATTTGTTAAGCATATACAGTGAAATCTAGAGAACTAAGACTCATTAGTGAAGTGATCCACTAGTGTATATTTCTTATTTCATGTTTCTTATTTTTTTAAATCTTTATTGTTGAGAGTATTATAGAGATCCCCTCTTCTAGCCCCCCTTTGCCCCCCTTCACCTGGATCCTGCTCCACCCTAGGCCTTCACCACCCTATTATCTGTATCCCTGGGTAATGCATATATGCATATAAGGTATTTGGCTAATCTCTTTCAGCCCCCTCCCCCCCCCCCCCCCCCGCCCTCTGAGATTCATTAGTTTGTTCCATGTTTCCATGCTTTTGGTTCTACTTTATTCATCAGTTTATTTTGTTTGTTAGATTACTTATTAATTTATTTTTATTTTTAGATTTGATTGGTAATAGATAAGTATTTCCATTTTATTGCTCATATTCTTTTTCTCCTCCTCCTCCCTCTCCTCCTCCTCTTCCTCCTCCTCCTCCTCTTCCTCCCTCTTATCCTTCCTCAAACAAACAAACAAACAAACAAAAAAAACTTTAACATTTCATACAATACTAGATTGGTGGTGTTGAACTCCTTTAGCTTTTTCATGTCTGTGAAGCTCTTTATCTGACCTTCAATTCTAAATGATAGCTTTCATTGGTAGAGTAATACTGGTTGTAGGACCTTGCTTTTCATTACTTTGAATATTTCTTGCCACTCCCTTCTGGTCTGCAATGTTTCTGTTGAGAAATCAGCTGATAGTTATAGGGGTGCTCGCTTGTACATATGTAACTGCTTTTCTCTTACTATTTTTAAGATTATCCTTTAGTCTTTAACCTTGGGCATTTTAATCATGATGTGCCTTGATGTGGGCCTCTTTGGTTTCATCTTGACAGACAAAAGTGCTGGCAGAGGTCTTTGTCTCTTTGCTGAGACTTCCCCACCACAGTGACAACAGTCAGTCACCATATCTGAGTCTCCATTAACCTGGACTATGCTGTTCACCACACCCTGGTCACTCCCTGAGACCCAACCCCACCAAATTTGTAGCCCTACCCAAGCTATTTGCAGTGGCTTTTCCATATGAATGTCATGTCCTAGCTGAGGCTTCAGACTCTCCTAAAATCTCTCAAACAAGAGGCAGCTGGCCTTAGCATGCCCCAAACCTCTCAATAAGTGGCCCCAAGCTTGGCATTAATAGCAGCCTACCTAGCTTAACATCTTGACCTTTCCTTAACACCTCCAAGCCCAACACAAGTAGCAGCAGCCATCTGCAGATTGCTCTGTAGCTCATGCCAGGTGAACCAAAGCAGGGCACAGGCAGTAGCTGACTTTGTACCTACCTGGAGGTCACAGAGCCAATGCACCATGTGGTAAGCTTTAGAACACACCATATTTCAACCCTACCACATTCGTAAGTGACACATTAAAGGTGCAGATTTGATGAGAACCAAAGGCTCACCAAAGCAAGTACTGTTCCACAGGGGCATGTCTTGCACAGCAGCTCTTCTGCTGTAGTCATAGCTGGTCTGCACAGCCAATTGGCCTGGGGGGTCAACACGTCCCAGTGATGCCAATAGCATTCAAGGCTCAACTACAACAGAACAGTACACACAGCCCACATAGTGGTATACCTAGCGTGCCATCTCAGATGACTGGGGAAGCTGAGTCACTAGGCCCTATAGGATATCTATTGTACTATACAAGGCCACTATACCAATTCTAGGATGTTAGGTCTGATCAAATAATTGACTCATTCTCCTCTTCCCTCGGAATTGACCTTTAGACCACTTCATAACAAACATTCCCTTTTGCTTAGACCACATTCTATTGTTAATACTGTTATCTTTCCCCTCTGGACTTACCCAGGTTCTGGACCTGCCCATAGAATTATCTTCCAAAAAAGCCCACCTAGAGTCCTTCAAAAACTTTGCATCCCTGGGTGTTGTAACCCTTTTGGGACTCAGACTATCTGGTCTCCAGATCACCTAATACATTTATAACCCCTTACCACTTTTGGCCTGGTGTGTTCCTCCTTCGACAACCCTAACACAGGAAACATAGCAGCTCTACCTAATACATAGAAATAAGCACAGGGAAGCAGCAAAAATGCAGAGACAAAGAAACATGTCCAAAATGAAAGAACAAAAGAAATCTCCAGAAATAAAACTAAATGAAATGGAACCAAACAAACTACCAGGTTCATATTTCAAAACAATTATTACAAGGATGCTCAAAGAATTTAATAAGAACTTCAAGGAACTTGGTGAGAACATAAATGACTTTAAAATAATAGATGAGTCAGAAATGAAAGAGACACTAAGTGAAATAAAGAATTTACAGAGAATCAACTATAGAGTAGAGGACTCCAAGAATCAGATCGGTGATTTCGATTCTGAGGAAGCAAAAAACACCCAATCAGAGGAGCAAACATAAAAAATAATCCAAAATTATGAAGATAGTGTAAGGAGCCTCTGGAAAAACTTCAAACATGCCAACGTTTGCATCATAGGAGTGCCTGAAAGAGAAGAGAAGGAACAAGAAATTGAAAAACCAATTTGAATACTAATATACAATGATGAAAATTTCCCCTATTTAGTGAATTAAATATACATGCAAATCCAGGAAGCACAGAGAGTTCCAAACTAATGTATACTTTGATGTCATAAGTTTAAACTTACAGGTTCTTAATTTCTTCAAGAATTTGTATTTTCTTGACTGAATTCCGGCCCTTCTTTAAGATATGACTTTCCTGAAACACCTCAAGTTCTTTAAAAAATCAGTGTCATTGATAAAACTCCAGAAATATTGATAAATATTAAAATATGGAGACACAAACCACTAATATCAGGGAATTACAGATCCTGCAGTCATTAACAAGATAATCAGGAAATAGAATGAACAACTTTACAAGTTTATCTAGAAGTGGACCAATTTATTGAAACCCAACACTACAAAACTCAAGCAAGATGAAATAAACAATCAGAATAACCCTATAACCATTAAAAATTTGAATGTAACTAGAAAACTCCTGAAAAAGAAACTCACTACAGTATTACTCAAATATTTAAGGAGAAATTAGCAACAATTTTAATGGTACATAATTCAACCACACTACTGTATACTAAAAATTAACATCAGAAAATAAAATGTAACACACAAAACCAATTAACTACGAAGAAAATTAATTATATAGGTTATGTATACACATAATAAAGTATGTATAGAATTTATATGGTGAAATTTACAAAATAATGAAAGAAATCAAAGACCTAAAATATGGAAAGACATACCTTGGTTATGGATTGGAATAGTCAAATAAAAAAGATCTCATTTCTTCTCAATTTGATCTGTAGATTTAATATTATTAATTAAAATCCCAACAATATCTTTTATAGACAGGATTTTTATTCTAAAATTTATATGGAAATTCACAGCCACTAGAATAAGTAAACATTTTTAAAAAAGAAGAATAAAGTAAGAGGAATCATACTACCCAATATTAAGATTTACTATATAACTACAGAAATCATGACTTTGTGATATTGGATGGAAGATAGACATATAAGTCAATGGGAATGAATAAAGAACCCAGAAATAGACCCATATCAGTATGCCCAATTGATTTTTTTTATAAAGTTCAAGATTAATTCAATGGAAGGAAAATAGTGTTTTCAACAAATAGTGCTTGAACAACTGGATATCCATAGGCAAACAAAATGTACTTTGACTTAGACCTCACACTTAACATACATATTCAGAGATACAAGATCATTTTTCTCTTTAATACAAAGATCATATCCATATTGTCTATTTCTGTGATAGCCAATATGGTATAGATTTGCCATGTGTGGCCATTGAGCACTTGAAATGTAGCTAGCATGAATTTAGATGTACTATAAATGAAAAATGCATACTGGATTTTAAAGCCTTAGTATGAAAAAATAATAAGAAATATCTCAATAATTTATATTGATTACATCTTGAAATTACATTCTAAAATTTGATTAAATAAAATATATTATTACAATTTATTCTACATTCTTTATATTTTAAGCTATATATTAGAAATGTTAAAAATTACATATGTAGCTTGCAATATGTAGCAAGAGCTAATTTAATCTATAATCTACAATTTTCCATTTCAGTTTCTTTATACAGTGTATTTGAATGAGAATTAAAAGACACATGTGAAGCCTTCTGCATAAAAACCTAAAGATGTTTATTGTTTTTATTAAAGTTTTACATTTATCTGTCCAAATATTGAGTCTTTTTTGTAACTACATTTATTATTTCTGAAACATTCAATTAACCTTTGGCATTGATAAAAATATTTTTTAGTTATATCTATTTAAATAATAAATATAGAGCAAAATCTGTTCTAATTACTTGAGCATTGAAAAGCTATTTTTCTTGAGAAATTTGCATTTGCCAATTGATAACCTTTACTTAATATATACAACTATAGAAGTAATTATAGCTGGCTTAATTAAATTGGCTTTGCTACATACTCAACTAGTGGGAACAGAACCTGTTTGGCTACCAGAGAGTTGAGTATTATCTGAAAGAATCCATCTTACATTAGGCATTAGCCAGTGTGTCTTGTAGAAGAAAGACAGTGTTTGCTATTCTAAAAAGTTGACTAAGTTGACATCGGTTACATATCTGTTCAGAGATCCTAATCTGTATTTTGTCCTATTGACGGCTTTTCTGACTCCCTCGCTAAAGTCTAAATTCAAGTGTTTTTATTTTTCATTAGCACATATACAAGTAATTGGTAAATCATAAGTGACAAATCATCTGATGAATAAGATATTTTGAGAAAATATTAAGCCAAATGTTGAGCCAGTCAACATCACAATTTAAGCCAGATCCTCTAACCTAGTAAATCTTGACAGTTGACTTTAATCTTTAATCAGGATGTCTGGACATTGCCTAGAAGGAAGTAGCTGTCTCTGTTTAGTCCTTCAAAGAGAACACTTGAAATTGGTTTATACTCTAGACATTTTGTTGTTGCTTAGAAATATTTAATGGTATCCTAAGATTGAATTCAGAAGAAAAGTAAGCTGTCATCTAAAGATTGTTAACACCATCAATAAATTGATAGCTCTGGGATATAGAGAGCACTTGTATTGTTTCAGTGGCCTTAGTATCTATATAGTAAATTTACTCCAGTAAATAGTAACTAAAGCAGTTTTCTTGACAATTACATTTTCTAGCCATTGATTTTTGTAAATGTACATCATTTAGAATTCTGAGAGAGCTTTAACCTGTTAACCGAGCGGGACCTATAAATACGTCAAGCATAAACAATATCGGGAATTGGTAGGACGTATGAATACGTCCTTGAAATATATGTTGCGCCCCAAGAGGGATGGTATATATTTTTTGTAATCTTTTTTAAAAAATATTTTATTGATTTTTTTACAGAGAGGAAGTAAAGGGGTGGGATAGAGAGTTAGAAATATCGATGAGATGAGAGAGAAACATCGATCAGCTGCCTCTTGCACACCCCCACTGGGGATGTGCCAGCAACCAAGGTACATGCCCCTGACCGGAATCGAACCCAGGACCTTTAGGTCCGAAGGCCGATGCTCTATCCACTGAGCCAAACCGGTTTCGGCTATTTTTTGTAATCTTAAACCGCTCGGCCACGCTACCTGCTATTTTTTGTAATCTTTATCATTGTTTGTAAAATTTATAATTTTTTAATTCGACGTGTCCATTTTTTTTTGTCAGTATTCTTTTCTATTTTTTTTGTAATTTTGTATTTTTCTTTGTGCTTTATATATATATAAATAAAAGGAAAATATATATATATATATTTAATTCATTTATTTTCATTAAATATAAATAAAAAAAATTAATATGAAATCACGTCCTCCGGGCATGACGTACTGACACGTCCTAATGAAAGAGTGCGCACCCGCTACAGGTTGCGTCATTAAAAAGGGAACTCCCCGGTTAACAGGTTTAAGTAAGCTAGAGTTCAGTTGAAAAAAAAAAATCAATAAAATATATTAAAAAAATAAAAAAAAAATAGAGTTCAGTTGAAATTATATGAATAGTGATTTGCTTTTTTTGTTCATTAGATAGTGTAAGCATTTATGTAATTAGGAGACTCCATTAATGTTAAAGGTGGATCAGATGAAAAACAAATGTTCAAAAGCCTTTTGTGAATGCAAGAGAATCAATAGAGATTGGGGGGTAAAAATGTCACAGGGAGTTGAGAACAATCCATCTTTTGGGGAAATTCAAAAAGTATTCAGATATTTGTGTATCCTTTGTCAGCTTTATTGTTTATATAATAACCCTTTTTTTAAAATGCCTTTTATTTGAAATCCTGTCCTAAAATTGATTATAATTCACTTAGGATCTACCTTCATGCCTTACCATTGATTTTCATCTCCATTACCATCAGAAGTCTCTTCCCATCAGAAATGCTGACCACCTCTGTCATATTCAAGGCATTATCAATATATCTCAACATACTTTGTTTGATTCTATAACTTTTTCAGCAATTTTGATAATTTCCCCTCATCCACATTTGTGTTTTCCATGATTCTTTTCTGGTTTCCATTTACCTGTTTTGTCTTCCTCAAGAAGGCTCATATAGTTTGTGTCTCTCCAACAAGTTTATTACCTTGATGTTTCCAAATATGGTCAATTCAAATTTATCTTAATACCTAAATTGTTTGAATTCAAGTTTATAAGAATGAGCTATATATCAAGAATTTTCTAGGATTCGATTTCAAAGCCAACATTCAGGGCATGTCTTCTGACCCAAAGTTCAACTAAGTTCTCGACAGTTCCAGTACCATAAAGTGAGAACTGGAGGTCAAACTTAAGACTTAGCAGTATTGTAGGGTCCCCAGATTCCTTTTCCTATTAAAATTGACACAGTGGATAAAGTTATTTTTATTTTTTTATTTAGTAATATTTTGATAGTAATTGCCACATCATATGTTTGCCTTTAACCATAAGCCTGGCTTAATTAATTTTGTCTTTACATTATATGAAACTCTGAAAACTTAAAATAAAATATTTATAAACCCAAGAACACATACTATATACATGCTTCTTTTTCCCTCCACCAGTCTTTCTCATTTTAGCATTTAGGTGTAGCCATAGTCTTACATTACAAAAGAGAAAGAGTGCTGTTTGTTTGCCTGTCAATTTATTCATATCAAGCCATAATTAGTGATTACTTTGGGCCAGACACTATTCTTAGCACTTGTAAATATGAACTCATTTAATCTTCATAAATCCTTTAAAAGATACACAGTATTATTTTCACTTTACAGACAGAGGAATTAAGACCCTGGATGATTCATGAACATGCTCAAGGTCACACCTAAGTGGTAAATAAAAATCAAACCTGGATCATCTTGTTCCCAAGTCCAGTTCTTTGGCTCTGCTGTTTGCATACATGGTATTTTTATGATAAATTTTGTTCCCCTATTATTTTTTTAATTCTTTATTGTTTAAAGTATTACATGAGTCTCCACTTTTCCCCCATTCACCTCTACCATACCATCCCCTCCCCCAAGCACAAGCCCTCAACCCCTACTATCTGTGTACATTGATTTTGCTCACAAGCATTCATAAGATATTTACAGGTGTGTGCAAAAGTAGACCTACTTTTCATGTGGAAAAAAAGGCATGCAAGTTATAATTATTACAATATTACAACAGTTTTATTAACTCTGATTCACATGCTGACAACTGTAAACCTACTTTTTCCAACCCCTGTATAACAATTAAGTCATCTTATTTTACTGCACTCAAACTTTATCCCAAAATTACTTGTGTATGTCAAGCATATTTAAATAGGTTTGCATTATATATATGTTCCTCTGAGTAGAAATTGTCCCTATAATACAGACAAAAAATAAATTACATTTAAGATGAAGTTAAAAATGTTTCTGGGTAGCCGAAACCGGTTTGGCTCAGTGGATAGAGCGTCGGGCTGCTGACTGAAAGGTCCCAGGTTTGATTCCAGTGAAGGGCATGTACCTTGGTTGTGGGCACATCCCCAGTAGAGGGTATGCAAGCACATCCCCAGTAGGGAAGTGCAAGAGGCAGCTGATTGATGATTCTCTCTCATCGATGTTTCTAAAACTCTATTCCTCTCTCTTCCTCTCTGTAAAAAATCAATAAAAATATATTTTAAAAATGTTTCTGGGTAAAGGGTATAGGAGAATACATCATTTGTTTTTTAAACTTTTGTATAAATCTATATTTGTTTTAACATATGAAGATGAAAGTATTTATTAGCATAATTGAAGATTATAAATTGGAGCAGTACTACTTAGTGCACAAATTCAAGGGCATGCCATTCACATGATACTCTATGTGAACAGTGCTCCCTAAAGTTGTGCAATGAGGAATACCTAAAATAAAGTTATTTTATTTTTACTAGAAGCCATAGATCAATAACAATAGAAAAATAAATTGAACAAAATGTAATTATTTGTAGGCTTTCATAATCATGGTTTTTTAATGTTCTTTAGCAGAAGTTGTTCAAGCAATATTTGCTACCACAGTAAGAAGACTCAGTGCCTCTCAGAAATACTTCATTTATTAATAATGCCAATTCCTGATAAGAAGGCAGGGACAATGTTGGCTTATTTACAGATGTAATCCCAGAACCTAGGCAATACCTGGTCCATAGTGAGTACTTAATTGTGGAAAGTATAATTAGATCAGTAAATAATGGATGGATGTTGATAGTGCTTTTCCTTCTTTGAACCACTTTCCAATAGTCCATTAATAACATTTCTGATTTATTTAGGTTGAAATTAATCTTTTTAATTCATGGAATAGTAAAAGATAGCCTAGACCATTTCAATGGCTTGTCTGAGTTCACCCAATGAATATGTGTGTATACATGTATATGAATATATTTATATATACTTTATGTCAGAATGTGTGTATTAAATAAGTACATTAATAATAAAGTCCACCAAAGAGGTCTATTTCAAGGTTTTTGCACTATATAGCACATTTAAACTGAGAAGAGGAGAAATAATCGAAAAAGGCAATTTATTTAAAAGATACGTAAATGGAGAGAATTTGAGATCTTGCTCCTTGGCATATATCACCAGTTTAGCTCAAATAAACTTAATTTTTTTAAACATAAAATAAAGGGTACATGAATTTACAAACTAGGGAACACACTTTTCTAGATACATATTTCATGATACCTAGAAGATGGGAAGTGAATTCATTGAAAAATTTAATAAAATAGTGACTTGAAAAACTCGTGAATAAAAATAAATCCATGTTTTCAATATGTAGAATTTGAGTTCTTTATTGAATTCATCTATGTAGAGGAAACTATGCTGTGTTGTTTTATTAGAAGTTTTAGTTTACTTTAAGAGTAGTAATTCCCATTTGTAAAGGGGAGTATTTCTCAAATTCACCTCCATTTTTTAAAGAAATACCCTCTGTTAATCTCTCACATCTCATATATCCTATTTCATTTTTAGTTCCCTGCAAACTTATCTTTCCTGTTAAATTATTCCTGTCTCTCAGTGATGACTGATCATGATAATGTTGAAATATGTTTCCTTCTAACATCCAGACTACTATCCAATCTATATCAATTACTCAATCATATTTTTATAATCTGGACTCCACTGCTGAGATATCTCTGGGTCTGTATTTTATCATCTCCTGATACTCACATTAAGTACCTTTCCTTCCTTCATCATCCCTTCCAGTCAGTTCAGAAAGATGCCCTTAATCTCCTATTTTGTTGCTAAAACAACACCATTAATCACTTTCAGTTACCTTCCTTTCTTCCTTCCTTTAAAACTTCAGTTTACATTATCTCCATTTTTTCTCTACTACAGTGTTTGTTTTTGTTTGGGGGGGGGGGGGCCTTGACTTTTCACACTATATCGTCCTGTCCTGTGTGTTTTCTTTTCATTACTCTTTTTACTTGATGCCTTTGTTTCTTTTACTGTAACCACCTTTATTCTATTTTCTCTGCATGAAATAGCATTGCTAATTACAAAACCTCTTTTCTCACTTGTTCACTGATCATTTTGTTCTTATGTACTTATATTTTATTGAGATATAATTGACATACAGCATTATATTACCTTCAGGTGTACAACATAATGATTCCATATTTGTATAGATTGCAAAAAGATCACCACATTAAGTCTAGTTAACATATTTTACCATGCAGAGTTCCAATATTTTTTTCTTGTGATCAGAACTTTTAAGATATACTTTCTAGCACCTTTCAAATATGCAATACAGTGCTATTAACTATAGTCTCCATGCTATACTCTAGTACTTTTTTTATAAATACCTAGAGGAAAATGAGGTTAAAAACACATAGATGGGTTGTGATCATATGTTTGTCTTTCTGCTGAGAAATATTTCATTCCGAACTTTATTAACTTTCTCTAAATGCATTTTCTTCATACTCCCACTTCTTGTTTATCTTCTAAATGTATCTCTGTTTAATTTAGGTGGATGGTTGGAATTATTCATTTTTAGTTAATAGTTATGAATCATACCTTCTAAATATATATGTGTATTATCAAAAATGCTACAAGAAAATGGCTGGCATTGATTGTCCCATGCACTCTTCACATTTCCTCACACCCTAAAAACAGTCTGTGATGGGTGTTCTTGTTCTAAAACTTGACAGAAAGCAAAGTTGATCTGTTTCTGTTGCAGAAGTTTAAGAAATTTTCTCCCTAATTTCTTATTTACACATTCAATTATGAGCATGTAACACAGAAAGAAAATTGTAATTTTTATCATGGAATGCTGAAACCCAAACTGACATGTAGGAGGAAGAGCAGAAGTTCTGTGGGTTTGCAAGGATGCTAAGGGTATGCTGTCTTGAGAATTACTTATTAAAGCCAGTGAGTTCATTGGGATGAAGTAGAAAACTATACCTTACTAATCAAATGTAAATTTAGTTCCTGAGCTTAATTTTCTTAGTGCTCAAAATCTGCTGATTTAAGAAGTCACTTCTTGAAATTTCCTAATGTCTCATTAAAAATATGTTTAATATGTTTTTAATTTAGCACGTCTCGGTGCCAGAAAGAAAGGAAGAAAAACAAAGAGTAACCTTGAGTGCCAACTCTAATTAATTGGTAGTATTTTTTTGGACTGAAATGTTGAGACAGTCCCATCTGGACTCGGTAGGAGAGTGCAATGATCTATTAGCCACGCTTTGCTGTCAGCCCAGAAGAAAGAGGGCAGGATTGTTGAGTGTGGACCTTGTTGTGACAGAACATTTTTAGCACTTAAGGTTTGCATCTCAGGCCTCTTACTCTCTGATCTAATCTACTTTATTTTTATAGCTGATAAAGGTATACTGTGAAACTTGTACAATGATAAATTCACCTCAAAAGAGTTTATGCCTCTAGAATATAGGTAAATGATATTTTTATAACTCTGTTTATCAGTTTTTAGAAAATAAGCCAGGGGGCAGGGAGGGTCTATGAACTACTAAATCATTAGATTTTATCATGTGTGTTTATTAAAGATAATCTAAAGGTGAATTGATTGATCTCTAAATTAGTAAAGGATAAAGACTGATAATGATTTCAATTAGTCTTATCTTTAGAAAGTCAATAAAACTTAAATTATGAAGTTTCCCAAGATAGCTCAAAGCTTAGAAATGACCAGATTTTTTTTTTTTATGTAAGTGTTTTTGTTTTGCTTTTTACTGGCAGCTGCAGATAAATTTGGCACATGTTTTTGCCTATTTCTGGGGGGGAAAAATTGCTTTGCGCATATTCTGACCATCTTTTCTGTGTGGAATACTCTATTTTAGCTTCAATTAATTTAATCTTTAACAGAATAAGTCAGCCTTGGTCTCTAACAATGCATAGCTTTCAAAAGATAATGTGACTTGAACTATTGTACACAAATTCAGTATATAAAAGTAAACAAATATTAGTGACTACCTGCTTTGCTGGAGAACCATGTGGTGTGGGAAAAGCATATGGGTTTAATTTTGGCAAATGAAGGGGAAAAGTTATTAAGACATGCAATACAATAAAAAAGAACTCACAACACTTTGCAACAGATTGTCTGTGGGTAGTGGAGGCTCCTGAGAACCTGACAACAACTTTCTCAGTTTTTATATTAGAAAACACATGAGTGGGTCGATTTGTACTTTATACTTTGGAAGTTAAGAATGATTTTACTTAGAACTTTTATTTAACCTTTACTACATCACTCTTTAAGTTGCATGATCCCCTTAACATTATGAATAAGGGGGCAATGCAATGCTGAGCACAATTCTCCTAAAACCTGTATTTTTAAATGCATCTTTATTGTTTAAATTATTATAGATGCCCTCCTATTTCCCCCCACTGTCCCTCTCCACCCCACATGCACAATACCACAGGCCTTCACCACACTATTGCCTAGGTCCATTGGTTATGCATATATGCATGTAAGTTCTTTTATAAACATACTAGAGGCCTGATGCATGAAATTTGTGCAAGAGCAGGCCTTCCTTCTCCTGGCTGCTGGCACTGGTTTCCCTCTGGCACCCAGGACCTGGGCTTCCCTCTGACCACCAGCAGGCACCTGGGACCCTGGTCAGCTCCAGGTTTGTCTGGAAGGACATCTGATCTAATTAGCATATCACACTTTTATTATTATATACTAGAGGCCCAGTGCAGGAATTTGTGCAAGGGTGGGGTCCCTCAGCCTGGTCGGGGCTGATGGAGGCCAGCCAGCCCTGGGAGGGACTGCGGGAGGTTAGCTGGCTGCAGGAGGTTGGTTGTGGGAGCACACTGACCTCCAGCCAGCAGCTCCTGCGTTAAGAGTCTGCCTCCTGGTGATCAATGCACATCCTAGTTACCGGCCAGTCAGCTGGTTATAACAATCACTTAGGCTTTAATATATATAGATGAGGATCTTATTGCATCATTTTTATATCTATTATTGGTCTGATATATCCCAGTGTTTTATGTAAATACATAAATATTATGGAGTCCCTTTAAAATTGTTTTTTAATGTATATTATGTGCAGTCAAGGGAAGATGGAAACGGTTGTTTGCCTTCTGTGCACTGTAGAGTTCCAGCAGAAGTAGACTTTCAGTTTATTAAATTTTTAAAATGTCAAACTTCAATCAATAGTTTATACTGTTGCTAGACTAACACAACAAATAATAACCTAATATTGCAGGTCATTCTCAGGAGCAATAAAACTTATTATTATGTTACTAAAAATTTTGGAGGACAAACAAATGATGTATAAGTAGTGAAAATTTTACAGAATTTAAATGGTAAGAATTTGCAAATGTCAAAAAGCAGCATAAAAACAGAGGGATGCTGTTCAATTTCAAACTGGCTGTAAATTGCTTTTTGTATAGACAAGGTCTTAGTTACATTTTCTGCGACTCAAGTTCAGAAGACATGGTTTGAAGTCTCAGCTTGACCACTCATTATCACTCAAAGTTTTTTGAGAGTCTACGGTTAATATATAAAAACATATGTTTGAAGATCAATTGCAAGGAGGATGCAAAAACATTTCGTAACATATAGTAGAATTTTTTGAACTTTCTTAGCTTGCCTTGAAATCTGCATCCCTAGTAAGGACACCTAGTTTCATTACTACTCTGTGTTAAACTAACATGTTGAATAAAGTTTCTTTGCATGTAAAACAAACAAACAAACAAACAAACAAAAAACAGAGGGATGATTGTGAGTTAGATTTATTCAACATAGAATAATATCCTGTATCTTTTAGGTCATGGCTCTAAAAGTATTCAAAACCAAACAACATTTGCTTGCTTTTGTTTTCTGATTCCTGATTTTTTTTAACCTCATTTGTTCCTACTATTCTAATTGCAGTGTCCTGACTTTTCTAATCACTCAGACCCAAAATCTTGCAGTTAGTTTCAAATATTCTCCCTACTTTTTCTTGTCAGTTCTGCATTTAAGTTGTTGCTAACAACTATTCCCTTTCTTCATATTTGAATTATAGTGTCGTAGTCTAGGACTTCATTTCTATTTTCTTACTAATTTTGTCTTTCCCTTTAAAAGTATCCTGAAGATAACTCTTCTGAAAACATGTTTGAATCATGTCTTAAAACCTTATTGTATTTATTTCAGCATATATTTGACAGCCAAACTCCCTAATAATTTCATCACATGCTAATTATTAAAATGATATTTCATACTTGAATATCACTTGATAATTTCTAAAGCAGGCCCAATAAACAAAGTTTAAATTTATGTGGGTTGCAAGAAAACAAAAGCTTTAATTTTCATAGAAATGTAGGTTTATTTCGATAGAGATCTACTGAATACAAAGGGCTGAAATAATGAGTCATCGTTAACATAAAATAATAGAACATTTTAATAAAACTGTTTTTTCTTGAACATTAACTTACAAGACACTGAATAACTGCACAAATTAATAAGTTTAATGTAAATAAACCCATTTTTATTGTTCTCCAAAAGTGAAATATTTCCTGTTGTGCACACCAAACAAGTCAGTCCAAGACTAATGACATGGCAGTCAGCTGCTAAAATATTCGCTGCTAGTATTAGTGGAGAGAAACGATGCGCCTGCTCATAAGACACTTAAGGGAAATGAATGCAACAGGATTCTAGTAATCAGTCATTAGAGAATGTTATAGTTCATTATTAATAATTATGTATAACAGAATATTGTAAACATTAAGTTATGATTTTTTTTGTTAAAATGTTTCTTACATAGTTATATTGGCTGGGCTTCAAAAATATTCGTTGTGGGCCGCGAGTTTGACATGTTTATAAAGGCTTACACATAGTTATCTTATTGGATTCTATAAAACCTTGTGAGACAAGTAGGTTTTATTTTCTATCTCTTATCCAAAAGTAATGTAAGGCTGAAATTTTGCAACTTATACGTCACAAATCTAGTAGCTGTAGCTATGGGATTTGAATTTACCTCAGGCTCTAAAACAATGTTTTTTTCCCAAAGTTGTTATCTTCCCAACAACTTCTCTCTCTATTTACCTCTCAGTCCACAAGTCACTTAGTTTCAGATTCTCTAGCCAAAGACATAGGGTGTTAAGGCTCATTTCCAGTTCTAATTCCTCCATGAGGAGATAAGGACCTTGAAAATTAATTTTGGAAATATGGATGGAAAATGACAATACCTCCAACAGCTTGAGGGCAGTGTAAGAAAAGTATCCAGGAGTAAGTTAAATGTTGTTGACTAAGAAAACACATGGAAGATATTTTGATAAAACTTACAGAAAATTAATAAATAGCAAACCCTTAGATAAACTCTCTCCATGCTTGGACATATTAATGGTAAGTGTAGAGTCTATGATAGGTTATATGAGATGGTGAGGAGGGATCACATGATGTCATGTTGAGAGATTAAAGGGTGTCATGGATAAACAGCTTGAAATCTGGTTGTCACTCATTAGTTATGTAAGCATGCTTGGCTTGTGAAACTTCTCAACTTCAGATTTATCAATGACAAAATGGGAATAAATATATAGCCTCTGGGTCCTAAAATACTTATATGAGATAATGTACATAAAGGATTTTGTGTGAAGTAAACAATAAATAGCAAACAGTTTTATTCTTTTCCAGCATTTGATCTTGGGCAAGTTAATTAACCTCTCACTTCCTCAATCTACTGTTCCATAAAAATGGGGGAAACAATACCTGTACCTTGGAGTATTGTTGAGGATTAAAAGAGCCATCATATGTTATATTCTTAGAAATGTGCTCAATAAATGATATCAATGATGTGGTGAATTGACAAAATCAAAGTCCTGTGTTCCTCTTAGAAGAGTTAAGTACACTGAGGCTCAAATTTTCATCTGTATGCTGATGATGTCAGTAATTTCCTCTTTAATATTGTGCTTAAATATTAGATCAAATATGTGAAATGCTTTATAAACCATAAAATATTATGGAAATGCAAAATATTCTGGAATATCAAATCTGTTATAAGATTTCAGTTGATAAATGATTAGAATAAAAGAGAATCCTTAACACCAAGGTTGGGAATTTAATTCATTTATATTGCTATAATCTCACTATGGAAAGAAATGTATAAATATTGTTAGTTTTGTCTTTAAATTTTATTTTACTACCTTGAAGTTTGCTAAACATATACCATTTCTATGGGTTTATTATTAGATTCTTACTGGTAGACAAGACAAATGTTATCATCTAGATTTCACATATTAAGTCCTGCTTGTTAAAGATAGTTCCTTTGAGAGAAACTCGCATTTTTCCTTATTAATTGGGGTCAGATTTTAGTATTTATATTTAGTGCCTTTTTCATAAAGTCATAATCTAATATCACTGGAGGACTTTGGAATCCATTTTGACTTTTGAAAAATAGATTTCTGAATTTGAATTTTCTTTACCACATTTACTTACTTATTTATTTCAATGGTCTGCATTTAAGGATGCCCTTGTACCATTGTGCTATTTTCAAAGCTCAGACATGCTTAGCTTGGTTGGTAGGGGAAGGGGGCTTTGGGAAGTAGCAGGTGAAGCTGAAGTCCAGACTTTCATAAAGGCATCCAAGCCATGGTGCCTGTCATGTGGTTGTGTTTGCTTGAAGAAGTAGACCCTTCCTTCATATAAAGGCATCACCCTGTCCATACTGGCCCTGGTGGCTGAGTGGCTGAGTCTACCCTAGTGGGTGCCTTTTCCCTAATTAACCAAAGATGTCACATAGTCTACTGTTGGACCTGTCATCATTGTTGTTGTTATTGATGTTTACTAGTAATCAAAAAAGATCATGAAGGTGACATGTATAGAAGTTAACATTTTTTTAGGAATGGAAAATGAGTGGTTCAGTCAAAATATTTCAAAGGCAATGGCAATATAGGTTTAATATGGAATTTAGAGTTAGGAAAATAGAGTTTAAAAGAAGGAAGTCTGAGGCACCATGTCATCCAAAATAGGGAATGTGTGGAAAAGTGAAGTTTGTGTAGAAAGTCTGAGAAGCTGGTCTGCTAAGTCTGACTGTGAAATGGGTATTCTTATGGAGGTTTCAACATGAAGTTTGGAGGGATATAAACATTCTGTCTGTAGCACCCAAAAGGTGCTACTTACTCAGAATGAGAAACTCAGACATTTTTCACTGTAATATTGAAAAAGTTACAGAAACTAACTAAGCCTGTATCTGTGAAGTGGGAATAACAATGTTATAAATATTACATGAGATACTATCTTTAAAATATCTCGTGTATGGTAGGCGCCTAGTGAATGTTAACTATCACTTCTGATTGTTATAAAAAATTATTTGAGAATGAGCATTACTGGAAAAGTGACTTCTATATATTAGGCATGTGGAATCTTAAAATGGTAAATTTATCATTAATTTACATACCTTGCTTCCTTCAATACTTTAAAATATTGACATAAGCAGATAATTTATCTCCTAAATATAAGGAAATGTTGTCATGATTACTCAAGTGATATACCATAATTCATCTGACATTTAAAAATGTCAGTTTGATGGGAATGCAGATTGATGCAGCCACTGTGTAAAGCAGTATGAAATAACCTCAAAAAATTAAAAATGGGACTACTTTATGACCCAGAGATTCTACTTCTACAAATATATATGAGTAAACCTGAAATACTGATTCAAAAGAATATATGCAATCCTATTATTCACTGTAGCATTATTTACAATAGCCAATGTTTGGAAGCAGCCCAAGTGTCCATCAGTAAATGAATGGATAAACAAGCTGTGGAACATTTACAGGGTAGAATACTACTCTACCTTAAAAAATAAGGAAATCTTATGCTTTGGACAACATGGATGGAACTCGAGAGCATTATATTAAGTGAAATAAGCCAGTCAAAGAAATAAAAAAGAACCATATTATTTCTCTCATATGTGGAATATAATGATAAAAATGAACTAACAAGCAAAATAGAAACAGGTTCATAGGTAGAGAACAGACTGACAGCTATCAGAGGTTAGAAGGGTTGCAGGGCTGGGTATAAAAGGTGAAAGTATTAATAAAAAAAACTCTCATAGATAAAGACAACAATTTTGTCTTTACAAGCGGGAAAGGGGGTAGAATGAGGTAAATGAGGTATAGGGAGAATAAATGGTGATGGAAGGAGACTCAAATTGGGATGGTGAACACACAGTACAATATATACATGATGTATAATAGAATTGTACACCTGAAAGCTATTTTTTATTAATTGATCTCAACACAATAATTTCAATAAAAATAAATATAAATAAATGAAATGTCAGTTTGATTGAGAAATGAGAGTCCTAGCAGATGAATACAATTGAAATGAGATTTGGTTTGTGTTCAGAATGAGTGAATGATGCCTGGGTTCTAAAAAATGGATAGACTGTAGATAGGGCAATTCATTGAAGTAGTGGGATACTAGGTTTGAGCAGCTGAAAGGAGGTATGTTGCCTTGTTCACTAACAGATGTGTTCCATAACAGGTAATAAGTAAGTATATCTGATATTTAAGAGTGGTTAGTGAAGACCTTGGGACTTTGGAGTGATAGGTAGCATGAATAAATAGAGCAAAGTGTCTGTTATCCTATCTAATAAAAGAGTGATATGAAAAGTGACCATCACTCCAACACACAAGATGACTGCACCCATGTGGTCAAAGATGGCTGCCCCCATTTGGACACAAGATGGCTGCCACAGATGGCTGGCAGGGAAGGGCAGTTGTGGACGATCAGCCCAGCAGGGCAAGGCAGTTGGAAGGGACCAGGTCTTCAAGAGAGGGCAGCTGGGGGCAATCAGGCCTGCAGGGGAGGGCAGTTAGGCGTGACTGGGCTAGCAGAAGAGGGCAGTTGCAGGGGCAGGCCTATAGGATTGGGTAGTTGGGGGGGACCAGGACTGCAGTGGAGAGCAGTTGGGAGTAACCAGGCCTGAAGGGGAGGGAAGTTGGGGGGGACCAGGCCTACAGGGGAGGGCAGTTGGGGGCGGCCAGGCTGGCAGGGAAGGGCAGTTAGGGGTTACCAGGCGAGCAGGAGAGGGCAGTTAGGGGTGACCAGGCTGGCAGGGGAGGACAGTGAGAGGCAATCAGGCTGGCAGGGGAGCAGTTAGCTGTCTATCAGGCTTGCAGGGGAGTGATTATGGGGCAATCAGGCTGGCAGGAAGAAGTGCTTAGGGACAATCAGGCAGGCATACAGGTGAGTGGTTGGGAGCCAGCAGTCCTGGATTGTGAGAGGGATGTCTGACTGCCCATTAAGACCCAATCCCTGTGGGGTCCTAGATTGAAGAGGGTGCAGGCTGGGCTGAGAGACACCCATCCTGTGTGCATAAATTTTGTGTACCAGACCTCTAGTCTATTATAACACACCTAGAAGCCCAGTGCACAAAATTTGTGCACTGGGAGGGGGTGGGGGGGGCGGGTCCCCTCAGCCTGGCCTGCGCTCTCTTGCAGTCTGAGAGCCCTCAGGGGATATTTAACTGGTGGCTTAGGCCCATTCCCTGCCATCGGTCACACATCCTTAGCCCTGCAATGAAGATGGGAGCAACTCCCGCCACTGCCATTGTGCTCACCAGCCATGAGCCCAGCTTCTGGGTGTGTGGTGTTCCCCCTGTGGGAGTGCATTGACTACCAGGGGGAAGCTCCTGCATTGAGCATCTGCCCCCTGGTGGTTCAGTCAATTTGCATATTAGCCTTTTATTATATAGGATTTTTTATTCTGAACATGGCCAATGGAGGGTGAGAGTGATGGTCCAGGAAGGTAGAGTCAGTAAATCAAAAGAACTCTTTCCAGTTAGAAGTTCAGGCCTAAGAGGACTGAAGAGAAAAATGACATATTTGGAGTATAAGTAGAGAATGAGTCTTATAGACCAAAGCAAGAACCTGACTAGAAACAAGAGCCACTGCAGGTTTCCAATGAAACTGGTCATACTAGCCAACTGATTTCAGGCTTGCTAGATCCCTCAGATTCTTTGAGTTGGCCCATGACTGAAATTAAAAGCTAGAGAGCTGCAGGATACATAAGGTAATCAAATAACTAATGCACTACAGAATATTTAAAATGTGACATAAACATGTGATATTCTACATGTAAATCCATGTCTTTTGAGTGATCAACCCAGAAATACATAAACCCTAATTTTGTGTGATATCAAAAAGTAATGACTTTTATTATAGTGGTGATGCTTGATATAAATGAATTATATTTGATTTTTGTGAACTTTTAGAGCTTCATATCTCAACATGACCTCTCTGTCCAGCAAATCCATACCTATTTATTCTTTGATCTCTCTCTACTTTTATCAGCTAGGTACAGCTTTTCATTCAATAAGTATATTTTTCGTGTCTGCTGTTTGATGTGAGAATGGGAGGCTCAGTTGAAAATTGAGAGATTGATAAAGAGCCAGTTTATCTAGAATTGTATTACCATATGCAGTGGGTTGGAAAGTGCTCCCAAAAATTAATATCTTTCTTGGAACTTCAAAAATATGACCTTGTTTGGAAAAGGGTTATTGCAGATTTGATTATTTAAGGACTAATACCCTTATAAGAAGAGAAGAAATACAGAGAAGGAAACAGAGGTAGAATGCCATGTGAAACAGAGGCAGAGACGTAAGCAACACATTTACAAGCCAAGAAACACCGAGAAACTTCCAGCATTGCTGGCAATACTATAAGCTAAGAGAAAGGTATGGAACTGATTCTCCCCTAAAGCCATCAGAAATCAGGGCCTCCCTTCAGGCCGAAATCTTATTTTAGATTTTTAGACCCCAGAACTGTGAGAGAATAAATTTATGTTGTGTTAATCACCTAGTTTGTTATAGCAGACCCAGCAATCATGGAAAGGAATTTAAATATTAATTTATCTATAAAGAATTTTAATTGCCAGAGCTACTTTTTGATTGGATGTCACTTTTATGTTCTTTTTTATATAACACATCATTAAAAAAATAATGTCAAAAAACATAAAAAGGAAGTAATACTTCCTTGAAGGTATCCAAAAGTTCTAATTCATAGATCAGGCCAATACCATTAAGGCATTGGATAGAGTTTCTCACAATATCCTTCTGTGTACTTAGAGAAGTGTATCATCTCATCAGATTCCTGATTGTATGTTTGGTGATTTACCATGGCCTAGAAGAGGCAAAGTTAAGTCATATTAAGATATACTGTGGAGAAAAATAGGTGTGTGCTAAATAGAGAAATGAAAATACACAAGAAAAATGCACATCATCAAGAGCATATTATTTATATTTATCCCTCTTCTTAAAATACCCATCCTTGCCCTGGCCAGTGCTGCTAATGGTTAGAGTGTTGGCCCCCAAATTTTACCTGGGTTGCAGGTTTGACATGTGTGGGAAGCAATTAATGTGTCTCTCTCATATCTATGTTTTTCTCTCTCTCTTTATCCCCCTACTTCCTTGCCTTCACACTCTCTAAAAATCAATAGAAAAAAAAATATCTTCAAGCGAGGATTAACAAAAATAAATACATAAATAAATAAATAATACTCATCCTTCCCCTCCCTTTAAAAAATCTGTCTATTTTACTGATCTTTAAAGAATTATCTTCCACAATTAATTTTCCTGCCATTGTTTAAAGCTAAATACAACACTTTTATAATTTGGTTTAGCATATACCATATGCATGGAAGTTCTATGTAAACTTGTTAAAGAGGGCACCCTGTGTCTTTTCATTCTTTGAATTACCAAAGCCCTAGAATACTTGAGTCCTGCTGGAGCTATTTCTTGAGATGGGAAGTCTTAGCTTCCAAAGCATACTCTGACAGTGATGTAAGTATACTCTTTAGATTTTTCTGCCCATTAGAAAAAAATCCACTTAATAAAGACCATGAAATGAAATGGATTATCCTTTCACTGATGCTCAGATGAACATATATTTTGAGTTCTCAAAAATAAGAAGGAATTCTTTTAGGTTGATATGTGTGTGGATTCTGTGCTTTCTAAAACACAATGGACACTTGCTGTTTATTTTATCATTCTCATTGCTTTAGTTAAACCCTAAGATTGCTGAAAACCTTATATAGTAAGGGAAAAAAGTAGAAATATTATAACATTCAGCCACTGGTAATTAATAATTCTTTGCAATTAGGCTGGACATTTGCATATTTATTTACCAGGAATTTTCAATAATGTTACAGAGACACTCAAAAGCTCAGAGGACAGCATTGATTCCAAGTGGGTACATTTCTTTTTTTTTTTAAATATATTTTATTGATTTTTTACAGAAAGGAAAGGGATAGAAAGCTAGAAACATCGATGAGAGAAACATTGACCAGCTGCCTCCTGCACACCCCCTATCGATGATGTGCCCATGATCAATGTACATGCCCTTGACCGGAATCTAACCTGGGACCATTCAGTCCACAGACCAACACTTTATCCACTGAGCCAAACCGGTTTTGGCATGGGTACATTTCTTTAAGGCATGAGGTTCATTTGGTGGCATCTGGATTTGAAATGCTTATAAACATAGTCCATCTCTAAATTGCAACAAAGATTGGTATTGTGAATGTTACTAATAGCTTGAGTCAACTGAAGGGGAAAGTATAAAACACAAGATTTTTGCTCCCCAAATTATAAAATTATCAAATTTTTAGTAATAGAAAAGTAATGAAAATTGTTGTTATTAGCCCTAAAATACGGTGGAGACATATGAAACTATGGGGATAATTTTTAGTTTGAAAAATAAGCAGAAATCAAAGTTAGTTTTTGTTAATCCTCATCCAAGAATATTTTTCTATTGATTTTTAGAGAGTGAAAAGGAGGGGAAAAGACAAAGAGAGAGAAGCATCGGTGTGAGAGAGACACATCGATTGGTTGTCTCCTGCACAGGCCCCCACTGAATCTGGGATGGAGCCTGCAACTAAGATATATGCCCTTGACCTGAATCTAACCCATGAGTGCATTCAGTCCACACCCAGCGCTCTATCAACTGAGCCAAACTGTCTTGGGCTAAGTTAGTTTTTGGATTGTATTTCTGGAATAAGGTCATGGTATATAATCAGGCCATCTTTGTGATAATTTTGTTAAATTCGATCAAAAAAGTCACATAGATTAAAAAAAAGATATAATTAAATCCCTCAAAATAAGAATTGTTTTCACTTTCTTGTGATAAGTGAAAGGTGAGGAAAGATATCCTTTTAAACTATACCTGAGCAATTTCAATATCTTTTTAGAAATGAAAACTGGATTGTAATATGGGCTTATCTTTGACTATATTCTAAGTAGTCATTTATAAGGAACAAATGCAAACACAAAGAAACTCCTACAAAGAAAAATCAATGTAACTGGCAGCAAAATTTAAGGGGAGGGGTAGGGCTGGGGAGATGTTTTGAAAGTATTCTTTTTGTCTTCTCGAGTTACTAATGCTCAAAGGAAACCTAACTTTTTCTAAAGAATGCTTGAAAGAAATTGAATTAAAATAACATAACTAGTATTTTAGCAAATTCTTGGCTATAGCTTTAGAAAGAAACTAACCAGAAGGAGCAGTTTGTTAAGATTACCTTTTTCTTTTTACCAATTAAATGCATTGTTTGCACCATGCTGACTACATAGTACTGAAGAATTTTGTACTTTTTATCTATTAAAAGGGAAAGAAAAAGGTTCCAGTAGAAATAAATAATCAAAACTATAGATGAGTCTTTCCTATGAAAAATTGATGAATGAAATTTAATTTCACAACAAAGGTAAAGAAGTGAGTACTAATATATGCGATTTGATATCTATGCTTTTTTGTTGTATTGACAACAAGCTTCAAAACTTCATATGTCATATTTTCTGAAGGTGTTAACATCATAGATATTTTTACACTTAAAAATATCGAATTTCATGCAAAAAAAGAGCATTTGTGGAAAGTTTTTTACTCATTATTTTGAAGAAACGTGCTGCTGAAAGGTATCGTATACTTTGGGAAGCTTATGGTGAACATGCTCCAACTTAAGATACTTGTGAACGCTGGTTTAAACGCTTTAAAAGTGATGATTTTGATATGAAAGACAGAATGTCCAGGTCAATTTGAACCACTCTTTGATCATAAAACGACCAGAATGTGCCAGAAGATACGGCAAAGTAATTTTGCTTCATGGTGACGTGCCATCACACACTTCAAAACCAGTTAAAGATGTTAAAAGATCTTGCCTGAGAAGTATTAACCTACCCATCATATTCAACAGACCTTGCTCCTTCAGATCACCACTTGTTCTGATCGATGGCACATGCACTTTCTGCATAGCACTTCAAAATGTACAAAGAAGTGGAAAACTGGGTCTCTGAATAATTTGCCTCAAAACAAGAAAAGTTCTATTAGGACAGTATCCACAAATTACCCGAAAGATGGCAGAAATGTGTAGCTAGTGATGGACATTACTTTGAATAAAGCACTTTTGATGTTCCTCTTGAAATTATCATGTTTTCTTTGATTACAAAATCCGCATTATTAACCAGTACAACTATCAATAGTATGTATAATTCCATCTATTGAAAAATATCCGCATTGTTAACCAGTACAACTAGTATTGATGTCACATGCTTTTAGCAAAATTTATTTAAACACCAATATTCTTAGTGTATTTTTTATCATGCTATATATTTCAATTTTATTCTTAAATAATGTTTAGGTGCCAAAACCGGTTTGGCTCAGTGGTAGAGCATCGGTCTGTGGACTGAAAGGTCCCAGGTTCGATTCTGGTCAGGGGCATGTACGTTGGCTGCTGGCATATCCCCGGTAGGGGGTGTGCAAGAGGCAGCTGGTTGATGTTTCTCTCTCATCGACGTTTCTAGCTCTCTATCTCTCTCCCTTCCTCTCTGTAAAAAATCAATAAAATATATTAAAAAAAATGTTTAGGAATATTTCCATTAGGTCAATTCAGGTTTCTCTGTTTTATATTAATTTCAATTTTTTTAGTCTGTACTTTTCTATTCCTTTTTTTTTTTTAATTGCATGGACTTAAGGTAGTAAATTAAAACAAAGTTAGTTCTCTTGTGATAAATAGAGTCATATTTGACCACATAATCTTTTATTTGAAATATAAATGATTTATAACCAAAAAGTTTACATCTGAATTAACTGTACAAAATGAATATAATGCAGTCTACATTTGTTAATTACAACAATATAAACTAATATCAAAAACGAGCCAAAACCTGTTTGGCTCAATGGATAGAGCGTCGGCTTGGGGACTGAAAGGTCCTGGGTTCGATTCCGGTCCAGGGCATGTACCTTGGTTGCGGGCATATCCCCAGTAGAGGGTGTGCAAGAGGCAGCGGATCGATGACTCTCTCCCATCGATGTTTCTAACTCTCTATCTCTCTCCCTTCCTCTCTGTATAAAATCAATAAAATATATTAAAAAACAAAACAAAAAAACGACTAAAAATTGAAATTAATATAAAACAGAGAAACCTGAATTGACCTAATGGAATATTCCTAAACATCATTTAAGAATAAAATTGAAATATGTAGCATGATAAAAAATACACTAAGGATATTTTTCACTAAAATTTTTCCCTTGCCATAATGCAAAGATTTTTCTCTCATAGATAGTAGCCTTCTGGTTAATATCTTTCAGCAGGACATGTTGATCCATCAGGAAATCTAACAGAGTTTTAGTTTATCCAAAAATTCATGTAAATGGAGATCTATTAAGACAGATATTATTGTAATTCCATTTTTCTCTTTATTTCACATTATCCTAGTTTTTAATTATTACTCGTGTTTCTGACCAAACATTTAAAAATCATAAAGTTGTAGTATACTGTAAAGGAATGAACATTCAACTGAACATAGCATAATTATAAACACATTTACTTTAATTTCTAGCATAGATATTCATTTTATCTATTTTCTAACTTCTAAACAAATCCATTACTTTTACATTTTTGTTTTATTATAATTTAAGGTTTTAAATATGTTTCTGATATGAAATATTCCCAGACTGGGATGCCTGTTTAGATTATACACTGCAATAAATCACTGAAAAATGTGGGCAGTCAGGTGTTAGAGATTATTTTCCTGCTTGAGCCCTAAGAAATGTTACACTTCTTCTCACTGGCTTTTTAGCACATCTGTTCCACTTAAAACTATGGTAAGGAGGTATGTAGGATTGAACTGATAGTATCTTGTATCTTGGAGTTTACTGTGCTTCTTTAAAAATTTTGTTTTTCAGTAAAGGCAATTGCCCCTTAAGAGAACTGGTGGTTTCACACCCACTAATTATCATACAGCCACTTAAAGTTGAAATGGTAATCAAACCAATAAAAGCCCAAGATCAGCTGTATTCCCTCTTAATTTCTACTGGAGAAATTCATCTGAATATCTATAAAAGGTTTTTTGGTGCATTTTGTGGCAGATGCAGTAAAACAAATGCAATACAAACTTTTAACATACAGCTTTGAATTTTAAATCAGACATTTTTTAACTTTTACAATTTAATTATAGGAGTCAAATGATCTTGAATGATAATTCTAGTTATGAATAGAATATGAGGATTTGGGTTTTATTACAGAAAGAAAAATCTATTTTAAATGGTAAAATTTATACTTTTGGCCATCAGAAATTACTGGTTGATGATTCTATTAAAATTAAGATCTAAGTATATAATGATACTTGAAACCAATTCTCATTTAAGGAATGTCATACTGCATGACAGGTTGTGAGGTATTAAGAGATAATTGCATGCCTAGAAGGTGTAGTGAATCATATGAGGAAAAACCAAGAATATCCAGACACTAAAATTTAGTCATTTCAAGTATTACTCCCTTGTGTGCATTATTCAAATTAAAAATTGCATACTTATTCCTTGTATTGGACCCCAAAAAGTTTGGCTTAATTAGTACTTTCATAATTTATATATATATATGTGTGTGTGTGTGTGTGTGTGTGTGTGTATATATATATATATATATATATATATATATATATATATTTAAATATTTACTAATCCATAAAATTTACTCCATTCATAATTATAAATGTTATTAGGGCTATTAAATAGGGGAATGTGCCAAACACCATTCTGGATCTTCCTTTTGAAATAATATTGATTTATAGCAAAATAAAATACATGTTATGAATCAAAGAAATATAATGTTAGAGAAAATAATCAAACATTTCCATGCATTTTATATCCATACATATTTAAAATAATTATGTTTATTAGAATTTTTATATAAATCAAAACGTAAGTCCATATAACTATTCCTGGTTTCAATATAAGACCACAGTATTACACAATAAGCAAGAATAATACTTAGTATACCATCTAACGCATGGATAAAAGTAAAAAAATATTACTATTCTATTATTTTGTCAATTACCTATAGACTGGGGAAATAGACAACAGTTTTAATACATTGATGGTGGTAGCTGGAGGCTTCAGTAAAACCCATCCTTTCTTAATATATAAAGAAAGAAATGGTGAGTTTTCCAGAAATAACAAAGAAGAATTTATTTAAGAGGGGAAAAAAATTGCTAACACCTTTCATTTTTTTAGATTCAAAACTTGGAATATCAGATTTTTTCTAGTCTTCATATTAATTTGTTTTGGTGTCAGATTGCATTCCCTTGCTTACTTTTGAAAGCTGGTATTAAATAAGTTCTTTGGAAGGCTGCCAACCCTGAGTGTACACAGTTATATGGAGTTAATACTAAAAAAAAAACAAAAAAAAAAACCCTTTTTATCATTTAGTTAATTTTCTAAGACGCTATATATACTACACAAAAGAGAAATATCAAAGACATTTTCTCTTTTATTAAAACCATCAACAATAAGGGCTTTGACAGTAGTGTTCTTATCCATGTTGTCATCGGTCTTCAACTCTTAGCATAAGGACTAAAGGACTTCTAGCTTTGGGACACTGTGTTATATTATTCTCCACCTATAGGAAGATAATATGCAGAAGTCAAAAGAATAACCAAAGAACTTATATGCATATATGCATAACCATGGACACAGACAATAGTGGGGTAAAGGCCTGGGGAGACAATTAGAGTGGAGAGGAGGGAGTCAATGCAGGGAACTAAGGGGGGCATCTGTAATACTTTCAACAATAAAGAAAAATAAATAAAGAATAAGCTTAGTGTAAGCTTTAAAATAATTTAAATTTAAATAGTTACTTAAACTTTCTAAGACTCAATATATATATATACACACACACTAGAGGCTGAGTGCATGAAATTCGTGCACTGAGGGGGGTGTTCCTCAGCCCAGCCTGCATTCTCTCCAACCAGGGACCCCTGTGAGATCAGACCTATACCAGCAGTCAGACATCCCTCTCACAATCTGGGATTGCTGCCTCCTAAATACTCACTTGCCTGGCTGCCCGATTGCCCCTAACCACTCCCCTGCTGGCATGATTGACACCTAACTGCTCCTCTGCTGACCAGATCACTCCCCACTGCCCTTATCTGCAGGCCTAGTCACCCCCAACTGCCCTTCCCTGCTGGCCATCTTGAGACAATGTGGGGGTGGCCATCTTGTAATGACATGGGGGCAACCATCATGTGACAGCCATCTTGTGATGACATGAGATGGCCATCTTGTGATGACATGGGGTAGCCATTTTGTGACGTGTGAGTGGCCATCTTGTGACAATGTGGGGGTGGCCATCTTGTGATGTGAGGGTGTAAGGGTCAATTTGCATATTACTTCTTTATTATATAGGATTATTGTAATAATTACTTGGTAAGATACCATAAGAAATGTACCACAGTTTCAGTAATATCCAATATCAATCATATAACAATCATCAATGCCTTTCTCTTTATAAAACAATAATATTAATGACAAGATAGTTATTCTAACTTAAAAATTAACCTTATACCCTGGCAAGTTATCTCAGCTAGTTAGAACATCATTCTGATACACCAAGATTTAAGAAGTTTATGTTTTTGCTATAAAAAATGTATTGGGGGTTGTGTGCAAATTTGTCTACACAACATGAGATTTTTAGGTACTAGTATTGAGTAATTAAAAGTTGTGTTTTCATGGCAATAAACTAATTTCCTGTGTTGTGAGACACTTTTGGGATGTGTGCATTGCTTAAATGATACTCACTGTTATTGGTTTGGTGAATTCACTGCTTGTTTATTTTGCTACCCTAGAGAACAAAGAGGTAGGTATGGAGTTTGTTGAAACTAGACATTTTTCCTTGGATGTCTTTGTAAAGAAAATGAAAGCAGTGTCATTAATCCCATAAAAACTCTAACTAGTGGGTTTCTATAGAGTCTCCTTGATAAAGTTTGTACAAGTCCAGTTCTTAAATCATTCTGAATATCAATTAAGCCTCTTTAACTTATTATATTTGAAGCTCTTTATGACTTTGGGAAAACTAGATAGTTTTAATTTTTGAACTTTCGTACTACACTGAGTGGCCAGATTATTATGATCTCTGAACACATAATAATCTGGTCACCCGGTATATATCCTATATAATCCTATATAATAAAAGGCTAATATGCAAATTGTCCCCTCCACCAGGAGTTCAACCAGTAGCCAAGCCAGTCAACCACCCATGTCCACTCCCCCTGGCCAGGTTGGCCAGACCCCATGCACAAATTCATGCACCAGGCCTCTGAGTGGCCAAATTATTATTAGTTCAGAGATCATAATAATCTGGCCACTCAGTGTATATGGCCAATCTTCATTTGTGTTCTATTAGTATATTTTTAGTATTAGTCTTGCACTTTGAGTGCATAAATCAGCTCCTTTGGTTCATATAGATAACATATATTTGGAAAGAACATCAGGAAATATGTAATTACTCTGCGAATACTACTCAGAAGAATTGAAACGAGTTTTAGGCTAATAAAATTTGCTAAACTCTGTAAGCTATGACTGTATTTCTGATTCCAACAGATCTTCTAGGAAATTTGCTTTTAATTTCACAGTAGTCAGGCAAATGAGAAAATAGATGAACCCAACCATATTATAAGAGGTGGTTTCTAAGTATATGGATTCTGGAGACAGCTTGACAGCCTGAGTTCAAATATCAATGCTGCTATTTAATAACAGTGACCATGGGCAAGTTCCTTATCCTCTTTCAGCCCCTCTTTATTTTTAAAATAAATAATGATAGTACTTTGTAGGTTTGCTGGAAAGATTCATATTGCTTAAAGGGTGTATAGCATGCAGTGAGTATGTATGATATTTTTCAATTACTATTATCATTACCTAGATCAGTGGTCGGCAAACTCATTAGTCAACAGAGTCAAATATCAACAGTACGATTGAAATTTCTTTTGAGAGCCAATTTTTTAAAACTTAATCTTCTTCTAACGCCACTTCTTCAAAATGGACTCTCCCAGGCCATGGTATTTTGCGGAAGAGCCACACTCAAGGGACCAAAGAGCCGCAAGTGGCTCACAAGCTGCAGTTAGACCTATGGAAATAGATAGAAGTATATTTACATTAGTAGATATCTCCAGTTATTGTTATCAGTAACCACCAGCAAATCAAAACTTGGTTTAGATATGATTTCTGTTTGCCACAGCTAGATTTTTTTTAAATTTATTTTGTTTGTTTTTATTTGCCATGTTTTCTTAATTCCTGTTGGAAAACCTTTTGGGGTCACTTCCATTAGTGTTTTCAGGATAGATGATTTATCTTGGGGTAAAGTGCCCTTTAGCAGTATAGTACAATGGTTGTGTCAGGAAAATCTATTAAATGGGGTCCTGAGAGTTCAGAGCTGTAATTGTATAAACATATGTTTCTCAGGGGTAGTGTTAGATAAGTAAATGGATATAAAATATAGAGTATTAAAACTAGATGGTACCTTAAAAGCTATGTAGTCCAACCCCCTTATTTTATAGATGAGAAAACTGGGGGTCAGAAAGTGGAGTGGTTTGTCCAAGGTCACAGTAGTTATTGTCTGAGATGAGGAAAATATCCAAATAATCTTAGGTTATTTCCACTAACATTTTATGTCTAAATTAGAATTTAAAAGAATCCATTTAAAATAGCATTTTTTCTTACTCCTGAACATCTTTGCACTATTTGGAAAAACCTAGATAACCTGCTGGAAGCTTTTCTATTCTTCCCTTATTAACCTCTGACTAAGACGAAAGCTCAAACTACACACTTTCAGAGACAATAAACCATCTAAAATATTGAGACTAGCATGCATAACATTAGAAGCAAGTTACCTACTTACCATATATACTGGGGATCTGCTTGCTGAGCAAGCCCACTTAGAATGCATAGAAATTAACATTTCAGGACATGATCCCAACACCTAATCAATGATATGAACTGACCTTTGACTCAGGAATGCATCCATGCTTTCAGGACCCAACAATAGCTCTTAACTATTCATAGCAGAAACATGATCTATAAGGCTCTTGTTCTGCCCTTTGAAAAGTCAAACAGAATCATTGGCTCTTAAAGCCAATAGACACTGGAAGGAGCTGGGAGTCCAAAGGTCACATTCATACAAAGTAAGTGCTTCCCTAAAGGTTGTTTATCTCCCAACTTGTATTGGACATTTTATGTGGAAAAGATGCTGCTTGTGATTTCATTAGTAAGCCAGAGAAACACGATGCAGCATTATATTGTCCCTTTAGTTGTCAGACTCTGAAATGAAAAACACATTACAGCAGAGGGATAAATGTGGCAGAAAGCAATGGTGAGAAAGGGAACAGTTAGATATAGGAAATGTCAAAGAATAAGGAATAGCAACAACCAATTACAGAAGCCAACAAGAAAGAGGAAATGTTATGAGTACCAGTAAAAATGCTGAATAAGAGCTATAAAAAGGGGAGGGGTAACAAAGGAGGCCTTGAAATGACAATAATCAATTTCTAGATAAAATAAAAAGGGAATTTTTTTACCTTTCTCCAAAAAAAAAATCAGTAAAATGAAAATAGAATGGAAGGAATGGGGGGAAAATATATACTGTATATACAGAAAGAAATAGTTAAAGCAATGAGCAACGTCCCTGTCATTTAAGTTGGTGAGTTGTGTTGATGTCTCCTTTCAGGTGTATAGCCTACAAACACTGGGAATTAGGGATAAAAGAATGTTATTGCTGTAAGAACATCAATTAACTAATTCTAAATGAAAGTTTGCCTGCCAATAGCTGTGATGAGGCCAAGTTACCTGTGTTTGATGTTTCTCCTGTTAAATAGGTAATAGTAATATTTATTCCATCTATAGCTTAAGGGAATTTGCAAATAGATATTGGGTCAATGCATACATATATCAATGGAGATAATGTAGCATAAGTGCTTAAGAATATATTCGTTTGTCTTTCTCTAGTTTAATGTCGCATGTTCTCACTTATATGTGGAATCTAATGGACAAAATAAACTGACAAACAAAATAGATCAGAGAATGGAAGCATGCAACAGACTGATGATTCTCAAAGGGAAGGGTGTGTGTGGGAGGGGATTAACTAAAGAACTTATACGAATACTAGAGGCCCAGTGCACAAATTCATGCACAGGTGGGGTCCCTTGGCCTGGCTGGAGATCAGGGTCCATTGGGGCCATCAGGGCTGGCCGGATGGGGAAAGGGACCACAAGAGGTTGGCCAGCCACAGGAGGTTGTCCGTGGGAGTGCACTGACCACCAGGCAGCAGCTCCTGCATTGAGTGTCTGCCCCCTGGTGGTCAGTACACGTCATAGTAACAGGTCGTTTGTTCCTAAAGGCTGTTTAGGCTTTTATATATATAGATATGCAAAACACATGGACGCAGACAATAATGAAGTGAAGGCCTGGGGAAGGGGAAGGAGTAGGGAGGAGGGTGGCCAATGGGAGGAAGGAGAAAGGGGACATCTGTAATACTTTCAACAATAAAGATAAATCTTAAACAAATTTAAAAAGATAAATAGTTTTGACTTTTCTGTGCATTTGAAACTTTTTATAATAAAAAGTTGAAAAGATTGGGAGGGCAAGGATATAGTGGTTAAAAGGGGAGACTAAATGCCAAGGCTCTGAGATTGAAATCCAACAACTTTTCTTCTTATTTCTGGACTCTTGAGCAGGTCAGTTAACCTCTCTTTTCCTCAGTTTCCTGATCTATAACATTTAATTAATAATAGTGCCTACATCATAGGGTTGCTGTGAGGAGTGAGCTAATAAATGTGAAAACAATACCTATCATGTATTAAGGATCATCTTTATTATTTTCATTGTGTTGATGCTTCAGAAATAAAACTTTTACATGAATGTATCCCACTGTGTTCGTCAACATGCTACATAGGAATTAGAATTATTGATGTTGATAAAAGATCCTATGTGAAATCATTACCTTCTATCCCTTCATTCATTTTCTCTTCTGTCTCATATTTATACTTTTTTATTCCTGCTTCTCTTAGTTCATTGCAAAAGAAAGTTACTTCATTTTCCCTCATTTACTGAATGTATATTACTCATCCAGAAATTTTTGAGCATTTACCATATACAGACACTGTTAGTTATATAAAAAGGTATAGGCACATCACCCATGTAAAATTGTGAGATAGCATCTTAAAATGTCTTTAAAATGTTAATATGAAAGACAAATACCATATAATTCCACTTATATGTGGAATCTTAAAAACAAAATAAACACAGCAGAATAGAAACAGACTCAAATATAAATAATATTTTGATGGTTGCTAAATGGGATCCTGGGTGGAAAAGGTAAAGGAATTAAGAATTATAAATTGGTAGTTGCAGAATAGTCATGGTGATGTAAAGTATAGCATAGGGAATATAGTCAATAATATTGTAATGACTATGTATGGTATTAGATAGGTACTAGATTTATTTGAGTGATCCCCATTCATACATATGTAAATGTCTAACCACTGGATGTATACCTGAAACAAATATTGTATGTCAACTGTAATTTAAAAAAATAAAAATTATTTTTGAATTTTTAAAAAGGTAAAGATGCAGTTTTCCCCTCATAGACATATATACAAAAGGGAGTAATTCATTAAAAAGTAATAAGAAATACTATTGTTGAATTGATGAACAAAGTTGGGGCTTACTTGGATGCTAGGGGAAGATGAAAAATGCTAAAATAATAATTGAGTTTCAATGCTACTATATTCCACTAAACTTTGTTATATTATAGTTCACTTTTTAATGTATTTTTTGCTAGGAAAACTTAGGGCTAGAGTCTCACTTTTGCTCACTTCTATCCTATTAACTTCCCCAACCACTAAGAACAAGCAAAATATTTTTATTTTACGCTTATATGCTTCTGGTGATGTTTTCTTCAGCCACTCATTGTGTTAAACTAACAGTTTTCATATTAAGTTGAAGTGGTTGGAAAATATAGCTCAGAGACATAGAAGCATGAACAGACTGTTGAACCTCAGAGGGAAGACAGAGATCATAATAATCTGACCACTCAATATATATATACAATTTTAATATATATGTGGGAACTTGAAAATTCTTATTCTTAATGAAATACAGCATAATTTGAGAATCACTGTCTACTATTTCATAGGCAGCATGCTGCTTCTGATGCTGGTAGTTCTTGTGTTTAGCTCCCAAGGGTGGGTCCCTTACTTATGTGTGCATCTTACCTATATAACCTTTTGTAAACATTTTTCATATTTAAGAAGAAGCAGAATTTTGTTTTACAATACAAAATAATGTGTGCTCACTCTCCAAAGTATAATACAGAAAACACCATGAAAGTAATAGTTGCCCATAATTTTACAATTCAGGAATAACCAATGGTAACTGTTTGTTACATATATTCCTAATGAGAACTATATAATGATGGTTTTTATTGAGCATTTTATATGTACCACGCATTTTCAATGACTTTACATGTTAAATAGTGCCCATTTATGCCTCACAAAAGTTATATTATATAAGTACTATTATTATACTATTTTAAAATGAGGAAATCAATATAATAATCAGATGTAATAACTCATTAAGGATCACTGTGCCAGTATGAAATGGAGACAGGATTTTAAACCAAGCAGGCAGTCAGGCTCAGAGCCCAGTTTTCCAACCACTAAGAAATAGTGCCTTGCTTAGCCAGTGTGACTCAGTGGTTGAATTGACCCATCAACCAAGAGGTCACTGATTCAATTCCTGATCAGGGCACATGACTGGATTGCAGGCTTGATTCCCCCTGTGGGTGTGCAGAAGGCAGCCAATCAGTATTTCTCTCTCATTGATGTTTCTGTCCCTCTATCCATCTCCCTTCCTCTCTCTCTATAAAACCAATCAATGAACTGATAATACCTTCTTAATATTATGCATATAATTTGTAAGCTGCTTTTAAGTTCTTTAATATATCATGTTTACCAATGTCTTTAAATATTGCCTAAGAATATTATTTTTATTGATTGCCTATAAATATCAGTTGCATGTACCAGAATTATTTTAAATCCTATTTGATAGTTTGCTTCCGATTTTTCACGTGTATAAATTTTTACTTTAATACTTATTTAAATAAGCAGGTATTGGACATGGTGTACATATGTATCAATATGAAACATGTAGTAAATATTTGCTATATAGTAACTATGTTCCAGGAACAGTGCTAGGAGGCCATAGGGAATAGGGATCTGTGAAGCCAGTCTTTCTATTTCTAAATATTTTTTACTCTGATGAACTGAGATCCTTATAAAACAGTGTGTTTCAGTAGAAGTGTGTTGAGGAATGAATGGCAGATGATGAAATGTCAATGATGAATGGAAACTGTCCAGTCAAATGTTATGGTTATAATAATTAATAACCAGGGTAGATGATGTGAGGAAACTTGTGTTTTAAGAAATATATAAATATATATATATATATATATATATATATAAATAAATATATATATATATATATATTTTAATATATACACAATTATGCCCATAAGGATTTGTAAATTCCAGAGCTACTTCTACCAAACTGGATTTATTTTTATAATGTCTAAGGATTTATGATGTGCAATACCATATAGGACATTGTCCTTACTGTATATAGGCGATGCAGCATATAGCACGCCATTAACCACCTGCTGATTATAAGTAGAACACTCCATGTTGTTTGCTAACAGTCTCATATGTAAATTAAAGGGTTTAGCAAATAATTTTTTCAGGACTTACGTATTTTCCAGCATATAAGACGACTTTTGAAACGGAAAAAAAGTCAACCGAAAATCGGGGGCAAAAGACCAAAATTGCACAAAAATTACCTGCAGATCTTGACGGCAAAGTAAGTCTTTTCTTTGAAGTGGGGGGTAGTCTTATACAGCGAATATAGGCCTAAACCTATGTTTTAACTGTAAAATTAGGGGGTCGTCTTATACGCCGGAAAATACGGTAGAAGTATTGAAGCTTTGAATGTTCTAGGAAAAATCCAAATTATCTTAGGACCAAGTGATAAGCAGACCATTCTCTGAGACTGGATTTTCTGCAGTAAGTCTGTGGTCTTTTTTATTTTACACTAAAACCTTGGTGTTGCCTTAAGGGGTTACTGACTAACATTTAATTGAAAGCTGACTGAGTTAGATATATACCTCCTATAGTATATGTTGATGGGTTTTGTTGCAAAAAAAAAAAATATCCTTTTGCTTATCAGTGGGGAAGGTTTTGGCTTCTGCTGTATTTAAAGGTGTCACTCAAGATTCCATTACTCAGTTAATTGAGAAAAGCTTAAAGTTAAGGGAGGGTAGATCTGAGCTCTGTTTTATGAAGGAGGCTAAATGAAATAGTAGGTCTCAGGTTGGCTCTATTTCTTCCATATGTTTATGTTTATATCAGAACTTAATACTAGGAGTTATTCCATGTAATGAGATTTATGTGAAAAAAATATTTAAATACAAATCCAAAATATTTTTTGGTCATTAGATATGAATATTAACACAGATCACCCACAACAAGCAACCAGGTAGATTTTCATCTGTTTGACTACTAAAAGCAGATAATCCTGTGTCCTGTGTGTGTCATTATGTGTTGTTGTTGTTGTTTTTTCTTCAAACTTGCTATAGCTCCAAGGGAAGACATGAAATCAAATGGAAAGAACAATAATTTAAAATAAACATACAGCATAGGGAATATAGTCAATAATATCATAATAACTATGAATGGGGCCAGGTGTGTACTAGAAGCATCAGCGGGACCACTCTAAAGTAATGATTTCCTAACCACTTTGTTGTACATATGAAACTACACAGAAAAAATATTGATTGTAAACTGTAATAATTAAAAAAAACACACACACAAATGGGCCATGAAGAATTGTGCTCAAGCCCAGCCAGAATAAGTCAGTGGTTGAGCATCAACCTATGAACCAGGAGGTCACGGTTCAATTTTGGTCAGGGTCCATGCCCAGGTTGTGGGCCCAATTCCCATTTTTTGGGGGGGAGGAGGATGTGCAGGAGGCATCAGATAAATTTTTCTCTCTCATTATTGATATTTCTAGCTCTCTCTCTCTCCCCCTTCCTCTCTGAAATCAATAAGAATATATTTTAAAAAAGAATTGTGCTCAAAATCATAAGTAAACCTAGATATATACACTAACTACAGTGATGTGATTATAGAAACTATAAAGAAGCTGCTGAAGAGCTACAAAGGTCTTGGCTTCCTAGGAGATAAGCCAAAATCATAGCATAGTTTGAATAAAAGTGTACTTTCCAAGGTTGCTGTAGAGGTTGCTGTAGAACAATTATGGCTGGGATCATTTACTCTTGTAAAGAAAGCTCTGTAACCTCTCATTTTAAATTGACTTCTATTGAGTAGTAAAGCCTCCCAGCTTGCACTTCCAGGCACTGTACTGGATAATATGTTTATAGGCTGGTCTCATTTTTCTTTTTGTAATCGGAAATGGAAGCTTACTTCTACTTGGAGGCAACTTCAGGAACACGATTTTCAAGGTAGTAGTTTTAAAAATGTGATTATCAGGAATAATAACTCCAGAGACAAGGATTTAATGGGATTACTTGCAATTTATCCAGTACTTCGCCAGGTTATTGAAGTTCTAGTTTTAGATCTGTGCATTCAGAGTTCACATTGTTCCCCCATGTATTGTATATTAAGGTTCATACTATCATCTATAGGCATTAAGTTTGTCTCCAACTCTCAATAGGAATCTAACCTCTCAACAATAATTCAGACAGATCTTTTGCAGCTCTACTCCTTGCTTACTTATTACTACTATGTCTTTTTTAAAAAATTATAGAAAACACACATTGCTAAAAGGAAGACAACCCATCTCCAAAAACCATCATGGTGTTTTTCAGTTCTGAGGCTTGTTTCCTATGTATCATTTGATTTAATTTCATCCAAAGCCTTGGGAAATGTGTTATTATCATATTCTGATTGTTGTTGATAAATATCAGTTTCTATGTATTTAGCACTATCTCTGCATCAGGAACTGTGCTAAACACTTTGCAGTTGATCCAAACAAATACCCTTAGGAAACTGTAATTAATATTATGCTCATTTTACAGATGATGAAATCGTGGCTGAAATGTCATGCCAAGTTCACACAGCTACTAAGTAGCTGAATTGAAATTCAAGCACTGGTGGATCTGCTTAGACTCCATAGCCTGAGCTGTAAATCTTTATGGCATGTCGCCACATTATTTTATAGGTGGAAAGCCTAATAATGTCAACAGTTTTAATAAGTTGCCCTAGGTTATTAAATTAGTTCTTAATGATTTCTGACCGCACCACAAACATGTTCTATCACACCTGCTGTCTCCAGAGCTTCTAGTAGTTTATATGGTACCTGAAAATTAGACAAAGAACAACTCTGACTCACAGAAGGATCAATTTTTTAAATAAAACATAGTATTTCCAATTCGTCTCTGCCTTATGCCAGAGTCATAAGGATGGGTGAGTGGACGGAGTGTGGTTATGGATTTTAGCTCCTCCTTATCCCCCTTTCTCAAGCACCTTCATGCAAGGCACAATACCAGAGCCATAAACAGTGGCCCTGGTTCTCCTCATTGAAACTAATAGCTGAGCATTCTGAAATAATGTAAAGGAGAAAACCCAAAAGACATTTTCTATAAGTATGTTCTCTTAGAAGATATAAGGAAGTAGAATTTGTACTCCAATAATTACATTTATAATATGCCTTAGTATATCATTACCATATTATGCTTTGATTGGTTGAATCATTGACTAGACACTTAGCATATTAGGCTGTTATTATGTAGGATTATTAACTATCTTCTCTATGTCATATTTTACATCCCCTGACTACTTTTATAACTGGCAATTTGTACTTCTTAATCCCTTCATCTTTTCACTCATGCCCCAAATCCCCTCCCATCTAACAACCATGAATATGTTGCCTATATCTCTATGAGTCTGCAGATGATAATAACTCACATTTCCCAAGGCTTCTAATACAATGTCTCTTTTGTTATTGTTTAGATTTCACATATAAGGAAAATCATATATTCTTCATCTTTCTGACTGACTTAATTCCCCTTAAAACACCTCTGCTCCCTGAACTACTATATGGCCATTATTCCTGAGCATAATAACTTCTAGGTCCTTGTTGTCAGAAATGGCAAGATTTCATTCTATTATATGGCTGAGTAATATTCCAATGTATATATGTGCCACATCTTCTTTATCCATTTATCTATTGATGGATGCTTAGGTAGCTTCCATATATCGGCTATTGTAAATTATGCAATAATAATTATGCAATAATGCAATTATGCAATAATAAATTATGCAATAATAAAAATTATGCAATAATGCCTACAACATAGGGGTAGGCAAGTTAACTTTTGAAACATACTGAGCTAGGGAGTCAGGCACAGCTAGATTGTTTTCTTTTTGCTAGATGACTCTGGTTAGCACTCTGAGCTTCAGTTTCCTTGACTGTAAAATAACCTTGATGTTATTGCAGGTTTGCTATAGAGATTCTTGAATCACAATACTAGAAGCTCTTCATTTAATTTCTAGAACAGTGAAGATACTCGGGAAACATTAAGTCCCTCTTAATAGACAGAGTTGCTGTGACTTTTTTCAGCACTGGTGGACAGAGGGCAAATGTAGCAAAGCATGGTCAAAGACCACCATCATAACACTCCTGGTATTAGTGAGAGTTCTTTGTATATGTGAAGTCCAGGTGATTTTCATTAATTCTGAAGACTAAATGCTTCCCAAATGCAACTGTCTTCTTCTAAAAAGAATAAACTGTAGGAAAGCGTTCCTTTGTCACAATGTCCTTGAAGGTACCTTGGGCACCCTGCATTGTTGTGCAATTGTGCTCAACTTAATCATACCGTGCTATCTAGTCATCACTATCTTTCATTTTCCATTTTAAATCTCAATCTATTATTTCCCTCCTCCTCAGCCAAGAACTCTTTTCTTTACAGAACTTCATATATAGGCTTCCTTTTGTCTCTTCAAGCCACTAACTTCTGTAATTGCCTATTGCTTTCTTAATTTCTCTTTCATCCCACAAAATGTTTTTGTACTGTTGCTGTTCTCCCTGAACTAAGACATGGAACTGACTTCTTCAGTAAAGTTTACATCTGATTGAAAGGGCATGGCCATACTTTCTTTTTAGTGTAATCATTTTCACATTAAGGGATGTAGAAATGTCTAATGGGATACCTCAGAAGAAATACCCTCAAGTAATTTTTCTAAGCAGGACGACAATGAGTAATGATTACAGTTAATTAAGTTAGGCAACCTCTATTTTCATTCACTTAGCAGCACTGCTAATTATATACTCATTCTACAAGATTTCTTTAGTTTTTCGGTAATTTGGATGCAGTACTCTTTGTAGGCAAGGGGATATGGTACAATTAATGAGCTTTCTCCGACAAACACCTCCTGTTTACTCCAAATGAAACTTCCACATCTAGAAAGTGAGAGTTGAAAAGATGCAAGGAAAAAATCAGTTGCATTTTAACTCCTTTCCAGCACAGCACATAATTTATAATTTTATAATGTATAATGTTATAATGTTATGTTATCATAATATTTTATGGTAAAGAAAACAGTAGCATTTCATTTATTTTGGAGGGTTGGGAAATTGTGGCTGATTTTAAAATAAATTAAGTATGGGACTTGGTTTTTAAAAATATAAAGGAAAATGTCACTTTATGTTGTATACTTTTGTTCACTTTATATACATATGTGTTGAGCACTTACTGTTTGCCAGGCCCTGAGTCTAAGTGAAAATGAGGGAAAACCTAACTATGATTTCAGGTTTCTTTATACAAACTTTACTCATTCTAACAATTTACTCTTTGAAGAAAAACTGGGAGAAGTGTGGCATTACCTGGGTATATTATTAATGGAGTACTTGAAAAAATAGTTTATGTGCTTTGATCAGATGGGGATTGACGTATTTAAGAGTTTTATTTTTAATCTGAAAATCCACTTCAATCTCATGCTCTGTGTAAACAGTCATTACACACAGCTGGCACAGTTCTGTACTTTCAAGAAGCAGGATTCAAGGTTTAACTTCAAATATAATATTGAGTAAGTGATTTATATTATTCCTATCATTTAAAAAAATCAGGATTTATATAGATGGCTTTTTGCTTCAACCTTCAATCATCTCAATTTGCTTGAAGAATTAAGTATTGCATTGTGGCTGGTAGTTGGTTTCAGGTTGTTTCAGATTTTCAGATTGATTTTTAAAGGTATACCTGGAGAAAGATGTTTGGATGTCAGCACTTTAGTTTTATCTTTTCATAGAAAGTTCAAATGTGTTTTGAGCAGCACTGGACATTATTCAAGTTTGTTTTTCCTCCTGACATCACACAGGTGCACAACTTCATAGGTCCTGTCTCTTCTTTATGCGACCTGCTTTCTGCTTCTCTTTCATAACATCGGTTTGCATAAATGAGTGCATTGTGGAGTTCACATAAAGACTAGACAAAAATACAGGTGTCCTCATAATAATCAGCTCCTCTAATTCTCTCTGGCTTATGCTTCAGTCTCAGAGAAATCCCACATAAAGCAAGCAGCATAGTTATTACTAGAGGAACTGAGGTTACTGATTAGAAGGGAACATAATCAGGTAGATTGAGCCTGTGAGGGAAGAAACCATTGCTATGAGAGGGGAGTGTCTGCAAAATGCTCCCTATCTTTCTGTGAAGAATACCAAACCTCATTTTTCAAGGCAGCCTGAGTGGAAGAAACAGGTGCAAAAAGACTGTGCATTTGTCTGCTTTAGGGAGGATGGTCAGAGATTATGTACCTGCTTTATCTGTGCTTGGCTACGGCTCTACCTCCAGGTTTATCAGATCCTATAGAATGTTTAAGAGAAAAGTACCAACAGGGAAATCAGCAAAAAGCTTTCCTATGAAGGTGTAGCAAGGCACCGCAGAATTTGAAATGTCTGAGGTCTCATCTGGTGAGTAAAAGCTGCAGATAAATGCAAAAGCCATTCAGAAGAGTGATAAATGCCATAAGCATTTGGAAGCAGGCTTCCCCAAAGGTGATTTCCTTTGCTCAATTTGCAACCTCTAGGATAAATTTGGATCATTCCTATTCTGTACGACTTTTTCTAAAAGTTAAACTGGGGCTTTTGTTGTGAGGAAGGGAGGGAAGGTGTTGGATGTCCATGACCTAAATGATAATGCAAAATCAGTGAAATGAGACAGAACCCAAATTCTGCTTTTTGGATTATGGCTTTTTATGAACTCTGTCTTCAGAACTCCAAAATTATTTCTCATGTGAAGAAACAAATGAAATGTAAATGGCCAGACATTAGGTAATAAACAATATTTCTACTTCAAATTCAATTTTAAGTACCTAGATTGAATTCATAAGCACATTAGAAAACGAATGTGAAGAATTTTTGTCTTAACAATAGAAATCTATGTAAATATATATATGTATATATAATATATATATTATATATATATATATATATATATATATATATATATATATATATATATAGTTTCAAGCATTTATTATTAAAGAAAATAGTAAAAGTTGCCGTGAGCAATATTTTAGACATGATCAGACATGCATAACTTATTGGGAAGCAAACTGGGCCACTGATTTTAAACAATAATTTCAAACTTCCTGATTGCCTGAAATATTGAAAAAATATTTTAAAAATTATATATTTATTGTTCAATTCTAGCTATAAACAATGTAAAAATGTGCCATGATTAATCATGTTACCTGATTTTTTAAAATAATATAAGATATCCTAAAATTCTAAACTAGGAAAGATTTATTGTTGGTCTATACAAATGATATCTTAAATTACATTAATCCCTAAATTACTAAATTTATTAAAATGCAAATATCTTCTGACAAGTTTTTCTATTATTAGGAATGATTTGGAGAAGGCAGAACTAAAAGGGTTGAAATTAAGCCTTTTGAAAATTATTAATATGTATTAGGAAAAAAAGACTGTCCAATGAAAAGTGTATTTGGATCTCAATCTATCCCATAACTTGGTTTGTAAGGAAAGCTACTCATTTTTTCAAGTTTTGCTTCTCGTTTGCTTTGACCTAAGTGGTTGCCATTTCTTACTTATCATTTGCCTTTTAGTAATCTTTTCTAAATATTGTTTTTATTTATGTTTTATTCATCAGACATATTGTCCTGGAAGTATAGAGGCCAGTTAATGGTTAATGAGTTCAAGCGGAGCTGAATATAGCTAAGCTCTAACATTTTTTTTCAAAAGCTGTGTTGATTTGCAATGTTTACCGACCTATTTATTGAACCCTCACAGCTTGAAATATGCCACCAAGCTTGATGACATTGCTGAAATTATCTCTAAATGCATGTACAAACTAAGGAGGAACTTGAGAAACAGAAAAATAAATTAAAAGCAATTCTTTACCTATTTTTAAATTATGCGTATATAGCTCTCAATCTATTTGTTTGCTTATTTCCTTCAAAGTCCCATGACATAATTTTTCTCCTTTTATCTTCACAAAAGCTCTAGTAGCAGATAGACTAGAGCAGTGATTCTCAGCCTTGAGTGAATCAAAATCCCTGGAGTGCTTATTAAAATACAGCTTGCTGAGCCCCACTTAGTTTCTGATGTACTACTTCTGAGGTACGGCCCAAGAATTTGCATTTCTAAATGGTTTCTCAGGAGATGCTGATGCTGTTGGTGTGGGAACCACACTCTGAGAACCACTGACAAGATGATAATGTTCTTATTTATGAATCAGAAACACCAAGATTCAGGTGGGTTAAGAATTAGGCTCATTGGTGTTTATCCAATTGGAGGACATTCTGGCTAAAGGGAATAAACTCATGCAAAGTTGAGAGAATGGAAAATTGCCTAGGATTGCTGAGTTATGCAAGTCTGATAGAAGGTAAAAATAAAGTTCTGCTCTCTGAAAGTTTACTTTTTTGATGAAAAGACAAACTAATGAAATTAACTAATGCAATTCATACAGCAGGGACTCAAGAAATGGATTGAGAGTTATGTGCCAGGTAAATAGTGGACTTAATAACATTTTTGGTGAATGACTGTAAAAGAGAATTTAGCACAGGTTCATTATTAGAAACAAAATATATATTTCTGTCTCTTAGTCTAGTTACCTTGACTCTCTTTCTACATTGTTCAGAAACCTGTATACTGCACGAGAAAATAAACACACATCCCTTACAAAATTGAGGCATGTGTTAAATTAATGACTCCCTTATTAAAATATTGAATGCCTCTTTGGGGAAATTATTAGTCTACAGAAATTAGCAATAAAATCACTAAAATAAATAGTTGGTGCTTCATTCTCAAATATGTACTGTAAAGAATCCATTTTAAATTACTCTTTGGATTCTTATTCCCTGAGATACCTCCCTAAGTAAGGATTTAGTCTGATGTTTGGAACAAAATGAAAACATGACACATGTTTTATAAGCACCTGAGTCTATACGGTACATCAAAGTCTCCCCTTTGGAGTCAGTAAAAATAAGATGTTTTCTAACTCACAGAAGCTTAATTATAATGCCTAATAAAAATAAAACATATTTTAAGATGCTAATAACTAAATTGAAACATTCTAAAAATGATAACATTTGCTATTTTTAAAATATTCTGTGCACATTTGTTATGGTCCATTTCTTTCAGTAAAATTTATGCCTTGATATATACTAATGGGGTACAACATTTAGATTAAATGTATAATATGAATAATTGACTTTTAATGGAATCTAATCTCAGTGTTCATAACTTAGAGTTGGGAGTGGGCAAGCCTTTAAGGAAGTAGAGATGTTTTTTATAATTATTTTTTTTCAAATTTCTAGATTAAATGTATTAAGGAAATAGATACTGTCATTTATTTCAGTTTTATACTGTAGTCTTGCCAGTCACACGCTACCTGTAGGGGCTTCAGAAATAATCAACACTACAATGTCATTTTCATGTTATTTTAATTCAGATACTATTCTAAGTTGATGAAAGGAGGGTGAGGCTTAAAAAGCAAATACCATATTTATGTTTTTTAAGTAACATCAAATTACTTATTTTGGCCTGGCTCACTTATTAGTTTATTACTTTTCATTTCTCCATTCATGATGAAAGCAACTCATAATTACTAAAATAAATAAATTTACAATGAGGAATTATGATTTTATTATGAGAAGTAAACCATCTTCAATGGTGTTTTGGAGTGTAAATTTGAGAAAAAGGACTAACACTGTACTAGGTATTATATTCCTTGGCTTTCATCATTGAATTCTTAGTGCTTGACTGTAATTTAACAAGCTTCAATAACTTAGCTAAATATACCTAAAACCTATATAATTTTATTAACCATTGTCACCCCAATTAATTCAATATAAATAAATGAATAAATGAATGATTCCTTCAGACAAATTTTTCCAGGAAAAAAAGAGGAGGTATTTTTATTTCAATTTGTAATGCTTTGGTCCAAACAAATAATATCTATAACATTTTATTCTGATTGTTATTAGATCAGTAACTGAATGTGAGAACAAAGGGTATTTTGCGTGTTTTATTATTATTATTGTCAGATTTATTTGACAAATTTATTTGAGTCTTTCAGAATGTTATCATCTATTCATCTTTTTTAGTTTTCTGATTCTTCATGATCAGGCCAAAGTCATATCTCTTCAATCACACACACATACACACACACACACACACACACACACACACACACACCCCATCCATGTATTTTTTGGGGGCCAGCACTTGAAATTGAAATGTAAGTTAGAGAAGGGTAAACACAAAATAGATGGATTTGTCCAGCCAATCAGAACTCAGCTTCTCTATTTTTCAGGGAGATGTTAAGAATATAGTTAAGAGAGGAAGAGAAAGATAAATGAAAGGGTTAGAGGATGGGTTCTTCTGATTTGGCAGCTTTAAAGTTACCAGACCAGAAAAAAAATGGTTTTGCTTTGCTTTATTCTGCATTCAAAACTCAAGGCAAGTTTCAAAATAAACCTGTGGCAAAGTTATTTTAGCCTGGTCAGTGTGGCTCAGTGGTTGAGTAGTAACCCACTAGTTCAATTTTCAGGCAGGGCAGAGATGGCTAGGTTGCAGGCTCAACCTCCAGTAGGGGGAGTGCAGGAGGCAGCCAATCAATGACTTTTCTCTCATCACTGATGCTTCTATCTCTTCCTTTCTCTCTGAAGTCAATAAAAATATTTAAGCTATTTTAAATTTAACTCAAGTCACTTGAAAATACAATATGTAAAGGGTTTTCTGTGTGTGTGTGTGTGTGTGTGTGTGTGTGTGTGTGTGTGTGTGTGTGTTTTAAGAGTGAGATTCTGTCTGTGTGATAGAATAATGGCTAAGGTGTGCTATAGTTCTTACAAAATTATCAAGAAATCCAGACAAATCTCTTTCTAATAAAAAATGAGTATCAATGATGTATAATAAAACCCTTAGGGAAAAGAGCAAGAAGGAGAAGAAACCTTACCATATAATTAATTAAAGATAATGAAATTATCTATCATGGCTACCTGCATTAGATTATTAGACTTAATGATTTTGGATGCAAAAAAATCAGTGTAAATTTAGTAAAACATATAGATATATTTAGTATGTGTCTTACCATAGAACATATATTTATCCAATAGATTGTTATCTAACCTTCTTTGGAATTGTAATTTTTAATCATAAACTAAACCAAACTAAAAATAAAGTATGCCACATGTGAAGCCATTGCAATAAATAAAACAATTTCTGTATGAACTAGCCTGCAGTTCAAATTTGTTTATAGTTATGCTTCAGATACTATTCACCAAAATAATGACAGACTCCTGCAAGCACAAGTTTTAAACATTTACCTTGGAGGCTTCCAGGACTCTGGAAATATTTATATTGGTTTAAAAAGCAACTACAGAACAACAATAAAAATATTTCTACTCAAGGCCATGCGTAGCACAAATAGTAAGAATCTGTAAAGAGAATTTTGAAACATAAAGAGCTTTTGTGGTTCAGTTATTTCTAGTTAGCCTATTCAAATAAAAAAACAATTAAAAACTGAGTATTGAACATATTATAAAATTCAACAGATATTGGCTTAGATTTGAACATTTGGAACCCAGTGTGAGGTAGTACATGTTGATAAGTAGCAATGTGATATCAAGGTATTACAACTTATTTTAATACTTTTGGTCAGCCTAAAATATATATATAAACTCTGTTGCATAATTTAGTAGACTGAGAAAAAGTTTGCGACTAGCATTCACAAAGTCAAATGAAGTGGGGTTTAATTTTCCAATCTTCAAATAAGGGAGTTGGACTAGATGATTTATAAGGCCCCTAATACAATTCATAACAAAACACCTTTAAGGAACATTTCCACAGAGGAAAGAAATAAACAAGGTCCTAAAAGAGAAAGAAGATGTAAATGTTGCTGGTGCTCTGTCCCATGTGTCCCTCCCACCTGAGTTCAGTGCAGTTCCTGGCTCACCCATCTCAAGAGTTCCCATCTCTCACTCTGCTGCCCTGAATAAGGGTTTATTCCAGCTTACCAGCTGCAAACAGGCAATAGTAAGCCAGAAATATTGGGGTGTGGGATAATAACACCAAGAGCAACCTTTATTAGGAAATGGAAGGCCTTGGAAAAAGTATTCCAGCCTCCTCATCCTCTGGTGGGACAATTCTGAGGTATGTTCTACATTGCTTCTCAGAAGGTCACCAGCAGGATAGAATCCTAGTTTCCCACAGTAGTAATGTACTCACTAATTCATTCTTTAGTGCCCAGTCAGTATGGATCAGTGGTTGAACATCAACTTATGAACCAGAAAATCACGGTTTGATTCCCAGTGAGGGCACATGCCTGGGTTGCGGGCTCAATCTCCAGTAGGGAGCATGCAGGAGGCAGCCAATCAATGATTCTCTGTCATTATTGATGTTCCTATCTCTTTCTTCCCCTCTGAAATCAATAAAAAAATTTTAAATACATCCTTTATTGCATCCCTCCCCTTCTTAATCTCACTCTCTCCACCCTCTTGCTTGTACTTGCTGAAATCTACTGCTGCACAAACTATGCACATCTTAAGTCCTTGGTTTGGTGTCAGTTTTGAGATAATATAAATTAACACAGAGCATGAGAGATAAATTATTTCACATGCTTAAAAAACCAGGGCAAGAGCATTTAAGATCTTAGAAGGAGGGAGGAAGAGGGAGCTCATATGGGATGACTTTGCTCTGTTTAGTAACTAAAGAACATTCATCCATCAAGATGGAGCAGGAGGTGAAGAGGAAGGAAACAGTTTGTGAACCTGAAAAGCAGTGGGAAGTTTTAGAAGAGCTGCTATAGAAAATGTGCAGTAATTGTCACAATACATAAGTAAAAGGCTCATGGAACAGAAGAGAAAATAGATGATGTTATCCATATCTTTTGATTCCATCCTAATATAAGTTACCCATAAACACAGCAATACCCAACCCCCAACTTGTCTTTGCCACCTGCGCTTTTGACCCTCCTACTCACAGTCCATTCCCCAAATAGAATCCAGAGTGATCCTTTAAAAATATAAATCAGGTTGTGTTTATCTATGGTTAAATACCATTATTGTTCTGATAAATCAAATTATTCCTTCCTCTTCCTCTGCAATCTCACTGTACTTCAGCCATAATGACCTGCTTTTCATTTCTCAAATGCCAGCCTCATTTCTGCTCTGGCATCTGTATGAAAGGCTTTCCTCTCCTACGCTCTATCTGCTTTGATGAACACTGAATATACAGTAACAAGCATATTGCCAGGTACATTGTCTTAGTTTAATATATATTTGCTGAATGCTTAAATGATAAAAAGAAGAGTAGGGCTTAGTTGAGGATGGATTCACAGTAATTTATTGACGCACACACACACACAAAACAGTAGTTATAATTCTAATTTGTAGATTGGAGAAATTATATATATGCAAATACCTATCTAATAAAATAATAATATGCAAATTAACCATACCTCTATTACACCCACAAGCCATGCTCGCCAGCCAATCAGGAGTGAGTATGTAAATTAACACAACCAAGATGGTTGCAGCCATAGAGAGAGCAGGAGGCTTGGATTTCCCTGGCAATGAAGGAAACCAAGCTTTCCACCTGCCATGGCCTGCCTTGGCCTCTGCTTAAGACTATGAAGCTTCAATGATAGGAAATAAATAAATCCCAACAAAAATGGTGGCAGCTACAGAGCTGGAGAGAGACGGAGGCTTGAGTTTCCCCTGGAGATGGAAGAAGCCAAGTTTCTGCAGCCCTGGTCTGCCTTGGCCTCTACTAAGGGCTACAAAGTTTCAATTATAGAAGATAAATAAATTCTACATAGGGCCTCGACTTGGGTCACAGAGAGGCATGGCCAGCCTGCAAACCACCCAGGCCCCTCCCTTACCCAGGCTGCTCCACACCCCAAGGAAACCCCCACCCTGATCCGGGACACCCTTCAGGGAAAACCATCTGGCCCCCAACCGTGCACCAGGTCTTTATCCTATCTAATAAAAGAATAATATGCAAATTAACCATCATTCCAATACAAAAGATGGCTGCCCCCATATGGACACAAGATGGCTACCACAAGATGGCCAGCAGAGGAGGGCAGTTGGGAGGGACCAGGCCTGCAAGAGAGGGCAGTTGGGGGTGATCAAGCTTGCAGGGGAGGGCAGTTAGTGGTGAAAAGGCTGGCAGAGGAGGGAAGGTGGGGGGCAACTGGGTCTGTAGGGAAGGGAAGTTGGGGGGACCTAGGCCTGCAGGGAAGAGCAGTTGGGGGGGATCAGGCCTGCAAAGAAGGGCAGTTAGGGGTGATCAGGCCTGCATGGTAGGGGAGTTATGGGCAAACAGGCTGGCAGAGGAGCAGTTAGTTATCAATCAGGCAGTCAGGGGAGTGGTTAGGGGGTGATCAGGCTGACAGGCAGAAGTGTTTAGGGGCAATAAGGAAGGCAGGCAGGTGAGCAATTGGGAGCCAGCAGTCCTGGATTGTGAGAGGGATGTCCGACTGCCCATTTAGGCCCAATTCTACCTGGATCGGGCCTAAACGGCTGTTGGACATTCCTCAAGGGGTCGCATATGGGAGAGGGTGCAGGCTGGACTGAGGGACAATGCCCCCCATGCACAAATTTTGTGCACTGGGCCCCTAGTACACACACACACACACACACACACACACACAAACACACACATACCTGTAACCTAATCATAGAGTAATATACAAATTAATCATCACTCTGCTACGCAAACCACGGCCACCAGCCAATCAGAGTTAGTATGCAAATTAACCCAACGAAGATGGTAGTTAATTTGCATGCATGGAAGTAGGGAGGAGTGAAGACTGAAGACAGCATAGAAGGAAGTGGGAGGGAAAGTAGAAAGCAAGGCAGTTGCGGCTGCTGAAGGGAAAGCACTGGCAGCACATTCAAGGCAGGGTGGAGCGAGGTGTGCAGCTGCTGTGCGTGTGGCCATCGAGGTGGCAATGGTGAGAAGCAACAGGGGCAGTGGGCAAGGCTGGTCGGATGTGCAGGGCAGGGCACACACCAGCAATGTGTGTGGTCCCAGAGGCAGCGGCCCATCCTGCCCACCCTGCCCCACCCTGGTCTGCCAGCCAGAGCAGGAGAGGTGGTGGGGGGAGGAGAGGTGGCCATGGCATTGGGGGGAAGCCCACCAGAGTCTTGCAGGAATATTCCTGCAACAAGTGCAATTCACACACACACACACACACACATACACACACACACACACACACACACACACACACACACACACACGAGGTTCTTTATATGTAACACACAAGAGTAATCAGTTGGAGTCTAGGCTAGGCTGGACATCATACCATGGATTATTTGTGAAATCGGTATGACAGATGCTAGTATTAAAGATGATCAACAGCCTGACTGGTGTGGCTCAGATTGAGCATTGACCTATGAACCCGGAGGTCTTGATTTGATTCCCAGTCAGGACACATGCCCAGGTTATGGGTTCCATCCCCAGTGGAGGGCATGTAGGAGGCAGCCAATCAATGATTTTCTCTCATTATTGATGTTTCTATCTCTCCTTCCCTCTCCCTTTCTCTCTGAAATCAATCAAAAATATTTTTTTAAAGAAGTTGATGAGCAGTTTAGTAAGTTGGGGAAATAGATTTAGTATAGAATACAGAAGTTGGAACTGGAGAGCATTATGCTAAGTGAAATAAGCCAGGTGGAGAAAGATAAATATCACATGATCTCACTCATTTATGGAATATAATAAACAACATAAACTGATGAACAAAAATAGATCCAAAGACAAAGAAGCATATATCAGACCATTAAACCTCAGAAGGAAGGTAGGGGAGCATGGGGGTAAGGGTGAGAAATCAACCAAAGGACTTGTATGCATGCATATAAGCCTAACCAATGGACACAGATAACAGGGGAGTGAGGGCATGGGGGGTTGATGGAGGGGTAATGGGGGAATAAGGCACATATATAACACAGTAATCAATAAAGAAATTTTTAAAAAAAGAAGTAGTAGTTGACAGTGACAATTTTAGTGGGAAACCCTTCCAGTTTGATGAAGCCTGCTAAGTGCAATGGTAAAAGTATTATATTGTTGTGGGTAAGGAGAGTGACACAAATGGAGTAAAAGTTAGTGTTGAAAAGTGATGTGACACACAAAGACAAATAGACAAATTGGCTTGGTTAATATAATACCCATGATGCAAGAAAAGTTTCGCTGTGATGGCTCAGAAAACCTAATTGCAAAGGGACTTTTGAGGGCAGCATATCAGGTAATCACATGCCAAAAATATTTCATTTCAGACTTTAGTTTTCTCATTAATTTTATCACTAATCCATTCATTGTCAAAATTTGTTTCAGGATTTCACATCAGGTTGACTTTAAAGCTTATATGCAGATGAAGGTTTCTTTTCCTATTCTGTGCTTAAGAGTGAAGCAAGCTTACGTTGGCTCTGCAAACAGGATTATTAAGTAACCAATTACTATTCAGACTGTGTTACATTCCCTAAAATTACTCAAGCAAGAGTCTTGAACTCATTCAACCTGAACACATCTGATATCCTCAGACAAGTAGGGTATGTAAATTAGAGAGCTCTGGCTTTACCAGTGTGGAATCAGGAATACATTTTCTCCTTAGGACTCCATAACAAATAACCTGAATTGTCTAAATTTCAAGAGTAGTCAGGTCTCCAATGATAAACTTGTTTCCTTGTTTCTGCTTCTGTTTTGTCCCCTAATACTAATATACAATGCTACAAAGAACTTTTTACATGCAAATTTCAGCAAGTTGAGATGATCCTTTCAAAATAGATTTTTTCCGTATTCCATTAGGGCAAAATTCCAGACTACTAAAAATGTCAGGTTCTCAATGATGTGAGGTTTTTATCTAGAAGAGCTAGATAATGGTTTTGTAATCTGGACATATAAGAGGATTTCCAACTTCCATGCTGATTGTGTGCCTTGGAGGCAATCATTCTATAAATGTGTAGATACTAAATATTCTCACTACACACATATGCACAGACAACATAAAAACTGTGTGAGGTGATGGATGTATTAACTAACCTCATTGTGGTAATCACTTTACAATATATACATGTATCAAATCATCGCATGGTACAACTTAACCTTACACAATCTTATATGTCTATTATATGTTAACAAATCTGGAAAAATGAACACCTGACATAATAATGATCTTTCTGTGACTACTTTCAGCAATTTCAGAGATCAAATAAGATAAAATATATAAGTGCAAAAAAGTAAAAGATAAATAAGTTACTTTTAACAAGTGTTTTTAGTAACTCTATAACGAAAATTCATGATCCAAGGCATTTAGATGGTTGGTTGTGAAATTCTCAAATCTAGCAGAATTTCTTTTATTTATTTATTTATTTAAAAAAACAGAACATGATATTCCAATACACAAAGTCATTTTGTACAACCAAGAAATAAAATACCACTGTGAAAATAGGGGGAAACGACAACATGGTATTTTATTTGCAGTACTACATTGACTATGTATTTTAAGGGTTTGAGGTATATTACTTCATCTATATTCTCAGTTTAGAGTATTATTTATACTACATGGGCCAATTAACTCACTTTATCCTATCTTGTTAGGCTTATTCTTCCTTTCTGGAATCTTCTTTTCTACTTATTTTGGTTCTAAAACTCTCCCATCTTCAAAAATTTATTCAAGTATTATAGCTACCACAACACTTTCTCTGATTCAAACCTTGCTTCATACTGTGAATTTTTGTTACATGTAATCATTTCTAGTCAGTTCTCAATTTAATGATATATTATTTGTTATGAATTTTCTTTGATTCTGTAACATTTAAAAAGTTCTTGAGAATAGGTACAATGTTTTACATTCTTTGTAAATAACTCAGTAGTATAGTTCTGTTTTGACCCATAATATATGATGCTACAAAGAACTTTTTACATGCTAATTTCAGCCAGTTGATATAATCCTTTTAAAATGGATTTTTCCCCCATATTCCATGAGGGCATAATTCCAGACTACTCTATTTGATTCATTGTTCTCAAAACAAAAGGCACCAGATAATATTTTTAATTTATATTTATTGTTGAAAGTATTATAGATGCCCCCATATTTTCCCCACTGGCTCTCTCCACTCTACACCCACCCACCTCAGGCCTTCGCCAGACTACTGTCTGTGTCCATAGCTTATATATACATGCATACAAGCTCTATGATTGCTCTCTTCACCCCCACCCCCCACACACACACACACCTTTCCTCCGAGATTGGACAATCTGTTCTATGCTTCTACATCTCTGGATATATTTTGTTCGTTAGCATATTTTGTTCATTAGAGTCCACATTTGAGTGAGATCATGTGATACTATCTTTCTCTGACTATCTTATTTTACTTAGCATAATAATCTCCAGGCCACCCATGCTGTCTCAAAGGGTAAGAGATCCTTCTTTTTTACTACTGCATAGTATACCATGGTGTAAATGTACAACTTTTTTTATCCACTCAACTTTCTGATGGACACTTGGGCTGTTTCCAAAGCTTAGCTATTATAAATTGAGCTGTTATGAACATAGGGGTCTATACATTCTTTCTGATTGTTGTTTTGGATCTCTTAGGATATATTCCTAGAAGTGAGATCACTGGGTCAAATGGCAGTTCCATATTTATTTTTTTGAGGAAACTCCTTACTGTTTTCCATAATGGCTGCACCAGTCTGCAATCCTTTTTTGTCATTTGTTGATTTGTGGATGGTAGCCATTCTGACAGGAGTGAGGTGATACCTCATTGTCGTTTTCATTTGCATCTCTCTGATGATGTCCACTTGGGAGAAGTGTCTCTTTAGGTCCTTTGCCCATTTTTAAAATTAGACTGTCTTCTTTTTGTTAAGTTGTATGAGTTCCTTATATATGTTGGTTATTAACTACTTATTAGATATATCATCGACAAATATGTTCTCCCATACAGTGGACTACCTTTTCATTTTGCTGATGGTTTCATTTGCTATCCAGAAGCTTTATATTTCGGTGTAGTACCATTTGTTTATTTTCTCCTTTGGCAAGGGTGCCCTAGGAGATGTATCCACAAACATCCTATATAGTAAGAGAGGAATATTCTTATTATTCATTACGCCATGAGGCATAATGACCGACAGTGTAATGACTGAATCACGAATCTGCAGGAGGGTGGGGAAGCAAATTACAGTCAGTGGAGAACTACAGGAGGGGGCAGGGAAGCAAGCTATGAGGGGGGAGGCGGGAGCTACAGGAGATTGGAGCAGTGGGCAGAGAGCTAAGGAGAGTGGCAGAGAGCTACTGGCACATGGATCTGTGTGCAGAGCTACTAGTATTGTTATAAGAGGTGTCTGAGATTTTGCTGCCTATGGTTTCTTCTAGGATTTTATAGTTTCATGACATATTTAAGTCTTTTACCTAGTTTTAGTTTATTCAAAATGTATGTTTTAAGTTGGTGGTTTAGTTTCATTTTTTTGCACGTACCTGTCCAATTTTCGCAACACCATTTATTGAAGAGACTGTCTTTACCCCATTGTATTCTCTTGTCACCTTTGTAAAATATTAACATAATGGCGTGGGCTGATTTCTGAGTTCTCTTCTATTCCATTGATCTACATGCCTTTTCCTGTGTTGATACCAGGCTGTTTTGATTACAGTGGCTTTGTAGTATAACTTAATATTTTGTATTGTGATCTCTCCAACGTTGTTCTTCTTTCTCAAGATTGCTGCAGATATTTGGGGTATTGTAATATGTTTTTAAAACACTGATGACTAATATTTTACTCATAGTAATGTTTCCATTGATGGACATATTATTATCATATTTATTGGTAGCTTAGGCACAGTCACAAAAGGTACATTCCTCATTGTAATGCATTTTGTTTTGGAGATTCCCTTCATTACATTTGCATTGAAAGGAAAAATCATATCCCCTTGTCTATGATGGAAAATTATGTCATTTCTGGCTTTGGCTGCAGTATAATATATTTCAGCTTTTGGTCCTTTTTGATAAAAATTAAATATATGTGGAGTGAATATCTTAAAAGAAAGTAAATAACTAACTTTCATCATCTATGGATTTGTGATTGTTGTGAAAAAAATTTTATATGGATTTCAATAACTTATCAACTACTATTTAGTTATAAGCATGAATGAGAAAGAGCATGGTCTCATGATATAGCCAATACTGAGGTTGTGTTCTCTTACATATTTTCAATGTTCATGCTAACTGAAAGTGTATATCATGGATTGATCTATTCCTGAATGTCTAAATGAGGTTGATCACTTTGTTACAAATATCCACAATTTTTTTCTGAGTAGTTGCTATTAAGATACAGAGTGTTTAGGACAACTTTATGGGCTAACATGTTTAATACAATTAACATCAATGTACCTCCCTGGTCTGATCATTCTTCCCTGAGAACTCAAATCTGAGAATATTGTGGCTACTATGTTCTCATGTATTGAATTATAAAAATGTTAGCCTGGCTGGTGTTGTTCAGTGTTTGAGCATCTACCTATGAACCAGGAGGTCTGGGTTTGATTCCCAATCAGGGCACATGCCCAAGTGGCAGGCTCAATCCCCAGTAGGGAGTGTACAAGAAGTAGCCAATGATTCTCAAGATCACCATTAATATTTCTACCTTTCCCTCCCTATCCCTTTCTCTCTCTGAAATCAATAAAAAATATATATTTAAAAAATGTTAAACACAGACCCTATTAGTAAAACACAGGTTCTATTTTTTAGATAAACTACTATTACATGTCTATGAAAAGACAACATTACTTATGCTTGCATAATATTGGCTCCTATATTTTATTTTCAACGTAATAAATGTGTTAATAAATTTGAATTAACAAATTCTTATGTTACTTGTCTTTTCTCATTTTTTATTTATGCTCTTTTGCTGTGGTCTGGACTTTCATTTTAATAAGCTTAATATGCAAGCGATTTTTCTTTTTAAATAATGAGTAATAGAGGCAACTGTAGATGGAAATACAAAATGTGAACATGCTAAAGGGCTATAACTTTTACCTACACATTTCTTGTAATAGTACTTAAATTGTGTGTTCAGGATTGCATTGGCATCTATTCCTATAGTAGACTGATATGAGATTTTAAATATCAAAAATATATTTTCTTTTGTTTAGATTCATATAATTATATTTTCTTTGTAGCATAGCCTACACCTTATGGTATTGGGATATAAATTTAAAGACTAACATATCACCATTACAAGTTATTCAGCTACCTGTGAGAGTATCTACAGTTTAGTCATTCTGGAACATCTAATAGCTATGAGAGGTAATTTACTTTACTCATTAAATTACACAGGCATCATGTTAAAATACAATATGTACATGTGACAACTGATCTTTAGGGAAAAAGGTCCATGAATCACTCCTGTAACATTTGGAATTACATTCATTAACCAAAATAATACCATGCTTCATCTTTTAAATTGTGCTTTCTTAACATCTGGTCCTTAGTCTGGCTAATTGCATTATAATGGCTCTGTGTTGCAACAGATGCTAGATTTTTTTTTTTTCAAGAATGATAATTTTGTTTCAAATTTTGGAATACCTGCCTTGCAACTGTCATTCCTATTTACTAGAGCCAGAGGGAGATGAAACCTATTTCTTTCTTTTCATTTGAAAAGTATTAAAAGCTTAACTTTGTTCAAAGATCAAGAACTAAACATTTTCAGATTAAAAGCTATTTTTTCCCAATTAGTTTGTTGAGTGCTGCACTTCTGGTTGAGATCAACAGACATAAAGTGCCTAATAAAAATGAATAGTGCCTAGCATATTTCTTTTATGTGTATATAATTAATATTCTTACTTTTATATGTTAAATAAACAAATATACTATTGGAGTTATACAATGGGGTATACAATTTCTATGGGGAATAAAATAAAATTTCTGAGGAAGAATCAATATAGTATAGATTTGTGTGAGTTTTTTATTCTTCCCAATATCTGGGAAGTTTTCTGTCATTATTTCTTGAAACAAGTTTTCTATTCATTGCTCAGCTTCCTCTCCTTCTGGTACCCCTATTATGTGGATGTTGTTTTATTTTTTGTTGTCCCAAAGTTCCCTTAGGCTCTCCTCCTATTTTTTAAGTTTTTTCTCCCCATATACATATATTTTCCCCCTTCATTTTTCTTATCTATCTTTTCTCTCTTATATTTTTTTCCTTTTCTCAATATCATTTTTTCACTCTTTTATCTCTCCTAATTCTCTTTTTTCACTCTTTTATCTCTCCTAATTCTCTTTTCTCTGATGGTCACCAAAAAAGGTGACCATCAGAGAAAAGAGAATTAGGAGAGATAAAAGAGTGAAAAAAATGATATTGAGAAAAGGAAAAAATATAAGAGAGAAAAGATAGATAAGAAAAATGAAGGGGGAAAATATATGTATATGGGGAGAAAACTTCAAAAAAATAACAGCTAATACAAAAAAATGCAAACAACAACTAATCCAAACAACAAACACCCAGCTGAATTTGAGGAGTCAGAGCTCTCTTTTGGAAATCTCTGACCTTTCTGTCCATGGACTGCCTCACCAGCTGTGTTTAATTTGCCAGTTCTGGGTGGATGTTGTTCAATTCAGCCGCTCCTTCTATCTGCTCTGTGAGAAGGCACAGGGCCTGTCCATGTATTCGACACTGCTTTGTTTCCCTCTAGACAAACTTTTTAGGGCCTATGGCTGGGGAGGCTGGAGTCTCAGTATTCGTGGGTTCACAGCTGAGGCAGGTGGTTCTTGGGTGCTGTGGTTGTAGGGTCCTGGGAGTTATCTGAGGTCTCCCTCGTTGAAGGTACAAAGGGGTTTCTGATCACATCCACTCTCCCCATTAAGATGGCATGGTCTCTGCAGCAGAGCCATTCACTTCAGGAGAGATTTCAGCAGTAGTAGAGGCTACCCAGCCAAAGGAACCTGGTCTGCCAGTCCCCAACAGTCCTGTTGCATATAGCTGTCCCTCACTACAAATACAAACACTACCCACACATCCATGTACTCTCCTTTCGCTCTCTCATTCACACACTATCTTGCAGCCTGCTGTCCCATCAGCCATCATCTTGGATCCTCTCTATTACTATCTTTAATATTAAAAAGCAGCAGAGCACTACAAAATCTCTTTAAATTTTTCTGAATTTAGATATTGATTTTTGGATAGAAAAGTTGAAAATAGACTCTTTATTTTAATTCTATAATAGTGGAAATTATTATATTGTTTTATATGCATATTATATATGTTATTTATAGTATATGTATTTGTCAAATGTTTGAGATATTTACTCTATATAGTTATTTTTTATACTAATATACATAGTTTTATTATTTATTGAAATCATGTCATTAAAACACTGAGAGAAATGACATTTGTCATTTTGTTTATTCTCTAATTTGATTAAATTGAACAGAATAAGTCACCTATATCTATACCAAATATTATGCTAAACACAAAACAGAAGGAAAATGAAAAACTAATAATAGATTATCGGTTTATAAGATATCAAGCTATTGGGAAACATGCAAGCAATATGCCCATTTCCTTCTGTAAGTGTTGGGCAGGGTTCTTAAAATATAATGAAGAAAGAGCTATGAGTCAGGGAATAGAGCATTTTTTCTCACCTTCATTATCTAATAGTGAGCTGCCCCTCAGTGTGTTGTTTAATATTGTTAGAGCTTTCCATTTGAAAGGCTGAAGTTAGTGATAATTCCCCTGTCCCATCTTCAGGATGTGTTATAAAGACTGTTTGATCTCTGTGGTTAGATGTTTGAGCTCCATGGCAACTTACGTTGCAAATGAATGAGAATATTATCAGTAGTATTAGCAACATCTTCATAGTCGTCTGTTGACCTAGGGGGAAGTACAGAAAATATAACAAATTCAATTTGCTTAATCTCAGGTGCTTTTTAACTTTCAACCTTTTCTGTCTAAACAAAATAATATACATAGCACCATGTGTGGTATCCACTGAAAAATTGAATTAAAATTGTTAAATGTCTTCATGTGTTGTGATATGATAAGAACATTGATAAAATCAGCATCCAAATCTCCAAAATCCGTATCAGCCACTGTTCACCACACTTTGAAGAGAACTTGGATTGGGCCAGTGGTACTTTTCTGTAATAAAGACATGAAGAGTAACAAGTAAGTCAAAACCCTGCCTGTGAGGCCACACAGCCAAATTGTAGGGTTCATAATCTGAGGTCCACAAACCAAGATAGGAGAAAAAAAATTGCATCTTTATTTTCACTAAGCTCTGACAATCAGCATTTTTTTTCAATTAGAAAGATAGGTAACACACAATAGTATTAGCAGTATCTGTGTTATCACCAATATTCTTATCTTAAATCCTAGTTGTGGATATTTTGAAAGATCATTGATATTAACCATGACATTGAATTTATATTAATTAGTATATCTTTAACTAGTTCATTAATAGCACACATATTCCTTTATTTCATATTTGATAACTATACTCTAACATAATTTACTTTGTATTCCTATATTATTTTTCTTTTTATTGTATGCATTTTAAAACATTCTGGGAAGTGCACCATATGCTACACCAGATGCTAAAGGATTCTGCAGCACAAAAATTGTTAAGAACGCTGTATCTACAAGAGACATAGGCAAATGTGTATAATACCATCATAGAGAACAATAATAGAGGCACGTACCAGATGCTGTGAAATTGGGCGTGACTATCCCAGCCAGAGGCCTGGCAAGGCAGTGTTTGATTCTGTCTTGAAGCAAGTGTAATCATTTCACTAGTGATAACATGTGAGAGAAGGAATTCTGGAGAAGAGAAAAGTAGGTGCAAAGTCACCTATTGGGAGCATGAAGGGCAGGAAACAGAGAGCAGCTAGTGTGACAATAGAAAAACATTTCTATTTCTTTATTATTGGGGGAATCCTATGCTCTTTACATTTGTTGATCTGTAGAATTCTATTTGCCAAGTCATTTTTGCTAATCATTTGTACGGATAAACTATTCTCTGGCTTTTTTATTTTAACTTATTACATTCTGTAAAGATTAACATCATAGACAACAGTTGAAAACATCAAAGAAGAGATCAAAGCAGCGTCAGCTTTTTAAAGCTCTCATTATTTCAACCAACACCTACCTGTAAGGGGATAAAAATTAATCTGTTTCACCTTCCCACTTTATCATGTTTTCAGACCACAATCAGTCCCCTTTCTGGCCTATAGGCCATAATTGGCTAACAGTAAATCTCAAGAGACTGAACCACATAACTGGATAATTTTTCAAACACCCACAGGGTTGTTCTTTAGTTATAATGGTAAAAAGCAGCTTTATTTGTCATGCTCAGACTTCCCGAACTTGTGCTTTGTCTGGATTTCTGGGACAAATGTCAATGAGACTAGCTAGATTATAAGGAAGGTCATTCAGAGAAGCAGGCATGATTACAAGGAACTAAAGACACATAGTAACTTGAAAGATACACCAGTAGACTCAGATAGTCTATTTGAACTGTCCCCTTCATCTAGGCAGTATTGTGCTACATTCCTTGTTGAGTGAGAAGGATCATTTCTTTATCTTCTCTTTCTTTTTTAAAATCTTATTTCCTTGGGGTAAGAACACTTAATATGAGATCTACCCTCTTAAAATTTTAGGTGTACACTAAAGGATAGTTAATTATAGGCACTATGTTGTACAGTTGGTCTCTAGAATTTATTCCTCTTGCTTAACTGAAAATTTATACTATTTCATTAGCAATTCCAAATTTTCCTTTTCCCCCAGCCCATGGCAACCACCATTCCTTTCTTTGATTCTATAAATTTGACTATTACAGCTATCTCATATAAATGGAATCATGCAGTGTTTCTCTGTCTGGCTTATTTCTTTTAGCATACTGTCTTCCAAGCCTATCCTGTAGGAAATTGCAGGATTTCTTTCATTTTTAAGGCCAATAATATTCGTGTGTGTGTGTGTGTGTGTGTGTGTGTGTGTGTGTGTAACATTTTCTTTATCCATCCTTTCATCAATGGGCAATTTAGTTTGTTTTCACTTCTTGGCTATTGTGAATAGTGATACTATGAACATGGGAGTGTAGATATCTCTTTTAAATCCTGATTTAAGTTAATTTGAATAAATACCCAGAAGTGGAATTGCTGGATCATATGGTAATTCTATTTTTAAATTGTTTAGAAATTTCCATGCTGTTTTCCAGAGCAACTGTACCGTTTTTGCATTCCTACCAAAAGTGCACAAGTGTTCCAATTACTCCTCAGCAACATTTGTCTTTTGTTGTGTTGTGTGTTTTTATAGTAGCCATCCTGACAGGTGTTAGGTGCTATCTCATTGTGGTTTTGATTTGCATTGCCCTGATGATTAATGTGCTGAGCATATCTTCCTATAGCTTTTGGCCTTTTTGTATGTCTTCTTTGCAAAAATCTTTAATCAAGTTCTTTGCCTATTTTTTAATTGGGTTTTTAGTTTTTCTTTGCTATTGAGTTGTAGTTTTTCCTTACATATTTTGGAGACTAACCCTTTATCAGATGGTTTGCACGTATTTTCTCTCATTCCATAGGGTTCGCTTCTTAAACAAGTCTTCCAATAATTCCCTTATTACTGGTCTTGATTTCAAATAGGAATCTGCAAGGACCTAAATGAATACCAATCTAAACTTACATTTGAAACAATAATTATCTATAATTTTTTTAAAAAGTAAGTATGGGTATATTTGCATGAGCATATTTTAAAAGTGGTTGAAGTACAGAAAAAATATTCCAGAATGAAATATAACAAATCAAAATATATAACACATTAAACTGTGGTCAAATAAGCCATAATTAGATTAATATATATCATCGGTGTTACAGATTGGATATATAATATGTCTCCTTCATTAAATATTTAAGCCTTCCAATAAAATTGATAATATAATCATGTATATGCTTTTTACTTAAGAGTATCATCTTTAAAATTGCACTGACAGATTTAAACCACTTCTTAAATATGTAACCCTACATAAATTTCTAAACTATCTGAGCTTCAGTTTTCTCATCTGTATAGTTGATTGAACTGGGAGAAAAAACAATAGAACTAACTTACATACTAATTATACTAAAAGGTGTAATTGGTATTTTGTAAGCACTTCAAAAATGGTAGTCATTCTTATTACTTATTCTCAATGAAAACATTATTTTTAGTGTTGGTAAACCTGTTGATATAATTTTGCTTCTTCCTAAATCAATCAACTTGGCCTTCTTTTTTATAAAGCCATTGATAACAATATTAGTTTATTTAATTTAGAGGTAAGTTTTATTTAAGAAAAAATGTTTCCAACTCAAAATATATATTTTTAAAATTCACATGCATTTAATTTAGATTCATCAGTAATTTCTGAAGACCCTGGAATTATGACATGAACACAATGATTATAGTTTTTGCTGAAGAAATGAATGAATAATTCTTTTGGAACTTTATTCTCCTCCATATAGTTAATGTTTCCTTTAACATTTTATAAATTATGTTACTTTGTTCTTATTTCTACTATAACTGAAATTTTGTTATTTTGATTATGAATCACCATGCAAAAGTTTATAGTTAATATGGGGTTTTAAATAATCATTACCACAGAATTTATCGAGTGCCACTTCCCTGGAGTGTACATTCCTAATTTTTTTTTTAAAAAAAAACTGCTTATTTAAATTTGGTGTTCCTACACTCTTAACTCTTTCCACATACCCAGCTGTCCTTCTAATGAACTTTGTTAAATATGTCTTGACAGCAGTTGGTATTTTCTTCCTGCCCCCATGTATTTATGATGCTCAAACTTCTTTGTCTTTTTTTTTCAAAGAAGTCAAGCAAAACATTGTCTGGGTCCTCTTTGTGCTCACAGAAAAGCAGCTGGGAAACAAAATGGTCCAGAAATTCCAGAAGGATGTGGACATGGAAGTTGTTTCTAATAATCTTACTGTCTGTAACCATTTCTATGAGCTCATTGGAAAATCTTTAGAGACTTAAAACATCTAACTTAATTATTTTCTCCTTATTAACTTCTTAAAATTTTTATTGAATTTATTTGGGTGACACTGGCTTGAAAGCTTTCACTTTCATGCATTTTGAGTTCATTCCTGCTTGTGCTGTGACATCCATCCAACTTCCACAAAACCTTTTAGCCACTTGCTACAGTAAATGGAAAACTACCATAGCGTGACAAGATGTGGGCTGCAAACATGACCACACACAAAACAGAAAACTCTCTCAAAACCTGTATTGTTTCCTCAATTTCACAGCCTCAAGTAACTAGACAATTTTACATTTTTAATGTCTGTCAGCTCTAACAGGATCTTATAAGCAACAAGTCTCTGTTGGAAGTGAATAAGGAGAAATATCTGAAATAACACTTGATGTGGGTGAAGACAAAGGACATGTTTAAAATGCTGTAAGAATACTAATGAGGATGAATGAATATGGGGAAATAATGAGGAACACTTCTGAGTGTTTATAGTTTGGCTTTGGAAGATGAGGGGCAAATAATTTAATGAAAAATAGAATAAATATTTTGTAAGCACTGACTATGTGCAATTTGCTGAGCAAGGTGGCTATCTATAAAATTACAAACTTCTTCCTATTAGAATAGACATTTTTAGTTGCAATTGGAGTTATTGATAGGACTTTAAAATAATGTTTAGCTATTGTTTATTTTGGTTGGGAGGAGGAGGGCAGCTTAATTATTTCCATTAATTTGGTTACTTTGTTTACTTATACTTTGTTCTGAGAAGTAGATTCACATTTGAGTTCAAAAGGTAGATTCTTGTCTCTAACTTGAGAGCCACTATTTCCCTAGGCTGTGAATCATACCCAGTTTTATAAATTTGCCTTTCTAATGTGGACCTCTGTGATTGAATTAAGAATGGTTCAATTCCTGTATGTAAAATTTTTATTCAAATACAAACCCACTGTTCTATTATTTAAAAATATAAAGCACATATAGTTCTGTACTAAATTAAAACCTTATTTTAGTGGGCTAATTCATTTAGAATTTATGTATCGATAGTATAACCAGATTCTAGAAGAAATTTTACCTGTGAAAGGATTCTGTTAAGTAAATCAATATTGTATTCATGATTCTGAGAATTATATAAACTCTTAATGGGCACTATCAATTCTTCTTTCGAAAAAAAAAAAAACTATTGATATTCTGCTCTTGAATTACTCTCATTTATACTGCTCCCCTGAGGACCTAATTAATCATCAGTTAGGATAACATAATTTGAACTTTTATTCTGTTCTTAGGGAAAAATATTTAAAGACATAATGATTTGCTGCTTCAGATTTTTCATTATTTTTGTCATTCTTAAACTAGACTGAATTACAAAATTTCATTATAAAATCACATTTTCTGCAATACTCTTGTAGGGGTTACTTGCATTTTTTAAATTTGTGTTTACAAATTTTGGCTAAGAGGGGGTGGGAGAATGTAGAACAGGGAAAAGGGGGAATAAACGGTAATGGAAAGAAATTTAAATTGGGTGATGAACAATCTATAATTTACAGACAATGTATTATAGAATTATACACTTGAAACCTATATAATTTTATTAACCAAAATCACCCCAATAAATTCAATAAATTTTTTAAAATATATTTTTGTTGATTTCAGAGATGACAGGAGAGGAGAGAGAGAGATAGAAACATCAATAATGAGAGAGAATCATTGATCGGCTGCCTCCTGCATGCCCCACACTGGGGATCAAGCCTGCAACCCGGGCATGTGGCCTTGACAGGAATTAAACCTGGGACTTTCACTCTGCAGGCTGATGCTCTATCCAATGAGCCAAACCAGCTAGGGCCAATAAAATTTTAATTAAAAAATAATTGTGGCTCAGCAAAGAATGGCATTAGTCACTTTTCCATTAGTCAGTTGTGGATATACATCGAACATGCTAAAACTAAAACTTAATTTAAAAAGAAATCAAGTTAAGGTTTATAATTCATGGAATTCTGGCCGTATTTGATATAATGATGCTAAAAGTATATCTTGCTGAATATTAATATTCCAGATTTTTTAGTGTATGCTAAGCTTTTACAGATGTCATTAGTTATTTACCAAACTGCATAACCCCAGTTTCCTTTTCAAAAGAACTCTGATTTTTTAAAAATCGTAATTGTTAAAAGTAGTACATATGTCCCTTTTTTTCTCCCATTGACCCCAGGCCTCCATCAACCCTTTGTCTGTATCCATGGATTATGCATATATGCATACAAGTTCTTTGGTTGATCTCTTCCCACCCACTTACCCACCACCACCTTCCCGGTGAGATTCCACAGTCTGTAGCATGCTTCTATGTCTCTAGATCTATTTTGTTCAACAGTTTATATTGTTCATTAGAGTCCACATATAAGTGAGATCATGTGATATTTGTCTTTCTATGACTGGCTTATTTCACTTAGCGTAATACTCTCCAGGTCTCTCCATGCTGTCTCAAAAGGTAAGAGGGCATCTTTTTTACTGCTGCATAGTATTCCATGTCATAAATGTATCACAGCTTTTTTTAAATACACATCTATCTATGGGCACTTGGGCTGTTCACGGATCTTAGCTATTGTAAATTGTGCTGTTATGAACATAGGGCTGCATATATTCTCTCTGATTGGTGTTTTGGGTCTCTTAGGATATATTCCTAGAAGTGGGATCATTGGGTCAAATGGCAGTTCCATATTTAATTTCTTGAGGAAACTCCATACTTTTTTCTATAATGGCTGCACCAGTCTGCATTTCCACTAGCAGTGTACTAGGGTCCCCCTTTCCTCCACATCTTCGCCAACACTTGTCATTTGTTCATTAGGTGTGTAGTGATAGCTCATTGCCATTTTCATTTGCATCTCTCTGACAATTAGTGACATTGAACTTTTTTCATATGTCTCTTGGCCATCTGTAGGTCCATTGTGGATAAATGTCTATTTAGGACCTTTGCTAATTTTTTAATTGCATTGTTTGTCTTCCTTTTGTTAAGTTGTATGGGTTTCTTATATATTTTGGATATTAACCTCTTATTAGATGTATCTTTGCCAAATATATTTACCCATAGATTGGGCTCCCTTTTCATTTTGTTCATGGTTTCTTTTGCTTATTCAGAAGCTTTTTATTTTGATGTAGCCTCATTTGTTTATTTTCTCCTTAGTTTCCTTTGCCCTAAGATAGTGGTTGGCAAACCATGGCTTGCAAGCCACATGCAGCTTTGGCCCCTTGAGTGTGGCTCTGAGTTAGAAACACTTCTTCAAAATAGACTTGTCCAGGCAGAAAACTGACTTCTGCACATGGGCCACGAATTTCGATCGCACTGTACGTGCATGTCCACATGTGGTATTTTGTGGAAGAGCCACAGTGTGGCTCATGAGCCGCAGTTTGCCAACCACTGCCCTAGGAGATGCATCCACAAATATGTTGCTATAAGAGATGTCTGAAATTTTGCTGCCTATGATTTCTTCTAAGATTCTTATGGTTTCACATCTTACATTTAAGTATTTTATTAATTTTAAGTTTATTTTTGTGTATGGTGTAAGCTGGTGGTATAGTTTCATTTTTTTTGCATTGTCTGTCCAATTTTCTCAACACAATTTATTGAAGAGACTGTCTTGACTCTATTGTATGCTCTTGCCTCCTTTGTCAAGTATTAGTTGAGTGTAACAGCTTGGATCAGTTTCTGGGGTCTCTGTTCTGTTCTATTGATCTATATGTCTCTTCTTGTGCCTATACCAGGCTGTTATTATAGTGACTTTGTAGTATAACTTGATATCTGGTAGTGTGAGTCCTCCAACTTTGTTCTTTTTCAAGATTGCTACAGCTATTCAAGGTTTTTTTTGGTTCCATATAAATGTTTGGAGTATTTGTTCTAGAGACATGAAATATTCCATTTGGTAACTTAATAGGATATCATTTAATCTGTAGATTGCTTTGGGTAGTGTGGACATTTTAAATATGTTCATTCTACCAACCCATGAACTCTTCAATGTCCTGTAGTTTTCTGGGTACAAGTCTTTTACCTCTTTGGTTAAGTTTATTCTTAGGTATCTTATTTTTTTGTTGTTGTTGCTATGGCAAGTGGGATTATTTGTTTAGTTTCTCATTCTGATAATTCATTATTGGTGTATAAAAATGCCATCAATTTCTGCGTGTTCATTTTGTATCCTGCTATATTGTAAAATTTGTTAAAACTAGCAGTTATTTTGGTGGTGTCTTTAGGGTTTTCCAGGTACCATATCATGACATCTGCAAATAATGAGAGGTTGACTTCTTCAATTCCAATTTGGATGCCTTTTATTTTTCTTCTTGTCTGATTGCTGTGGCTAGGACTTCCAGAACTATGTTGAATAAGAATGGTGAAAGAGAATATCCCTGTCTTGTTCATGTTCTTAGGGAAAATGGTTTTATTTTTTGCCCATTGAGTATGATGTTGGCTGTAGGCTTGTCATATTAGACTTTATTATGTTGAGGTACGGTCAAGAACTATGGTTTTGTTCAGATACCCATCCACACTATTTTGCAATAATCTTCAGGAAAGAAATGACCCTAATCCCCTTGTCACAGGGAATGAATCATATGTCATTTATTTCATTTATGTGTTATCATGCCCCTTGCTATTTGTAGGTTTAAGTGTGGAATGGGATGTAATTTGGGTCAATGAAGCATGAGGCAATTTTCTCTTACCACATACATTTAATTTGGTATTGTCATTTACATTTTGGGGGTTCCTTATGGTTCTTGGAGTACCTAGAACTGTTCGGAGACCTAACTAGTAATATCTTGTAATTTTGACTTTCACTGGTAAAATGCATATTTATTGAGTCTCAGGATATTAAAAGTGTCAAACATTATAATTTATTTAGTTTACAGTCTCAGATGCCCTGGGCTGAGGCAACTGAGAAGGGTCACCTATGTACTTACAGTTTGTGTGGTTTTAGGATTTTTATAAACTTTCCATGGTAACTGAAAAAGCATTGTTTTCAGAATACAATAGAGCTTAAAACAAAGTTCCTCTGAACCATTTTAACTTACAGATTTAAAAAGGCAGGGGAGGGCTGGGGGGACAGGGAGAGATGAACCAAAGGACTTGTATGTATGCATATAAGCATAACCAATGAACAGAGACACTAGGGAAGGTGAGGGCATGAGCAGGTAGTGGGAGGTCAGTGGAGCGATAATGTCACATATCTTACCTAATAATAGACAAACATGTAAATTGGCCATACCTCCACTACACCACCAGCCAATGAGGAGTGATATGCAAATTAACCCAACAAAGATGGTGGTTAATTTGCATCCACGGGCACTGTGTGACAGTGGCAGGACGCTTGTGTTCTCGCCATGGCAAGGCCAGAGTGGAAAGAGTCTGCTCCCAGAGTGGAAAGAGGTGGCTCTGGGGCCTGAGCTGAAAGGGACAGGGCCCGAGTGGAAAGATGATGCTGGCAAGCAGGGAAAGGAAAGCCCATTCTAGCATGAATCTCCATGCATCAGGCTTCTAGTGTAATCAATAAAGAAAATATCTCATAAAAATAAAATAAAATAAAATGAAAAGAACACAGCTTTAGTTTACCTACCTCTATAAATATCTCTAAAACCATAGGATAATTCAAAACATGCATTCACAGAGTACCTCTGTTTTTCTATTTATTTTACATCTCTCAAAAATTCTGTAAGAAGTTGTGTTTGATTTAGCACTCTTAGGGGGCACCAGAAATTTGAAGCTGTTAAGATATCCTGCAGATTTATATTAGACTTCTATTATCCAGTCCTCTCTTTTGAATACCATGTAAGTATGTGTGAAAAATAAATTGTGATTGACTTCTAACAATCTGTCAGTGTTTCAAGATGGCTTAGGAAATATTCAGTGCAAAAGTTGATGCTGTTATTTGTACTAAAGATGTTTCTTTTAGATGAAAACAAAATTTCTGAAAATAGAAAAATTTAAACAACAGGTTTATGTTCTAGAGGTAGAGAAAATAGCTCTAAAATACCCAAGTTAGTGCACTAACAGAAAAAGAAGTTTAAAAACAAATAGTTTTCACTTCATTGTACTACCACTCTTGGTACTTGATACAAATTGGATATAAATTAGTAAACAGCCTATAAAGACAACTTGAGTGGTGATTAATATTGATAGTCTACCTTGTAGTTTCCCTTGAAACTGTTCTGCTTGCCTGAAAAAACCATAACAAGGGATATAAAATGATTGCTTTAATATCTCGAGTGAAACGTTTACATGAAAAGCTATAGTCCCATAAAAGGCTGATCTATAAATGCTAACATTTATGTCGCTCACTATTTCTGTGTACTCACACTGCCAGTGTGACTGTTGCTTGATTTGACAGAAATAATGAAATTTTAAAAAGCACTTGCATGAGAAAATTCATCCATTCATGCAATATGTGTACATGTTTACAATTTAGCAAGTCATTTATTTTGTTCAAATATTAGAATGTTGGTGTGCATGTGTGGGTTGTACATATCAGGGTTTTATACATATTTTAATGTATATATTTATATGAATATATCTGTGTGTACAGAGCGAAATTTAAATTAACTTAAATACTGCTACATATATGCATATTCTATATATCCTACTTTGTGTTAAATATTTTATTTATTGATCTTCAAAAACAAAATTTTATTTTATAATAAAGTTTAATGCAAAATTGCCACACATTGTCTCCATTGAAAATGCTCTTTCAATGAATCTATTTAAAACTTCTGGCTACCTCTTTAGCCTGAAATCTAGCTTTCCTTAAAATGCCTTTGACACATGAAATTTCTTGCCTTTTCTTAAACATTGTGGAATTTCATATAAAACATGCATAGTTCTCTTGCAGGGACAACATTTCTCCCTTTACCTCCTACTTTTTGACATTTCCTCTAGTCTAGAACAGAGTCCCTTTTTCTATGTTTCACTTGCTCTGCTATCTTGAGAAATGTCAAGTCATGCTGAAAGTCTCCGTTTGTCTCTATCAAAAGACTGCAAGTTCATCCCTGGCTGGTGTTGCTCAGTTGGTTGGCTGTCATCCCATGCACAGAAAGTTTGCTGGTTTGATTACCTAGGTTGCAAGTTCAGTCACTGGCTAGGGTACATATAAGAGCTAACCACTGGTCAATGTTTATCTTCTCTCTCTCTCTCTCTCTCTCTCTCTCTCTCTCTCTCTCTCTCTCTCTCTCTCTCATCTCTTCCTCTCCCTCCCTCCCTTCCTTTCACCCTCCTCCCCTCCCTCCCCCATCCCTCCCTCTTCTTCTCTGAAAAAAAGAAGTCTACAAGTTCATTGATGGCAGAATCTGGTCCTGTATTAGTATCTCCCAAACCTTACATAGAGTTTGGCATAGAGTGATTATGAAAGTCAGGGTTGTTGAATGAAAGACAAAATGAACAGAATGATAACTGCCTTCTATAGGTGATTATGTGTAAACAAAAAGTTAAATGATCAATATTTATATGACTAAAAGGTACTTGTTAAAATTGCAATTAAATCTGAAAATGAATATGGTATTGCATTAGGAATAATGCATTGAACACATTTTTTTATGTTTCTGTTATGAAACAAACACATCATCATGCAATCAGAATCTGCAAGAATTTCCTTTAAGGTATGTGTAAATTCCTGGCAAATTTATCGTTCTTCAAAATTTTTGATGTTTTGAACTTTCATAAAATTTCAACCATAGCATTTGAAATGCATTGAAAAAATGTCGATGTTTTCTTGATTTTATTAAAATGTGCAGTACTTCCCTAGCTGGTTTGGCTCAGTGGATAAAACATTGTCCTGCGGACTGAAGGGTCCAAGGTTCAATTCCAGTCAGGGGCACATGATAGGTTGCAGGCTTGGTACCCAGTGAGGGGTTTGTAGGAGGCAGCCAATCAATGGTTCTCTCTCATCATTGATGTTTCTCTCTTTCCCTATCCTTTCCTCTCTGAAATCAATATAAATATATTTCAAATAAAATATACAGTGCATTATTTTTAACATACTAGGGGCCCAGGTCACAAAATCAAGTGAGACCCAGACCCGCAAGCACAGGCGTGACCCAGAACAACTCCTGCCACATGGGTGGGAGGCAGGACCCAGACTGACTCCTGTCATGCCCAGAGTCAAGTGCCCACCCACCCGCGCATGCCTCACCATGCACGCAGCCTCCTGGTGACCAGTCTTTGGTCATAACAGTGTTAGGTAGGGCCACTGTGTTTTTATAAAATAGAGGTAATGATCAAAACTATAAAAATACTTTCCCCACCCTAAATATCCTGAAAAAATATGTGTGTGTGTGTGTGTGTGTGTGTGTGTGTGTGTGTGTGTGTGTGTGTTTGGACCTTGATATTAAACTTTTGGAGATACCCTTTACCCAAGTAGTATGTCAAAGAATACTAAAGATCTGTGACTACAAAGAAATATTACATATTAAGCTCTACGTAGTATATGTATAATATGTCTAGCTTGATGTATAATATATGATAATATATGAAACTCACATAGGCTATATTTGTAGTTGTGGGTAAATACATGCATGTGGAGGTATATATGTATGGGTAGGGATGTGAATATAGTGGTAGCTAAATTTTCATAAGGTTGTGAGGTGTTTCATATTTTAAGCAAACAAATTAAATTTTTGTAGACCTCATTTTCTCTAAGTTGAGTGGAAAAATCCTTTTTCTAGAATGAACTTGGTTTATAAGCTTTATGGTCATCACTTGCTTTGTGGTGAAAGGTTGCATCAGTGGAAAATTAAACTTTGTATTCGCATGGTTGACTGTCTTAAGAATTTTCATAGTTTGCACTTAAATATAGACATGTGCCATTTAACGATACAGATGCATTTCTGAGATTTGTGTCATTGTGCAAATATAATAGATCGTACTCATACATACCCAGATGATATAGCCTATTACACACTTAGGCTATATTGGATAGCCTATTGCTCCTTGGCTACAGAACTGTACAGTATCCTATATAATAAAAGACTAATATGCTAAGTGTCCAATCGTCTGGTCATCCATTCAACCAATCAAAGCATAATAAGCTAATGATATGCTAAGGCCACTCAACTGCTCACTATGACATGCACTCACCACCAGGGGGCAAATGCTCTTACTGGTTGGTTAGCTTGCTGCTGGGTCCAGCATATTGGGACTGAGCAAGATGGACTGGACACATCCCAGAGACCTCCCACGGCCCCCTCCGCGTTTGCACACCTCCCATGTCCCTCCCCAGGCCCAATCAATCATGTACCCATGGAGTCCCTCAGCCTGGCCTTTACCCTCTCGCAATCTGGGACCTCTCAGGGGATTCAGTGTGCTCCCACAGGGGGAACATGGCTCAGCTATAAGCCAGGCTCACAGCTGGCAAGCACAGCAGCAGTGGCAGAGCCTCTCCTGCCTGTGCGGCTGCACTAAGGCTGTCCAACTGCCAGGCATCCCTGAGGGCTCCCAGACTGCGAGAGGACACGGGCCAGGCTGAGGGACCTCCTCCTTCAAGTGCACAAATGTCATGCACTGAGCCTCTAGTGTTACTATACAACAGAAAATAATTCCATCAAGAGATGTGGCAGACAGAAGATGTATGAGGCTTCTGACTATGTAGAAAACTTTTTTATAAATTGAAAGAGTACTAGTATACTCTAAAATAATGATAAAAAGTATAGACTAGTAAATACATAAACCAGTAACATAGTCATTTATTATCATTATCAAGTATTATCAAGTATTATTATAATTGTATATGTTATACTTCTATAAGACTATCTGAACAGTAGATCTGTTTACACCAGTAGCACCACAAACATACAAGTAATGCATTGCACTACAACATCACAATAGCTGTGATATCATTAGGTGATAGAAATTTTTCTTCTCAATTATAATTTTATGGGGCCACCTATGTATATATGGCCATGTTGTACGTGCTTGTATATCAACCTTCATATTTGTATGGTTGAATATTTTGGAGGATTTCTTGATGCTTTTCATTAATTTATAAAAAGAAGGGACAGAGTTGCTATGGATTTAAACTTGAGTATGCCCTTTACCCTCCTTGGTTTGTCTCCTAAGAGTATGCTTTTGTCTTGTTTTGTTTTGTTGTTTTTTTTCCCATGTGCTTTTGTAGAGGCAGAATATAATTAATCTCTAACTCTACTAATACTTTTGAATTTTGATGAGAGGAATAATAATTAGTTCATTAATTGCAATATTAAAATGCTTAGGTCAACAAGATTCCTTGAAGCTCTTCTCATCAGATAATCCTCTTTCTTTTGCATTTTAGCAAGGTTAATTCAAAGATATTTAATTCAAAATTTTTATTTCCCCAAGTTACATTGTATCCCCTTTATATTGATATTTATTAGCATTTTTAAAGGATGGAACGGCCAGTTCAGATTTGAGTAGTAACAGTTATTATGAGCTTTTCTGTGGCAAATACTGGCTTGAGACTTCCAATTTCAAATTTAAACAAATGTTTTTGCCTAGCTGAATGGGATAGGACAGTGGTCAGCAAACTCATTAGTCAACAGAGCCAAATATCAACATTACAATGATTGAAATTTCTTTTGAGAGCCAACTTTTTTTAAACTTAAACTTATTTTTTTATTTTGTTTTTTATATGCTTATAATTTATTTTTATTAAGGTATTATATGTGCATATATCTTACCATTGCCCCTCCACTTCACTCCCATGCATGCCCTCACCCCCGAAGGCTTTGCATCAGTTGGTTATTCTTATATACATGCACACAAATCCTTCGGTTGATCTCTTTTCTCTCCCATCTCTCCCTAACCTTCCCGCTGTATTTTGAGTCGGTTTGATGCTTTATTGCCTCTGTATCAAACTTTTCATTCATCAGTTTATAATGTTTTTTATTATCCACAAATGAGTGAGATCATGTGGTATTTTTCTTTCATTTACTGGCTTATTTCATTTAGCATAATTCTCTCCAATTTCATCCAGATTGCTGCAAATGATAAGAATTCCTTCTTTTTCATGGCAAAATAGTATTCCACTGTATCGATGTACCATTGTTTTCTGATCCAGTCATCTGCTAATAGGCACCTAAGCTGTTTCCAAATCTTAGCTATTGTAAATTGTGCTGTTATGAACATAGGTGTTCATATATCCTTTCTCAATGGTGTTTCTAGACTCTTAGGATATATTCTTAGGAGTGGGATTATTGGGTCAAATGGGAGTTCCATTTTCAATTTTTGAGGAAACTCCATACTGTTCTGCACAGTGGCTGCACTAGTCTGAATTCCCACCAGCAGTGCACGAGGGTCCCTTTTTCTCCACATCCTCACCAACAATTGTTTTTTTGATTTGTTGAAGATAGCTATTCTGACAGGTGTGAGATAGTACAGCAATGTCGTTTTGATTTGCATCTCTCAGATAATTAGTGACTTTGAGCATGTTTTCATGTGTCTCTTGGCCTTACTTCAGTCCTCTTTCAAAAAGATTGTTTAGGTCTGTTGCCCATTTTTTAAAAATAGATCATTTATCTTCCTTTTATTAAGTTGTATAAGCTGTCTGTAGATGTTGTAGATTAAACATTTTTCAGTGATAACATTTTCAAATATGTTCTCCCATTCAGTGGTCTTTCTTGTTGTCCTGTTGATGGTTTCTTTTGCTGTAAAAAAGCTTTTTATTTTGATGTATTCCCATTTGATTATTTTCACTTTAGCTTCCATTGCCCTAGAGGCAGTACCAGTGAAGAAGTTGTTTCGGCATATGTCTGAGATTTTGCTGCCTGTGGATTCCTCTAATATTTTTATGATTTCCTGTCTTACGTTTAAGTCCTTTATCCTTTTTGAGTTTATTTTAGTGTGTGATGTAAGTTGGTAGTCTAGTTCAATTTTTTGCATGTATCTGTCCAATTTTCCCAACACCATTTGTTGAAGAGACTGTCTTGACTCCATTGCATATTCATGTCTCTTTTGTCAAATATTAATTGAGCATAGTGGTTTGGGTCGGTATCTGGATACTCTGTTCTATTCCATTGATCTATGTGTCTGTTCTTGTGCCAGTTCCAGGCTGTTTTGAGAAACAGTGGCTTTGTAATACAGCTTGAAATCTGGTTTTGAGAACCCTCCTACTTTATTCTTCTTTCTCGATATTGCTATGGCTATTCAGAGCCTTTTTTATTATAGATGAATTTTTGGAGAGTTATTTCTAGGTCTGTGAAATATGCTGTTGGTATTTTAATGGGGAGTGCATTGAATCTATATATTACTTTGGATAGTATGGACATTTTAATAATGTTGATTCTACCAATCCATGAGCATGGCATGTTCTTCCATCTGTTTATGTCTTCCTCTATTTCTTTTTTCAGTTTCCTGTAGTTTTCTCCATATAGGTCTTTTACCTCCTTAGTTAAGTTTATTCCTAGGTATCTTAATTTTTTTGGTGTGATGGTAAATGGGATTTTTTAGTCCCTTCAATCCTTTTTTGTCTCTGTATCTATGTTGTTTTCATATAAAAAACAGTCTATGATGTTTTTTATTCCACAAATGAGTGAGATCATGTGATATTTCTTTTTCTCTGACTGGCTTATTTTGCTTAGCATAATTATCAGACAAGAAGATATAAAAGTCATTGAAAATGGAAAAGAAGAAGTAAAATTGTCATTATTAGCAGATGACATTATATTGTGCATAGAAAACCCTAAAGACTCTACCAAACAATGACTAGAATTAATAAATGAGTTCAGCAATTTAAAAGGGTACAAAATTAACATATATAAATATATGGCTTTTTTATACACCAATAATTAATTGGTGGACATAGAAACTAAAAAAAAAAAAATCCCATTTACCATTGCAACAAAAAAATTAAGATGTCTAGGAATAAGTTTAACCAAGGAGGTAAAGGACCTATACTTAGAAAATTAAATTTTTATGAAAAAAGAGATAGAGGAAGATATAAACAAATGGAAGAATATACCATGCTCATGGATTGGTAGAATCAACATCATTAAAATGTCCATACTCAGAAAGCAACCTATAAATTCAGTACAATCCCCATTAAAATACCAATGGCATACTTCAAAGACCTAGAACAAACTCTCCAAAAATTCATCTAGATTAAAAAAGACCCTGAATAGCTGCAGCAATCTTGAGAAAAAAGAACAAACTTTGAGGGATCACAATACCAGATATCAAGCTATACTACCAAGCCACTGTTCTCAAAACTGCCTGGTCCTGGTGCAAGAGCAGACGTATATACCAATGGAACAGAACAGAGAATGCAGAAATCCACCCAAGCCATTATGCTCAATTAATATTAGACAAAGGAGATAAGAGCATACAATGGAATCAATACAGACTCTTCAATAAACGCTGTTGAGAAAATAGGACAGATACATGATTAGAGAACTCATTGCTCTGTATTGCAGATTAGATTGTGATATATTCATTTATTCATTTAACCCTGCCCTTAACCCCCAAAGTGGAATCCTGCCATTTGCAAAATAAATGAAACTAGAACACCAACTTACACCATACATAAAATAAAATCAAAATGGATAAAGGACTTAAAGGTAAGGAGGTAAACCATAAAAATCCTAGAAGAAGCTATAAGCAGCAAAATAGCAGATATTTGTCCTAGTGATATATTTACCAATACAGCTCCTAGGGCAATGAAAACTCAGGAGAAAATCAACAAATGGGACTACATAAAATGAAAAGCTTATGCACAGCAAAGCAAACCATTAACAAAACAAGAAATACCACTGTATGGGAGAACATATTTGACAATGTTATCTCAGATAAGGGCTTAATCTCCAAAATTTATAGGGAACTCATACACATTAACAAAAGAAAGACAAACAATCCAATCAAGAAATGAGGAAAAGACCTAAATAGACACTTTTCAAAAGAAGACATAGAGAAGGCTGAGAGACATGAAAACATGCTCAAACTCACTAATCATTCAAGAGATGCAAATCAAAATGACAATGAGGTACCATCTCACACCTGTCAGAATGGCTATCATCAACAAATCAACAAAGGACAAGTGCTGTTGAGGATGTGGAGAAAAAGGAACCCTCTTGAACTGCTGGTGAGAACGCAAACTGATGCAGCCACTGTGGAGAACTTTATGGCATTTCCTCAAAAAACTAAAAATAGAACTCCCATTTGACCTTCTAGGAATATGTCCCAAAGAAACCAGAACCATGGATCAGAAAGGATATATGCACCCCTACAGTAATAGCAGCACAATTTATAATAGCTAAGATTTGGAAACAACCTACGTATCTATCAGTAGATGAGTGAATTAGAAAACTGTGTTACATCTACATAGTGGAATACTACACTGCTGTAAAAAATAAGAAATTCCTACCATTTGCAACAGAATGGATGGAACAGGAGAGCATTATTCAAGACTCTCTTTAATAAAAGTTATTGTATTTTGAGGTTTTAAATATCAAATTTACAACAATATTTAATATGTCATTTGGTGATTAACATTTGATCTGTTGAATATTAATGTTATAAGCTATTTACATACTAACTTGTCTTCATCATTATAATTTCTCAGCTGCTTCTTAATTAGAGAACTCATTGCTCTGTATTGCAGATTAGATTGTGATGTATTCATTTATTCATTTAACCCTGCCCTTAACCCCCAAAGTGGAATCCTGCCATATACAAAGTGCTATGGTAAGCTTTGGACCAGATATAAAAGAATAAAATAGATTCTCAGCTTTCATGGTATTTACAGTTCAACGGGAGTTCCCACATAAACTCTAAATTAAAATATACTGAGTTGAATATTAAAATAGAAGTAACTTGGCAAGCTATAGATCATTCAATTTGGGAAAACTACCATTAGTTTCACAGGGGAGATGACATTTTGATGAAATCTAGAATTTGAAGAAAAATAGGAAAAAATGCATTCTAAATAAAGAGACTAGAAAATACAATGAAGTCATAATGATATACAAAGAAGTCAGTGATAAGCAAGAAGATGAGTGTTATAGCTTAGAACACAATTGTAAGAGACAACTTTTTTGAGCACTTCTTTTTTTCTATATTTTTCTTCGTTTTGTTTTAATTTAACTTAATTTTTCTTAACACCAGTTATCCCTTCTATGCCCTCTTCCACCTCAACCCCCCAAACCTCTACCCCTGCAATCTCCATACTGTTGTCCATTTCCATGAGTTCTCTTTTTTACTCAATCCCTCCCTGCTAACACCCCCTGCCACCACTACCAGATCTGTCTGCTTGCTCTCAATCTATGAGTCTGTCTCCATTTTGCTTGATATTTCAGTTTGTTCATTAGATTCCACATATGAGTAAAATCATATCGTACTTGTCTTTCTCTGGCTGACTTATTTCATACATTTTGAGACAGCATAAATGTACCTGGAGAACACTATGCTAACTGAGTGTTTCTTATGTCACCATGTGCTAAACTCTGTATTTTATACTCCTTATTGTATGCTTAAAATAACCCAAGGAGGTAAGCTCTCTGTTACCTTTATTTTATAGATAGGATAAGAAATATACCTGAAATTATGCAATTATCACATAACAAACAAAATTCAAACCCTCTCACTTTATCAGTTTAAAGCGTGTGCATAATAAATATGTGTTATACTACACAAAATAATTTAAGAGAGTAGAAAGGCCATTTCCTAGAACAAAGCTGGAAGTGTATCACAACAAGTAAGTAACTATTACTCAAGAATTACCTGAGGAACTAGAGGAATCTAATCTCAACCATAACCATCACCACAAATTATTTCTTGAGCTCTCACAATTGGACTTGACATGTATTATAAATTAAATGCTAAATATTTACTTGCTTAATGCTACCAATGAATTTCACCTTTCCAAGGTATTATCAATTCTATTCATTGTATACTAAGACCAAGAATCAAAGATTAGTTCCTATTTATATTTAAACTGCAAATAATAAGTTTAATGTAGCCAACAATATTTAATACTTATACAGGAACAGCCTGAAGACTTACCCAGCCCCATATCTTCAGAACCTGGTTTTGGTTACTAATCTGCTGAGATTTTCTCACTGAGAAGATTCCTCCATTGAGGACTGAAATTGGCCATCTCTCCCAATTCTTGAATTGCAGAAAGGCAGTGTAGTTAGAAGCACCTGTTTTTCTTGGCAACAAATACAACATTTATGGAAGAATCCAATAATTTAAATGCCTATACATTTCTCTACTGGAGAACAAAATATATATTCTACTTTTTCATTCTCTTTTTATTCTTTAAACTTTGAGCAGACTATTATAAAATGAAGTGGTCTAGTAAAATAAATTGTACAAATAAAATTCTCTTCTATAATATAAAACATACATAAACATATATCATATTTATAAAATATATGGTACATAAAATGTCCTACATAAAAACATTATATATAAATACATATACACATATTAGTATTCTAAATATTTTAAAACCTGTGTGTTAATATCTAATGATTTAGATTTTAATAAGAGGGTCTAAAGTATTTAATATTTTAGTTAATAAGAATTAATTAGCACTTTGTATATGAATAATTTAAAACTTTTGGGGGGCTTTCACATCATATACTAAATAGCAAATGCTACATTTAGTAGTATAAAATGTATCTGTAATTTTTGTAACTTTGAATTATCAGTTTTTGTTACCTACTGTAAGAAAATAGGAACATATGTTAATAACATATGTCAATAACAGATGTTGTTTTGAAAGAAATATTAGTAAATGTCTTACCTTATACTTAGTTTTTTTTTAATTTAATACAAAAAGGTTTGAATTCTTTTTTAAAAAAATACTTGATATCTAAATTTTTTAAAATATATTTTTTATTGATTTTACACAGAGAGGAATTGAGAGGGACAGAGAGTTAGAAACATCGATGAGAGAGAAACATTGACCAGCTGCCTCTTGCACACCCCCCACTGGGGATGTGCCTGCAACCAAGGTACATGCCCTTGACCGGAATCGAACCCGGGACCTTTCAGTCCGCAGGCCGATGCTCTATCCACTGAGCCAAACCGGTTCGGCAATATCTACATTTTCAAGGTTAACTAAAAAATTCTGAATTACCTGATCTTCATGGGAAAGATATTTGATTTCTGGGCTTTAGGATTTTGATGTTTTTCTCTTCTATTTATAGCGAATCTTTAAATATCATAATCTATCTGGATTCACAGTGAAGAAAATAATCAGAAAATCAATTGCAGATAGGAGAATTCAAAAGGTTCAATCCTATAGTGCTTGGTAATATTTTCCTAACATAACTTGGTTAATTTTATAAATTCAGCTATATGATTGTTTACATCTAGGTTGCAGGTCTTGTCTACTAAATTCTGGCTTTTGAATATTATCAAATACTTCAATTAAATAAGAAGACATACACATCTAAGGTTTTGTTTTTTTTTCCTGTGTTAGTAATTGAAAGTGTTTTCTACCTTAGTCTATTTTTCCTCATTGTTTTTTCCCTCTTCTCACATCATGACATAATATTATCACTAAATTCTAGGAGTGCTAATAAGTATTGCTATGGATTAGTTGCACCCATTGTTTTCTATTTTAACAATTATGAAACAATGACTAAGTTTTATGGTTGTTGTCTCTTTGCAAATTGAATGCCTCCACAGAATCACATACTGGGATTATTTGAGTGGAGAGTGATAAGAGAGTGTCAAAGTCTGAAAATAACAGCATCTGACAGCCTTTTGGTAAAACAACTAGGCTTTGTTTTTTTACTTTACCTGTCTGAGTAAGGACAAAAGGAATATAAGGGAAATCTGATTGGAAAGAAAAGTGAAATCTGATTGGATGGTCTCTAGCCAATTTCTCATATTATGGATTTTAAAAATGAAATTGTTCTGAATTATTGATTAACAGCACACAAACTTAGTGATTTTAGTATAAACTGGTAATTGAAATAAAAAATACATTTTTTCACAACCTTAAAGGTTACAAGTTATAAATAGTCTGGTTCTTATCTAGAATACATATTTTATTTCTAAAAACAGAAGTTTAAGCTTGTCTTTTTAGAAATAAAAGTATAGTGTGATAATTGAATGATAATATTCTAGGTACTTAGTGCTATAGTAAAATTGTAATTAAAATATGATTATCATAAAACTAGAGGCCCTGTGCACAAAATTCTTGCATGGAGGAGGGAGGAGTCCCTCAGCCCAGCCTGTGCCCTCTCCAATCTGGGACCCCTCAAAGGATGTCCTACTGCTGGCTTACAGGGATCAGGCCTAAACCAGCAGTCAGACATCCCTCTTGTAATCTGGGAATGCTGGCTCCTAACCACATACCTGCCTGCCTGACTGCCTGATTGCCCCTAACCACTCTGCATACCAGCCTGCTCGCCCCCAACTGCCCTCTGCTGCTGACCTGCTCACCCCCAAATGCCCTCCTGCCAGACTAATCACCCCCAACTGCCCCCCATGCCATGGTGCTCACTCCCAACTGAAGTTTCTGAATTTCTGAAAGCCCTTTGCTCTAACTGTTTTGAACATGTAGAGATCACTGAATGGAAAGTGGTAAACTAATCAGTATACAGAAAATTAAAAAGTGGTTTATTTCAGTAAGAATTGAGATCCAAAGAATAAGCAGAACTCAGGGCTGAAAACATTATGGCGTGATATAAATTATGCTGCCCTCATTTTTTAAATCACTATAATAATAAATAGCTATGTAACATATAAGATTGTATGACAACTTGGCCAAATCATTTTTACCTGAATTGAGAAAAGGTATCATTTTTACATATTTCAGTCCAGATTCATAAAATGTTCACAGAGCTGCTCCATGGCCTGGCTATCTAATTGCAACTTCGCATTTGCCATCCTTATGACCTTTAAGCTTGTTCCCTAGCTCTATTCAGTTCACCATTAGCCAAGGCAATGGCATATTTTTAGGTGATTTGGAAGTTATCTAAAGAAAATCCTGACACTCCGAAATGTCCAATAAACATTTTAAGTCTCTCAGGAATTACTTTGGAACATCTAAAAATGAAAAATAGAGATTAGACAACATCCCCTTGTAATAATCCGTGCCAATTTTTTTTTAATCAACACATGATTTTGGAGTTTCTCTTCAGTGTTCTATCCAGTTGATGTTGCTGCATTGAAAAATCACTAAGAACACATTTTATAATTACCTAGCTGGGTTCATTTTGATCTTCTAAATTACACTGAATACAATCTGTGATTGCAACTTTTCCTTTGCTTCCATCTATTAGCTAATTTTAAAGATGCATGACTTAATTGACAGATAAGTACAACCTTTTCACTTAGAATCTTTATGAAAAAATCTAAAAGATGCTTTGCTGGTCTGAATAGTTAATTGAATTTGACTGTACCAGGGTAAGACACAGAAAGAGTGTATCTGTGGCAATTCTTCATGTCATAAAAATTTTAAAGGGCCTTTATTTAATGTGACTCCTTTTTAAATTCACTTAATAAAGTAAAACTAGATATATAATTGGTGTCCAAGATTAAAGCATCATAACTGAAGTGAAATAATATGAGGAGACTCACACAATAATGATGGAGCTTCAAATGAATACATTCTTCCCTGAACACAACTGAAGTCACATAACTCTTGAATTTATTCACCATGATCTATAATAATAAAAGCACAATATGATAATTAGATCGAACGACCTTCTGGACAAAGCCAAGACTGTGAGGGCCAAGATCATTGCAAGAATTTTGTGCATTGGGCCTATACTGTAAAAATAATAATATGTGGGTGACAAATATAGTACTTCATAAAAGTACAGTGTCTTATAGTGCACCAGGTACTTTCCTATACATGACTACATTTGAATCTCTAATTAGCTGTGGATATATGCTTGTCCATTTTCTAAACAAGGAAACAAACTCTTAAAAAGTTCAAGTAACATGTTCAGGATCCATAATTAGTAAGTGCTAAAGTCACACTCACACTCAGTTATTCTACCTTCAAGTCTAGTGTTCTTTTCCTATGCTCCTTATTTGTGTAATTAGAGAGCAAGGAGTCTGTGAAGAGAGCTGAATAGCCACACAGATCTTTGCAAAGTGTTTCAGAAGAATGCTCTGCTTCCAATAGACCTGGCATAGCCATTGCATTTCTTATTCATCTGTCTTGTCTTTCAGGGTCAAGGGTCTTTGTAATGGCTTTGGCTCTTTCATTCCAGAGTCTGTGTTTACCACCTTAGAAACAGATATTTATGATTTTCCTTCTTAGCTTGACAAAAGATATTTGGATAGTTCTCTATTAAGAAAGTAAAGAAATAATTATGGATGTAGATACAGACAGATATAGCTAAGAATCAGGAAGCAGGAACTAGATTTTTCCAGTTAGACAAAAGTATTATTTTAATGTATTTTTACCTTCTGCGTTCTTTACATAAAATTAAATGAATAAACATTTAATAGAGAAGTTTACTGTAATATAATAACTATTGGTAATTTTACTGTAATATTTACTTTGCACTAAGCATCAATCTTGGATTTGTATCCATAGCTTTTTTTTAAATAAAATTTATCTGTTGATGCAGCAAGAATTGGCAGTCTAAGATTGGGGATGCTAGGGTGGAAATTTCCCCAGACAATATTTTGGGAACAAAATACAGACAGATGACCTCCTTGAATTGGATGATGGGAAACTGGAAGCTACAGAAACAGATTTGTTAATAATATAGTACAAGAGCCGAAACCGGTTTGGCTCAGTGGATAGAGCGTCAGCCTGTGGACTGAAAGGTCCCAGGTTTGATTCCTGTCAAGGGCATGTAGTATCGATACCTTGGTTGCGGGCACATCTCCAGTAGGGGGTGTGCAAGAGGTAGCTGATCAATGTTTCTCTCTCATCAATGTTTCTGACTCTCTATCCCTCTCTCTTCCTCTCTGTAAAAAATCAATAAACTATATAAAAAAACAAATATATATATATATATATATATATATATATATATATATATAGTACAAGAATATGTACAAGTTAAGGTTCATGTTCAGATATATGTATATATGTGTGTGTTTGTATAAATAAATACACAGAAAAACATTTCTACCTGTAATTACATATTAAAATATATTTAAATGTGTCTGTTTACATAGTAAATGATAATTTATTTCAGTATTTAAATGATATTTTTCCCTGGTCAATTGCTCAATGGTTAGAGTGTCGGCCTGCAGACTGAAGGGTTGTGGGTTTGATTACTGATTCCTGTCAAGGGCAGGTAACTCCATTGCAGGCATGATAACCACCCTGGTTGGGGCTCCTGCGAGAGGCAACCAATCAATGTGTTTCTCTCACATCAATCTTTTTTTCTCTGTGTCTCTCCCCATTCTTTCTTTAAAAAAGTCAATAGGGCCCTAGCTGGTTTGGCTCAGCAGATAGAGCATCAGCCTGCAGACTGAAGGGTCCCAGGCTCCATTCCAGTCAAGGGCACATGCCCATGCCCAGGTTGCAGGCTTGATCCCCAGTAGGGGGCATGTGGGAGGCAGCCAATCAATGATTCTCTCTCATTATTGATATTTCTGTCTCTCTTTCCATCTCCCTTCTTCTATGAAATCAATAAAAATACATTTTAAAAAATCAATGGGAAAAAAATATCCTCAGGTGAGGATTAACAAAAAATAAATAAAAGAAATAGATGGGATTTTAACCTGATAAAATGGCTTCATTATCCTTTCTAGACAATCAGCTAGCAGTACTCTTCCAACAAGCTATCACTTCCCCAACCATTTTGATATTACACCAAGACTTTCCCAATTATTCTGTTGATAATTATCCTATCTAATAAAGGAATTATATGTAAGCTGACCGTCACTCCAACACACAAGATTGCTGCCCCATGTGGTCAAATATGGCTGCCCCCATGTGGACACAAGATGGCCACCACAAGATGGCTGGCAGGGGAGGGCAGTTGTGAGTGGCCAGGCTGGCAGGGGAGAGCAGATAGGGGAGGTAGGCCTTCAGAGGAGGGCAGTTGAGGGGGGGCCCAAGTCTGCATAGTTGGGCATTGGGGGGAACCAGGCCGGCAGGAGAGGGCAGTTAGGGGCAATCAGGCTGGCAAGGGAGCAGTTTGGCATTGATCAGGCTGGCAGGTGAGTGGTTAGGGAGTGATCAGGCTGGCAGGCAGAAACCGTTAGGGAGAATTAGGCAGGTAGGCAAGTGAGTACTTGGGAGCCAGCAATCCTGGATTGTGAGAGGGACGTCCGACTGCCCATTTAGGCCCGATCACACTAAGATTGGGCCTAAACAAGCAGTCAAACATTCCTTATGCAATTGAGTAGTTACTCAATAATATTAACCAATCTGTTTCTGTAGCTTCCAGTTTCTCATAACCTCCCAGATTGGAGAGGATTCAGGCTGGGCTGAGGGACACACACCCCCATGCACAAATTTTATGCACTGGGCCTCTAGTTCTTATATAATTTTGAGCAAGATTTCCTGGCAATGAAAATCCACAAAATTGTTGATATGGCTTGAGCTCAAATGATGCTTCTATTCAATTTGTGTCCCTTTAAACTTGAACAGAGTTTTTGTGTCATAGAAAATAGTAAGAGGTAGTATTTATTTTAGTAGAGATGGACTTATATGGAAGGATATTTTTAAAGTAAATATTGGCTGCAAGGGATCAAGGCATTTTAACATCATTTTGGAAGCTTTAAACATGATACTTAGCCTATGGCAAAACTTTTCTCAAATGATGATGAAATATCTACTTCTATTAAATCCAAATGGTTACATTGGCTACCGTGATATAAACTCCTATGTGTTTTTTTTTTTGCTAAGAAATGAACTGTTCACTTATTCTTCATGCACTCTAAATCAAGGAAAACTATTCTTTTTTTATTTTTTAAATGTGTTTTTTATTGATTTATATAGAGAAATGGAGGGAGAGGGGGAGAGAAATAGAAACATCAATGATGAGAAAGAATCACTGATTGGCTGCCTCCTGCACACCCTCCACTGGGGATGGAGCCTGGATATGCCCTGATGGGAAATCAAATCATGATCTTCATAGTTCTATGCTCAACCACTGAGCCACGCTGGCTTGGCAAAGAAAACTATCCTTCAATTTAAATTGATGTTGACAAGGTCTTCATCATAATAGTTAGGCTATACTTGGTCATAATTAAATTATTTTTTTCTTAAAGTAATTCATAAAACAAGAAAAACATGTTCTTATTGTATGCATTGACTCTGGTTGAAAAATCAAAAGAATGACCTGAGAGGTAAAAAATAAATTAGCAGAATTTGTCATTTTAGTGAGTGATCAATACATTTAAAAGACACTAAAATCAACATGAACATCCCTAAGAAACCATTCTTCTTGGGCCTATCTTGCAAATTTCCCCTTTTATCATTTTTTAATGTAGGAATTGAGAATAGAAGAGCAGTATTGAGAACAAAATACAGACAAATGACCTTCTTGAAGAGGTTATGAGAAACTGGAAGCTACAGAAACAGATTGGTTAATATTATTGAGTAACTACTCAATTGCAAACGCTTTGCTATTTCAAGCAATATATAAAGCAGTTAGCACTAATCTTTTTATTAGTTTTTTATAAAATATTTCTTGGTGAACACCTATAAACAGATTGCCCAGATAACCTAAACTATAACAGTAAAATAAAAATTACTGAACTAAAGTAATAGGTATAAAACTTTTTATATGTGTTGTATATTCATATAATATAAAAGGAAATATGGAATATTAAGGCAAGGTTCGATTATGCACTTGCAATCGAAAAGGCTTCATTAAAAAAGATGACATTTAGCATCATCTTTCCAATTGTTTAAAAAACTCTTAAACATTCAAAGAATAATCATTCACCTCCCATACCTAAGTACACCTTCTTTGATTATTTTCTCTGCTCCTTCCTATATATTTGACTTGCTTGTCAGATTTCCTACCTACATGTTTGAAGTCCTGTAAACAATGTTGGTTGTGAAGATTAGGAACTGGCATCTAATACAAATGTTGCATGGAAACACTAACATACTGTTATGTTGCTACAGCATTCTAGGGTGAGCAAAGATCGTTTTGAATGACACTACGTTTGTTCCTGAATTTATAAGTGAAATAAAATAGGTATTTGCTAGTTCTACAGTTCTTACTTGTATAAAAAATATTCCTTACATATTTCCAGGGAAAAGTCCAATATCTCCTCAGCTGTCATTGCCAATGGACAGGTGTTCTCATTCCTGACTGTTTGTTAGAATTACTAAGAAAATTTACTCACAACACTGCAGCCACCCAGGCTTTATTCTATCCCAAATCCATTAATCAGTACATTGACCTTGCCATCTACTATTATAGATAGCTCTTCTCAAACAATTTCCTTGGATGCTTATGGTAAAATGTAGACTCCAGGCCCCATCCTAAAGGATCCTCCTTCAGTAGGTCCTTATATAAAGTCATGTAGTCCTGGTATCTTTCTTTGAGAAACATCACTATAAAAACACCTCCTTATTCCCTCATTATGGACTTTGCAATTACAATTGACTATAGCTATTGAAATATCATTCCTTTAATAATATCTAAAGTAATTTCAGTCAGTGGCTGCTTTTATAGGTGTTACTGTGTTTTATTTACTTAATATTTACTATGACAACTAAAAATTATAGTAGTGTATAATGATTTAAACAATACTATGGAATGGACCATTAATAATTCAGCTCACTGAATTATTATCTCTACTAATACTAAGGTTACTTCCCAATCACTCCTACCAAAAAAAGTGTTTTTAGCCATATTCTCAGGAAGTCACCTATGTATTTGGAACCTTTCTTCCTTTGTCTTAAATCTTTGTTACCAGTTTGATCTCTTTCCTATCCTAGCCTGATGAATATCAGGATAGTAATTTATTTTTATCAAGACTTTTATAAGCATGCAGAGAATCCAGAGTTCAGCCCTGGCTGGGTAGCTCAGTTAGTTCGAGCATCATCCTGATACAACATGGTTGTGGGTTTGATCCCTGGTCAGGGCACATACAAGAGTCAACCAATAAATGCTTAAAGTAGAACAACAAGTCGATGTTTTGCTCTCTTTCTCCCCCCTCCCTCTCTCTTCCCAAAATCAATAAATAAAAATTAAAAGAAAAGAGTGATAAGAATTTAGTGTTCTTTTTAAAAATTGCAGAATTAATTTTTAAATAGTGCAGACTATTCCGAGTTAGCTAGTTAGTGTTCAGAAATGTGCATTTATAGGACCAAGTAGATATGCTTGTTATCTATGCACACTAAAGAACTCTCACTGCAGGCACTTATTGACCAGGAATTGCTTCTTTGACTATACTGTATTTCATGTCTATGCTCTACACATATTCCCTCTCCACTACAGTAATTTAAGGATGATAAAGATCCTTATAGATTTTTGACAGCCTATGAATAGCTGTTTGTCTAAGAACTCTCTGGAAATAATTTCTACACTTATACAGAAACATTTTCCTCTGTGATTTTTCATGTGTTGTATTATCAACCTTCCTTCTGGTTGTATCAGGACAGATTCTCTGTTTTACATTTCACTCGTCTAGAGTATCCATGCCTGGATTTCTCCCACTGAGAGAAAACCAGATAGATCTCCAACACAGTCATTGGCATCAATTTTAGTAGAACCTGGGCTCTCTTAAACTTAAATTCAAACTGTAATGACAAATATATGCATCCTCATGCATGCTTTGCATACAAAATGCCCATACAATGTTCCATACAACCTGGAACAACTCTAGGCATAATAATGGTTTAAATAGCATCATCCATCCTCTACATCTCTTACAGTGTGCCTCCTGTTTCCCAGTACCACACAGAAATCCAGGAGCTGATGTTGTTACTACATGATTGTTATTCTTGGTGTCCAACACCATTCTATTCTAGCTTCCTAAAGTTAGCCTATGTGCCCTTGACTGCATCCAACACTCTGAAACTTATTTTAAGCTGTTAGCTTTTTAATTCCTACACAAGCTCATATAAATTAAATATACTTGCTTCAAACCATGAAATCATATTAACATTCTCTTAAGTAGCAGTAAGAAACACCACTGCTCGCCCATTTAGCATTGCCCATTGGCACTTAGGTTTTTAAATTGAGATATAATTGACATATAACATTACATTAGTTTCAGGTGTACAACCTAATGATTTAATATTTGTATATATTGCAAAATGATCACTATGATCAGTCTAGCTATCATCCACCACCATACATTAGTTATGATTTTTTTCTTACAATGAGAACTTTTAAGATTTCCTCTCTTAGCAACTTTCAAATACCGGACACAGTATTATTAACTACAGCAACCGTGCTGTACGTTATTCCCTGATTTATTTTATAACTGGAAGTTTGTATGTTTTGCTCATACTTTTGATGTTTGAGGCAAGCATCTATTATATTGTCTAATCCAGGATTGTGACTCTAAAGAATTTCAGGACAGGTAGGAGGAATGAGTTTGCACGACCACTGCACAAAGTGGCTGGCACTGTTATACAATATCCATCAGATGGCAAGATGAGGATGGCTACCTCTTTTCACTTAAAACAGCCCTGGCCATTTATACAACCAATGAAAACAGATTACTGAAATGCTCGCCAAGAAATAAAGTTACAAACAATAGGCTTTCGGCATTTGTTGTAAGCCTGCTGGCATAGGAATCCCAAGCATATAACTGGCTCTCTTTCTGCAATGAAACATGGATTGTGAGTACAGCTCATAATCTCTCTTGCCAGTGGGCAGCAGAAATATATTTCCCATCCTAATGTCCTAAATGATGCAGAAAAGTACTTTCTATCTCCTAAAGTGCTTCATATGTTAATAAATATATGTAAATTGCTACAAATTATCTTTAATTTCCCCTTAATGAATCAAATTGATAGCCTTTCCTATCTGGTTAAAATGCATCTATATTTGAACGTGAAAAACTATACCAATAAAATTTAATTCTTATTTTATGAGATACAGTTGCCCTCCCCTTCCCCACCCACAGAAAATGCATTCCAGGATAGTATATACCAATCCCTATGCATACTATGGATTTTCCTATACATACATATATACCTATGATAAAGTTTAATTTATAAATTAAATGCAATAAGAGGTTAATGATAATAACTAATTATAAAGTAGAATAATTGTAATAATATACTGTAATAAAAGTTATGTGAGCATGGCCTCTCTCTTTTTCTTTCTCTCTCTCTTTCTCTCTCTCTCTTTTTTTTAATTTTTTAATTTTATTGATTTTTTACAGAGAGGAAGGGAGAGAGAGATAAAGAGCTAGAAACGTCAATGAGAGAGAAACATTGACCAGCTGCCTCTTGCACACCCCCTGCTGGGTGTGCAACCACTGTACATGCACCTGACTGGAATCGAACCTGGGACCTCTCAGTTCGCGGACCAATGCTCTACCACTGAGCCAAACTGGTTTCGGCTCTCTCTCTCTCTCTCTTTATATCTGCTAACCAAGGTGGCAACTTAAGTGACTAATATAGAGGTAGTATATACAGTTTAGAGGGATGATTTATATCTTGGATATGGCAGAGCAAGATAGCACAAGATTTTATTACACTACTCAGAAAGGCTCACAATTTAAAATTTATGAAATTGTTTATTTCTGGAATTATCTATTTAATCTTTCCAGACCTCAGTTAACCAAAAGTAACTGAAACACAGAAAGTGAAGCTGTGAATAAGGGAAGTGGGATTATAATTATGTTATTTTTGTTCTATACCAATAAAATTTTATCAACTTTTGAAAGTTCTAGGTACTATAAGAGCACATATTTGTGATCATGTTTTTTTTACCAGAGAAAAATGTGCTTGTCTTCCCTCATTACTACTAGGAGTGGGGTCCTTGTGACATCCCAATAAAATTAACTTTTGAGACTCTCCTGGGTGGATGTGATATGGTAGGAAGCTTTATTTCTGTGGAATTACATCCCTTGGGTTTCCAAAGTCACATTTCCTTTAGTCCAGTCATAGAAGTGTAGCCGGGATTTCAGTAGGGCTAAAATCAATTTCAGTGTCCACAGTTTCCAGTCCATGTTGCAGCTGGGCCCAACACAGCATTAGGCTAACTGCAGCCCATTAGTCCATTGTGTGTAGGTAGGGGAGTCTGCATGGCCATGTGCCACATAGCAGAATGCCAGGAGGCCAAGCATGGGCCATGAGCCAAGTGTGCCAAGATGAACCGAGCAAGTGAACTTCTTTGTTAAGGGGATTATATTTCCCCAAAATTTCATGCCCTTGCAGTGGCTATGCCAATTCTGGCCAATGAACACTGTTCCTAGGTCTGACTGACAGACAGGTATCTTCCCTTTGTCATCTCAACTTGACAGGGCATATGTGTATCTTCCCTTTGTGGTTCCCTCCTCCAGTGTTTGCCAGGGAACATGCCTACCAGGTATAATGTCTAGCCTTCCCTTTGCTCCTTTCCAATAATTAATAACTAATTAATTACAATGGTATCAGTTTGGCCACAAGGTATCACTCTAAATAGATTTGAAATTTTTATAGAATTATGCTCTATTGAAGCAAATTTCAACCAGTGTGCTTGCCACAACATTTTTTAAAACATGCAATACCTGACTATTTAGTCAGGGGCATTCACCTCTTTTCCCTTAGATTCTCAAATAAAAATATGACAACAGCCAACACGGCAATATCTGTCTGGTGTGAGTGACTCAAAAGTATGCCCATTTTTTGTCAGATTGGCAAAAAATATAACACATTTTTGATGTGCTGCAGAATTTTAGCAATTAGTTTATGTGTGCCATTAGATTAAAAAAAGTTTGAAATTGCCCCTTTATTGTGATCAGCTATAATAACTTTTTCAAGAGGTATGTACACAAAAATAACAATTATCTTTTGCTACAAGCTGTGAGTGGAGGATGTCAAGTGTAGGTAAACTCCAACTTGCCCTGTCACCTTATTTGCCAAATCATCACCAAGCCTAATCCAGCAAGAGAAATAGTTGTTGCCTCTTCTGAATTTTTGTACTTTCTCCATTGCAATACAAGTATTTGTCTACAAGCCTGTATTAATCATCTCCAGCTGCTATAACAAAATACCATAGTGACTTATACAAACATTTATTTCTTACTCTCCTGATCAGATTTGGCTCCTGGAGAGAACTCTCTCCATGCTTAGAAGATAGTTGACTTCTCTCTGACTTCATGTAACAGAGGAAGAGAGAGAGTGAGAGCTATCTGACTCCAATACTTTGGTGTCTCTTCCTCTTCTTTTAGGGACACTAACCTCGTCATTGTGGCTCCAACCTTATGATATATTTACCCCCCCCCCAAGGCTCTACCTTCCAATACCATTATATTGAGGGTGAAGACTTCAACATATGAATTTTAGGGGGACACCAATTTTTAGTCGATAACAAAATCTATATATCCCTACAAACTCTGAGGCCCCAGGGAATAGAGGCCTTTATTTATTAGACTTTAAATTCCTACTGCTTAGCATAGTTGTTGGCGATTCAATATTTTTTAAATAAATGAACTAAATAATGAACATTGTTTAGAGCAGTTCTGTTTATATCTATTTACATCTATAGGCATTTTAGTCATATATATTAGATGATGATATGATTTCACTGAGCAGTTGACAATCTATAGTCTAACAAATTTTAATTGAAAGCTTCTAATTACAGTCATGCACCATATAACGATGTTTTGGTAATAATGGCCCACATATGTAATGGTGGTCCCATAAGATTATAATGGATCTGAAAAATTCTTCGTGCCTAGTGCCATTGTAATTGTCATAACATCACAGTGAAACCTATTACTCATGTTTGTGGTTATGATGGTTTAAAAACTACTGGACTGCCAGTTGTATAAACATATAACATATACAATTAATGTATACAATACATAATATCTGACAGTAATAATAAAGAACCATATTATTGGATTATGTATTTATGGTACTAAAATATTTGTTATTTTTGTGTACTCTTTATACTTGTAAAAAAGTTTGCTATAAAACATTATTCCATGTTTTGCAGGCAGTAGTCTAATACATCTAATGTTTATCGCATCTCTTAGTTGCATTATTTTCTCTTGTGCAGAATTTAATCTGGTGTTGTTTTGTACAGTACAATGATGTATAGGCTTTTAGCCCAGGAGCAATAAGCACTACAATATAGCCTAGGTGTGTAATGAGCTATATAATCTAAGTTTGTACATATAATGATATGTGTACAACAACAGAATCGCCTAACAATGCATTTTTCAGAGTATCCCTGTCATTAAGCAGTGCATGACTGTACATCAGTATGCATATGTAGAGTTTCTCAGATAAAACAAAAGAAAGTATAAAAGAAGTGCCAAGGAAAAGGTTTCATTTTGTGATTTATCTTCATGTGTTTTTTCCTCTTAGAAAGTTACAAAAGGAGATATATTAATACTTTCAACAATAAAGAATTTGCATAAAAAAGGAAAGTTACAGTGATAAATGAAAATGTATTTCTTTTTTACAATTAGGGGAGTGGGATTTTTGCACAGAGTGAGTGCCCTTAGTTTGTAAGTTATTAGCAAATATACCATGCTCTGCATAAAAGATGTACTAGGATAATTATGTAGATAATGTTATATGGATAATGAATTAATGAATAGTTATTACACCAGGAAATCACCACTATGTTCTGCCACAGTTGGCAGGGATTAAAAAAAAAACCTTGTTCACTAAATATGCCCCATCAAGCTAATATATATATATATATATATATATATATATATATATATATATATATATATATATTAGTTCTGCATATTCTCAATACTTCCTGTGAAGAAAGGAATTATTCACCTTCTCTCTTGTTTACTTTATCTTGGTGATGTTCTTCAATGAAAATGTGCACATAAAACAAAAAGAAAATTTACAATCTGTGTTTCCTTATGGGTTTAGAAAGGTAGAGGAAACAGTGGTAGTGCATAAAGCAGAAACTTCATGCTCAAACATGCAATGAAGTGTGTGTGTGTGTGTGTGTGTGTGTTTACTGTAATAGGTCTTCTAGGACTTTAATTATCAATTGTATACCCAAGCCCCAGCATAGAGATTCTAATTTGCCATTATTAAAGGAGGATTTTTTCTGGAATGTAACCAATTTCTGCTGAGAAAAAGTCTTTAGTTAATGCAGAAAATGCATGTTGTGTTACCATTAATTTCTATGGCCAGTAATCAAACTCTTAATAATATATATTGTTTTCTCTAAATGTCAAAGATCTGTATGTGTTGTTACTATACTATCTAGAGCTGAATTTTTATATGAAGAAGAGACACTCAAGTTCAGTGAATAATTATTGTTAAATAATTATATTGACTAAGATTGCCAAATGAATATGGAAATTTGTATTCAAGTTGTCAGGAGGAAAGAGTTTTAAACAGGAGACACCTGGGAAACAAAGAGTCTATAGCGATAAAACTATAACTAAAATTCTGCCTGATATTTTGTTGACCCTAAGACATGGCAAATGTATACTCTGTTTTAAGGATTTCAATGAAAGCCCTCTGGGGAATAACACAAGAATGACCATAGAAAGATTCCTGAGACAAAGTGATGCCATCCACCTTTGATCTGTAATAAGCAGATATAAAACTGCATCATGGGAAATTGTTCTGCTTTATATAGTCCACCACTGCAGTCATTGACTCTTGATACTTTCCCTCTCTCCCCCTAACCATGGCAAAATCAACACCTAGATTAAGGCACCTAGAACAATAACAGAATATCAAGTACTCAGCATATGTTGATCAAATATATCTACACTATCCCTCACATCTATGAATCTAGAAGTATGCCATAGGTTCTTCATGCAATATAACAGATTGAGCCAGCCTTCCCCAAAAGTCATCACTTTTGTTGTTAAAGAGTTATTTTACAGCACCTTTAAAGTCTTCATACTACTATCTGTCTATAAAAAGGCAAACAGATACAACTGCTTTTAAATGTAATGCCATGCACATTTCTATGGAGGGGAGATATATCTTTGTCATTATCCCAAACCTGTTCAGCTTAATAGGTTTTTCCCCCCTAATTTTCTCTTGGATTTAAAAGAGAATAACATAGCAAGAGCAAATTTGTTTTTAAATTTCTGCCTCAATAGACAGTTTAAATATTTGAATCAACATAATCTTAAATGTATTATAAGTTATGTAATAAATGAGGCTTGGCCAGAATTTCCAAAGTGTGTTTTAAAGAACATTGATCCCAATAGATGCTTAATGAAAAAATAGATTGTTAGACATGGCAATTTTATTTTCTTCTTTGGAAAGTCATAACTAAAGCTTCAAAATTTTCTGTAGTAAAAAAGAATCTTGTTTTACTCGATTTAACCTACTTTTTCCTCACCTTAAGTCACCAAGGTTCTGATTTTGTCAGGTAATGCATAATAACTTTCTAATGGACAGGGATTTTATGAAACCAACATTTATAAACACATGACTAGAATATTTTGTGGCTTTATGGACTATATTACAATAGTACCAGAGTTACACATTACCATTTGTTTTGAAAAATAATATAATAGACAAACTGAAAACCAGTCTTGGCTTGATAATATTAGGAATTCTTGGTTTTCAATTCAGGTAGAATATATATGTACACTTTCTTCTTAAAATGTATACACTGATAGAATTATCATTTTGTTATAGAAGTAAAGATTGAACGACACATAGGATTTTTAAAAATTCTTGTCACCTATATCCTGGCATCATGTAAAAAATATACCTTTATAAGACTTTTCCTATTTTATAACATGCTTTTAAAATCAAGAAAAAAACATGCATATCATTACCAATGGGGTTGCTTGTAGGAAATTATTTACCCTTATCTATGCATTGACAGAGAAAAGTAAGCTAGGAATTGAGTTTCTTCCCTTTCCAGTGTATATGATTGCACTCCAGTCTGGATATTGGCCAAAGAAACCTGAAAAATGGTAAATTTATCAGAATGGTGATTTAATAGATCTTTTAATAGCAATACAAGGTAGGCCAATTCAGTACCATTAGCAACTCAAAGTTCCCTGACATTTTCAGTTGTCAGCTTTCATTCTCAAACATCATATCACGGTCTCAAGATGTACTCTTCAGACTTAGCAAAAGAGTATTCATCAGCTGAGTAAGAAAAACAGAAGGAGGATCCAAGATGGCTGCACAGGTAAACACCTAACTGCAGCCACACACAACAATCTCAATAAAATACAACTAAAATATAAAATGGACATTGCCCAGAGCTACAGGAAAGTCATCAGCTGAGTAAACCCTCTTTACCAAGTTTTCCTGGTAGCTGCACCAAAAAAAAAAAAATCTTGCTTATCCATATATATAAAACTTAAGCAACCAGAGTGACCAGAAGGACCAGAGACCAGAAACACCAGTTGCTATGACATGCACTACAGCCAGCCTACCAGCTTCATGGGGCGGGGCCAATCAACCAATTTCACACATCCCATTGCTCCCCCACACCCCCACCTGGCCCCAATCAACCCTGATCAGGGTGGACCAGCCAACCCCCACCCGTGTACTGGGCTTCTAATATTTCATAATGTTGGATAGAAAGTAAATGATATTTCCTATATTATTTGCTTTTCTGAAAGTTGAAGAACTGGCCCAAGTTACCTGTAATGAAAGAGGTTAGAAAAGATGCTTCTTCCAGAGGAAGTAGTGGGAACCTAGAATTAATTAGAACAAGCATGAGGAAGCCTTATGGGGCAATCTGAGTGTTCAGGGCTCTTTCCCCTTCTTGCTGTTTAATATAAATGTGCAGGACTTTATTTCACTTAGTTTTCTAAGCATGCATTCAGTCTTCATACAATATTTCTACTAAGCAGACATTCACCTTCTGCTAAAATACTTCTAGTGATAGAAAATATAACATTTTTTCCCTATCCCTCCCTTTGCCTAATCCAAGAACTTAAAAAAGATCACTATTTATTATTTAACTCAATCTTTACAACACAAATAGCCTTTTAAACAGTTCCCAATACACTGGTATCTAACCTAGTCTACCACCTATTTGTGGATGTGGCTTTGACCATGTCTTTTCTAAACAAGACTAGTTAGCAATGAAGAAAAAGGGAGGGGAGTATTTTATATATTTTTAAATGATGATGTAATTTTGAATTTTGCAATTCTAAACAATATATCTGGCATCTGTTCAATCTGAATAAAATGTCTTATACTATATATATATATATATATATATATATATATATATATATATATATATATATGGAATTTTTCAGAATGCTATTGTTAGAAATGTCACTGAGCTGGGGAAAAAAATTTGACCACTATGTGCTTACCCAAATGCCATCAATTGCCATTGATCTTAGCCTTCAGAGGATGTTTTATGAGCCATATGGTCCATAAACTTACTTTATGTTAATAGGGACAAAGAAAGATGAGATCTCATTACAACAATAATGCCCACAACAATAGAGGGCATGCATGGTTCAGAAGTACTCTTTGTCAGAAACTGCATAATAGGATGTAAAAATGATAAAGAAGTCCATTTCAGGATGCTGTAAAAGACATTTTGTTATAAAATATCCTTACATACTAATGGAAATCAAAGCAAATATGCCAGAAAAGAAGTTTTTAGGTATGAGTACTGTAGCAGAGTTTAAGAGATGGATGGGTAGATAAAGAAAAGAACGTTCAGAAAACATGTAATGGAGTATGGGATTAGGGAAGTGAGGATGTTGTATTGATGGAAGAAAGGAGGAAAGGGTATTGAGGCATGACTCCAGCTGGTTTTGATGAGTAGAGTGCTAGATTGTCTATCATTAGGAACCTAGGCAACCATCTCGCTATAAATACCATAGGCTGTCTCCCTTAAAAAAAAAAAAAAAAAAAAGCTGATGTTTTTATTTATTGAGTTTTGTTTATCATGTCATTGTAAATGTCCTAAAGTTGTGGGTTTCAAAGTATGATTCAAACCAGCAGCATCTCTTGGAAACTCAAGCTCCACTACAAACTAACTAAATCAAAAATACTTGGGGGTGGGGAGGTTATTGTTGTTTTTGCACCCACCAATTTCAAGGGATGGCAAGTTCTTAATAATATTACTATCTTCCAATCAATTAAGTTATTATAAATAATAACATTTACAACCTCACTTCAGGAATTCAAAGTACCATATCCTTTTCCTCTGGTCCTCTTTTCAGCTCTGAAAGGGTGATTCTACAGAGGATAGGAAGACTAAATATAAGGCCTCAAATAAAGGAAGTCACTAAATAATGTGGTAGTAATGACATTCTGAGCTAAGGGTCACTTTGGGGTAGAAGGTCATTTCAGGACAATAAGAAGAGCAGTATTCAGTAATTAGAAGTCTGTTCTGCCCTATAGATAGTTCAAAAAATGTTATCTCTAATAATCTCTTATTATGGACAAGGCCCCTATTTCAAATTCTTCTAGGTAGTTAAGGGAAGGGAAAGGGGCATATTTCTCTTGAGCCTGCAGAGCTTGGTTGCCTTTAGCTTAAAACAACCTGCTTACCTTTCTAGGTGACTCGTTTTGAAACTCTTTAGGAGCAATTAGGCTTTTACAAGGCTTATGCCAACCTCAGTTTTCCCAGTTCAATTTCCAAAGCCTCACCCACTGTCTTTGGATTGTAAGAAGTGGTATTGGGCTCCCCACGTTGAGAACTACAGCTCAAATATCAGCAGTATTGCCTGCTGTTGTTCTCATGACATATCTTCTCCTACCACATTGCCTACTAAAGAGTAAACTCAGTTTCTTCAAATGTACAACAAATCTTGACTGAGGAAGTCTAGGATTGTTAACCAGGCTGGTCAGTGCCATTAACTGCTCATTCTCTACCCAAAGGCTAGAGAATCAAATATGTTCCCATTGCTTCTGAGAAATTGATGACTGTAATATCTGACCATTTGTTGCAAATATGCCACCATTACATCTGATAGTCTCTGGGGAACTTCCTGGGTACTTCCCAATTCTGCTCATTATGACTTGCCTGTTTTCCATTTCAGACCTGGGAGTGGTACTGTGAGAAGCTCTCCAGGTGATTTCAATGTAGTCTAAAAGTTGAGACATCAGCCGGGACCGGTTTGGCTCAGTGGATAGAGCGTCAGCCTGCGGACTGAAAGGTCCCGGGTTCGATTCCGGGCAGGGGCATGTACCTTGGTTGCGGGCACATCCCCAGTAGGGGGTGTGCAAGAGGCAGCTGATCGATGATTGATTCTCTCTCATCGATGTTTCTAACTCTCTATCCCTCTCTCTTCCACTCTGTGGAAAATCAATAAAATATATTTAATAAATAAATAAAGAAATAAATAAAAGTTGAGACATCATATTAACCAATGTATTCCTTACCTCTTGTTCTTTTCAATTATTATATAAAAGAACTATTGTTAATGCCCTGCTTTACAAATGAGGAAACTGAAGCTTTGAGAAGCTCTATATTTTGTATAATGTCACATAGCTGTTATGCAGAGGAGCAGGGAATAGAACCCAGATTTCAGACTCTAAAACTCCTCTGGAGCCTAATGAATGAAAATTCATTATTTTGAATTAATATCCGTAATAGCCAACCTATGAATCCTAAAATATATTTCTGATTGCTAAAGCATTATCTTTGAGGGAGAAAATATCCCTACTCCTTAGTGATTGAAAAGTAAAAAGCTACTAATAACTGGTCGAAGGAATCCTTTAATTTTTTCCCCTAAATTCAGGCATTTGGATTGGGTGAGATTAATTTATTCATGGTAGTATAGTTTTTCCTGTAGTAATAAATAGAACACTATGTTACTGGCTCTTATCCCTTACCAAACTTATGTTTTTCCCTTGAAGCTAAATTTCTCTAAAGATTCCTTATGTACCATATCTATTTCCTCACCTGACATAGTTGCCTCAACCTCAGATAATCTGACTTCTGCCACATTCTACAACTGAAATGGATTTTAAGGTCCATATCACTTCCTGCCTCATCTCACCACTCTGTAGCTTTGATTGTTGATCAGTCCCTCCTATTGGAAAACTCTTCTCCCTTGGTTTCTGGAATAGTCTACTATTCTAGTTTTCCTCCTAGGTTTCTTCATTGTCTTCATTATTTTCTTGGGTGTGCCTCTCATTTGTGAATCTCTTTTCATGTTGAGTTTCAACAGTAAGTCCCAATAAGCATACTTTTCTTGATCTCACCCAAACCTATAGCAATAACAATTCTTAATGATGACACCCAAATCTTTATCACCAAATGAAAATCTTTCTTTTGAGCTATAGACCTATATCCCCCCTGCCTATCTATTATATCCACTAACGCCACATAGTTATTTCAAAATCGATATGCTCAAAGGCAACAACTGCCATTCAAATAATGTTTCTTCTCTTGCTCACTGAAAGGCAACATTATCAATTCAATTTCTCAGGTTTTTCACTGTCATCCTTCAGTCTTCCATCTTCTTCACTGCTCTGACACTATCTTGGTTTAAGCCACTGTTAGCTCCTTTATGAATTATTGCAATTGCCTTAAAACTGATTATCAATTTTCCCCACCATTATCATTCAGTTTCCATACTACAGCTAGGGTAATTTCTAAAATGTATTATCTGATTGTCAGTTATCCACTAGATTACCTTGTGTGATTTTCTCAAGATAAATTTAATTTAATAACTAGCTGACTTAATTCAATAATTTTCTTCATCAAACTGACTTATCAGTATTTTTATGTTCTTTGATATTGAGGGCTTAAAGTCCAAGAATAAATTGGCCTTATGCTTATTTTATCTTAGGCACTTCCTTTACTGAATAATCTGTTTAAGTGATTTGCAAAATAACTGTGGAGCACAGTCTATTGTGATCAGTAGACATGACATAGAGTGATTTTTTTATTGTTAGACCAGCACTATTCCTCAAATACTTCAAATATATATATTACATATATATAACATATGCATATATTTCATATCACCTATATATAATATCATTTTAATGTTATACTGAAGCTTTTTCTAAAATGCCTGCTGAAAGATTATTTAATTTTCTATGAGAATTAATCTTTGTTTAGCTTTGTACTTACTATTCATTAGAGCTCAGATTCTGAAAAGTTTATGTGAACATAGATTTTTATCCAGTAGACTCAAGTAATTGTTTTTCTAGAAAAAAATATTTTGAGGGAAATTATTTAATTACCCTTTAATATATTATCCAGTTTTGTATGTAATTGAGCAATCTATTTCAATATACAGATAATCCTGACTAATGATAGTTCAACTTACTATTTTTTTTATTTTTACCATCGTGTGAATGCGATATGCATTCTGTAGAAAATATACTTTAAATTTTGAATTATGATCTTTTTCTAGGCTGGTGATATGCAATAAGATATTCTCTCATGATGACGGGCAGCGGCAAGGAGTTGCAGCTCCCAGTCAATCATGTGATCACAAAGATGAAAAAATAATATTCTACAGTGTATACATTATGTTAGATGCTTTGCCCAACTATAAACTAATGGAAGTGTTCTGTGCACATTTAAGGTAGGCTAGGTTAAGCTTAGATGTTTGGTAGGTAAAGTGTATTAAATGCATTTTCAACTTATGCTATTTTCAGTTTATGATGAGTTAATCAGATGTAATTCCATTGTATGCGAAGGAGAGCTATACTTTCTTTCCATGATTATATATGTTCACTCCCTTGAATTTTCCTCTGAAATAGTTGTAGCCCTAGCCAGTTTGACTCAGTGGACATGCAGGAGGCAGTGGATCAATGATTCTCTCTCATCATTGATGTTTCTCTCTCTCTCTTTCTCTCTCTCTCTCTCTCTCTCTCTCTCTCTCTCTCTCTCTCCTTCTCTCTGAAATAGAATCAATTAATTAGCAAATAAATAAGCACATATATTAAATTAAATAAAGGTTTATATTTCACCTAAATTTTTTAAATTAAAATAAGATGAAACTTTAGACTTCCAAATACCCATTTCAGAAAAGCCCTTCTATAACTGCAGGAAAGATAATCTGATTTCTTGGCAGTATAGTCACACAGGTAGAATAGCTTTCATGGGTATTTAAAATAGAAAACACTTTATTTTCCATGCAGATTATATCAAAATAATTGCAATCATTAAGCAAAACTAGCATTCAGTTGAGTTCTAAATAAGTTAATTGAAATGGTGAAGGATCTACCAGTAAAAGGGGCATGCTATATAGTTTTTAAAAGGAGTCATATACAAATGAAATCATTAGTGAGCAATTAAATACTTAAAGGATGCATTACTTCTGTTAAAGTAATAAATGTATTTCTGGAAGATTTGGGATATGAGGACTTCAGTATTCAAACAAATTTTTGCTTTTAAATTAGTTTGTATTTGAAAATGGCCCCAAGGAGAGCCTAGATTTATGAATAGGCTTGACATCTGTGTGTTTTACAAACAATTCCTAAACAATGTTTTATTATGACTGTCTTCTTGCCCCTTGTCATATTTCTAAATGACCACATGCATGGCTACACATGAACTAATAAAACGTATTAATGTTATATTGTTATGAATGACAAAATTCATCAGTCTGATATTGCCTTCTTCCTCATAATTATATCTTGTGTTTTGCTGGCTTAATAGGTTTCCATTCTAATCAAGATTTGTCATAGGCTGTGGGTTGAATTGCCCCATGAAAGACTGATTTGCTTCCAATCCCTATAATCTGTCCCCTGGACGACTAGAGATTGAAATCATTAGGATCCTGCTGTTGCCCTTGATCTCTGCTCAAAGAGGATAGAGATTGATTAGTTGACAGTCTGTTGACCCAGATGGCTCAAAATGAAGTAGTGATGAAGCAAAATCAAGTGCATACTTCTCAGAATATTTGATAATGTCATTTATTCTGTGTGCATTTTTTCAGCCTTATTTTCTCTTTCCTTTTTTTTCTGTTTGTTTGTTTGTTTGTTAGATATTAAGTAGAGAAGTTGCCCCAGCCCTCTATTACCCAGTACTTTCTGCCTCCTAGGGCACTTAAGAAATTTTGAACCCTGACCTGTTTGTTTCAGTGGATGGATCATCTGGAGGTGGACTGAAAGGTCCTGGGTTCCATTCCAGTCCAGGGCATGTAGCTTGGCTACAGGTTCCATCCCCAGTAGGGGGTATGCAGGAGGCAGCTGATTGATGTTTCTCACTCATTGATGTTTCTGACTCTCTATCCCTCTCCCTTCCTCTCTGTAAAAAGTCAATAAAAAATATATTTTAAAAATATTTTTGATTTCCTGATTTACCTGGAAAAGCAAAGTAGCATAGAGGACTTATTGCATATGTGTCACACGAAAGGATTATTATTAACAAATGTCTTTAATTTTTTTTTATCAAATGTTGGCCTGAAATCACTAAAGATTTACTAGGCAAACATAACAGACATTTTATAAAATGAATGTTCACTCTTGCATAGCTTTCAGTTTAGGAATGGTACCAGTGCTTAAAAATATATGAAATCTAAAGTAATTCATGTAAGAAAGTGAAAGTCTCTTTTAAAAGAGAAAGCCATCCTAGCATCAGTTTTGCACAGTGGTTGGAATGCCAGCCCATGGACTGAAGGGTCAAGGTTTTGATTCCAGTCAAGGGCATGTACTTCTGTTGCCAGCTTAATCCACAGCCCCATTCAGGGCCCCTACTGGAGGTAAGCAACAAATTCACATTGATGTTTCTTTCTCTCTGTATAGCTCCCTCCCTTCCACTCTCTCTGAAAATCAATGGGAAAAAATACACTCAGGTGATTAATAATAATAATAATAATAATAATAATAAAAAAATAAAAGAGAAATCCATTTTTCTAAATGCCACTGTCAATTTATTAAAAATGTTAAAGATATCTAAGTTTCTGTGGGGTATCAGTATTCTGTTCCATGGATATTTTTTATCAATCATATTCTGGAACTATATGGATTTGGTTTCTTGAGCTTTATATTTGTTATAACAATTGAATACTTATTTACTTTTTCTGGTTTTATTTTTAAAATTGACAAACATCACTGTATAATTTAAAGTGTGCAGCATGATGCTTTTATTTATATATGTATTGTGAAATGATTATCATAATAGGTTCAGCTAACATCCATCTTTTCATGTAGATAGAATAAAAAGGAATGAAAGGAGGAAAGAAAAAGGGAAAAAAATTTTGTGATGAGAACTCTCAGAATTTATTTTTAACATATACAGTATATTATACAGCAGTATTAGCTATATTCATCATATTGTACATTACATCCCTAGCACTTATTTATTCATTCTTTTACATATCAATATCTAATTGTCCCAGCACCATTTATTGAAATTTTCTCCATTGAAGATTCTTGGCTCTCTTGTCAAATATTAGTTAACCATGTATGCTTAGTTTATTTCTGGCCTCTCAATTTTGTGCCATTGTTTTATTTGTCTCTTTTTATGCCAGTATCATACTGTTTTGATGACCATAGCTTTGCAATTTAGTTTGAAATCAAGAAGTGTGATGCCTCCTGCTTTGTTCTTGAAAGCCACCTTTAAATAGAGACCTTATTTCTACTTTAGTTTCTACTTTAAAGGGTGAAGAAAATTATATGTGTACACACACACACACACACACACACACACACACACACACACATATATATATATATATATATATATATATATATATATATATACACATATATATATAATTTTTTATTGATTTCAGAGAGGAAGGGGATACACATTTCTGTGCTCCACACTGGGGATCAAGCCCACAACCTGGTCAAGTGTCCTGACCAGGAATCAAACCTGTGACCTCCTGGCTCAACCACTGAGCAATACTGGCTGGGCAAGACAACATATTTTAAAGGGAAATATATTTGCAAATATTTTGGAATCATTTAATTGGACCAATTTGATAACTGAGTCTATTGAATCTAATTAGCATATTGGATTAAAGAAAGAAATGGTTCCATTCAAGTTTAAGTGAACTTAATAAAAGCATTCAAGTTCTTGGCTATTCTGCTGCTTTGTATTAATATTGACAATTCTGAAAAAATATATTTTTCAGTTTTAAAAAATATTGTATATGGTAAGGAGGTAATAATATCCTTCTAAAAATTTGCTTTGAAAAGATTTTATATTGCCCAGTTCCTGCCTGTTCTCTGGAGGGAAGTAGCCTAATTTAGGCAGGTCTACTATTTTCAACAAAAAGAGGCAGTCTGTCAAAAGACTGACAGGCACCTTAAAACTGCCCTACCTGTTTCTTGTTCTGACATTTCCCTTTTGTTACATTTCCATTTTCATTCCCAGAATCTTGAATTTAATATTGCCTCTCCCCATTTTTTGACTTTTATAAATCTAAGCATTTCCATTATTAGTACTGTAGTCTGAGGAAGTGGTATACACCACATTTAAGGGATAGTAGACTCCATACCCGGGGAAAAAATAGAATCTTCTGAGAAACTGAAATAGATTTTAGGTGAGAAGTGTGTAAGGGTAATTTAGTGCTTGTGGTGGTGGAGGACACAATCCTAAGTAAATTACAGGATGACAGTGACATGTTAGAGGCTCCATTTTCAGCAAAGTTTCTGTACCAGTTTTAGAAGCATCACAATAGAAACAAATCCTTGAAAATTGTGGTAGAAATCTTTTTAATGTTCAGACTGAGCAGACAATACCTACATTTTTGAAGTTTTGTTTGGCAGGCTTGACACAAAAGGGCTCAATGAAACAGAGTTCAAGTCCTCCTTGGTTTGACAAAGAAGTCTAAAATTTAGACCTGGACTTGCGGGAGTCTATATATATAAATACCACATTAGATTGGGTGAATAAGCTACCCCTGAAGCACAGAAGGATAGAGCACACATTGAGGTACAGTTTGAATTTCCAATGATTGGAATCACCACAGCCTTTCATGCTATGTCAATACTTTTCGTCCAGTTCCTCTGCTCCCCTTTAGTTGGTATCCTAAGAATGTGGTAATGGTGTTCCCTGGAGTTGTTTGACTACTCCAATTCATTTTCCAACCTTTCCTTTCTCTAAACAATTTTCACTGTTGAATTCTGCTATGCCATATTATAAATATTTCTCTCTTCTCCATGTCCAGCATGGATAGAGAGCGGTCTGGTTCCTGAGTGGGGGCAGTGGGGAACTGAGAAAATGAAAGAGACAGACACAAATACAGTAGGAAAAGCTGTGACTGGGTGGGACCACTGTCCTCTGAGGAAGAGACAGGGTCCCAGAGGCAATACAGCTTGTTTATTTTATACAGTAAAAACCAGGAAGTTTTACTAAAGGTCAAGACAAAGGAGATTATGTACATTCTTGGGTGAGCCCAAGTCACATTCATTCCTGGTGCTTGGCTGGATTTAGATAATGAAACCCACGCCCTGGTGCTTGGGCTGAAGGTCAGGCTGAAGGTCAGGTCTGCCTCTGGCAAGGTGTGTTTCCAGGATGTGACTCTGCCAACACCACTGGGTTCAGCTGACAATAATTAAAGACAGGCTCATGTGCCTTCTCTGGTGCTCTCTACACCATATACTTGTAAAACATGTGATTATTTCACAGTTACTACTAAGTAAAGGCTCTAGGAACAGAAGTTTCCCTTCACTTTTGCCAGCACTGCTGGCAAATCTATAATAATAAAAGCATAATATACAAATCAACTGAAGAGCCGAACAGCAGAATGACCATCCAGACTGCCTTCTGGATGAAGCCAGGGCTGTGAGGACCTACCCTTGCACGAATTTCATGCATTGGGCCTCTAGTATAAATATGAAGGCATAACATTGATGACTCTAAATTAGGCTTTTGTTTGCCTGGACCATCAAAAGAATAAACATAAAAAGTTAATTTGTATATTCATGTGTATATATATCCACATATATAACCTATATATGTGCATGTGTCTGTATACTAGTATATTCATACCATTATAACATTTAATTCTTCCTCTAAAGCATTATGTTTTGTGACAAATATACTATATACATATGCAAATTTAGGTTAATAAGTTTTAGGTTTTTAAAAATATGTTTCTATTGATTTTTAGAGAGAGATTAAGGAAGAAGAATAAAGACATAGAAACATGAATGAGAAAGAAACATCAATCGGCTGCCTCCTGCAACCCAGGCATGTGGCCAGACTGGGAATGGAACTGAAGATCTCTAGGTTCATGGGTCATTTCTCAACCACTGAGCGACACTGGCCAGGCTAGGATAATAAGTTTATATGAACATTTCTAATGCTATAAAATTCTATAGACCTTGAAAGATACAGAATAGTAATCTCAAATCACTTTTGGAAGTAAAATATACAGTACATTGTGAAAATAATAAACTAGGAACCCTTTTTAAAACCAATCCCCATAGCTCTTCTAAAAAATATGCCAAAAAAATTTTAATGGAATTCATAAGGAATTGCAGGTTTCATTTCCTTTAGGCTTTTATTCCCTTCCACTAATTTGAGGAATCTTGGAATGTAGGGAAAGCAGATAATTCTGATGGTATTTTGTAAGAAATTCATGTTTGCAGAGTACCTTGTTTTTAAAATTTTAACAATAATTGTTTCCTGGTAAATGATTTTAAATATACAGTAGTAATAAGAAAAAAATAACATTTATTTCCTTTACAGAAAACAATTTTTAAAAGGTAATGATCTATACTAATAGAATGTGATTTTTAAATTTGTAATATACTGTCAAGCTTGAAAATATGAAACTAGGTGTGGATAAACTTTTTTAAAAATCTGAAGTAGTACAAACAGATTTTATTACCCATCATTTGCAGGGCTGGAGGCATTGCCATATTTAAATATGTGACCTGTTTTAAGTATTTGGGTCAAAAAGAAGGGAGGCACCAATATTTAAAGTGGCACAAATAGAAGCATGAAAATGGGATCAAATACATCTGAAAGGGAAGAATTTAAAAAAAGGGCAGGTATATCAATAATGTTTCATTCAGACAGTGGGTATTATTATGTGACTATTATTTAGTCTCTCATCATCAAATCCAAGATCAGTGACTAGTCAGCACAAGTTACTGGTTTAATAATAGACTCGCAGGAGCATGGGTTTAAATTTGTGCCCATCTATTGCCAAATAGTTGTATGATATTGGGCAATTACTTATCCTCACTCACTAAGCTTTGATTTCCCATCTGTACAATGGAGTCAATAGAAATATGGACCTTATAGAGTTGTTATGAGAATTAATATGTTGATCCAGTTAAAGTATTTATAGAAAGCACATACTAAGTACTCTAATTATATACACTACTAGATGCCTCATGCATAAAATTCATGCACAGGTAGGGTTCCTAGCCTGGCTGGTGATCAATCTATAGGGCAACCAGCAGGGCAATTGAGTTATGAGGGGTGGGGGGAGGGGGCTTCTGGTACCTGCCTTGGCCAGCCTAGGGCCTGCAGACTGGGGGAAGCTCCTGCATTGAGCATCTGCCCCTTGGAGAACATAGTGACTGCTTGTTCCGCCATTTGGTCCATTTGCATATTAGGCTTTTATTATATTAGGACTAGAGGCCTTGTGCATGAAATTCATGCATGGGTGGGGGTGGTGTTCCTCAGCCCGGCCAGCACCCTCTTCAATCTGGGACCCCTCAAAGGATGTCCTACTGCTGGTTGACAGGGATTGGTCCTAAACGGGCAGTCAGACATCCCTCTCATAGTCAGTGACTGCTGGCTCCAGCCACTCACCTGCCTGCCTGCCTTCCTGATTGTCCCTAATCACTCTACATGCCAGCCTGCTCACCCCCAAATACCCCCCACCAGCCTGCTCACCCCTACCTTCCCTCCCCACTAACCTCCTCACCCCCAACTGCCCCCCTGCTGGCCTGATCATTCCAAACTGCCCTCCCCCACTGTCCTGATTGCCTCCAACTGGCCCCCACTGATGGTCCACTCACCCAAACTGCCCCCCTTTCTGGTTTGCTTACCCCTATGTCCCCACCCCCACCAGCCTGATCACCCACAACTGCTGTCCCATCCTGGCCTGATCACCCCCCAGTGACCCAAGCTCCCAGCCCCTCCTTTTTTTCCTTTTTCTTTTTTCAGTGCCTTCTTGAGTGGAGGCCAGGGCTAGCTGGAAGCAAGTATCTGGGTTTTATTTATCTTCTATAAGTGAAACTTTGTAGCTTTGAGCAGAGGCCAGGGCCAGCCAGAACTGGTGGGAAACTTGGCTTCCTCCATCACTGGGGACAACCCAAGCCTCCTGCTCGCTCCAGCTATGTGGCTGCCACCATCTTGGTTGGGTTAATTTGCATACTTGCTCCTGATTGGCTGGTGGGCATAGGTTGCAGTTGTAGCAGAGTGGTGGTCAATTTCCATGTTTCTCTTTTATTAGTGTAGATTACCATTACCTTGAAAAACTATCTTGTCTCTTGGTTTCTTCATATATAATATGGAGAAACGTGAGGATTAAAATTTTAAAGTGCATGAAAAACTTAATTCAGCATCTAGAAATGTGTAGATACCCAATATAATTAACCATTCCCTCCTCTTTTTCACTTTCCACAATTGGGCCAAATGCTATAGGAGATACAAAGATACCTACTAGGTGCTCAGCCTCCTGCTCCTGCTGGGCACCAAATAAATAACTCATTTTATTCATTATTTTTATCCAATCTAAAATTTATTGAGCACCAACTAGGTCTCAGGAAGTGTATGGGCAAGAGAGTATAAAGGGTAGAAATTTATAATCAGAAGAAAATTATTGAGTCCAAAGTCAACTACTTAATTTTACCCCATTGCAATACATGGGTAGGGCTGAAGCACTCTAAGCCTTGGTTTTATTCTAAATGTTAATAGTACCAATAGTCATTATACGATACAAAGCCTATTCTGAATTATTGTAATTTGTGCAATATTAGTGAAAATAATGGTTTCTTTTGGAAGGCACATTTGCATTTCTCACAGTGAAGCTTTGGGAACAGTGCCTTTGCATTAAGTGATATGTTTGTAGCAGTTAAAATTTTCACCATCACGCAGATTTAAGGGGGCCAAAAATGCTACCTTATTAATTTTTCTATAACTGAATTAAATCTCTACCTTGTATATTCATTTATCTTAATGTATTAGATTTCTTAATATAGAAGTCCTCTGTTATCATCATTTTCACTTTCTATGGTTTCTGAAAATATTAAATGGAAAATTCCAGAAATAAGCAATTTATAAGATTAAAATTGCATGCTGCTCTGGGTGGTGTGATGAAATCTCCTGCCCTCTGGCTCCCTCTTGCTGGGGACATGAATCATCCCTTTGTCCAGTGTATCCACACTGTAGACACTCCCACCCACCAGGTCACTTAGTAGCCCTCTGTTATCAGATTGACTGTTGTATCACAGTGCTTGTGTTCAAATAAACCTTATTTTACTTAATAATGCCATATTCACATAACTTTTATTATACTATATTATCGCAAATGTTCTATTTTATTATGAGTTGTTGCTAATCTCTTGCTGTGCCTAATTTATAAGTTAAATTCTACCAGAGGTATGTATGTATAGAGTTTGGTACTATCTGTGGTTTCAGGCATCTGCTGGGGAGGTTGTGAATCTGAATACAAAGGGTCACAGTATGCCTTTCTTAGGAAATCTTAATCAAATTCAGTGACTTCTCAGGTTTTCCAGCCATTCAATATTTGTTGGGAACTTCCCTCCTCTCCAGGATGACAGTATTCCAAAGATATAAGGTCCTGGGTCAGGGATGCAACATCTAGAGTGGTCCTTTGGGTAGGAGATCCTTTTATGGCAGCATCTGCTAGGTTCAGCAAGCATCTGTATCCCTCCCTAGCTGGAATGTCCACCTTGCCTTCCTGGCCTTGGGATCCCGCTGTTCTGGTTGCCATACCCTTGTAAGTTTGCACTTGCTCCTCCTAACTTCCTTGATATTCTTAAGCCCCAATATATGTTAGTTCCTCATCATACATCTGTTAAGATTTTCTGACCTCTGTGAGGCTACCTACATGTCCAGCCTGTTGACTTGGGCACTATTTCAAACCAGCTCAGGTACCCTTCTGTACTCTCTGCCTTCTACTCTTCAAGGGGTCATTATCAATCAGCTCCCTCTTCTCTTTAAGTGTTTGAAAGAGTATAGGGGGAAGATTAGAGGAATTCAGAGCCCTCTCCTCATAGCTTCGAGCTCTTACTTATCTGCATCACTCTCAACTCCCCCATCTTAGTCTTGATAGGCAATAAGAGCTGGTGAAATCTTCAACTAGCCAGTGTTCTACATCTGTTATTTAAGACAGAGTCGTGGTTTAGTTATAGACAAAAATATTTACTTCTGTTAAAGGTATCAAGAGTTAGTTTTATTCAAACCCTAAGGCAGTGAGGAACCAGTATCTACCTTACCTGCCTAGGGTGGAATTTAAGACCATGAGTAGCACAGTCTCAAGAAATACTCTGTGTGTGTGTGTGTGTGTGTGTGTGTGTGTGTGTGTGTGTGTGTGTTTAGTGCATTGCAATTAATAAAACCATTTGGTTCAGGTTTCCCATCTGTAAAAGAGGAAAAAATACCAAATTCACATTCTATTTATTAGGATTAAATACAGAATACAGCATCATGCTTATAGTACATCCTCAACAAACATGAATTTCCTTCTTCACATTCTTCTAGCAGGAAGCTCCCTGCTTCCTTACCCCCTCTTCTCTTTAGTATACCCCAATTATTCCCTCATTTTGGACTGAGTTGCCTTTCATTAACTATCCTTAGTGTTTCATTTTTAATATTCATGTACTATATACCTTATAAAATATATGATCCCAAATCCTCTTGAATCTATTTTATGCAGGCCTAATAAGGCATATTTTTGGACACATTCATGTATTTTTCTTAAGATGAATTTCAAATCAAAGTGAAAAATGAGTTCCTTCTAGTTTTCAGGCCGAGTTTTCCTTTTGAGAAGTAGGTCAAGAAACATTGAACACAGAATAAATTTATCTCTGAGAACAGTTCTTCAGCTCTGGATTGTTTAAGGATGGCATAGAATCTACCCTTAGTATTCTCTTACATCTCCAGTTTCAGAAATCTTCTGAATTAGCATTTTGGCATAAAACATTTCCTTGGAATTGCTCTTATTTTTATCCCCATCTTCTGTACTCCATTGTAAGATAAATCTACAATATGTAGCAAGTCATTTCATAAATCCACATACAAATTATTCCCCAAGGAGAGTCAATGGACATCTCTGTTCATTTCACAGTTAACTAGAGCTGCTGTGGCTTGCCTTTATAGATTTTCCCTGTTCCACTAAATTTTTTAAGTCATAAATCTGAAGTTAAGTGGATGGTAGAAGTAGATTGGTTTGTAGGAACACCTCCAAAGATGTTCCACTCTTGTTTTCCCTCCTCAGCCACTCCAAAGTATGCGAGGAACTCTCCTCCTGTAGAAAATTTAAATGAGCTGGCAGAGAGAGACACCGCTGTCCATTATCACCAGTTTTAGGAATCAAGCCCAATCTATTTCTTTTGCTCCTCCACCTCACTTAATTACAAGGCTCTGATTCCTCTTACTTTCATCTACACATTTAAAGAATTGATTGGGATTTTTGTAGGCTAAAATTAAAGACTTCCTGGTATTTATCAAAACTTCTGTGTTTACGATTTATTTTCCCCATAACTTGTGTGTGTGTGTGTGTGTGTGTGTGTGTGTGTGTAAGAGTATGAAAAAAGGCAGAAAGCAGGTTATTTCCAAATACTCCTGCGCAGTACATGTTCATTTCTTTCACCAAGGAAACTAGAATACTGAAAATGCTGAGTCCTTTCATAGTCATTCTAAAAGGATTGGTTGCCAAAACCGGTTTGGCTCAGTGGATAGAGCATCAGCCTGAGGACTGAAAGGTCCCAGGTTATATTCCGGTCAAGGGCATGTACCTGAGTTGCGGGCTCATCCCCAGGTGTGCAAGAGGCAGCTGATCGATGATTCTCTCTCATTTTTGATGTTTCTAACTCTCTACCCCTCTCCTTTCCTCTCTGTAAAAAATCAATAAAATATATTTAAATAAAATAATAATAATAATAAAAGGATTGGTCGTAGTTCATGTTTATATAGTTTCATTGCACAAACTTGCATTGATTCATTGAAACTTTCTTAAGGGTTTTCAAAAATAAATCAGATAATGCTTACAGTTGAAGCTAAATAAGGCTTTCTGTTTACCTTATTTTACTGAAGTGGAAATATTAGAATTCTAATATGTCCCCACATTTGTTACCCTTGCTATTCTGGCAGCCTTTTGTCATGATCACATTTTCCCTGTTCATTTGTAATTACCCCTGTTGATGCTTTAATGATTCTAATGAGAGCTGTGGATTGAGGAGGAGAATAAAAAGCTTCAAATTAAAGAAGAATCTATAAAAATATTTATGATTTCTAATTATTAATAGTTCACCAATTTTTGTTGACCACTGTAGATAGACTTCCCGGATTTGGTGCATAGTAAATTCGTAGATGAAGTTACAGGTGTGGTCACTAATTTTGATTACTTCTTTAGCTTTTTGTGACTTGCATTTTTATGTTGAGATTCAGTTTGCCCTTCCTGATAATTCTAACCCACCCACCCACCTATTCATAAATGATAAGAAAAAAGAACAAGTGGGGCTTCATACATTTTAGTGAAATCTATTCATACCACTCTACAAAAGGCTCCAAATTGGAACGTCTGAAATTATCTCCTTCTCTTTTGTTGCATTTTAAGAATATCAGTGAAATTTGAAATGATTTAGTAAAATGGAAAGGAAGATTGAGCAGGAATTATATATTGAAAAATATAACAAAAGAGGCAGACCCAGTCAGTTTAGGCTGCAGAGAAAGGAATATGCCTCATGATTTTACATTTTTTTAGACAGCACTCCAATTTATCTGGAAGCCCACTTCATATTTCATTTTCTAGTCATATAGCAGAGAATGTTACAATTGGAATGGCTCTCTTTCTCCAAGTAAATGGACCATTTTGAGTAGTGGATAGATTTATTTTAGTTTTATACTAGGAGAGGCATAGAGGTACAATAAAAGGAACAAAGATTTTGGAATCAGAGAAATGTACACTTATAAGTTGTTGTAACCTTGAAGCAATAACTAGTGATTTTTAGTCTCAGTTTTCCCTCTATATGGCAGGATGGGGTATGACAATGGGGAGACAATACCTATCATGCAGGCAGCTGCAAATGTAAAGCATTTATCATATATGGAGTCTGATGTCATGCCTTCCATCAAAGACTGATTACGCATGTGTGAACTTTGATAAATAATTTCCCAAGATTAATATGTATTTTAATTTAAGTTATGTGTAATTTTAAGGTAGTGCTATTAGTTTTCTAATTTAATGTTATTTTAATTTATACTAGGATAATTTTGAATTTGCTACATTTAGTTTTAATTGGCTATGACTTATTTCTAGTATTTCTATTTGACTCTTATGCTTTCCATGACTGTGCTTGATATTTTCCATCTGTGCATGCAAGTTGTCCACCTTTTCCTTTAAAATCTAGATAATCTTTCAGGAAGTTTTTCTGTTTACCAATCATAGTTATTTTAAAGTTCTCATCTGGTAGTTCCAATGTGTAGATTACTCTGGGTTTGGTATATATTGATGGCTTTTTTTGCATGTCTTTCTTTGTGTGTGTGTGTGTGTGTGTGTGTGTGTGTGTGTGAATGTTAGACTTGGTGTATGAAAGAATAATAGAGAATGAAGAAAAAACACTAAATTCAGGAAATGGACACGGCTCGTTTTCTGCCACACTGTTAATATGGGTGGTTAAGTCAATGGAGTTAAGTTTAGGCAGGTTTTACGTTTTACTGTTGCTATAGCAACCTGCAGAGCACCACAGACTTCAAATTCCTCCAGTGATGGGCTGCTGCTACACTGCGCTTAGTGTGGTGTTAGGAGTGCTAAAGTGGTTTCTCAGTGTTCTTATTCCATTCTTGGCTTTCAGCAGACCTTATATAGCCCCCCCCCCTCCCCGCCACTGGTAACAGATCACTGCTTTGTTTCAGTATAGGATATTCTCTCCATCTCCTAGGAATATATATATTTTTTATTCTACCCTCATGAATAAAAAAGCAGATATTTGCCTAGATCCAGTGATAGTAGAGTTGCCTATCCTTTTTCCATGGCTTAAGTCTTTTGCTTTCAGGAGACAAGAGTCTCCAAAATGGGTTTGATTGCATACCTGTGTATCACAAAAGGGATAGCTTCCTCTCATCTCCTAGCCCAGCGTTTTTCAACCGCTGTTCCGCGGCACACTAGTGTGCCGCGAGATGTTGCCTGGTGTGCCGTAGGTGCAGACAAGACAAGAATTTTATAATTTTTCACTATTTTGTTTACTTAATATTTCATAATAAAGTAATTATAAAATACTTTCTTTGTGTTTATTTGATTCCTATTCAAGAGAATTACTTTATATTTAGTCAATATAGGCACAGAGTTAAATTTTTTAACATTTTCTAATGGTGGTGTGCCTCGTGATTTTTTTCATGAAACAAGTGTGCCTTTGCCCAAAAAAGGTTGAAAAACACTGTCCTAGCCTACCCCTAATCTTTCCAGTAAGTACCCAATGTCAATAGAGGCCATTTAAAAGAACTCCAGCGAGCTTCAGTACAAATTCCCAAACATTCTAAAGCTTCAAGGCAGCCCATGCCCGACTTTTAAGAACTCTTACAATTTCAACTATTTTCTTTTACCTGAATATATATATATAGGCTACCTTTTCCCCTGGTGTTCTGTCAAGGAGAAAAACAGTTCTTGTGCCCAGACTCACCCTGGAGAAGACTGTCACATTTGGTAGTTTAGCTTACTTTGTTGCTTCGTGTCTGTAGCTTTTTGTCTCCACAAAAGCATGCTTTTCTAGATTACCCAGCTTTTTCTCATTAGCTGGAACAACATTTTTATAAAACATTATACATCTTGAGGAGAGATGGAGCTTAATGGTGATGTAAAACCCAAAGGTAGTTTACTCTCTTGGAAACATCTGTATTCAATATAATAATGATTGTAGCCACCCTTTTAGATGTTAAGACTGAATGTGCTAATTTCTATTTGAGAAAGACTGGTTTGGAGAATTGATACTTCAACAAATGAATTTAAACAAACATTTATTGAGGACCACTGGGAAATGTTGGGATAAAAAGTTGAAAAAATATTGTCCCTGTCTTTCAAAACTTTTTAAGACATATGGGAGCTCATGTATGTTTTGTTTTTTTTTTTTTAAATCTCCATCTCTCTCTTTTTTCATTCTTGACAAATAAATGTTAAATGAATTAAAAACTAGAAATTATAGTGAACTGTTTAGTAACTCAGATCAGGTCCATAAAATATGATTCCAAAAGCATTTGGAATCTCAGAATTCATCTGTGAAGCCTAACTTACGATGTTGAAACTAAGATTTTGCACATTTTCCATAGTTGTCCCTCAAAGGTGTACAAGGTCAGAAGAATTTTTGAAGTGTGTGTGTGTGTGTGTGTGTGTGTGTGTGTGTGTGTGTGTGTGTTGGGGCAAAGTGGGAGGCAGTAGTAGGAACAAAAGGATGAGGAGTATGATATTGACTGATGCTCTTTCTCAAGAGTAGAGTCACTTGGGAATTCAAAATGAATACCAATTTTGAAGTTGAAACACAGAGGAATTGCCCTAACCAGTTTGGCTCAGTGGATAGAGAGTCAGTGTATGGACTGAAAGGTCCCAGGTTTGATTCTGGTCAAGGGCATGTACCTTGGTTGTGGGCACATCCCAAAGTAGGAGGTGTGCAGAAGGCAGCTTATTGATGTTTCTCTCTCATCAATGTTTCTGTCTATCCCTCTCCCTTCCTCTCTGTAAAATATCAATAAAATATATTTTTTTAAAAAGAAACCCAGAGGAATGGCCCTGTAATTTCATAGCTGCTTGAAGTGAATTGGATAAATCACACCTTTGTGAATGTAACTTATGTTTCATTTTTTTAAACCAAAATACCTCTAACAACACAGAAGAGAGAATATGGTCCCCCTGTGGGCTGAGGATGTAGGTTAAAATAGCCTTAGGAAGATTGAAATGTTTTCATAGTTTAATAATTTACCATAAACTTCACATATCCACAGTAACATAATCTATATTCCATCATATCCCTTCAAGGATGCTCACATCAAAGTTTGAACATCTCAAGACAGGTGGCTTGAAACATCCATCACAAATCTGAATAGGGTGCTGGAGTAGCAAGGATGGCACATGGGCAGTGACATGTCTATCCATGCCCAGGTCCAAACCAAACAAACGAGGATAAGCACAAAGGACCAAAAAGTTAAAGAGAAGAGAAATAGAAGTAGGCATTTGTTTTCTTTCTTATTGAGTTTATAATAAGGTAATTATTTCCATTCAGATTAGTTGGCAGGGGAATTTTTAACGTTCCCTATACTGACACAAACTTATTACTTAATCCCTTTTCATCTCCTCATGATGATACACATGAGGCTGTTGGAGGTTTGCACTAATGCAAAGTGATGAACTATAACCTAAAATTAAGCAAGAAAATAAAGCTAAAATTTCATGCATATGTTTATATTTGTCATCTGGGAAAACCCATTGAACTGCTGAAATATGCAATTTTAGATAACCTTCTTAATAGAGTGTAAAACCAAATGGATGATTTGTAATGTTTAACAATAGAAACCTTAAACAAAATAGTAAGATATATTGATATTTTTAAATTTAACTGTCCTTTGGCATTTTGCATTTAAAATCATATTGTCTAGCAAAATTAAAGGGAGACCTTCTTTAATACATTTATCTTGATGGTGCCAATTTATCAGGCATGCCATTTTGGAAATTTAGTGACATATTAACTATTTTATTTTATTCTATTGATCATACTAAATCAAAATGGTTTCTGCAATTAATGGCTACTATAACAACAATCACATTAAAAGACAACCACATTAAAAGAAATCATACTTCTGGTGGTAGTAATCTAATTTCCTTTTCTATTTTGGAACATACCTATATATATAAAAGACTAAGTGACCATGGCATCTGAAACAATTAAACAGATGAGTGAATAGTCTGTGTGGGACAACCAGGCAGGCAGGGGGGTTAATGAGGGGTGACCAAACAACTGAGCAGCAGGCTGTGTGGAGCTACCAGGCCTGCAGCGGAGCACTTGGGGGAAACCAGACTGGAGGGAGGGCAGTAAGGGGTGACCAGGCCAGGGGGGGGGGGTAGTTAGGGGTGATCAGACAGGCAGGCAGGTAAGCAGTTAGGAGCCAGTGATCCCAGATTATGAGATGGATGTCTGACTTTCGGTTTAGGTCCAAACCCTAGTATGAGGCCTAAATAGGCAGTCAGACATCCCCCAAGGGGTCCTGGATTGGGAAGTGTACAGGCTGGGCTAAGGGGACCCCACCATGCACAAATTTCATGCACCAGGCCTCTAGTATTTATATATATATAGTCCCTCTCATGTTTTATTTTTATATATTCTTTAGTGAATTTAATATTCATTTTAAATTTCCAGTAAGTACCCATTGCAGTGACTATCAGTATTGTTTAAATTTAAGCAAGAAACTCAAAGAGGCTTACAGGTTTTTCATTGCTAATGATTTTTTTCTCATTAAGTCTGGGTCCGGTGAAACTAAACAGAAAGTTCTGGTTGGATTCCTTGGTCACCCCTATCTGTGTTTGCGAATTCTTACAATTGGCATGAACTGAAAGTTCTTATTACTGCTGATAGTAACCCATAGACTGTTGCAATTTGGGTTTAAATGGCCTTATGCAGACAAGGGTATCAGAAGAAACCAAGACAGCCTCATGTGTTAGAGGGAGATACATATTAATTAAATACTAGAAATGGAATCAGTTTTGTTCTGTTTTCCTGTGTAGTTTCAGGTTGAGTATTTTTCCTTAGAGTTTGCAGATAGAGCTTCAGAACCTTCTAAGAGGAAGGAGATCACCTTCTCATCTGAGTGTGAGATGGAAAATGTATATGAAACAGAACTGATCCTAACAGTAAACTTTATTACTTGAGTATTATATTAATTAGGACACTTGATTCCAAGTAACATAAGCTTTATCAAGTATGAAAGTGGTTCTAAAGTAGGGGTGTCGAACTCAATCAGAGAAGGAGCCAAAATCTAAAATCCAGCCTAAATTGCGGGCCGAATGGTTTACTGAACAGTCATAAACTGACAATGTCATAAACTGACAGCAGAGTGCAGTGATGACAGCGCGGTGCGGGCCACATTGCAAGGCCTGGCAGGCTGGATTTGGCCTGCGGGCCTTGTGTTTGACATATGTGTTCTAAAGGATAAATTTATTCAAAGAATTAAAAGGTTTCTCAAGGAAAGCAAGGAGAACCTGCAATAGTATCTCAAGAAAATACTGGAAACAGGTCATCAGAAGCTTTCAGGATTCTGTCACATCTTCTTCTCTCTGCATCATCTCTTTGGTTGCAGACTGGCTTCCCATGTTCCTCCCATGGTAGAACATGATTGCCAATATCCCCTTATACTTATACCTCAGTAAAAGCATTCAAGAAGAACCTAACTCAATTCTAAATACCTAGTCTGAATTCAGATGTGTAAGTAGGTTAATTAAATTCATATTTAAAATATTCACTATAGACTATAATGTAGCATTGTATACCTTCTCATCCATTACTGGAAGGAATGTGATTTTTAAAAAATATATATTTTTATTTATTTCAGAGAGAAAGGGAGAGGGAGAGAGGGAGAAAAACATCAATGATGGGAGAGAATCACTGATCTGCTGCTTCCTGCATCCGACCTACAAGGGATCTCACCCACATCCCAGGCATGTACCCTGACCAGGAATCAAAGCTTGACCTCCTGGTTCGTAGGTCAATGCTCAACCACTGAGCCACACCAGCCAAGCAGGAATGTGATTTTATACAGTATTTTTGAGAAGTAATTTGAAAATATGTACCAAGAATTAAGTTGGTCCAAAGGTTGTGGGTTATTGTTAAGCTGAAAATATGTACCAAGAATTATAGAAATGATTGTTCACCTACAGCCATTACCCTAATTTTTGCAAAGTTTTGCTAAGGTAATAACTCCAAATTTGGATAAAGAATTTTTCCATATAGATATTAATTACAGCATTATTTTAATATCAAGATTTGAGGAACCTTTTTTCAGGGTTTCCCAAAAAAGGCAGAATGGTATGTTTCATGGGATTACATGATACATTTAGCTATTTAAATTGTGTTTTAATAACAGTGAAAAACTTGTTATGATTATAAATGAGGATTGCAGGATATCCTGTTTATGACAGATTGTGGTGATAGTTTCACAGGTGTGTACTTATCTCTAAGCTCATAAAGTTGTCTTCATTAAATATGCATAGCATTTTGTATGTCAGCCATACTTTCATACCTCAATAAAGTGGTTTAGAAGTAAATGTAATCATAGCTGATGCAAAGGAAATAAGGAGAAAAGAAATAACATTCTAATGAATGTTGAATTGGTAGATAATGTCTCAGTTCTGTACTTAACCCCTTGTCTTCAATTAAGTTAGAACTTATTATTTATAAATGCAATACTGTGTTTAATGAGGGTTGAATGATATTCAGTTTTAATATCCTATAATCAAGAACTCCCTTCAAACAATATAATAGTGAGTTTAATTGTGTGAGTCTACAATGAAAATAAATTTCTCTAATAAATTGGAAAAATATAAATCAGGATATACAATTATTTGTACAATAGAATTGCAGTTATTCAAGGAAAAATATGAAGGAAACATCAAAACTTTGATCAGAAAGCTTTTAATAGCCTTTTTTTAAAATATATTTTATTGATTTTGTACAGAGAGGAAGAGAGAGGGATAGAGAGTTAGGAACATCGATGAGAGAGAGTCCTCCATCAGCTGCCTCTTGCACACCCCCTACTGGGGACATGCCCGCAACCAAGGTACATGCCCTTGACCGGAATCGAACCTGGGACCCTTTAGTCCCCAAGCCGACGCTCCATCCATTGAGCCAAACTGGTTTTGGCTTAATAGCCTTTTATTCTTTTAGTTTTTAAAATTTGGATAATGAACATAAATTTAGTTTATAAATTAATTAACCTTGGTATTGCATTACACATCAGGGTCAATAATATTCATCTCTCCCTCACTTTCTCTCCCAGTCCTCTCTTTTTATTAAACTTTAGCCTAAAATATCTTGTTAATCTGAATTTTTTTTTTTACTTTGACTCATCACTTAAGTTACCCAGAAAATTAAAAGAGCTTCATTTTGACCACTCTTCAGCTTTGAAAATATTTCTCCTTTTTTTAGTCATATTCTTTTTTTACTTTGGAGAGGAAGGGAAAGGGAGAGAGATCCAGAGAAACATCAATGCTGAGAGAGAATCATTGATCGGCTGCGGCCTGCACGCTACCTACTGGTGACAGAGCCAGCAACCCAGGCATATGCACTGACCAGGAATTCAACCATGACCTCCTGGTTTATAGGTCGATGTTCAACTACTGAGCCATATCAGCTGGGCAGCTTTAAAGATGTTTCTTGATTTTAAAATTTTATTTTCCATTCTCTAAATATTTGCCCAAATTTAGGGTTTAAATTAACATATACCTTTTCTCTTTTCATTATTTCTTCACCAGTCAACACTGCTTTCCTTCTAGTCATTCTTAGTTTTTTCCATTACTCTCTGCTGAGAATTTATTCTCAGTTTTATACTGTACTTTGAAAGTACTAGTTTCCAAGCTGTAAATTCAATGTATCTATATGTGCAGTGAAGTGTGATTTATTTCTGTAAGTCATGGTGCCTTTATATTTGCTATGAGAATAATCAGTTAAATGATTCCTTCATTGACATGTGCTGTTTAAACTAAAGAAATGTGTGTAATAAACATATATGGCAAATTAAGACATAAATGTCTGAAACAGTTAACACAAATCTTGCTGTCTCAATTACTGTACAACATTATGTCAATACTTAGCATCATGAAATATTATAAAAGAAGCTGTGCTCTCTCAGGACTTTGCAACAAAATGAGTTGTAAGAAAACTGCATCTCTGTATACTTAGGCATTAAAAAACCACCCTAAAATATATATATAAAGTGTCTAAACCTAGATGATTAAAGAGTGATTATATAAGGAAATATGAAGAAATCCTGCTATTTCTTAGGCTGTTTAAGGAATATAGCAGAAGCCTATATATTTACACTTCATTTCAACCCAGCTACTATGTGTAGATCCACAAAAAGAATGATACATTAGGGAGAAGAAAAAAAAGCAGAATATTCCTTAAATAAGCATTGAAAAAGCCACAGTTTAGAAAAAATAATACAAGTTGGTCTATTGCTATTCATGCCTGTGTTCTTGAAAAAGTAAAATTAAACATGGACTGTTAATGGGAAGAAGAGTCAGAGGACTGTCTTTATGCTTTATCCAACATTTTTCAAACCATGAATCTCTTTGGGAATATACTGTAGACTCTCATTTGTATACACTCATAAAATTTTTCTCACAATTTAAAATATTCATTCTATAGTCATATTTAAAGTCCTTGGATCTCAGGATAAGAATAATAATGTTTACTTTTATGGGGCCAGATCATTTTTATGCTCTTTAAAGCCAATGGATCTTTTGTTCCTCACTACAATGCTATGAGATGTCTATTATTTTTATAGCTGTTTTACAGATGAGGAAACTAAAGGAAGAAGCTATGTAAATAACTCAAGGAAACCCAGCTATAAATTATCAGGGCTGCATTTTGAATCCAGGTCAGAGGGCTCCTGAGCTATGTGCCTCCTGAAAAAAAACACCAACTTAAAGACTCAGATCATATAATTTTAGGTCTGGAGAAACACATGGAAATTATTCCAAACACTTGTTTGTTTTCAAGTTGAGGAAATTGGGTTCTACATAAATAAAATCATTAACTGAAGACCATAGAGCTAGTTATTAGTAGAGTCAGGGTTCAAGTGGGAATGAATATTCACTCTAACTCGCAACAATGCTAAATAAGCACTATTGTTATCATTATTTACTGAAGGAAACTGAGGCACACTCATAAAGAGCAGAGATACCATTCACAGAGATAGTCTGTTTCACAGCTAAAATGACTAGATTACTGTAATTCAGAAAAGCCAATCCTTTATGTTTAGTAGAAACGGCAAAATAAAAGTAATCATAAAATTGGGGAATTCTAATGTCTTTGATTTACAAACTTTGAAAAAATTGGAGGTCCAATTATATAATCATTTAATGTTTTATAATCAGAAAGTAATATTTGCAGGGTGCTACCATTCATGCAAATCTGAGAATGGAAAATCACACACAGAGAGATATACAACTCTTCAAAGTTCATACAGAGGTCATAGGGGAAAGCCATTTGCTAATTTCATTTCTTTCATAATGACTGAAATTTATTATTTGTAAACATAAGATGAAGAAAACTATAGTTCAGAAAAGTTATTTTTTAATATATATATATATATATATATATATATATATATATATATATATTTTTTTTTTTTTTTTTTTTTTTTTACAGGGAGGAAGGGAGAGGGATAGAGAGTTAGAAACATCAATTAGCTGCCTCCTGCACACTCCCTACTGGGTATGTGCCCACTCTGCCCTTGACCAGAATCGAACCTGGGATCCTTGATTCCATAGGCCAACACTTAATCCGCTGAGCCAAACTGGTTAGGGCAGAAAAGTTCTTTTTTGACTCAACAAAACCCTTTAAAACCTCACAGTCATCTATTATTTGTTAAGCGTATTGTCCTATGAAATAGTCCAGCTTTTCACTGTCATTTCTAAACCTTTTATAATTCTAAGTTATATTTTCCTCTACAAGTTCAACACAATTGTACTTAAGTGCAAACAAAGACATTAATTCAGGAACTTTTTTAATTACTTAATTTTCATGCTAACCTAAATTCATATCAACTTAAATTATTAGTCACAATATAAATGGAACTTATTCATTACCATTGTGCACTGAAGGGAAGTATTCTTAGTGTAGTCCTGTCACAGATCTTAGAAAAGAAATAAATACTTTTTTTTTTTTTTTTATCCAATGGCATAATAAACTTGAAAAAAGAAAAATCATTCATTGGGAATCTTGGAAGAAGCTGTCGGTAACCACTTATCATCAGTATTAGCAACCTCCAGCTGAATAAAAATTGATTGTGGGGCTCTGTACTCTCTGCTCTACCACTTGGATCATCTATTAGCATTGGCACATGATTAACTCTCTGAACTGTCAACTCCTTTGATTAGCTTCCAAGACTTCTTTTGGATTATCAGTAATAATTTTCTGAAATCTGTCCTAAAAGACAGATTCTAATGCTTTTTTCACTGACTGCAAATTTTCCCCTGTTTATGCTGGGAAATGTTTGGCCTTTATTCTATTTATACTTTTTGGCTTGATCTTATACAAACAGCGGCTTAAGACTTCCCTATTTGGTGAAGAGGGAATGAATGATTACTCTTAAACTTTATTTCTGTTTTAATTACTTTCTATATTTAGCACAATGTATAAATGAGCAATTCTGACCATTACTGTTATAATAATTCACCAAATTTTCTTGGAATATACTCTCCCCTGAAAGCACCTTCTAGATTGATTTCAGTTCAAGCTAATATTTTGGCCATTTATAAGCAAAAGATGCTTTCTTTAAAACATATTTTTATTGATTTCAGAGAGGAAGGGAGAGAGAGAGAGAGAAACATCAATGATGAGAGAGAATCATTGATTGCCTGTCTCCTGCACGCCTCCTACTGGAGACAAGCCTGCAGCAGGGGCATGAGCCCTGACAAGGGATCAAAAGGTAACTTCCTGATTTATAGGTTGACACTTAACCACTAAGCGACATTGGTTGGGCAAAAACATGCTTGCTTTAATATTTACACTGTGAATGGCATGATAAGGAGAAATTCAATACAAAGAAAATATAATATTTTCTAAATAAAAGACTTTCAGAGTGTTTTTAATATCACATTTTAAAGCTATATTTATATTAAATTTAAATTCAAACCAATACAAATCTATTTTAAATGAAGATGCGATATATAGCCAACTATTATTGTATTTTATTCTATAAGACACATTTACTGTTTACCTAGTATATTAGCTTTATTCTAGGCCAGTGGTCGGCAAACCGTGGCTCATGCAACGAGCCACATGCGGCTCTTTGCCCCTTAAGTGTGGCTCTTGCACAAAATACCACTTTTACAAAAAAACGAAGAAGAACAAAGCAATACCAGAGTGATGGAGTTACATTTATTACACACAGGTCCAGAGGAAAATGTCTCTCAAATTCTGGGCCCCAACATGCAGGAATTCTCCCTATTTATCTGATTTTACCTTCTTTGTCTCCCAAATATAGAGTATTTCCGGTCTCTTTTGCAAGTTCTTGAAGAGTCTGTATGTGCTGGGCCTTGAGACCTCAACCAGAGGCCTAGCCTGGTGCCAGCACGGATAACCTTGTCTGGGGAAGGTTTAATGGGCTAGCTGAAGTGGGAGTAGTCTTAGCAAGCAAGAATTTACGGAAGCCAAATAGCAAGGTTAAAATTCCAAACAGCAGTTTTCATATAAGATGGATGCTTCACCACCACGTGTGGGCATGCATGTACAGTGTGATTGAAACTTCATGGCCCATGCACAGAATTCTTTTTTCAGCCTGGGCGAGTCTATTTTGAAGAAGTGGTTCTAACACCAACCCACATCAAAGCACCAAAGAGCCTCATGTGGCTTGCAAGCCACGGTTTGCCAACTACTGTTCTAGGCTAATTCTCTGTAAAACTATCTGCATCTCTGTGACTTACAAAAACAAACATTTATTTTTTATTCTGTGCCTGCTTCAATTTTTGGGTTGGGTTCAGGTCAGCTCCAAATATTTAACTCTTTATTTGGCAACATAGTCTACTTAAGGCATGATCTTCCTCACTGGTAAAGGAAGGAAAAGCCTAGAGGAGTGAAAACACACCACAATCAATAAGTCCCTAACTCAGAACTGACAAAAATATGTCATGTAGGCTCATATTTTATTTGTCAGGGTAAGTCACATGAGATAGGAAGTAAAATTCACTTAGGGTGATCCAGAGTAAACAGGGAAATGGATGACTAAGTTAAAACGATATAATGCAATTTACCAACTTGCCCAGAAAATTTAATGCAATTCAGTATGTAGTTAGGAATAATAATTATCTTGTTATTTTGTACTAAGTCCTTGCTTAAGACTACACTTAATGCTCTGTATACAGGATGCCTCACCAAAACAAAAAGTAGGAGTTTGTTACTATGATTATTTCCAATTTTCAGATTAGAAAACTGATGTTTGGTGTTACTTAAGAGACACCTAAGGCTAGATAATACAAGATCAAGTGAAGTAACGGGCCCAGTACCTACGTAGGTTAGTTTGAATTACTTAAAAAAAGCTGACTCAAACAAGTACTGTTACAGGTAGTTTATTTGGGAAGTGATCCCCAGTGACATTAGTGAGGGATAGGGGAAATGAGTAGGGAAGGGAGAACAAACAATAGAGGTGCTACTGTGGGCTATTCTGAGAGCAATATCTAGTATAACTCTTGGGGAGCCTTAGAGAGCATGTCCAACAATTGTTCCACTGGGATTTTTCTGTGTCTCATTCACTGAGTATTGTACCTTGGGGGAATTAAATCTGTCACTTCTGGGCTGCCCCTACAGATAGGCTTACAAAATTCTCCTAGAATTGGAAAAAAGTCCTAATGCAATGAAGCAGAGAGATGTGGGTACTTGAGATGGGAAATCAGCAAGCACAGAATCTGTTCACAGTTAACAGTTAAAGTCAGATTGGGTCAAGGAAATAAAGCATGAGGCATTAGCTATATCTACTGTACCATGTTTTTTCAACCTTTACTCCATAGTGCAAGTTTAACAAACATATCTCATGATTTAAATATCCTATTAGAATACATCCAAAAAAGGTCTCTGTTGCAGCTGTTGTCTGTTTATAAAGCATCTCATTGACACAAACATTTGGAAATGGTTGTTGTGCACTTTGGCTAATTGCTTTTCTTTTTATTTGAAAAGAATTGTTTTACAATCCATTAAAACAGGTAAATATATACCATAGAATAATGCATTTTTTATTTTTTAGTAGAGACATTGAATATTTCAAAAATAAAATTGATTAGGCCAAGATATGGAAACAGATATCTAGTTAGCAGTTCTGCCATAATATCGAAGTATTTAATTTCACCTCCAAATTACATCAGAGACCTTGATCATATTTTGATTTATTCTGCCATAATTAGTCCATGACTATTATTTTTAACTAAAATAAGTTATCTTTTTTATGCCACTACTAAAGTATATTTCATCTGTATGCTAATTAATAGAAACTTATTTTTACCCGTAACAAGTCTCCACCCACATATTCATGTTTAAACAAGATGATCTATTTGAAATCACTTTGTCAATTATAATGCACCACAGAAATATGCATTATTCCCATCATTGCTAAGCAGAGATTTCATTCTTCTTGGCATGAGTAGGTATAATTTATTCTAATACAATTTTATATTTTTATCTTTCAAGTCAAGAAAAGTCTAATTGCTGCACATTTTTTAAATATTAAAAAAAATCTTACTAATTCTTAATATGACAGCCATCTAGAAATTGTGTCTATTTTACAATATACTTCAACTGATATAGATAGCTCATAGGAAGTAGTGGTATATCCAGGAATAAATTGATAGGTTTTCTCTATTTTTTTCCTTAAGTTTTTTAGTATTAATACATTGTGTCCCCAAAATATGTATACACACTTTGAATAATTATTAATTCCAGTGGTTTAAATCTGAAAAGAAAGAAACATCAATTGAGCTAGCAGCTGTTAAAATGTGTATACATTTTTGGGATACCCTGCATGTAGCATAAGCCTGTCAATTTTTGTATTCACAATTCTGTACCACTCTTTTTAGACCCATGATAACAGATAGACACAATGAGACCCAGAGAAGTTAAGCAACTTGTCTAAAGTCATAGAGCTAGTGAGAAGTGGAGCTGAGGTTTGAACCCAAGCTGTTTGATATTGAAGCGAATGTGTTTAACCACTGACCCATACTGTATCTCATACATATTTTTAGTTTCTGAATTGAATTTGAAGGGAACAAGACTGAACCATTTGTTCCATCTACCACATGGTACTCTTTTCCAACTCACCACTTAGTACCATTTCGTGCACTCTCAGAGTTCTGATTTCTCTTCCATTAAATTCTACTTCATTGTTATTATGCTCTATTTCATGGTAACTTGTATAACTATACATAAAAATATTTCTACAACTCTTGCATTGTATCTTCAAAATGTATGGTTTTGTTTTTATGAATATGCAATTGTGTGATTGCATAAGGTCCCGGCCACAACTCTGATTTGCTAATATGACATAAATTCTATGATTAAGTTTCAGGAGATGGGATAAAACTTTTATCCATTATGAGCTGACACAGCTGTTCAAATTATTTTCTGGGTCCATCAACTCCCTACAGTAAAAAGCAATTGACCTACATGAGAAAAAAAAGGCAATATTTACAGGAGAGGTAAAGATTCAGACAGGTCATCATATAATTTTGCATTGTGTTAGAAGCCAAGATAGCCATGAAAGATTATATACATGGCAAATTCATCATATTTCAGAATGTAATTTACCTAGAAAAATCAAGACAGATTTTTTTGAAAGAAATATTCTATCTCTATTTTTTTTCCATTTCATATAGTGATAAAAATAAATATTTCAGTCCCAAAGCCAAATTATGGGATAGAATATTGAAAAGTGATTTAATATCTGATGGGTGCTCTATGGATTTTTTCAGAAATGAATTGGTGATTAAGACAGAAGGTTTATAATTAACAGAGCAGTTTGTGCAGTATGGTAAAGTAGAGAGAAAAAAACATTGGCCTGGGACTCATTGGGTCTCAAATTTAATTGTGGTATTGATTATTCATTTGATTTACTGAACCAACTCTTATTAAGGACCACTTTCTGCTCGAATACACCATATTAGGTGCCATAAGTTACATATTTTCCCATCTAAGTGTGGTTACATATTGGGGGTGATTGGTAATATGTTAACTATTATAAAAAAAAGGTAATGTATTTGTGTGTCTGTACACCCTCCATATAATAATAGTACTGTTTTAAAAATGCTAAAGTATATGTATACAAATAATTAATTGCTGAGTTCTGCCAAGTACAGAAGGATGATTGCACAAATTCAACAGTTTAACCTGATCTTGAAAATGAGAGTTAAGTCACATTTCTGGGATTGTATGAACAAAAGACTAAAGAATGCATGGTTTATTTATGCAGATGTTTGGCTTGTGTGTCTAGGGTAGACCTGGTAGCTATGTGTGTAGAGGGGTCACAAGTAAGAGTGTCAGCAATCATAATGGATATTATGTTTACAAAATTATTTGGAGTCAAATTGTAAAGGCCCTTATATGCCATTCTAAATAATCTGGCTTTAACCTCAGGACAAGCATTTCTCAAACTTGAATAATAACTCCAGAGTTACTTATTTAGTTTCCAGATGACTGATGATCCCATTAATTGACAGGAGGAGTAAAATATGTGAATTTATTTGGGAAGATGAATGATATTGTTAAGATAACTGCAGGACATCTATGTGGAGGTATTAACTAGGGCCATATATGTCACTGTGAAACTCTTGACATTGATCAAGATGAAAAATATAGTTTCAAGAATCATTAGTATCAATATATAGTGATGATTAGAGTGGAGGAGGGAGTCACTTTGCTTAGAAAGAATAAACATTGTAGACCAAGGCAAGCAGAGAAGAAGAATAGATAGGACCCTGGGAGAATGCCAATATTTCCAGGGTGAATGGCAAATAAGTCAGTGAAACAGATTAGGAACAGTCTTTGTGTCTGAAGGATAACCAGGAGGCAGAGATATATCAGATGAGAAAGCTTGTGAGCACATTTTAGTAATATAATTCACTGTGCAGGCTTCAGTTATTATGTGCCAGTTGGCTTGTAACACTAAAATCTTTATTTTCAACTCAGATTGTGCTTCAGGTTCCTATATGCAAATACCTACTACACATATCCTTCTTCTTGTCTCAAAACACTCAAAACTGAATATTTCCCAATTCTTCCCATACCATCATTACATACACTGAGTGACCAGATTGTTATACGTTCAGAGATCATAATAATCTGGCCACTCAGTGTCTATCTGTATCATAAAAGGTTAATATGCAAATTGTCCCCTCTACCAGGAGTTCGACCAGCAGGCAGACTAGCCAACTGCCCATGTTCCCTCCCCCTGGCCAGGCTGGCTGGACCCCACCCATGCACAAATTCATGCACCGGGCCTCTAATATATATATATACTGAGTGGCCAGATTATTATGCATTCAGAGATTCATAATAATCTGGCCACTCAGTGTATATAGACCCAGGAATTCTTCATGGGATCTCTAGACTCCAGTTTGAGTAGTATTATATAATATCATTGGCTGTACCTTTTTAAATCCCCTACCTCCACTTCTAATTAATAACTAGTTATAATAAGTAATACCTATTGAATATATCTTGCCTGTATATACATATATCCAGTCCCATGCAAGTCATCAATACCAGCTATCATCACTTCTCACATGCATTGAATTTATAACCAGCTAATTGGTCCTCTTGTTTACCATCATAACTCTCTCAATATATTCTCTACACTGTGAAATTCATTTCTAAAATAGAAAACTATATTGTCATTCCCCTGTTTAAAATTCTGCTTTGGTTTCTAATGGCCTTCTGGCTAAAGTTTAAGGCTTTTCATACTTTGGCTAAAGATTATTTCTCATTTTTCAAGAGTCATCTCTGCTACTTTTGTCCTCCTCCTCTTTCTCTAGTACCTTCAAAGGACCATGGTCTTTCTCTCACATCCTGCTCTTTTTATTGTCTGGAGTTCTTTTCCACCTTGTCATTCTGTATACTCTTAGTTAACTTTCAGAATTTTGCTGAGATGTCACTTCATCAACAGAAGCACTGGATTTTCCAAGTTAGTTTCCTTCCTATATGCTTATTTTTTTTAATCAGGAAACTTATCTTTAGATCTACTACGTACCTACTTTTTTGTGTGTGTTTCTCTCACTATGCTACAAGGACAAAAGGGTAGAAACATTAGATTTTACATAGTTGTATTTCTACCAGGTAGTAACTATCCTTATGGATTTGTTTCTTGCCTTAATAGTGTTACGTAGGAAAGTTTGTGTATTAGTTTCTATTGATTATATAAAAATTACCACAAATTTAGTGGCTTAAAATTACACAAGTATACGGTATCATCTAACAATTCTTCAGGTCAGGAGTCCAAAATTGGCTCCAATAGGCTAAACTTAGGGCCCAACAGCTGTATGCCTTCTAAAGGTTTCAAGAAAGAATCTATTTCCTTTTCTTTTCCATTTTGTAAAGGCTGCCTGCATTCTTTGGCCCGTGGCCCTCTTCTTTCATCTTCAAAACCAGCAATATTGAGCCAAGTCCTTCTCATGCTGCTATATTTCTGGTTCTCCCTTTTATGTTGCCTATTCCACTTTGAAGGACCCTATTGATTACACTGGGCTCCCTGGTTAATCCCCATATCAAAAATTAGCTAATTAACAAATCTAATTTTATCTGAAATCTTAATTCTCTTTGCCCTAACAAAGAGTTGTAAAACAATTTAAATTTAACTAGCTGTCAAGTTAGTTTCCTTTAAAAAATAAGGTTTAACAAAATTTACTCACAGATTCGGGGATTAGGACCTGAACATATTTGGAGAACCACTATTCTGTCTGCCACAGTTTAATAGAATGAATATCTGCCCAGAAAAATAAGAGGCCTGCAAAGTAAATTTGGTCTTCATTAACTTAAAACACCTGAATTGAGTGAGCCCTGTCAGTGGTTAGAGGATTGGCTTGCTGGACAGGGGACATGTAGAAGGCAACCAATAGATGTGTCTTTCTGCCATTGATGTTTCTCTCTCTTTCCTCTTTCTCTTACTCTCCTCCTCCTTTCCACTTTCTCTAAAAATTAATAGGAAAATATCCTCAGGTGTGTATTAACAACAAACAAACAAAAAGCACCTGAACTGAGCACTGATATGTATTCTATGCTAAGGACTGGGGATGCAGTTATAATCCAGACAGACACTGTCTTGGAAATGAGAAAGGATACAGGTGATGCTATTAAGAAAAAATTTTGTAAGATGATGAGCAGTGAAAACTGCATTATATTGATTACAGAGTGAGTGGGAAATAAGGAAACTTCTTTGCCACTGAGTGTTTTTCCCTTCTTTGTCCAGTAATTTAATTATTTTAGACCTCCTCATTATAAAATGACCACAAATATCACCTAGCATTCTATAATCCTATGATCAAAAGCTATTACTCAGATTTAATGGAAAGCAATTTTCATGCCATTTCCTTTTCTACTCTCTTCTACTTTACATTGCCATTTTGTAGCATTAATAACATGGCAAAACCCATTTTCTATATAAGCCCCTAGTTTTAAGCCTTTCTTTGTAATGTTCCAGAGTATCGCATCACCTTACCTAATGTTTACCATTAATCTTCCATATTGCTCATTTCCTTTCTTCTCATTTTTGGTGGAAACCAAAAATAAACTGACTCTAATAGATCTTCCATATTAATAGTCCTCTCTTTAAGTGAAATAAATTCATATATTTTATATTTACTTATGTGTATTTCTAAACTGTTATCAACTTTAATATTCACTTCTATTCCTAAAATTACATTTTCTGGATCACTTCAGTGATGAACATCTTCAATTAATATATTAACCCAATGAATTAGTATTTTATTTTAACATGTTTGTATTGACTTTAGAGAGAGAGGAAGGAACAGGGAGACAGATAGAAACATCCATGAGAGAAAAACAACAGTATCGATAGGCTGCCTCCTGCTGGGGATCGAGCATACAACCCACACATTTGCTCTAATTGGGAACTGAACTGGGACCTCTTGGTGCATGAGTCAACTCTCAACCACTGAGCCACACTGGTGGGGCAGAAAGTAGTATTTTAAAAAATATTGTTCTGGGCCCTGGCCAGGTAGCTCAGTCAGTTAGAGCTTTGTCCCAATATGCCAAGGTTGCAGATTCAATCCTGGTCAAGGCACATACAATAATCAAGCAATAAATGCATAAATAAGTGGAACAACAAATTGTTGGTTCTCTCTCTCTCTCTCTCTCTCTCTCTCTCTCTCTCTCTCTCTGTCTCTTTAAAATAAATAAATTTAATAAAAAATGTTTTTCTGGCATAGATTATAATTAACTGCCCTGTCTTAAAGATAATTCTTAGTGTTCATATAGCAAGTTTTGGGGTTTGTTTGTTTTCAGTTTTTAAATACTTTCACTAAGTCATCTTAGCTGATAGCATGTAAAGGGTCATAGCATACAAACTCCCCATGATCTCACACTCAACTCCCTTTGTAATTTCATTTCATGCTACTCCCTTTTTCAAATTTTAGAGTGCAACAAAATTGAATTGGTTTCTTATCTCGCTGCCTTTCCTCTTGCCATGCCCCCAGAAAGATTTATCTTTCCCTTTCAACCTTTTTCTTTCTTTCTTATTTGTGTTCATCCTTCAGACTCAGCCTAGCTATTGCCTTCAAGAAAATGTCTTCCTGCCCTAGTTGATTTGGCTTAGTGGATAGGGCATCAGACTGCAGACTGCAGGGCTCTGGGTTCGATTCTGGTCAAGGGCACATGCCTGGGTTGCGGGCTTAATCCCCAATAAGGGGTGTGCAAAAGGCAGCCAATCAATGATTCTCTCTCATAGTTGATGTTTCTATCTCTCTCCCTCTCCCTTCCTCTCTGAAATCAATAAAAATACGTTTAAAAAAAAGAAAATATCTTCCCTAACATCCATATGCCTACATATCTTTTTCTGTGTTCCTATAAAATACCTCTTAAATATATGTAACCTTGCTTATGTAAAATATTTCATACCTATCTGTAATATATCTGTTTTTCACTAAGCTGTGATCTTTAATAAAGACTGAGTCTTGTTTATCTTCTCAGTAACTTGTATAGGCCCAGCAAACACTAAGCATTACATAAATAATTATTCTATAAATCATTGCATAAATAAATGATTTCACTATATTTTAACAACAGCTCCATGAGTTAAAACACAATCAATACCCTCATTTCATAGATAAAGAGACTGAATCCTGGTGATTTTAAGGCCACAATTCTAAGTTCTGCACTAGAACTGGAAGCCAGTTTCCCTGATTTAATGTTCTCTGTTAGCCCAATATCATTTTTGAGCAGTAACTTACTGTGGTGAATTCTAAATATCCCAATTATACATTTATAGGTAACTGAGGGTCTCAGAAATAGAAAAGTTAATAACAGGGCCAAAGGTCTTTGCACTAGAAAATGTGAAGGGCCAGATTTATTGGATAATAATATTTTTATTAGAAAGGGTTAATTAATTCTGAGATAAAATACTATTGTAATGTCATGGTGAAAAACTAATGTTATATGGATTTTGGATTCACCTGTAGAGACAATAAAATAAAATATTATTCACTTTTTGCAATTTATGAAGTAGTAGTTCTTTACCCATTGGTATCTCCAGGGCACAGTTTTCAAGTAAATTTTTCTAAAATAGACTTTTCTTTTTTTTTAAGTTAGATGTAGATTTTGTTTTGTTTTTTTCTTTATTGATTAAGGTATTACATATGTGCCCTTACCCGCCCTCTTTACCCCTCACTCCCTGCTTCTTCCCTGCTTCTTCTATTAATTTACCCAGGCATATTTTAATTAGTAAAAGAACTCAGTCATACACTGATTTTAAACAAGAAAGTCAGTTATAAACAAGCCCTAGAGAAAATGAAATACAATATGTGCTACTTGAAATCAGGAGTATATCGATAATCACTTCCTAGTAAAACAGATTTTAGTTTATTATTTTCTCATTCTCTTTGTTGCTAACTTCACATTAATGTCTTACTACAGACTTTGTGTTTATAACAGATTTTATTAAGAGATTTAAATAGACTATAAACTCTATAACAATTTATATATGTATTTTTGTATATCAAGTTTAGATTAACTATGTATATATAACTGATCATGCTTAAAATGATCAACTTTAAGTAATATGAGAAATAACAAGGGAAATGGATAGATTCAAATATATAAAAGTATAAAGTTTTAGCATACAAATGAAATCAAAATTTAAAAGAAATATGACCACTGGGGAACATAAATTCATTCACTGACTAAGTAATAGCTTAATTTACAACAGTGATTCTTATCTTACATTTCTGGTAACAGGAATCTTCTGTAGGAAAGTCAGTGAAACCCATGAAACTGTATGTAAATGTCTTTCTAGGCATTTTTTTTTCTTTAGAGAAGGATCACTATTTTATCAGATAATCAAATAGAAATATTTAAGGACCACAACTTGAAATATTTAAGGACTAATTTACGATCTCATTCCAATTCATTTTAAAATATCAAGTACTTAATAGACATATGAGCAGATGATATAAACAAGTATATTGACAAAAGTAGAAACGTGAAGAATATATTAAACATGTTCTATACTTCATTAGTATCAGATTCAAATTTAAACAAGCATCAAATATTTCCTTATATCAAATAAAGCAGCAATCACTTTAAAAACAAAAGCAACAAAAAATCCTATCAACTGCATAACCTCATTATTTCTGGTACCATTAAAAATCAGTATTGCCCTTAGGAAAGCAATATGACAATATTTGGAAAAGCCATAAAACTTCCCATAACTCTAATCCAATAATTTATCCTAATGCAATTAATTATACACCATGAGTTGAAAGAAAATGCATGAAGATGTTTATTGTGGTGGAATCTCTAGTAGGAAACAAAAATATGTGAAATTTATGAAAAAATAAGTGAAAAAAATTCAGAATATTATTGTGGCTTTGTAAAATACATGTTTATGGGGATTGTAATGTGCAAGCAAACCTTGGGTGATTGTTGAATGTTGTACATTTCCATAAAGCTAACATATGACAAAAATTGAATACTAAATATCAATTAGTAAATATGTGAGCATTATTATTTAAAATTAGAGTCCTGGTGCACAATATTCATGCAGGAGTGGGGTCTCCCTCAGCCCAGCCTGCACCCTCTCCAATCTGGGACCCCTCTCACAATCCAGGACTGCTGACTCCCAGCTGCTAGCCAGCCTGCCTTCTTGATTGCCCCTACCTGCTTCTGCCTACCAGCCTGATCACCCCCTAACCACTCCCCTGGCAGCCTGATCAATGCCTAACAGCTCCCCTTCTGGCACAATTGCCCCCAACTGCCATCCCTTGCTGGCCTGGTCACTCCTAACTGCCCTCTCCTGCAGGCCTGGTCCCTCACAACTGCCCTCCCTGCTGGCCATCTTGTGGTGGCCATCTTGTGTCCACATGGGGGCAGCCATCTTGTGCGTGGGAGTGATGGTCAATCTGCATATTACTCTTTTATTAGATAGGATGTGTTAACGTGTTCAGCTTTTGTGACTCTGATTATCATATGGCATACCATTTTATCTCTGCAGTTATGATATAAACTGGTCAATGTGAAAAGCCATGGACTTTGATCTAATAATCTATAGCAGGTTCATCACTGTCACCACATAGTTTTATGCCTTTTGAGCTTGTATTCTTGTAATCTATAAAATGACATACAGATTGAGATTAGATATGTAAAACAGTTTGGGGAACAATATGGCACTATTAAATTTTATATATTTTATAATAAAAATAAGTTACATTAATATTTATTATGTTAAAGAACATAAATGTTTCTATGCCAAAATAAAACATTAGCAAGTAATTTATTTTTTCAAAGTATATTTTTCTTGTATTCAAAGCAGAGGAGGTAAGAGAGGACATCTAGTAAAGATGTTTTATGATAAAATTCTAGTTTAGTGCTATTTACCGCATAGATACATAATATTTTGCACATTATGTCAAGGTTTTTCTCCTCCCTTCAAGGCCTATCTAGACATTGCTTTTTGTACATATAATTGAAAACAATAAAAATATTGCTTTACTATCCATCTTTCACTTAAAGGCATCTGAAACAAATCTCTTCAAATGTGCTCCTACTCAGCTTTTGGTGAAGATGGTTGGATACTGTTAATGTAAAAAAAAAAAAAAACAAACAAAGAAAAAAAAAAAACAAAAAAAAAAAACACATTGAAACCTGTAAAGAATTTTTGTGAATTTATTTGATCCGAACTGTTGACATATGCTGGGAAACAGAACCTCAATGAATTGAGGTAATGCTCTGGAGAATGGCGGGTTACATCTGCATTTATACATAGCAATCAAAGGAGGGACGTAGGTGGGTTACATGAAATTCACTGGTGATAGATTAAGGAGGTGGGTAGTAAAGCAATATTTTTATTGTTTTAAAGCAAAGTGGGGAAACCCCTGGGATTGGATAAAAAATAAAATGATAGACACATCCTGAGGTGGGTGGAGGAACAATGAACATGATAATTAAGGAATGTGTGGTATCTGTCCTGGTGCCTACCATATTTGGTTATGCCTCAGGGGCTCCAGAAAAGCTAAAGTTACAAGTTACCCAGACATTTCAGGGGTATGTTAAATTAGATGCAAAAAGACATAGGCTCAGTTAAGGTAAAGGTTGACCTTGTCAGTGAAGATACCAGTCTAGGACGTAACTGCCCACCATAACTGATTTTAGTTAAAGTTTAATTTCAGACCATCTTTTGTGGTTACTTTTGGTCTCTCAGTTTGCAAGGCTGCCATGCAGGCTTTCCCTGAGCTTGTCAGATCAGCATGTGACCCCTTTAGTCCACAATATGTTTTAAAAACATCTAAATGAATGTTTTTAAATGACCCACATACTGTCTGTCTCCCATGTCTGACAGGATATACATGCACATGTAGGAAAAATAAGTGGAATCGCAAAGAAGGTCATTAACATTTATTTTGCAAATGGAACTCAACTCGTGATCACTAGCACAATTGTACATAATTACACACACACACACACACACACACACACACACACACACACACCTGGCAACTTTATCTTGAGACTGCTGGCTTCTCTAGTGAAGAAGTAAAATGGCCCTTTTTTCCTTTCCCCTTTTCCCCTCCCTTTCTGCATTATCTCATTAAGGAGGTTTTCAAACCATTTGCCCTGTGTCCTTGCCTGAGACAGATAATGGCTTGTTAGTTACAAGCTGGCTGCAAACTGCCCACACTCTTTGGCCTTGTTTTAACTTTCCTGTCAGTTTCCCCATTTGTCCTGCCCTGGAATCCTGTAACCATGTTAGCTGGCTCCAATGGTCATGTCTGTATTTCCTCTTTCCTTTCATCCCTTGCCCTGTCTGCCTAATCCTGTTTCTAACTCCTCATCCAGGGCAAATTAAGTTGGAGAACCCAGGTTCCACTATTTTGATACAGAATTTTGGACTGGAAAACGTGGTGTTCCCTTTGACTGGAGCCTGGATTCTTTGTCCGCCAGAGTCGAAGAATGAATCCACAGATAAAGGGTAGTAGAGCAAAGGTGGAGATTTTTTGAAGAACAAGTACAGACTCCCACTTGGGGAGAGGGAAAGGGTCCCACTGAGTTTCTGTTCCCTACAGCTTATAAAGGCTGCATATCCTGGTGCCTTGATATCTTCTCTGATTGGTCAACATTCCCCTAGGCTGGTTACTATAGTAACCTCTGAGCTCTAAGGTGGAAACTTCCTCCCCACTCCTTTCTTATTGTTTTCCTATTCCCTTTAGGTTTTCTTCTTCTTCTGGATGAAGGGCTTCCTTCTCTTTATTTTGTAAATATACACCTCTGCTGTTCCCAGCGCCCCATTCTATGGAAATGTACCAGTTGCAGCTTTTCAGCTGCCCTATTCTATGAAAATATACCTTGGCTGCTCTGCAGCCCTGTGCTTCTTCCATGGTCCTCTAAAACTTCTAGAATTTCCTAAAACCTATCTTTTTCACCCCCAAAAGTTCCTTTTTAATATTATCTATTTTATTTATTCATACTTGTGCTATATTGTATGGATAATACTGATATTTTACCACATATGTAGCAGCCTGTGGGAGTAACACTAATACATAAAAAGCATTTTGTGATGCTAAATACAATTTTCTCATCTATGAAAAGTTTAGGTTCATTTTTCCACTGTTATCTTTTAGGTTGCTTAAGAGTATCTACTTATGGGTTAACAATGTGCTTTAAAGACAAGCAGATATTCTTAGTACATGGATTCATTTGTCATGGGAAAGCAATCCTATATAATAAAGGGGTAATATACAAATTGACCAACACACAAGATCATTTATTTATGATAAATCAAGATTATTTATTTTTCTGTCCATTTGACACAATATTAATTTTTAACTTAGGAAAAAATAATTTTCAGAAGTGTGAGTTCTGTGAAGTTGATTCTTAATAATTTTCCTCTCTGCCTGACCTGAGTTGAGCTTTGACCTATGAACCAGGATCACATACTTGGGCATGCAGGAGGCAGCCAATCAATGTTTCTCTTTCATCATTAATGTTTCTATCTCTTTCTCCCCCTCCCTTCCTTTCTGCAATCAATAAAAATATATTTAAAAAATAGTAATCCCTGCTGAAACCGGTTTGGTTCAGTGGTAGAGCATCTGTCTGCGGACTGAAAGGTCCCAGGTTAGATTCCGGTCAAGGGCATGTACATTGGTTGCGGGCACATCCCCAGTAAGGGGTGTGCAGAAGGCAGCTGGTCAATGTTTCTGACTCTTTATCCCTATCTCTTCTTCTCTGTAAAAAAAAAAAAATCAATAAAAATATTTTTTTTAAAATAGTAATCCCTCCCCCCTAAACTCTTAGTATAAGAAGTCCTTGGGGATTTTCCTCTTGAGTATTTATATGTAACCCATGAAGAGTATTATTTGCATTTTAAGTTGAAATTTCCTGACTTTTAAATAAAAAGAAGTACTAAAATGTTTGGAGTTGTGAGGTCCCCTTTCTTTAAAGCATCACATAATTACTGATCAAATATTTGTTAAGCTATTAATTTGTCCAAACAATGTGTTAAGTTCAGGGATGCAAGAATAACTAAGTCATCCTGCTGATAATCAAGAAACCTCTCCTATAATTGGAAGAGGCTGTGGTAGGGGCCCATGTTAGACTATGCAGGTATTGCAAAGGAGAGAAAAATCATTTCTACATGGGCTGGGTGTGAGGGTTAAGAGGAAAGGCTCATGAATACTTTTTCAGAAGAAATGTTAGGTAATGGATGTTTAATTATACTACAGTATCTATTATAGGAGAATAAATATTTCATTTATTTAGATGAGACTATTGTTCTAAAATACATTTATATGATATTTGGAAGAATGTGGAATTGACCATATAAATTATTTTTCAGATTTCATTTTAGTTTTAATATATAATACCAACATCACTCATGTTTAATTTTGTATGTCAAATAATTTACTAATATATATATAAAATAATACTAATGTGTAATAATTAAGTTACTTAATTATAAAACATAAATGATATTCAAAATTGCTTCTGAACTCTTAATTTTTTAAAATTTTCCATTGTAGATGAAAGAGAAGATGTTCAAAAGAAAACATTCACAAAATGGATAAATGTACAATTTTCTAAGGTAAGGATATTTTGTTACTTCTCTTTTTAAGATATAAGTTGCTGAATATTCAAAATGACCTACATACCTGTGTGTAATTTAATTTAAATGTCCATATTGTTTTTCCATAGTGTCCTTTTATTTTAGCTGTGCAAATTTTGGCATAAATATTGACTTTAAATTAAGGAAAGTACAGCAGAATATATGGTAAAGAGAAATTATTTAATTTGATGAAGTGTATCTTTGGTTGTTCTTGATAATGTGAGTTTCTTTAATGATATCAGTTATTAGAGGATTTTAATATCCATCTTCCATCAAGTAGCTAGAATATGTCACAGATTAGAAGATATGAGGGATTTTCATTATTCTGAAATTATCTTTTTTTTTTTTTTTTTTTGTCTTTCTTGGTCTTTACCAAGTTCAAGAAAAACTGATATAACTTGACTCTATTTGGCCCTACCACTTAGAGCATGTGTCAAATAATTTAAGATGATAAGTTTATACTCTTTTTCTGCAGGCATCAATCCATACTCTCAATAACATGTATTTATTTTACAATTAGAACTCAACTCATGATCAATAGCATGAGTCTTGATAATTATATATGAACACAGAGTAAAATATGCTTACCTTGAAAACTAGCATTAAGAGTGCAACATGAGGAGGTTTGTGTGGATTTTAAGGTTATAAAGACTTGCATTTAAATTCAATAATTCTGGGAGTACCAAGATGATGGCATAGGTAAATGCCAGTACTCACTGCCTCCATTAATCACATCAAAATTACAACTGACATACAGAACACCCATCATGCAGAACCAGTTAAAATCAGGCTGAGTGGAAATCCTACTAGTCATTGGAGAGATGCAAATAAAAACAACAATGAGGTGTCATTTCACACCTGTCAGAATGGCTATCATCAACAAATCAACAAACTATAAGTGCTAGAGTGGATGTGGAAAAAAAAAGAACCCTCTTGCACTGTTGGTGGGAATGCAGACTGGTGAAGCCATTGTGGAGAATATTATGGAGTTTCTTCAAAAATCTAAAAATGAAACTTCCATTTGACCCAGTAATCCTACTTCTAGGTATATATCTCAAGAAAACAGAAACAGCAATCAGAAAGGATATATGCACCCCTATGTTCATAGCAGCACAATTTACCATAGCTAAGATTTGGAAACAGCCTAAGTGCCCATCAGCAGATGAGTGGATTAAAAAACAGTGGTACATCTCCACATGTGTCAAACACAAGGCCCGCGGGCCAAATCCAGCCCGCCAGGCCTTGCAATGTGGCCCGCACCGCGCTGTCATCACTGCACTCCGCTGTCAGTTTATGACATTGTCAGTTTATGACTGTTCAGTAAACCATTCGGCCCGCTATTTAGGCTGGATTTTAGATTTTGGCCCCTTCTCTGATTGAGTTCGACACCCCTAATCTAAGCGATGGAATACTACACTGTGATAAAAAGAAGGGGTTCTTACCATTTGCAACAGCGAGGATGGAACTGGAGAGGATTATGCTAAGCAAAATAAACCAGTCAGAGAAAGATAAATATCACATGATCTCACTCATTTGTGGAATATAAAGAACATCATAGACTGAGGAACAAAAATAGATACAGAGACATAGAAGTATCTAACAGGCTGTAAAACTACAGCGGAAAGGCAGGAGAGGGTTGGGGGGGGGGGGAGAGTAAGAGATCAACCAAAGGACTTGTATACATGCATATAAGCATAATCAATTGACACTGACACTGGGTGTGGGGTGGGGGCATGTGCTGGGTAGGGGTGGGGGACAATGGGGGATAAAGGAGACATATGTACTACTATTTGTAATACTTAAAAAAATAAAAATAAATAAAGAAGAAAAGAATAAAGCACATTGAGACTGGTAGGAGGGAGAGAGGCACAGAATGAGCTTGTCCAATCCTAAGTGTGGTGTTTTTTTTTAATGGGTAGGTATAGCTCCAAGGCCTCCCCTGAGAAGCAGGGGTCCCAGCCCCACACCAGACCCCTAGCCCAGAATCCCAGAGCTGGGAAAAGAAGTTCCCATAATTTCAGCTATAAAATCCAGTTGGGATTATGGTTGAGTGATACCACTGGAGTCCCAGATGTTCCTCTTAAAAAGCCCTTGCATGAACTTATATGGTCCCACATACTCTGAGCTCCAGCACAAGGTGGCAGGTTTGAGGGAATGCAGAAATGTAAGGGGAGGAGCTGGACTGTCTGGCATCAGAGAAGGAACTTGGGGATGGCTATCTCCCAGAAAAGGTGCTCACAGGTATCATTGTTCCTGTGATGGGACCTCCCCTATCACAGAGCTGACTGGCAGCCATATCTGAGTTTCCATGAGCATGACCCACACTGTGTGCTCTGCTCTGCTGAATCTTTGAGACCCCATGCCATCCAATTTGTAGCTCTACCCAAACTGCTTATAGCTGCTTTTCCATATGAATGGCCTGTCCTGGCTCAGGCTTCAGACTTTGCTAAAATCTCTTAAACAAGAAGCAGCTGGCAACAGCATGCTGGAAACCTATCAATGAAGCCCCAAGACATGGCATGAGCACTAGCCTGCCTTGCTTCACAGCTGGGCCTTTCCTGGGCACTTCCTAATGTAATACAAGTAGAAGCCATCTACAGATTTCTTTGTAGCTCTTTCTGTGTGGCCCCAGACAATGGCTTACTTTTCACCTCCTTGGAGGCTCTAGAACCAGTGCACCCAGTGGACAGCTTCAGACCATATGAGATTACAACTCTACATATCCACAAATGACACATTAAGGGACAGACTCAGTGAACACCAATGCCCCACTGAAACAAGTCCTGCTCCATAGGGCAGTTCTTCCAATGTAGATGCAGCTGGTCCTCACAGCCAATTTATCTGGAGGTCAATTCCTCCCAAAGATGCCACTGGAAATCAAGGCTCAACTACAATAAGACTGGGCACACAGACCACACAGAGGCACACCTAAAGAGCCCATCTCAGGTGACTGGAGAAGCTGAGCCATTGGGTCCTACAGAACACCTTACTATACAAGGGCACTCTACCAATTCCAGGAGACATAGCAGCTCTACATAATACATAGAAACAAACATAGGGAAGCAACCAAATGGGGAGACAAAGGAAACATGTCACAAATGAAAGAAAGGGAACCAAGCAAACTACTGGATACAATGTCTGAAACAATAGTTATAAGGTTACTCAAGGATCTTAATGAGAGTTTCCAGGGACTTAATGAGAGCTTCAAGGGACTTAGTGAGACATTCCAGGATCTTAGTGAAAATGTCAAAGACATGTAAAATGTTAAGCATACACTAACTGAAATAAAGAATAATTTATAGGGACTCAACAGTAGACTCTGAGAATCAAATAAAAAATTTGGAATATGAAAAAGCAAAAAACACCCAATCAAAAAAGCAAAAAGAAGAGATACCAATATATTGATAACCTATTTGAAGAAATAATGACAGAAAACTTCCCCCTTCTGGTGAAAGAAATGGACTTATAAGTCCAGGAAGCCCAGAGAGTCCCAAACAAGAGAAACCCAAAGAATCCCACACCAAGACACCCAATGCCAAGAGTGAAAGACCAAGAAAGCATCTTAAATGCAGTAAGAGAAAACCAGTTAGTTGCCTACAAGGGAGTGGCCATACAACTGTCAGATGATTTCTCAACAGAAATTTTGCAGGCCAGAAAGGAGGGGCAAGAAATATTCAAAGTGATGAATAGCAAGAACCTACAACCAAAATTTTTCTACCCAGCAGAGCTATTATTTATAGAGCTTCACAGACAAGAAATAGTTAAAGGAGTTCATCACCACCAAATCAGTATTACATGAAATGCTGATGGGTATTATTTGAGAAGAGGAAGAGGAAGAAGAAAAAGAAGAAAAATAAAGAAGAATATCAATAATATAAACAATAAAATGGCAATAAATACATATCTATCAACAATTGAATCTAAAAATCAAAATAAATGAACAAGAAATCTAATGAATAAAATAAAATCATGGAACAAACTGACTAATCTCAGAGGGAAGGAGTGAGGTGGGTGTGGGAAGAGATTAACCAAAGATCTTATATGCATCTATGCATTACCTATGAACACAGACAATAGGGTAGTGAAGGCCTGGGGCAGGGTGGGAACTGGGTAGAGGGAGACATTGGGGGGTGGGGGGAAGAGGGAACATCTATAATAATCTCAACAATAAAGATTAAAAATAAATAACTAAAAATAAAACTAGTAATTCTGGATTTGGGAAAACCAAATGCTTTGTGTCAGTTTCCTCATCTTTCCATCATGTATTTGTGTATACATACATATTGTGTAATAGGAATAGAAAGGTATTAAAATACAGTCCTCTATGCAAGGCTTTAAGTGGTTATTTTGTATGTTATTGTGATGATTAAGAGTTACTATGATACAGATTTTCTGTTAAGGTCTAAGTTCATTGTCTCAAGAAACCAAAGAAAGAGTTCACAGACAAAGAGATGAACAAAAGCAGTATTATTACAGAAAATCTCCCTGCTGCAGGGAGGGGACCCAAGTGGGTTGCTGCAGAAGTTTCTTTGTCTAGGGGTTAATAGGTGCCCTGCAAACTTTCCATTGATTGATCTGAAAACTTTGGCCCTAACAACATCCATACAATTTACATTTCAGGATTCCCATTCATTTTCCCTGCCCTGTGTGTCCAGCCCATGACCAGGGCCCTTTGTTCTTGTGATTTTACATGGGACAGGGTGTGGGACGAACTGGTTCCTGCTCAGGCCTGCAGAATTCAACTGCATTTCTCTTTTACATTTCTCTCCCCATAGTCCCTAACTGCCTAGCCACTTCTAAGTCTTCAACTATATGTAAAAACTCCTAACACAATGCCTGATTCTCTTAATATATATGAATTTCTCATGAGTCTGTCTCATTTTGTAGAAATCTTAGTAATGGATCCAAAACAATCCACTGGGAGATATGATCTAAATAGTGCTCTCTTAACTGTCTCAAAAGATTTGAGTAACATCCATTTGTTACAGAAAACCAAAGAAGAACAAAGCAATACTTAGAGAGATGGAGTTACATTTATTATGCGCGGGTCCAGAGGAAAATGTATCTCAAATTCTGGGCCACAACATGTAGGAATTCTCCCTATTTATATGATTTTACCATCTTTGTCTCCCAAATATGGATAGTTTCCAGCAAATTCCGCTTGTCTTTACTTTTTTAATTAATAATTAAATATTGATATTACAGAGCTTTAAATAATAAACATAACAAGGAACATGTTTTAAAAATCTGAAGTTTTTTTTTTAACTAAGTAGGAAACAAATAGTAAAAAAGAATAAGTTATAACAACACAAATGAAAAAGAATAAATGAAAAATAAACTCAGAAATATTTAAGATAGGAATTCATAATTCTTAGAATATTTACCAGATGTATGTGTATGGTTTGATTTCTGTATCTACTGTCTTCATTAAAATTTTCTTATATTTTGAATTTTTAAATAGGCAATAGATAAAGGCTTTCAAACAAATATAAAGAAAAATTGGCATTATAGAGATATTTGAAATAATAATTGCAACATAATATTTTGAATATTTGCCTGGCTGCATGGCTCAGTGGTTGAGTGTAAACCTATAAACAAGAAGGTCAGAGTACAATTCCCAGTCAGGGTATAAGCCCTGGTTGCCAGCTCAATCCCCAGTGTGGAGCATGCAGGAGGCAGCTGATCAATGATTCTCTCTCATCACTGATGTTTCTCTCTCTCTCTCCCTCTCCCTTCTTCTCTGAAATCAATACAAATATATTTAAAAGTACTCTGAATCTTTGAGTTAAACCAATGAGTTATTTTAATAAGGTAAGTAATCATGACAAAGACAAACACAAAGTGAATTCTCATTCCAGAAATCTAAATGGAACATCCCGCTCTATACATTGACATTTTCAAGTGTCATTTACCATAACTCATGTGCTAATATACAAAATTTTGATATCTTACCCTCTATGAATACATTTTTTGGCATTGCCTTAGAGCAATTTTTCTCAACCCTCATGAGTGCCCATATTTTAAAAGCTGTGGAATAATCACATGGCTGAGTGCACTGACTGTTCTGTTCACAAGTGTCCTCCCTCAAAGTCAGCTCCCACTTATTTCATTTATTTTATAAGTGTTCTCCCTAAACCAATTAAAATTATATCAGGAGAGTCACCATTCTTTCAAATATAAAAGTTTCATATTTGGGCATATCCTAGGTACCAGGAATATAAATAAATGTATGTAAAAACAGAGGAAAAATATCTAGAGACAAAATTCGTGTGTGTGTGTTCATTTTTCATTTAGAGAACTTGAAAAAATGTATTTTCCATGTTATATGATTTTGTCTTGGCGATAGTTTAGGTACATGACTAAGTTATATTTACACATTTATGAAGATAATGAGAATTAAGATAAAGCTAATTGATTCAGTTTAAGCCATTTGGTGATATCAAGAGCTAGACATAACTGTGAGATATGTCATTTGATATATGCTTATTGCATCATTTCATGGCATTCAGAAGACTTCTACGAAACACAGAATTAATTTAAGTTCTGTTTTCTGAGCTCTTGGAACCTAGACATTTGGAAGATGTTGAATAATTGCTAAATGGAGTAGCACTGAGTGGGCTGTTCATTTGTGTGGTAACTAGACAAAGACAAATACACAGCAATATAAATAAATATGATGAGTTAAAATGTTTATCATTGAGTCATACACACATGTACATAGTATTTTTAAAGTCTAGAGAGACAGCAAAGTAGTTCCTTGTTATTATTTCTAATTTTTTATTGATTATGGTGTTACATATGTGTTCTTATGGTGTTACATATGTGTTCCCCCATTATCTTCCCATACCCCCAAACTCATTCCTTTACCTCCCTGTTGCCTATATCCATTGGTTAGGCTTATGTGCATGCATACAAGTCCTTTGGTTGATCTCTCCCTCTTACCCCCACCCTCCCCTACCTTCCCTCTGAGGTTTGATGGTCTGATCGATGTTTCTCTGTCTCTGGAACTGTTTTTGTTCATAAGTTTATGTTGTTCATTATATTCTATAAATGAGTGAGATTATCTGATGCTTATCTTTCTCTGACTGGCTTACCTTTTTGTTTCTTCTTTTTACAGCATTCCCTTTAGCATTTCTTGCATTGTTTGCTTGGTAGTAATACATTCCCTTAGTCTTTTTTGTCTGTGAAGCTCCTGATTTCCCCTTCAATTTTGAGTGATAGTCTTGCTGGATAGAGTATTCTTGGATTGAATCCCTTGCTTTGAATCACTTCGTATATCTCTTCTCATTGCCTTCTAGCTTGATGTGTTTCTGTTAAGAAATAATTTGATAATCTGATGGGGGGATCCTTTGTAGGTAACTCTCTGTCTCTCTCTCTTGCAGTCTTTAAGATTCTCTCTTTGTCAATAACATTTGCCATTGTGATTATGGCATGTTTTGGTGTGGGTCTTTTGGAATTCATCTACCTTGGGACTCTTTGTACTTGAGTAACTTTTTTCTTCCCCATATCCTGGAAGTTTTCTGTCATTATTTCTTCAAATAGATTTTCTAATCCTTGCTGATCTTCTTGCCCTTCTGGCAGCCCTATTATATGTATGTTATTCCGTTTTGCATTGTCCCAAACATCCCTTAGGCTCTCCTCCTGCTTTTTCATTTTTTTCTCTTGTTGCTGTTCAGATTGGGCTTGTTTCTTTACATGATCTTTTAACTTGCCGATTCGGTCCTCTGCTTCTAGTCTACTGTTGAAACTTTCCATTGTGTTTTTGATTGTAGCTATATCATTTTTCATTTCTTCCTAATTTTTGCATATGTTTTTTTTTTCATCCATCCAGTGTATGAACTGTATGACCATTACTCTGAATTCTATTTTTGTCATGTTGCATGCTTCCATTTCACTTATTTCCTTACTTGGGGATTCCTCCTTTTTTTCCTCTGGGGATTGCTTCATTGTCTCCCCATTCTATCACCAGAAGGTTCAGATGTCGAGTTGCAGGGACCTGGACCATGTACAGTGGGAGTTTTGCACCCCCCCCCAAAGTGTCACTGAAGAGCTCTGATACCAAGACGTGCAGTTGCTGTCGGTTGGTGGGAGCCATGCTCGCCCTGGATGAGAGTCACAGGCACTTAGTGTGGCCTCGTGTGTGCACCTAGTATCAGGGATGCTGCCTGTGCCATGTTGAAACAGAGAACCCGCTGGTGTGTGCCAAAAATCAAAGTCCCCCTATTGCATGTCAGAAGTCAAAGGCACACTGTGTCCATGTCAAGAATTGAGTATCAGAGCTTCTGTTTCTTGGTGCTACTTCACACTGAGAATCAGGTCCTTGTGTGTGCATGTGCCAAGAATTGGAGTCACTGGCTCTTAGTGTGAATGTACTGGGAATCAGGGATCTCAGGCACATGTAATGAGGAACCGAGTCCAGTCACTGATGGTCAATGCTGCCTCTTATGTGGAGAGTCATGGTCCCCGATCTGCCCTGGAGACCATGTTGCTCAGTCACACTGTTAGCAGGAGGTCCTCTGCCCCGTGGTAAACAGCCTTCTCTGTGTGCTTGCCCTGAATCAAAGTCAGGTGGCACTGCCACCTACTGTGGGTGTGGGGTCTAATCATGCAGGTGATGAGGCGTGCACTGTGGAAAACAAACTCCCTGTGTCCATGTACCCAGGCTCAAATTCAGCACTGCCTTCCTGTGTGGGCACAGGATCTGGTCATGGGAAGCAAATTCCCTGAGACAGCACATCCAGGTTCAAATTCACTGCAGCCTCTCTGCTAAGGTGCAGGGTCCAGTCATGGGAAACAAACTCCCGGGGTTTTCACCCACAGGCTCAAATTCAGCGCTGTCTCCCTGGGTGGACGTAGAATCTGGTCGCAGAAAATGATCTCCCCAAGGTAGAGCACCTATGCTCAAATTTAGGACTGCCTCCCTGCCTGGGTGCAGAAAAGCGTCGCGGGAAACAAATTCCCCAAGTTCACAAGTCCAGATTCAAATTCAGCGCTGTCTCCCTGCCCTGTGTGGGTTCGAGATCTGGTTGCAGAAGAACACCTCCCTAATGATGAGCTTCTAGGCTGGAATTCCACTCAGTCTCCCTGCCTGGGAGAAGAGTCAAGGGAAACAAACTTCCCATGTCTGGCATCAGGGCTCAAAGTCAGGCAGAGTCACCACTGCTTTGTGTGAGCAGAAAGCCTTATTGTGCAGCTGGGGTCTAGTAGTTTCTATGTCACTGCATGGGGATGGCGGGAGAGGGGGCTTGACTTTCTGACTCACAGAAATCTGCAGCCGGGTTCCTGGAGTTTTGGTGTCCCTGGGTCTGCAGCTGTGGTGGCAGGTCTTTTACCCGAGTGGCTGTGATATTTTATAATTCTACAAAACTGTACCACAGATATAATTCACATAATAAGGATCTTGTTCATTCACACAGGCTCATTCACATAAGCTTTTGAAATCATGTCCAAAAATAATTTTGTCATAAAATTTGCTTGATGTTTGTGTTAGAGATAAAGCAATCTGTGGGGACAAATATTTACTTTACTACCAGATCAACTGAAAGATTTAAAACATTTCCCAAGGACTTATATAATGGTTATGAGCTTATACCAGATTTAGTAATTATCTTTATTTCCATCTTCTTTCTACACTTTTTGTTGTGATTCTTCCAAAAGCAATATACATTTTATTTGACTTAAATGAAGTAGAAATGCATTCTTGATTCTATGAACTTCACAAAAGCCCATGATATGATAATAAATTTATATCCTCATGATATATATGACCATATATAGAAAGCCAGGACTAACTCAGGATAAAAAAATGAGACAATTAATTTATATAATATACCTTTTCCAAGAATTCATTATAATTTACCTTCTAGCCAGAGTGATGAGCATGAAATAAAGAAAATTAACACTAAAATTTTGACTCAGTAAATCAGGCTTCTTTATAGAGCTCTGTACAATGGAGCCTTAGGGAAATTCATTATATCCACACTTGAATTTATCTTGGAAAGAAAGTTAAACATAAATTCAAATTCCTTGAGTGTTGTTTTCCTTATATGCCCATGCCTACTTTGTAAGAAAATATAATAACAGAGTTTTATAAATAGTAAAACATAAACATAAAATATTGCCATTTTTAATGTAATGTAATATATTTTCTGAATTGAAGGAATTATATGTTTATGTAATTTTTTTTATGCCTGCTCATTTCTTTTTTGAGCTTATGCTATACACTTTATGCCAAACTATGCCCTCAATGTGCACACACAAACCCAGAAATAGTCTTATACACACATTTTAAGTACGTTATGTGTAAAGTTAATTAAATTTTTACATTGTATAAATGGAAGATATTGGAACATAGGGGCAAAACATTGTTTCAGTGAAGGAGAAAGTGGTAATAATATGTATATCCCTTTCCCCTATGTTCCTTCTAAATTTATATATAACTAACATATATTATATATAGGGGTGGACAAAAGTAGGTATATAGCAAAACAAATAATTAATATAATAACTAATAAAAATAATAATGCAAGAATAAACTTTTTCTCATGCTCACAACTGTAAACATACTTTTGCCTGCTCCTGTATTACTATTATACTAGAGGCCCAATGCACGAATCAATGCACCATTGGGGTCCCTTGGCCTGGGCTGTGGGATCAGCCAAAACTGACTCTCTGACACCCCCTAAGGGATCCCATATTGTGAGAGAGTGCAGGCCAGGCCAAGGGACCCCGCTGGGGCACTATCAGGAGGTTGGCCTGCCAGGGAGGGACTGAGGGAGAACTCCAGGGTGTGATCCAGCCCAACTCTCTCAGTCCTGACCCCAGCAGCAAGCTAATCTGCCTGTTGACTAGCCCCTGGTGGTCAGTGCACATCACAGTGAGCAGTTGAGCAGTCTTAGCATATCATTAGCATATTATGCTTTGATTGTTTAAACAGACAACATTAGCATATTAGACTTTTATTATATAGGATAAGGGGTCTGATTTAACAGAAGTAATTGAGCAGTCTACTGTATCATGGAAGGTTCACCAGAGATATAAATAGACCACCCTGTGCCTCTGGCTTCCTGTTTCTCATATCTGTTTGGTATCAGGAAGAATTAGATCACTAGAGAGGATGAAGGACAGTGAACCAGGTCTCTGGACCATTATAAGCAGCTCATATAAGGCCTTGATAAAACTTGAATCATTTTGTATGATTGCTGTAGAGAGATGAATATTGCTGTAGGAAACTAAAGAAATTCCCATTTCAGAAATAGTGAAGATTATGAACATTTTTTCATGTATACCATTATATTAATAATACTATTGAGAGTTATATTTTTATGATAAGTTGCTCCAAAGACCTTATGAGATAAATATTTGAGATGAGCTATGTTAAATGAGAGCTTAGGTGGCTTGCTCAAGGTAAATGGAAGAGATGAAGCTGAAACCCAGTAAACTGAACTCTAAAACCTTTGTTACTGTTTTGACAATTCCACTTACCAAATGATACATTTTTCTTGAGATATTAATAAATTTTATGAGAAATGAACAGGAGGGTTTAAAGACATTAGACACTTAAGAATAGAAGGTATTTAATGCTTATAGTACCAATAGAGATTTTAACCTACCTTTGAATGGTTAGTAATCTCAAAACTCAACCATTGTTTATATTTTTAATTAATTCTTTCTGAATGATTTCCAAAACATTAAATGTTAATACTACATGCTGCTATGTTTTGGTGAGTGAAGTACTCTAGTTTTCAATATAATCATGTAAATTATGACTTTTTATTTATTAATATTTTAATTTCCAGTAATCATAAATAAATTATTGTGTATGAGGGATTTTATTGGATTTATTGGGGGTGACATTGGTTAATAAAATTATATAAGTTTCAGGTTTCCATAATACATCATTTGTATATTGTATCGTGTGTTCACCACCTAAAAACAAGTCTCCTTTTATCACCATTTATCCTTACTTTTCTTTCTTCTACCTCCCCTAAACGCTTTTCACTCTGGTAATCCCTATACTGTTGTCTGTGTCTGTGAGTTTGTTTGTTTGTTTATCTGTTTGTTTTTGTTTAATCCCTTCACCTTCTTTCATGGAGAACAGACTGAAAACTGTCAGAGGGGAGGGTAGAAAAGAAATATTTTAAATATTTAAAATAATTTTATGAGAAATGCACAGTATTGCTTTATTGGCATATGGACTCTTTAACATCTATACTAGATGTTAAGATGACTTCTAGCATGACATGTCTCTGTTTGCAAGTGAGATAATTATGCTAATGGTTTAATCCACAGAGAACCATTTCCTTGAATGTTTTCCTGAATCTAATCTTTGCAAAGTACCCAATAAACAAAGGATAGCGTTCAGTTAATGCAAGGAAAATTGGATTGTGATAGGACTCACAGTACTCAATAGAATACAAGTAAATTTGTTGTTTATATTGCACTCTTTCTTTAAAATATGTTTTTCTTTATCAACTCACTGTTACTTAGCTCTTAATAATTCTAGGTAGTTTTGCAAGGTACACATGTTTTGCTTTTTAAGCCACTGCACTCTGAAATATCTAATGAGAATATTGGAATTATTGATTGTTATACCTTCATAATATGGAATAGTCTCAGTGGCAAGTATATTTAGCTGGAAAATATAAATATTTACCAATTATCATGATTGTTGTTAGCAAAAAAAAAAAAAAAAAAATCTCTGTAGCTGATAGGCAAATGCATTAGTTATCTAATTCATTCTGTCTTAGAGTCCTACCTATCTTTCTATCAGAACATATTAAAGTCTTTGACTTTATTGCCATTATGGAAAGAATAGTTGGTATTTTGGTATAATGAGATATATGGTTATTAAAATAATCTTTCAATATTTAACAATTATCTATTGAGTGACAACTATGTGAAGAGACAGAAATCAATGTATAAAAATATTGTACATTGATAAAGGCATAATACAGAATGGTTTTTCCTCTGTAGGAGATTATCATCTAAAGGAGGAAACATGCTGAAACCAGTTTGACTTAGTGGATAGAGCATTGGCCTGTGAACTGAAGGGTCCCAGGTTCGATTCCAGTCAAGGGCATTTACCTTGGTTGCAAGCACATCCCAGTAGGGGGTATGCAGGAGGCAGCTGGTCGATGTTTCTCTCTCATTGATGTTTCTAACTCTCTATCCCTCTCCCTTCCATTCTGTAAAAAAATCAACAAAATTTTTTAAAAGTTTAAAAAATAAAGGAGGAAACAATTATGTAAAATCTAGAGGCCCAGCCGAAACTGGTTTGGCTCAGTGGTAGAGCGTCGGTCTGCGGACTGAAAGGTCCCGGGTTAGATTCCGGTCAAGGGTATGTACATTGGTTGCGGGCACATCCCCGGTAGGGGGTGTGCAAGAGGCAGCTGGTCGATGTTTCTCTCTCATCGACGTTTCTAACTCTCTCTCCCTCTCCCTTCCTCTCTGTAAGAAATCAATAAAATATATTTTTTTAAAAAAATCTAGAGGCCCAGTGCACTAAATTTTGCAAAACCCAGACCCACCCTGCATGAGCCTTGGGACCCCAGACCTGCCAGCCCCACGCAAGCCCATGCCAGCCCCATGTGAGCCCCGCTTCACCATGCAAGCTGTGAGTTCTGGCCTGCGAGAGGTGCTCCATACACCTCCTCATGACTGGTTATTTGGACATTCTGCCTTTATGGCATCATGACCACAGGCCTTTTATGATATAGATAATTAAAATAAAGCATGACCTGTAATAGAAGTGCTATAGGAACATAGAAAAAAAATGACTAATTGATTTGGAAAGGGGGACTTCTTTTGAAAAGAGGCACCATTTAATCTGAGGTTGTCCATGCAAAGACAATTGAAAGAGAGATGAAAGCAGTAGGAATTGCATGTAGAAACTTGGAAAGATTGAATAAATTTGGTCTTTCTGGTGGGGAGTGCCAAGAAGATTTGTGTGAGATCTGAGATTGTGAGAGGAAGCATGAAGCTATTTCTGAATAATTATATTATTGTTGGGGCCGGTTAAGCCAAAAATGAAATATTAGTTTGATCATATTAAAATCCAACTTCTGGCTAAAAAAATGTGAAGTTTTAAAACAATAGGCAATGATTGAGTTATTAGGCTATCCTTTAACCACTAATTCTTAATGCAAAATTGAGTCAGAAGCCTATATTTTTCATTTAAGGAATAGACATATACATGTAAAGTAAAAATGCAGCCTGGCTGGTATGGTTCAGGGGTTGAGCATTGACCTATGAATCAGGAGGTCTACCTGGGTCCACAAGGCACACATAGGGACAGATTATATAGGGAGAAAATTATTAATCCCTAGAGGCCCAGTGCACGGATTTGTGCATGGGTGGAGTCTGGCTGACCTGGCCTCAATCCGGACGGATTGGAGCTAGACCTGTTGGGAGGAGGAGATGGCGGGAGGTTAGCCAGCCAGCCTGTCCTGATTGGGGCCCAATGAGAGCCTGGCCAGCTGGGGAGAGGGGCTGAGGGTGATTGGCTGGCAGGCCCAGCCCCCAATTGGGGTGGGGCCAGCCATGACAGGGGCTTTGGGTGGTGGTCCAGCCAGCCATACTCCCGAATGGGGTACAGGGGTGATCTTGGCCAGATCCGGGGGGGGGGGGGGGGGGGGTGGCACTGCAGGAGGTAGGCTGGCTGACCCAGCCCCGCCCTCTATTGGGGCCAGGGGAATATCAGGGGTGGGGCAGGCCTGGGGTGGGGACGAGAGAGGTTGGCTGCTGGCCCCACCCCCTGATCCAGGCCATTTGCTGGCCACAGTGGGAGTCATAGCAACTGGTCTTTCTAGTCATTGCAGCGTTCTGGTCACTGGCTTTATATATATATATGATAACTAAGGGAATTAAGGTCCTAGGCTCCACTGATTGGCTGGGGCCAAGGCAGTTTGATCCTCCTATCAGGTCCTGATATCAGCTAGGGCATCTTTCTGTCTGGTTTCCCTAGGGTAGGAGTGGGGAACCTTTTTTCTGCCAAAGGCCTTTTGGATATTTATAACATCATTCAAGGGTCATACAAAATTAGTAACTTAAAAATTAGCCTGTTTTATTTGATTAAACATTTAATTAGCTCACCCCTAATGCCTTGGCAGGGCCAGACCAAATGATTTTCCCATTCCTGCAATAGGGTGTGATCAGTAGGTTCCTTCTGGTTTCATTGACCTGGGGCTAAACACAACTAAAGTAAAGATGCTATCTTTACTTTGACAGAAAGTTTGTTTCTGTGGTCAATAGACCTGAGGCTTTGTTCCTAAGACTGTTTGATGCTGACAAGAACTTGATGGCCTAAGGGCTTAATCATTAAGGAATGGAGCTGATGTGCAGTAAGTGCAAAGGTGGAATAATCTGCTAGAAAGGAGGCAAGTGAGTCATAATGCTCTTAGCCTGCATAAGGCTAACGTGAATTAAGGAAAAGGTCATATAGAAGAAATGACATTCCTGTGCGTTTACAAGACCAAATGTATATTTCTTATTATAAATCAAAATATTATAATAGAACTTAGATGTTCATTGTTAAATACCATTCCACTTTAAAAGGAACTACAGCTCAGTAGAACATTTAAAAAAGTCAACCTTTATTGTTGTAAGTATTACCTATGTCCCCCTTTCCCCCCTATTAGCCTCTTCTAGCCCATCTCCACTTCCCACCCTCTCAACCCCCCACCCCCTCACCATCCAGGCCTTCACCACCCTACTATTGTCTGTGTCCATGGGTTATGTAAATATGCTTACAAACTCTTTGGTTGATCTCTCCCTACACACCTACCCTTTTCCACCTTCCCTCTGAGATTCCACAGTCTGTCCCATACTTCTGTGTCTCTGGATCTATTTTGTTCATCAGTTTATTTTGTTCATTAGATCCTGGGCAGGTTAGTGAGCCTAAGACCTCTGGTTCTGCTGTGAAGCAAGGAAGGCCTTCCCAAAGTTGCTAACATCTTGATTGTTAAATCCTCTTTATACTTATAGATTTATGTCTTTTAAAAAAAACTTCCTTTTATAGGCAAGTTTCTGATAAATTTTTAAAAAAACATATTTATATTCATGTTAATATATTTGTTTGAATATTGAGAAAAATATATACATTTAGTAACAATGAATGTTGGCTTAGGTTTTCTCTAATGGTCTCTTCAGGAATCTGGAGCATTATTTATCACCACAAAAAATGGTAATGTTTGAGTTCTATATGCCAGTTTTCAAGTAAAATTGACTTAGCCTCTACCTTTTAAGAATAAAGGCAAAGCAGAATGTTTCCCATTACTGATTTTATTATCATAATTGACTTTTGAAGAATAGAATACAATTTTGGAATGTCAGCAATATTTCCTTGATGTTTAGGTATGCCTCACTATGTACTATATATGTATATTTTGAAAGAAGCAATTCAAATGAATATTGCTCCTGATAATATTCTAAATGAGCTATGTAAGTAGAGTATTACAGTCATAGACATTGGAATTTATTCCATCCTATACTTTAAGGCATTTTGATATATCATCTGAAGAACAAGCCTCTCATCTAAGTCATAAACAACTAGTTTGGATTAAGAACAATTTAAATATCATTAAGCATATTTTCTGATAACCTAACATCCTAAACAATTCCATTATATGAATATTACCTTTAGTGTATTTTCTAGTTCATTTTAGTTATAGGTTAGCTAATCAGCAATCTCAAGTTATAAAATAGTGCTAACTTACTAATAAACATGTGCTAGTTTTCTTCCACTCTCCTAAATATACAAGATTACAAAGCCTTTCCTCTTCATGAATAACATTTGTTGTTTGTTATCTTTGGTTGATGAGGAATATATTTTCCTGTTGTTCAGTTTCAGGATTTCTAGTGGCAAAGGTTTATAAAAATTTTTTTCCATGTGCTTCCAGAGGAACACATGAGTGGCAATCCATTGTTCTGAGAGTGGGCTCCTTGGAGCGCCACTGAGATAAGAATTTTCAAAAGGCCTCACAGGAGGATGAGAGGCAGTAGATTTTATTGGCGTGGAGTTACATTTCTCAGTTTCCAAGGTCTCATTCCCCCCAAACTAGTCCTGAAAGAGGAACAGCTGGGGTTCTAACGGAGCCAGAAACAAGGCCAGTGTCCAGAGCTTCCATTCCATGTTGCAGCCAGGTGTGATTCAGTTTTCAAGCTAATTAAAGTACATTAGTCCTGCCAAAACCGGTTTGGCTCAGTGGATAGAGCGTCGGTCTGCAGACTGAAAGGTCCCGGGTTCGATTCCGGTCAAGGGCATGTACCTTGGTTGCGGGCACATCCCTAATAGGGAGTAGGCAAGAGGCAGCTGATCGATGATTCTCTCTCATCGATGTTTCTAACTCTCTATCCCTCTCTCTTCCTCTCTGTAAAAAATCAATAAAATATATTTTTTAAAAATAAAATAAAATACATTAGTCCATGCCTGGAGTCCAACATGTGAGTATGCCATGTGGGCATAAGGGAACAATCCTCCTGCAGCAGCAATCCCAAGAGGGCACTGCTCCTGAGAGAAAGAAAAGAGAAGGAAGGAAGTCTTTTTGTTTGGAAGTTTAAATATTCAGGTATCTAGTGCTCACAATGGCCACACCCATCCTGGCCACTAATTTGTTCCAGGTATGACTGGCAGACAGGTAGAAACCTTCCCAGGTCACTCAGACCTTACTGGGCATATGTCTAAACTGACTTCTAGTCCCTTCCCCCATCCATCAGCAGGGAACAGACAGTGTTACATGCAGTTTTTTGGCAAAGCTGTATAAACAGCATGCCTATATTAACCTCCTTTCCTGTTAAATATTAACCAGGGAAAAATTACACATACATATTAAGGTCTAATTATGATGGACTAGTAATTTGCTTACTACACTTTTACCTTTCATGTAAAAAAACAAACAAGCAATGGATTAGGTGCTAAAATCAACTCTGTCGTTTGCAAATTATTTTACGTTTTGGATGTGAATAGAACCAAAAGATGAATGATTAGGCAATATTTACTTTAATGATTATGAGGATTGGGGGTCAAATAACAGAGTTATTTTTGTTCTTTTACAATTTTTACAGCAAATTTTAGTATTAAAGAATAATGTTGATATATCTCTCCCTCTCTTTCTCTCTCATTTAATCCTCACTGCAGGATATTTTTCCCATTGATTTTAAAAAAGTACATTTTATTGATTTCAGAGTGTAAGGGAGAGGGAGAGAGAGATAGAAACATCAATGATGGATGAGAGAGAATCATTGATTGGCTGCCTCCTACACGCCCCACATTGGGGATCCAGCCTGCAACCCGGGCATGTGCTCTTGTCCAGAATGAAATCCACAGGCCAACATTCTACCCACTGAGCCAAACCAGCCAGGGCCCCATTGATTTTTTAAGAGGAAGTAAAAGGGAGGGAGGAAGCGGGGAGAGAAAGAGGGAGAGATAAAGAGAAACATAGCTGTAAGTGAGACACATTAATTAGTTGCCTCCCGTACACACCATGACCAAGGTCTGGGATCAAACCTGCAACCCAGGCATGTGCCCTTGACTGGGAATCAAACCATGACCCTTCAGTGAGCAGGCTGATGCTCTAACTACTGAGCACGCTGACCAGGGCACTACATCTCTTTTTTAAAATATATAAAGAATAAAGATTAAAAAGAGAAATTAAAAGATGTTGCAGGGAAGAAAAATATATTCCTCTAGTTGGTCAATCCACATGAGACAAACAAAGAATATAAAATTAACCAAATTTGATATATAAGTATGTATGGGAACCCCACCTACATGAGAGAGTCAAAGACTCCACATACAGAAAAAGTTCAAAGACAGAAAGGAAAAATGAAGTATTTATGACATTCTGAGCTAAGTATGATGTAAGGTACTTTGGGACTTCAGAAGGGAGGAAGGTCATTGCAGGACTATAAGAAAAACAGGTATCAGTAAATAGAAGTCTGCCCTGTCCTACAGATAGGTCAAAATAGGTTATCTCTGATACCGTGTTTCCCCAAAAATAAGACATCCTCTGAAAATAAGATCTACCGCATGGAAAGATAAGACATCCCCTGAAAATAAGACCTAGCACAACTTTGGGAGAAAAAATTAATATAAGTCACTGTCTTATTTTTGGGGAAACAGGGTAAACACTTATTATGGGTATGCCTCTAATTCAAATTCTTCTAGGTCAGTGGTTCTCAACCTTTCTAATGCTGCGACCCTTTAATACAGTTCTACATATTGTGGTGATCCCCAACCATAAAATTAGTTTCATTGCTACTTTATAACTGTAATTTTGCTACTGTTATGAATCGTAATGTAAATAGCTGTGTTTTCCGATGATCTTAGCTGACCCTGCTGTGGTTCTCAACCTGTGGGTCACAACCCTCAGGTTGAGAACTGCGGCTGTAGAGCCTAAGACCACCAAAAAACGCAGATATTTACATTATGATTCATAACAGTAGCAAAATGACTGAAGGGACAACCAAATGACTAAACAAGTAGGCTGCATGGGGCAATCAGGCGGCCCTGGGATTAGTGAGGGATGACCACCAAACAACTGAACAGCAGACTGCACTGGGTGACCAGGCCAGCAGGGGGAGCAGTTGGGGACAACCAGGTTGGCAGGGGGTCAGTTAGGGGAGATGAGGCTGGAAGAGGGGGGCAGTTGGGGATGACCAAGTCGGCGGGGGAGGGGGAGGGGGGAGGGGGGGGAGGGGAGGGGTGTGGGTGGTAAGAGAGGACCAGGCTGGTTGGGGGGTGGGCAGTTAGAGGCAACCAGGTTGGTGGGCAGGGCAGTTAAGGGCAACCAGAGAGGCAGGCAGGTGAGCGATTAGGAGCCAGCAGTCCATGATTGTAAGAGGGATGCCCGACTGCTGTTTTAGGTCCGATCCCTGGGATCAGACCTAAACTGGCAGTCAGACATCCCCAAGGGGCCCCAGATCAAAGAGAGTGCAGGCTGGGCTGAGGGACCCCCCATGTATGAATTTTGTGCATCAGGCCTCTAATATGTATTAATTTAACTATATTAGGTGAAAAACTTAAGGTTTCCATCTAGACTAGTAGACTAGTATATTTAAAAATATATGCACAAAACTAGATGTAATAATCTTATAATATTGAAAACTCTAAAAATTTAAATAAAATATTTATAATATATATAACATGGAGAACATTTTTATTTAATTATCTTCAAACCACATACAGTAGAAAAGAGAAAGCACAAATTAAGTAGGAATATTTAAATTGCATTTTGGTTCTTAAATAGTTCATATTTCTACTCCATATAACTAATTTAGTAATGACAATTGTAATTTTAGGACATGACTCCTTTATTATTCTTTACAATGCTAAATGAAGAATTCTCATTTGCTCACTAAATGTGAATATTTTAGAAATTGGTACATTTATCTCATAGATTTATATTTTTAAAAGAGAAAAAAACACAATGTATACATATATCAACTCATCACAGTATACATTTTATAATATGTACACTGTGACATATATTTTATAATTGTATTTACTTACTATAAAATTATAAGATATTTAAACCTGCAAAGAGAGAAAGAAGATAGCTTAAATTTGCTTTATTTTAAATATCAATATATTTCATTGAAAATATTTATAAGGTAAGTAACTACTATAGAATAAAATATTTGCAATATTTACTTTGAAAGGGTTACATAAAGTTTTTTTAGTTGTTTGATCAATTTTAGCACTGTGTTGACATATGTAACTATTTTTAAGAAAAATCAACAGTGGTATTGCAAAGTAGGTAATTCAGGTAACCTTAAAGTAATGAAAATATAAATGAGTTTGATCTAAATTGGGTAAATTTAATAAAAACCTTTAGAAAAGCTATTTGTTCATGCTAATCAGACTCATCAGATAATTTTTCATGTCTCTATTTGTTGAATAAATATCATTAAAAATGTTGGCTGAGCAATGTAAACTATTTTAGTATTCTTATTTATGGTATTTTAAAAAATGGAATTTGATACCTTGAAAAACAGTATCAAAAATTTTACAAGATCTTAAAATGTTAGATTACTATCCTATGTAATAAAAGCCTAATATGTAAATTGACCAGATGGCAAAACAACCATTCACTGTGATCTGCACTGACCACCAGGGGGCAGATGCCCAACATAGGAGTTTCCCCCAGCCTGCAGACCCCGACTAGCAGCAGCAGTGAGGGGTGAGACCTACAATGTGTGGCACCAATTCAACCAAGGCAGGTGCCAGTGGGGGCGCCCCCAATCACCTTGCTGGTCACCCCACAGATCAGCCCTTATTGCTAGCCAGGAACCCTACCCATGCACCAATTTCGGGCATCAGGTCTCTAGTTTTACATAATATGACTAGAAGCTAAGTGCACGAAATTCATGCATGGCGGGGGGGCGGGGGCGTGTGTGTTTGTCCCTCAGCCCAGCCTGCACCCTCTCCAATCAGGGACCCCTTGAGGGATGTTAGACTGCCCGTTTACAGGGATCAGGCCATGTGGGTGTGGCCAGCCTGGGTGAGAGCTGATGGCTGTTTTCAGGCTGGCCAAGCCCCCCAGTGGGGGCCCTCACCCCATGGGGGTGTTGCCAGGCTGGGTAAGGGGCTTTTTTCTTGTTTTTTTTTTCTTTTTTCAGTGCCTCCTTGAGCGGAGGCCAGGGCTAGCTGGAAGCAGGTACTGTGTTTCCCCGAAAATAAAACATCCTCCGAAAATAAGACCTACTTACAGGATTCCTTCTGAGTGAAATATAAGGTATCCCCCCAAAAATAAGGCCCCCCCTAGGCTCTGTCTCAGAATGAAAATTAATTTACCATAAACTGGTCGCTAGGGCCGTCCCAACTGGTGTCTAGCAACCAGTGATGTTACGCAGAGTCCTGACATCACTGCTGTGTGGAGGTGGAGCGGAGGTCCGAGTGGGCGGTGAGTGTGAGCGCGGGGCGGGAGAGAGGAGGAGAATGTCGCAGATGCGTGTAGAAGAACAGGAGGGTTAGAGTGGACTGGACTCGGTGAAGGTGGTGAGTGCTGGTCTGTCTCTGGTGACACTACCTGATGCTCGCAGTTGCCCTCATGATGACTGAAGTTTCTCAGACAGTGACAGACCCTGCTCCAGCCCAGATCCAGGCCCCAGCAAGCCCAGTGACAGTCTCCAGGCAGGCCCCAAGGGGTAAATGTCTGATAAAGGGGTAGGGGGGATGTCTGGTGAAGGTGTTCAGTGGCACAGGGGTGGGGGGAAGGGGATCACTTAAAATGACACAGGAGGATCAGAGGGGGCAATCAAAATGACACAGGAGGATCAAAAGGGGTTACTAAAAAGGTAATCCCCCCTCTGATTCTCCTGTGCCATTTTGATTCCCCTCTCTGATCCCCCCTGTGTCATTTTAAGTGATCCCCCTCCCCCTACCTTGATACCCCAATTCCTTTTTCTTACCCCTAGAAATGAGAGCAAAAAGAAAAAGCTACTCCATGGAGTACAAGAAAGGAATCGTGGAAGACTCTTGGGGCCAAAATCTTACTGCTTTCTGCAAAGAGAAGATGTTGACTATCCGATTGGACCAAAAATGACGAGCAGAGTATGGTAACCTCATTGAACAAGTGGACAAGGGAAATGCTAAAAAGCGCAAGTGTGGATCAGGTCAGCAACCATTATTTTTCGAGCTGGAAGACCTGGTCTGTGAATGGGTTGTTGACAGGAGAGCAAAGGGTTTGGTTGTGAATAGGGCTCAGATTCAAGAATTTGCCCTTGCAATGGCACCACAGTTTGACATAGCCCCCGAAGACTTCAAAGCATCACAACACTGGCTGGATAATTTCCTTCAGCGAAGTGAACTGTCTCTAAGAAGATCTACAGCATTGTTGAGGTTGGAAGATACTCAAGTTATTAAGCAAGCACTTGCATTCAAGTCCTTTATTGATGATGCTGACTTCTTTAAATACAATCTTTCCAACATGATTGCTATGGATGAAACTGCAGTGTTTATGGGCCAATCATCTCAAGCAACAATTGAACAGCGGGGTGCCTCCTTAGTGTACATTCCCTCCACTGCTTATGAAAGTGCACATGTTTCCTGTATTTTGGCAATTCGTCTGGATGGCTCTAAAATACCACCTTTAATAATTTCTAAGGGCAAGAAGGAAAAGATTAAACGTGTTTTGGGCGTTTTTTTTTCTTGAAACTGAAAAAGCCTGGGCCACACAAGCAGTTATAAGGAAGTGGGTCGATTTAATGCTGCCGCTTGTTATGCGAGGGAGCCAAAGAGGTCTGCTAGTCTGGGATGCATCCAGCACTCACCACGCTAAAGACATGAAGACATTTCTTCACTAAAGAAAAATAGATCAGATAATGATTCCCACAGGAATGATGGCCTATCTCCAGACTCTTGATATTGCAATAAGCAAGCCATTCAAAGACAATTTGTGCATGGAAATTAATGACTACATTGAAAATAGAATGGAGAGAAATCAGCCTGGAAACTTTGTGAAACCTAAACTGCAAGAAGTTGTGACTTGGGTGAAGAATTCATGGGAGAAAATCACTGACAGTTGCATTGCAAATGCACTGCGAGCAGGCTACCTTGACAAGAAGTACTCATTTAAAGACAGTGCTATTGCTAAGCATGAGAGATTTGGTCCACTGATTCTGAAAGAAATGGAGTCACAAGAAATTCACCAGGAAATTCAGGAATTGGATTGTTATGATGATGTTCCAGAAGATGATGACATGATTGTCATTGAATAAATGAGTAAATTCTTGATACTGTAGGATTCACAGTTTGTCTGGTTTGTGTTGACAACTACCATACTACCGTATACCGTATACAGGTAGTAAATTTCCTTTATTTTCATTTAACAATAAATGTGTACTGTATTCTTCTTCATGGAAAAATAAGACATCCCCTGAAAATAAGACCTAGCGCATCTTTGAGAGCAAAAATTAATATGAGACACTGTCTTATTTTCAGGGAAACAGGGTATCTGGGACTTATTTATTGTCTATGATTGAAACTTTGTAGCCTTGAGCGGAGGTCAGGGCCAGCCAAAGGAAGCATGGCTTTTTCCAGCACCCAGGGAAACCCAAGCCTCCTGCTCGCTCCAGCTCCATGGAGGCTGCCATCTTAGTTGGGCTAATTTGCGTACTCACTCCTGATTGGCTAGTGGGTGTAGCAGTGTGGTGGTTAATTTGCATGTTTCTCTTTTATTAGTGTAGATTCACAAATACTTCATTCTTTTAAAATTGTAAATAATTACCTTTAACTTTGAACAATTTTTCTCTTCATTTTATCGCATGATTTCTGAGAGCTTTAAAATCTTATATTTGGTGGCATCACGTAAAATGTGATTTCACTCCTGGTTATTACTTAATCTCTGAAATGATACTTTATCATTGCTGAAATCAGTGTGGATACATTGAACAAGGTTTGAGAGCCACTCCGTAGGACTGAGTCATTAGCCTGTAATTTTACAGTGGATGAAGTACTATTTTTTCATTACTTCAAAAAAAAAAAAATAATGACCTTGCAATTGACTCCTACATTTAGCATTTTTATGTCAGCTATACTACCATTAAATATAACTATTTTCATTGACCACATGAAAAGCCAGAAAATTACTGGGTCACAGTTTAATCTAATTCAATTTAAATCTAAAAAAGATAGCCATAATTATCAATTTACCAAATCAAAGGGCAGAGTTAAATTACACTCAAAATTATGTTGAATTGGGAATAATTAGCCTTAAATTTTAAAACATTCTTCAGGGTCTGGGGACTGAAGCTCTTTCAAGAGTTTATTATATAGTACCTCATATTTTTCAAGGGTTGAATGATTTATAAAGTTGAAGCTATTACCTAACCAGAGCCAAATTCGTTGTACCTACTATCCAATCTTTATGAACAGATCTCATTTCACTTGGGCTGCCTTGGAGTATAGTGTCACAGACTTAATCAGCGGTAGTATAAAGGCTAGTCCCCAACAAAGACTTTGAGTACTATATTAAAAAATCACAAGACATGAACTTCTTGCCTCCCAATACCTGAAACACCCATCTTGTTTCAAATAGATAAGGTGACAGACATGATAGAAGCAGCCTATTCTTGACAGTGACATTTCCAGAGCAGAGTAATTCATATCAGAAAAATGGGCAGTGAGAGCTTGCTGCCCAAAATTGTTTGTACCAAGAAAAATGTGCATTTTATCGAAGTCCCATAACTAGACATTTTAGATAATGTTCATATGTACATTTTTAAAAACACAGGGATTTATGCGGAATTCAAATTAAAAACAGAAAAAAAACTATCCATATTATTTTTATTTAAAAAAAAAAACACGATACACTTGTAGGCACAATATTACACCTAAAATCTAAAGTAACTCAAGGATCATAGGATAGACATGCAATACCTATAACTATTACTTATTAAGTGTCAGGAATTATTATAATGAATTGTATGAGTTTATCTCATTTAATTCTTTTTAAAAAAATATATTTTATTGATTTTTTTACAGAGAGGAAGGGAGAGAGATAGAGAGTTAGAAATGTTGATGAGAGAGAAACATCGACCAGCTGCCTCTTGCACACCCCCCACTGGGGTTGTGCCCGCAACCAACATACATGCCCTTGACCGGAATCGAACCTGGAACCCTTCGGTCTGCAGACCGACGCTCCACCGCTGAGCCAAACTGGTTTTGGCATGTCTCATTTAATTCTTATAGCAACATTTTGAGGTAGACTCTATTATAATTTCCATTTTGCATATGAGTGAAACAAGGCAGAGAATAAATAATGTGCAAGGTTAAACAGTGACAAAATTAGGATACTTTTTCTAAGGCCTTTGGGGCTTTAGTGTTCACACTATTAAATAATAAACTATTTGTCTAAGTCAGGGGCTTTCACCTTTTTCCTATTTGCTGTCCACCACCCAATTTAAGAGGATAAGTGAGAGCCCTTTATGCTGTATGACCTAGTATACTGCCTCTCTCTCTCTCTCTCTCTCTCTCTCTCTCTCTCTCTTACACACACACACACACACACACACACAACTGGAAAAAAGTTTTATCTTTACCATATGTGTCCACACTTTAACAATTTTTATTCTATTTGATTTTTAAGAATTAATAGGTGGCATGACATGTAAATTGATTTCATAACCCACTAATGTATTTACCTGTAGCTTGAAAAACACCTATTTTGATGATTTCCCTAAACTACTTACTCACAAGGTCAGGTCCTAAATTTAGGTGTCTTGACTTAAAAAGTGGTGCTCTTTCATCTTGATTTCATAAACATTCCAGTTCAAGATTTGTTTTCTCATTTTTTCTCAGTATTAGCTATAAATCAGAATATTTCAGATGAAATGAGAACATTGCCAAAGGGACAATCTCTAACTACAGTGCATGAGTTTATGACTCAGTAAAACAGATCAATTTCAGTAAAACCTAATATACTTTTTCTTTACTGAAATGCAATGTAAAATATGGGCAGTTTTTAAGGAAAGAAAATTTTAAATGAGGAAAAGATGTAAGAAATGAATACACATTTTATTTTCTTAGATTATCATTCAGGGATTCTCACTTCAGAAAACTTGGAAAAGGCAAAATTTCTAGAAGATCAGAGGAAGGATGTTTTCTTTTTAATGAGATCATACATATTAATTTAAATTTAGAAATGACTAGGGGGGAAGTGTTACACAATCAAAATGATTTAAATTAGACATGTAGACTTTGGTGCAAGCAAATTGGAGTCACACATCATTTCCAGGTACATGAGGAAGAGGGGTCACTATCCAATTATTACCTTGTCTTGTGTGTTGTATTACTTTCCATTGTTCATATTTTTTCTTAAATTTTTCTTAATTTAGGTATGACGATATGCAAAAAAGCTGTAGATATTTAATGAATACTGTCACTATTTACAATTACAATATCATAAACTTGCCATCACCTCTAAAAGTTTTCTCTCCCACATTTTTTTAAATTTAAAATTAAAATTGATATTTAGTGAGAAAGGAAGCAAAGAGAGAGAAAAACATTGATGTGAGAACAATACCTTGAACCTCCACACTTTTACCAGTCTCTATGTGGTCTTTACTTTATATCCTTGCATATAAGGGTTCTCTCCAGATAGGCTTCAGTTAATTATTCAGGATAGTTTTTCTATATTTTAGTTGTAATTCCAGTTTGCTCCTGGGAGAGTGTCAGTGTAGCTTCCACTTAATCCACCACCATTTTGGAATGCTCCCTCTTTTTTTTATGATAAGAAGATTTAATAAGATCTACCCTCATAACACATTTTTAAGTATAAAATACAGTAGTGTTAACTATATACTTCATGCTAGACAGTGGGTCTCTAGTACTTACTTATTTTGCATAAGTGGATTATACTTTCAACAATATATTGCTGCTTAGATTACAAATGCTGAAATGAGATTTCTGTCAGAAGGATCTATATCAAATAAATATTACTATTGACAAAAGGTCTTTACTAGATGGAATCATTTCAAAACCTGTGTTTTTCTCAAATAATTAAATATGCATTTTTCTTTAATATAAATAAATTTAATAGTAAAAAAATCATTTTGATTTTCAAAGAAATGATGAAATGTAAATTATATACTGGCATAATAGTCTTGCAAAATTTCCAAGAAGAAAAAAAATTAAAAGTACTCCCAATAAGCAATTGTAAGCTGTGAAATGGTAAATTAAAGCAGAGAATCAAGTCATTTTTCTAGGTAACTTTGATGAAAAAAATCTCTAGTTTTGCAGAAATAGCAGGGTAATTGCATTTGGTATGGAGATTAATTTTGGTCAAAATTATCTTAATTTTGAGTTCCTTACACTCACTGAAATGAAGGAAGAAACTGTGATATATTTTAGTAAAAGAAAGTTTTTATTTTTGTTTTTGAATAGCAATAAAATTACATTCATGCATGTGTATATCTGTGCACATGTAACCCTACACACATGCATAATGTATGTACAGATAAATGTATATATTTATTAGTGATTAATCTCTAAATGTATGCTGCCTGATTCAGTAGCCACTAGACACATATGGCAATTTAAATGTAAGTGAAAATAAAATATGTGGTTCCTCCATATCACTAGCCATATTTAAACTAGGCAATAGCCATGTGTTTGCAGTGGCCATCTTTTTGGACAGTGCAGATATAAAACATTTAATGCATCACAAAAAATTCTAATGGACAGTGCTGGTTCAGCATTTTTAACATTGCAAACTTTAATCAATATACAGTATTTATAATTATATATCATATTAATATATTGTTCTAAAATTTCAACTTTCACCTCAAAGTACAGAGAAAATTAGTCTATTTTTGGATTTAATGAATATCCTTGATGTTTTTTTATAAGTAAAAACATGGAATCTAAATGGAAATATTTGGCAAAAAGTACAGTGTCAGCAACTATTTACAAAGAGAAATAAATTTTAGGTAAGATATAATAATTTTTTAAAAGAAAAGAAAACTAAGGAAAGTTGCACTAAATGTGTGCACATTTAAAAAAAATTATTTTGTATTACAGATATTCCCCATTTTTCTCCCTTGCCCTCCACCATTCCTACCCCACCCCAGTCTTTCCCCTGTCTATTGTCTGAGTCCATAGACTATGCATACCTATAATAATAAAAGAATAATATGTTAATTAGACAAGACAACCTAATGGCCTTCGGGATGTCCTTCAGACAAAGCTGTGGCAGCTGTGAGGGCTGAGGGCAGGCAGCTGTGGCAGCTGGCAGCAGCAGTAGCAGTGGGGTGATATAGGTGGCATATTCCCCTAATTGGCCACTCCCAGTAGAGAGTGGGCCTAAGCCGTCAGTAGAACATCCCCTGAGGGCTTCCAGACTGTGAGAGGGAGCCCATCCCTAGGGCATGAATTTTCGTTCACTTGGCCTCTAGTATGCATATAAGTTCTTTAATTAATCTCTTTCCATCTCAGAACTGTCAGTCTGTTCCATGTTTCCGTGTCCATTTTTCTAATTATTATTATAATTAGATGATTATAATTTATTAAACTTAAGTTTAACAAACTAAGGATAATATCACTATGGTACGTTGTCTCAAGTATAGTCACAAATTGCGGTCACCAGATAAGATGCAGGATGCTCTGTTCTTACCTCTTCTAGAATGAAGCTTGGCTTAAGATTCAAGACGTACATATATTCTTGTTATCCTTTTATTGCCATTACTGTTGTGGATGTTAAGAACATGGGCATACAGTTTCTTTTTGTTAGATACAAACTTTATATGAACATTCTTTATACACTGTTTCCAATTGAGGATGCACTGGCTGAGTGCCTTTTCCCTAGGCATGAGTGATAAGCATATGTTAAGTGATGCAGGAAATGGATCTAAGCTGTATGATTTGATCACAAATCAGGTGATTGTAATTAGGAATCACTTCATGTGAAATGAATGTTTTGGGGGTAACCTCTGGAGCCAATGTTATTTATAAAGTATCCAAATATTTTAAAACAAACAACATAACATTTTCTAAATAACCCTAATTATTTGGATTGACATTTTCTTTTTATTAATTCTTTATTATTTAATGTATTACATAAGTCTCCATTTTCCCACATTGACCTCTTTCTGGCTGCCCCTAACCCCCATCGTGTGCCCTCACTCCCACCTCCCATCTGGTCCATTGGTTTTGCTCATATGCATGCATATAAGTCCTTTGGTTGATCTTTTACCCCCTCACCTCCCTCACCTTCCCCCATAGGATGGACAGCCTGTTCGATGCTTCTATGACTTGGGTAGTATTTTGGTTCCTCAGTTTATGTTGTTCATTATATTCCACAAATGAGTGAGATCATATGATACTTATCTTTCTCTGACTGCCTTATTTTTCTTAGAATAATGCTCTCCAATTCCATACATACTATTGCAAATGGTAAGAAGTCCTTTTTTACAGCAGCATAGTATTCCGTTGTGTAGATGAACCACAGTTTTTTAATCCACTCATCTGCTGATGGACATTTAGGCTGTTTTCAAATCTTAGCTATGATAAATTGTGCTGCTATGAACATAGGGGTGCATATATCCTTTCTGAAATATTGGCGTTTCTTGGGATATATTCCTAGAAGTGGCATTACTGGGTCAAATGGGAGTCCCATTTTTAGGTTTTTTGAGGAAACTCCATACTGTTCTCCACAGTGGCTGCACCAGTCTCCATTCACACCAGCAGTGCATGAGGGTTTCTTTTTCTCCCCATCCTCTCCAGCACTTGTAATTTGTTAATCTGTTGATGATTGCCATTCTGACAGGTGTGAGATGGTACCTCATTGTTGTTTTGATTTGCATCTCTGGGATGATTAATGACTTTGAGCATGTTTTTATATCTATATAAGCCTTCTGTATGTCTTCTTTCAAAAAGTGTTTATTCAGGTCCTTTGCCCATTTTTTTTATTGGATTGCTTCTTTCTTTTGTTATGTTGTATGAGTTCCCTATAAATTTTAGAGATTAAACCCTTATTGGAGATAACATTGGCAAACATGTTCTCCCATGCAGTGGGCTTTCTTGTTATTTTGTTGATTTTTTTTTTTTCTATCCAGAAGCTTTTTATTTTGATGCAGTCCCATTTTTAAAATTTTCTCCTTAGTTACTATTGCCCTGTGAGCTGTATCAGTAAAGATATTGCTATGACAAATGTCTGCTCTTTTTCTGCCTATGGCTTTTTCAAGTTTATTATAGTTTCCAGTCTTACATTTAAGTTCTTTCTCCATTTGGATTTATTTTTGTGTATGGTATAAATTGGAGGTCTAGTTTCATCTTTTTTGCACATATCTGTTCAATTTTCCCCCTCACTGCCATCCTGACAGCCACCATATTGGAATCTCTGGATTGACATTTTCAGGTAGCAATGAACTACTCTTTTTTTTTTAGTTTATCATTTATTTATTTATTTATTTATTTTCATAATAAATCTTTATTGTTGAGATTATTACAGGTGTTCCTCTTTCCCCTTTCTTCCCCCATAGCTCCCCTCCACTTGATCCCCAACTCCACCCATGCCCTTACCCCCCACCCCTGTCTTCTTCCATAGGTGTAAGATTCTTGTCCAATCTCTTCCCTCACCCCCTGAGAATTGTTAGTCCAATCCCTTTCTATGTCCCTGATTCTATTATATTCACTAGTCCATTTTGTTCTTCAGATTTTTTATTCACTTGATTTTTAGGTTCGCTTGTTGGTAGGTATGTATTTTATGTCTTTTTGTTGTTCATAATTTTTACCTTTATTTTTGTCTTCTTCCTCTCCTTAAAGAATATCCTTCAGCATTTCATGTAATTCTGATTTGATGTTGATAAACTCCTTTAACTTTTTATTGTCTATGAAGCTCTTTATCTGACCTTCAATTCTGAATGATAACTTTGCTGGGTAGAGTAATCTTGGTTGTAGGTTCTTGTTCATCATTTTGAATATTTCTTGCCACTCCCTTCTGGCCTGCATAGTTTCTGTTGAGAAATCAGCTGACAGTAGTATGGGTGCTCCCTTGTAGGTAACTAGCTGTTTTTCTCTTGCTGCTTGTAAGATTTTCTCTTTGTCTTTTGCCCTTGGTATTTTAATTATGATGTTTCTTGGTGTGTTCCTCCTTAGATTCCTCTTGTTTGGGGTTCTGTATGCTTCCTGAACTTGTAAGTCTATTTCTTTTACCAGGTAGGGAAAGTTTTCTGTCATTATTTCTTCCATTAAGCCTTCAATATCCTGCTCGCTCTCCTCTGGCACCCCAAAAATCTGGATGTTGGTACACTTTAAGCCGTCCCAGAGGCTCCTTACACTATCCTCACACTTTTGGATTCTTCTTTCTTTCTGCCTCTCTGGTTGGGTTATTTTTGCTTCCTTATATTCCAGATCTTTGGTTTGATTCTTGATGTATGTTGATCTATAGTTGAGTTTCTGTATATTCTTTATTTCAGAGATTGTATGCTTAATTTCTGACTGGTCCTTTTCCATTTTTTTGGTATTCTCTTTAAGGTCCTTGAAGGTCTCACCAAGCTTCTTGGAGGTCTCATCAAGTTTCTCAAAGGTTTTTAGAAGATTCTTGAGTAATCTTATAAATGTGATTCTGAACTCTGTGTCATCCAGTAGTTTACTTTCCTTCATCTTTCCCATTCGTGACATGTTTCTGTGTCTCCTCATTTTGGCTGATGGAGTGGCTTTGTGTGGTAGGTGACCTATAGGAGCCAGTAGCTCAGCTTCCCCAATCACCTGAGGTGGTCACTTTTGGTATATCCCTTTGTGGGCTGAGTGCAAAGTCTTGGTGTAATTAAGTCTTGATTGCTGTTGGTACACTGGGAGGAATTGATCTCCAGGCCAATTATCTGTGAGGACCCGCTCTGTCTATAAAGGAAGAACTGCTGCATTGGAGACACAGTTTGTTTCAGTGGGGCTTTGGTGCTCACTGAGTTTGTTTCTCTTATGGCTGTGAGGGGTTGAAACTGACCACTAGGAACACTGGCTTCTGGATCACCAATGGGGTACAGTTCATTTGCTTGGGACTTGTCAGTTTTGTTGCTGGAGCTTTGTTGCTGGAGCTGCAGTTTATTTCCTTAAGCTGCCACAATACCAGTCATTTATATGCAAAAGCAGCTGTGTGGTGCCTAGGGGGGTCTGTAGAATCTGCTGGTGGACCTCAGGGCAGGAAGGGGCCCCAGGACATCACTAGGTTGGGGCGTGGCTAACAGCAATGGCTGTCCAGTCCCATCCCCACCCCCTGCCACATTTCAAAGTCCCCGCTTCCCTGTGATCCAGTGCAGTAAACAATGATTGCTGCTCGTACCTCTACAAGAGTCGCCCTCACTTTAGACAGGATCGATGGCCAACAGACCAGCTTCTCTCTGTAGGTGTCTGGGTCCCACCATGTGACCCCAGAAATTGGATTTCAAAGTGATAGGGAGCTTGTTTCCTTTCGGGTTGAAAGGAAAAGCTGTGCGCCCAGTTGCCCACCACCAGCCCGCTTTGCGTGCCTCCGCCACTAGCCGGATTCGCCACCAGCCCAATTCGCGTGCCTCCGTACCTAGGCTCCTCAACTTTTCAGCGCTTGCGCTCCTTTCTCTTTCAGCCAACCTTCCCATGGTTTTGGATGATAGATGTCCTTTATATTAGTTTTAATTTTTAAATTGTTGTGGGAGCAGCAGACCAGTTGCTCACCTACGCCGCCATCTTGGTTTCTCCTGAACTACTCTTTTGAAAGGAGAGGAATTTGGGGAAAATAATCAAGTCATTTCTGAATTAATCTGAAATATTTTATCAATGACTGATGCATTACACTGCATTCTATTGATAAGGAGGAGAGTATCTTAGAATTTTTAAAGTTTTTTCTTTTATCTTTTTTGTTTGTTTATTTGTTTTGTTTTGTTTGTTTTACAGAATTAGTACACTATAGGTAGGCATGTGAGCGTGGTTTAACAGAAAGCATTTGTAATCCCCTGAATGTTTGATTGAAAGGAAAACAATTACCTTAAAATCTCTAAGTGTGTCCTATAGGCAAAGAAAAAAAAAATCCCAGACAATTTAACAACACTGGGAAATAAACTACAATATAAGATCAGTGCTTTTCTTTTGGCATTTTGATGATTCCATGTCTGGCAATATGCTCATCAATCAAGGAGTTAGAATACTATGTGTATTAGCATTTCAGTTACCCAGTTAATATAAAAACAAATATATATTCATTAATGACAGATTTTCTTATTTTCACTCAGAATTATGAAAGCTCTAGGCTATGAAATAGAATAGCTAAAAATTAGACAACTATTAATAATAGGATTAATTAGATTCTGGCCCTAAGGCTACAAAAATGGAGTGAGAATTAGAATAGCACTAAAGTTATGCAAGTTGTCCAAGTGGCAAAATACAACTAATTAATGCTAATAAACTAAATTCTAATCAGACACTATTTATATAAAATACTTTTCATCTACAGGCAAAAATCTAAGTAGAAAAATATGACCTCCCAGAACTTTCAATAACTCCATGCTAGTAAAAAAAAATGTATTCATTTACAATAAATTATAATTACGGCTTTTGAAAAAAATTGAGCTCTCATTGTAAAAACATGCCATTTTCTCTAAAATTAATATATTCTATAAAATAATTTGCAAAAGAAAATGCTTTTTCTTCATTTATTTGTGTGAAGATCAGATTAGTATTTAGCTGCAGGAATTGTTTCTCTTCTTTAATTTGAAACAATAGTGACCTTTTCTGAAGTACATATAGTTAGCACCATCATGATCAACACAATTCATTTTTTCCCATTTCCTTTTATGTTAATCATAGTGGTCCTTCAAGTTGCTACATGATTTTGAGATTGAAATTCCAAGAAGGAAAGTGGCTGCTGATTCCTAGACCAAAACAGAATAGTGGTGTCAGATGAGAGGTGTTTTGCAGTGTTTTGTCACATTTCATTTTGACTTTGACTTTTTTCTCTGTTTGACATATGTTCTGAACTGAAGTGCTATAAAGTTTTTATTGCCATGAGTTTGAAATCACCACATTACTCGTGAGCTGGGAAGTTACAAGTGGTTTTTAGCTTCTTTTAAAGCTATAGAAATAAAACTTTACAATACCCTACCCTGGTATATATTGTTTTATGCATCAACTTTACTCTTTTTTTTTATTCCTTTTCATTATTTTCTCTTTGAATTATAGCAGAATTTGCAGTAAAGTTTCTTAATATATAACAGTTTGATTTAAGCTGCATTTTATGGTCTCCTTATGCATTTTTTTCATGTAGATTGTCTTTGACCTTTAATGATCCTTTTTTCTTTTGTAATTTTAGATAATCCATTTAAATAAAGTTCTTCCTGAATTTATTGCTATTGGAACAGCAATTTGATTGCAAAAGTTAGTTTTTGGTTTCCAAGCAAACCAAAACTATTGTTCAAGATGAAATATGATAGACGAACGTTTGCTTCCTTTCACAGAAGTAATTAAAATTCTTAGCACATACACAGTCACACTGCACAATCTGTGTGGCACATGCATGGCAGAAAAACATGAGCCCTCCTTTTTATATGTTATGTAATCTATCCTCTACAAGGACATCAATATCTAATGCTGAAAGCATCCAAACTATAAAGTGATTTTAGAATTAGCTTATCCCAGAAGGAACCTATGAGCAATTTGGCTGACCTGACAGCCTGAAGTGATGTGCTCAGAGTAGATCCGATAGGGAGCTATATGTTTTAAGTTCAGGAAGAAAGCTTACTATTTTTTTTTCAACTTAGGGCATAAGTGTGGTAAGGAAATTCTTTAGACTTCTTTGAAAAGTTCTCCCAGTTTTCTTCATATATCCAGATTAAAAAAAAATTAAGTTCTTTATTGTTGAAAATATTGCATTTGTCTCCTTCCCCCTACCCCCCTTGACCTCTCCCTGGGAAGTCCCACCCCTCAGCACATGTTCTCACCCCCCTACTGTCTTTATCCATTGGTTATGCTTATATGCATGCATACTAGTCCCTCAGTTGATATCTTACCCCGCCCCCCCTCCCCAACCTCCCCTGCCTTCCTTCTGAGGTTTGATGTTCTGTTCAATGCTTCTGTGTTCCTGGATCTAATTTTGTTCATCAGTTTATTCTTTATATTCCACAAATGAGGGAGATCATGTGATATTTATCTTTCTCTGACTGGCTTATTTTGCTTAACATAATGCTCTCCAGACCCATCCAAACTGTTGCAAATGGTAAGAGTTTTTTTCTTTTTAAAGCAGCTGGTTATTCCACTGTGTAGATGTACCACTGTTTTTTTTTTCTTTCTTTATTGATTAAGGTATTACATATGTGTCCTTATCTCCCATTGTCCTCCCATGCCCTCACACACACACCCCTGGTGTCTGTGTCCATTGGTTATGCTTATATGCATGAATACAAGTCCTTTACCACTGTTTTATAATCCCCTCATCTGCTGATGGGCACTTAGGCTGTTTACAAATCTTAGCTATTGTAAATTGTACCTCTATGAACATAGGGGTACATAGGTACATTATTTCTGATTAGTGCTTTTGGTTTCTTAGAATATATTCCTAGAAGTGGGACCACTGGGTCAAATGGCAGTTCCATGTTTAATTTTTTTTTGAGGAAACTTCATACTGTTTTCCACAGTGGATGTACCAGTCTGCTTTCCCACCAGCAGTGCAAGAAGGTCCCTTTTCCTCCATGTTCTCACCATCACTTGTCCTTTGTTGATTTGTTGATGATAGCCATCTGACAGATGTGAGATGATACCTCATTGTTATTTTGATTTGCATCTCTTGGATGATTAGCGACTTTGAGCATGTTTTCATATGTCTCTTGGCCTTCTGTATGTCTATTTTCTAAAAGTGTCTATTTAGGTACTTTGCCCATTTTTGATTGAATTATTTATTTTCCTTTTGTTAAGTTGTATGAGTTTCTTATAAATTTTGGAGATTAAGCCCTTATCGGATATAACATTGGCAAATATATTCTTCCATGCAGTTGGCTTTCTTGTTGTTTTGTTGATATTTTATTTTGCTTTGTGGGAGCTTTTTATTTTGATGTAGTCCCATCTGTTTATTTTCTCCTTAGTTTCTATTGTCCTAGGACAGTGGTTGGCAAACTCATTAGTCAACAGAGCCAATTATCAAAACTACAATGATTGAAATTTCTTTTGAGAGCCAAATTTTTTAAACTTAAACTTTTTCTAATGCCACTTCTTCAGAATAGTCTCGCCCAGGCCTTGGTATTTTGTGGAAGAGCCACACTCAAGGGGCCAAAGAGTCACATGTGGCTTGCAAGCTCCAGTTTGCCAACGATGGTCCTAGGAGATGTATCAGTAAAGATATTGCTACAAGATATGTCAGCTATTTTTCTACCTATGGCATTTTCTGAGATTATTATGGTTTCATGTCTTACCTTTAAGTCCTTTATTCATTTTTACTTTATTTTTGTATACCGTGTATGTTGGTGGTCTAGTTTCATTTTTTGCATGTGCCTGTCCAATTTTCCCAACACCATTTATTGAAGAGATTGTCTTTTCTCCATTGTATGCTCTTGCTTCCTTTGTCAAATATTAATTGAGCATAATGGCTTGGATCCATTTCTGGGTTCTCTGTGCTGTTCCATTGGTCTATATATCTGTTCTTATGCCAGTACCAGGCAGTATTGAAAATAGTGGCTTTGTAATATAACTTGATATCTGGTATTGTGATCCCTCCAAGTTTATTCTTTCTCAGGATTGCTGTAGTTATTAAAGTTCTATTTTTATTCCAGATGAATTTTTGGATAATTTTTCTAGGTCTGTGAAAAATGTTGTTGGTATTTTAATGTGGAGTGCATTGTATCTATAGATTTCTTGGATAGTATGGATACTTAATGATGTTGATTCTTACAATATCTGAAAATCAGTGAACATGATACATCACATAAACAAATTGAAAGATGTAAACTACATGATCATATCAATTGATGCAGAAAAAGCATTTGACAAAATCAAACACCCTTTTTGATAAAATCTCTCAGCAAATTGGGAATAGAGAGATCATACCTCAACATAATAAAAGCCTTATATGATAAATCTATAGCCAACATAATACTCAATGGGCAAAAACTAAAACCATTTCCCCTAGGAATAGGAATAAGACAGGGATGTGCACTTTCACCACTCCTGTTCAATATAAGTACTGGAAGTGCTAGCCGTAGCAATCAGACAAGAAGAAGAAATAAAAGGCATCCAAATTGGAAAAGAAGAAGTAAAACTGCTATTATTTGCAGATGGCATGGTATTATACATAGAAAACCTTAAAGACTTTATCAAAAAATTACTAATAAATGAATTTGGAAATGTAGCAGGATACACACTTTTTTATACACCAATAATGAACTCACAGAAATAGAAACAAATAAACAAAAGAACAATTCCATTTGTCATTGCAAAAAAAAAAAAAAAAGACACCTAGGACTAAACTTAATCAAGGAGGTAAAGGACTTATATTCAGAAAACTACAGGACTTTGAAAAAAAAAAGATAGAGGAAAATATAAACAAATGGAAAAATATCTAATGTTCATGGATTGGTAGAACCCACATATCTCCAGATCTGGAACCAGGTATTGAAGGTTCTATTTTGGCAATTTCTAGAAGGCTGATCACTTTGGTGAGTAAAATCAGAAACATGTGCATAGATGACTCAGCTTCAAGATATAATTTTGGTTGCTGTCATATTACTTTTAACTCATAAGTAATTTATACTAAGAGGAACTGTAGTTTCTATTTGTACATTCAGTTTTTCTTATCACAACAGTACCAATCAAAATCCCTTAGTCAGTGTAATTCTATACACACACATGTGCGCGCACACATACACACACACACATACAATCACACACAATCACACACACGCAATCACACCCATGCACCATATTGCACATGTGAGGGAGGAAAGACAAATATTAACTGGCTTTAAGTTTTCATTGTGAGGAGTAACATATGTGATCTTGAAGTGTTCAATTAGTTTTCTGCTGAGGCTGATACATGCGGTTTGGGAGGGTACATTGTCTTCTGGACATTCTCTCTTACATGTCATGACTTATGATTTGAAGAATCCATATAAGTGTGGTGAAAAAAATGACAGCTTTATTCTAGAGAAAAAGTGATGAGATCTTCTTCATCCATGAGAGCACATGATAGCATCCACAAATAGACTTGATGGTAAAGGCCTTTATTTCATATTAAATGAAATAGTACAGGGATTTTTCTCCTTTAATTGTAATGTGGCACTGAAATAATGGAGGGAGACATTGTTGTGAGTTAATATGGAATGAAACAGAGTTAATAGGACTATGCATACTTTTGTGTGGGCAGGAATCAACAAAAATGTAACTGAATCTGCCTGTGTTTTGTCTGGCTGTTATGGTTGGTGCATGGACCTTCTGGCTCATGGATGCCAATAATGTTTGCACACACACACACACACACACACACGCACACATCAATAAGAATCAGTGCAGGACCTATTAAAAAGCAACAGCCCACTAAGTGACATGCCAGGACCCCTAAATACTCAAGTAGGAATGCCAGGCTGGGAGTTTCTACTCAATCTGACATTGACATGGGCATTGGAGGGACCTTTTGATTCATCTGACTGTATCATTGGTGTCAAGGTTCTGTTAGATCAAGCATATAGATGTCAGGTCATATAAGGCCTCATTCATATCATTGGCTTTGCCTGTGTGAGTCAAATGTAGCAAAACATTTTAAAAATGAACTTGAGCCTCGGGTTCTGTGCATTTTGGACACAAACTGATCGTTGACCTGAAATTGTCAAGCATTCCTGACTAATAGACAGGAAGACATCAGAAGCAGCTTTGTATATCCTGCTCCCAGAACTCTATTATGCCACTAGTTTTTGACAGAAATACTAAATATTTCAGAAACATTTATCTAATAATTCTTTCAGATGGAAGGAGGGGTTGCAATAAAATGCATTCCCATTTTTTGTGCATTTTCAACCAGGTCACTGTAACTAAAAGGGACAACCACACTTCACAAATATATATATATATATATATATATATATATATATATATATATATATATATATGAACAGATTTTGAGTTAATTGAAATACCATCGAAGTTTTTCTCTTTAATGCAGCTATTTGAATTACTGGCTACTAATCTTTTCTTTTTGAAACTTGGTTCACTGATATTGATTACAGGTTTTCACTTGTTTGTTTCAATCTGATGATAGAAATTAATAAATCTGGGGGGGGAGCAGCTAGAGGATTAGGTATTCTCTAACATTTAGATGCTTTGATGCTACATGGACTAAGGTGAGATACCCCTATATTTAACTTATTTTAAAATTTGAATTGGATATAATGTGTAGTATGTGTGCAACTTGATCTATTAGTACATCATCACCTAGAGAGCGCTTTAAAATGATGCTTTGATTTTACTTTGAAAATTATTTCTTACCCCTAAATTTCTGAACTCACTAAAAAAGTAATGATTATATATATATATATATATATATATATATATATATATATATATATGACTATTTATATAAAATACATTTCCAAGTAATTAATCCTTGCTAAATAGGAATGTAATCCTTGCTAAACAGGAATGTCAAAGTTAAGACTGGACAAGTCTTTAAAAAAATAGTGTTGATTTGTCTAACATGGTACAAATATTAAGAGGATAATGCAAGTTTAACTAACTGGGTACAATAATATAAATGTATAATGAGTGCTCATGTTTGGCACCATGCTAAATATATCACATCTATGATTTCACTTTTTACCTTAAATAAAACTGTGGTGCTACTATTATCTCCATTTTACGGACAGGGAAACTGAGGCACAATTTATAAAAGCTACAATACTTATTCCAGAGGGTTTTTTTTTTATTATTTGCTAAAGAAAAGGTAGATGTTCCTTGGACAAATTTTTACACTTATATATAACAATGTTATTTCTATGTTTCTAACAACCTCAGTACTGAAAAACAAATAAATGATGCCTTTTGGGGAAAAGGCAGTTTTGTAGTCAGGCCCACACATGAAGTATTTGATCTCTGTAGGTTTTAACAATCAATCATGAGTTATTTTTCCTGCTTTGGCATCTGCCTTCTTGGCAAGCTCCCCAACTGTGGTGTTGGCAGCCCCGTGATTGTTACTGCCTCTGGTTTTTCCACAGTAACTGGCTGTAGCTTATCTCCCGCGGCTGTCCTATTATCTTCATAATTATATTCCTCAACTTAAATCAGAAGACTGTAATAGAAGTTGTTAATTTTCCTGAATTTTTTTAAAGATGCTAAAAATTTGTTAAGCTTCTTCAGGAATAAACTTTGAATTCTAAATAAGCTTTTCTCTTACAAATGGATCCATATGCTATGATAGGAAAGAATGTCATCATTTATGGTAATAAAATAAACTATCCCAAACTAGTAATTGTAGCTATTAGAACTCATAATCATTTGTACTTATAATCAAAATGTTTTTGAGTTTTAGAGTATATTGTAAACAATAAAACGCATCTTATGTCTAAAAAGTTTAAGAAATCCTGTCTTGTTATGGGGGGTGGGGAAGCATCATAATAGTGTATATGTGAGTCATATTATGTAAGGCCCTAAAATTATCCCAATTAAAATATCTATATTTTTACATAGCTGAGTATGTGTGTGTACTGTTAAAAAATTTAACTGAGTAAATTTAAAGATCAAATTGGCTTTCTTCAATAATTCATGAATCAGGCAGTTTCTAAATAGCAAATAGAAATGAGTTCCACAGAGACGCAGAAAATGGAAGACTTTTTAAAGATGGAAAGGGGGCAGGACAAAGAAAATGATTAGTAAAGAACACATTGTTTCAGACAAGGTGCCCTCCTAAGGGGAATGGATGGGCCTCTTAGGTGGATTATCTCACTAGTGCTGACCAGGTAATTCCAAGCTGACTGCTCAAGAGTTACATTCCTAACGAGAGGTTGACAGTGCAGTAAGATTAGGCATTAAGTCTTGGTTTGTTGAAGTGGGGTGTAACACAAGTGACTCCATTTTGTCCCTCTTGTTTCTTTTTAATAATGCATATAAAAACACAACATATGCATTTTATATAACCACATGTATATCGTAAGTATATCTTTTTATATAGATACAGCTTAGGGTTTCTTTATCAACATAAGATAGGAACTGCTGCTGAAACTGGTTTGGCTCAGTGGATAGAGCATCTGAAGGGTCCCGGGTTCGATTCTGGTCAAGGACATGTACCTTGGTTGCAGGCACATCTCCAGTAGGGGGTGTGCAAGAGGCAGCTGATCAAGGACTCTCTCTCATCGATGTTTCTCTTTGTCTCTCTCCCTTCCTCTCTGTAAAAAAACAATAAAATATATTTTTTAAAAACGATAGGAACTGCTAAAACATGATAATGAAATTAAGCACACTTCCTTCATTCACCTATCACTAGTTTTCAGACTTAGTTGCCCTATGGGTACCTTTTGAATCATATTACACATCTTTCATCCTATCCCCCAATTCAAGAAAGCGAAATTCTGTTGAGGCCTGAGGGTGACAGAATTCAGGTAGAAGGCTACCCTGTAGGCCAAGGAGGTGGTGGAGGAGACCTCATTTAACCTTTTTCTTGGGATGCAGTTGTTGGTGTGACCACATTTCTTGCAACAGTTGACCCTGGAGGGATTCGGGTAGGGGTAACACTTGTCACAATTGTACTTCTGAGCAGTTGGCAGAGGGATGGGTCTTGATGTCTCCCCTCAGACGAAGCACCTAGAGCAGGCTGGACTCCTTCTGAATATTGTAGTGTGAGAGAGAGTGGCCATCCTCCAGCTGTTTTCCCACAAAAATCAGATGCTGCCAGTCAGAGGGATGCCTCTTTGTCTTGGGTTTTAGCTTTCACATTCTCAGTTTGTTTGTTTGTTTGTTTGTGGTTTTCTTTTTTTAAAATACATTTTATTGATTTTTCACAGAGAGAAAGAGAGAGGGATAGAGAGTTAGAAACATCGATGAGAGAGAATCATCGACCAGCTGCCTCTTGCACACCCCCTACTGGGGATGTGCCTGCAACCAAGGTACATGTCCTTGACCAGAATCGAACCCGGGGGACCCTTCAGTCCGCAGGCCGATGCTCTATCCACTGAGCCAAACTTGTTTTGTCAGCTTTCACATTCTCGAGGGTGATGATCTTGGCAGGCATGGTCCGACCAAGATCCGCATCTCTGTGTCTGCTGGGAAGGCTGTTCGGCTGCCTTGTTGAAGACAAACATCTTTCAATTAAATATTGGGAGGTTGAAAATTAAGTGACAGTTCTAAAGTTGTTGGTGGAAGACCTGAAGCTACGCTATTAAAAAGCTAGTATAGGGAAAGGAAAGGGTATTTCTTTATCTATGATGTTAATTATACAAGCAGCATACTACATAAATGCTAGCATCAAGGGTAATGATATAAGCAGTACTTAAAAGGTTTCCAGCGAAAAGCAGCCCCTTCTATTAAAGTAGATTTAAAGTGCTACCTCCTTTATTCATATGAATTTGAATAGAAATGATGTATGTTCCATGAGTAATAATAATAGTTAATATTTATTGAAGTGCTTACCATATGCCTGGCACTGAAATAAGGGCTTCATATATTTTAGCACATAACCATCCTAAGAAGTGGCTACTATTATTACCTCAATTTTTATACACGGGGAAATTGAAGCAGAGATTAAATAACTTGCCCACAATTTCACTATCTGTGTGGCTCTAGCAATCAATTGTAACTCACTTCTTTTTTTTTTTTTTTTTTTTATAATCCCACCTCCCTTCAGAACAAATTACCGATTTTAGGTGGGTGTTGTGATGAACTATTTTTATTAATTATAGCTCAGAACTATCTTTTTTAATAACTTGCTTTTTTTAGCCAGCAAGCAAGGAGCACTTCCAGTGTTTTTTTTTAAAGAGCCTTAGACAGAAAAGGTACTTTAAAGGTCAATTCATGGCTGTAATGCTTAATGTCTATTTAAATAGCTTAGTAAATGTCTGATGTTCTCTCAGAAACTCCTGCTGGATCTGGTGTGTGTGTTGGGGGGAGAATGAGCCCATCTGCACAGACTTCTACTGCTAGGTGGGGGTCAGGATGCTCGGTCTGAGCCACCTTCTTCTGTTGGGTGAGAGGATTTAAGTTTCCCAGCTGCTGCTCCTAACAAAAGTACCTCCCCCAATTGACTATCATGAGAAAGTATTTCTTTTAACTGTGAATGTTGTAGATATTCTCAGTGATTTTCCTACCGCTAAATAATTTTAAAAAATGCAGATATAATAGAATCATGGTTAAATGTAACAAATATTTATTGAGCTCCTCTAGTGTGTTGTTCACAATGCTAGATTGATTGATTTGTCCACGCTTCTGCTCTTCCTGGAATGGGTGAGCAAAGGCATACCTATGTTACTTTCCACTAGGTTTTTTAAATGTTTTTTAAATTGATTATAGAGAGAGGGGAAGGGAGAGATAGAAACATCTAAGAGAGAGAAACATCAATTGGCTGCCTCCTGCATGCCCCCTATTGGGGATTGAGCCTGCAACTGGAGCATGCACCCTGACCAGGAATCAAACCAGTGATGCTCAAATGCTGAGCCATGCTGGGCCAGGCCACTAGATATTTTAATGGGAAGGAGGGAGGGGGGAATCCACATTTATATTCAAAGTGACTTTCTCATCAGTTAGCTACTTTAATTATAAAATCAATTGTTATTAGTGGTAGTTGATGCTTACTCCACTAGTGTCAATATGACATGTATTATACAAAAGTAGATAGTATCTTTCCTATGAGAGGAAATAAAAATTCTACCTTACCATGAATACTTTTAATTAAAGAGTAATCAACATAAGAGTCTGCTTTTTCTTGGTGACATTTAAAAAATATCCTCTCTAACTGTTTTAGGTTCACTAATGGTAGGCTAAACTCACTGAGCTTTGTCATATTGGTACCTGAGAACATCTCAGAAATTAGTAAATTATTCTTTTTCTCCATTTTTGTGTGCTTTGTTTTTGTTGTTCTTACTTTTAGGGACATCTATTGAGAAATTACCTCTACACACATACATACACATACACAGATATCCATTTACACTACTATATTTATGCATTATTTTCAACTGATACATTTTAGAGTCATTGAGACATTAATTTTATTGGCTACTTTAACATTTTATAGCTTTTAGTGAATAGCTTAGTAATTTGAAACATCCTTTATCTGTAATAATATAAATAATCTATTTTATTTGTTTTATTTATAAAGTGTTTCCAAAAATGTCATGTAAATGATGTCTGAAATTTTGTATTATCCTGGCTGTAAATGCTGGGAGTATTAATATTAATAAGGTTGTTGTTGATATAGATTTCTATTATAATGCTCTTTAATTAGATATTGAGTATCAGAGATAGGATATTTTAGAACACCTAACCCTCATTTAGAGACAAATAAGCCTACTAGTTAGGATGGCCCTATGAACTATATCAAAATAAAATTTCCCCAAGTTCAGATAATAATGCTAACCTTGACCTGATAAAAGGCTGGACAATCACCAATAAGAGTTAGAGGACAGGAGGCAAATAATATGGACAGTATAAGGAAAATGACAGAAATAGGGGCTTATGCTGAAAAATGTAAGTTTCAATTAACAAACTATAGAGGATATTGTAAATCAGACAGGATATTTTAATGTATGTGCAATTAAATGTATGAAAGCTCCTTGTCTCTTGCTTCAAATATCCAATGGTGAAGGGAACTATGCTAATGTAATACTACTTAGCCCTGTGCATTATCCCTTCATGTACTCTTATGAAAAAAGCAGAAATGGCTGAAACCGGTTTGGCTCAGTGGATAGAGCGTTGGCCTATGGACTGAGGGGTCCCAGGTTCGATTCCAGTCAAGGGCATGTGCCTTGGTTGCGGGCACATCCCTATTGGGGGGTGTACAGGAAACAGCTGATTGATGCTTCTCTCTAATTGATGTTCTGGCTCTCTATTCCTCTCCCTTCCTCTCTGTAGAAAATAAATAAAATATATTTTTAAAAAGACAGAAATGAACTATCTGAGTTTTGGAGGAGGAACTGATCACGTGTGGCTCAGCACATTTTACTTTGGGGCTCTTTTTCTCTATGATGTAAATTGTATAGGGGTGTTTGACACAGAAAAATATATGCTGCTATTACTATGAAGCGTACATAGCAAGAAGGCTTAAGCTGATACTAGGTTTATCATTAATAAAGGAAATATTTTTATGTATATCTGTCTGATTCATGTGTCTATGACTTATTTGATTTCAAACTTTGGTGGGAAAATAGACTTGTTATCAATCCTCTCCAACCCCATCTAAAAGTAATATAAAAACACGATCAATTTTTGAGCATGGAAATGAGATGAAAAAAATGATTAGAAAAAAGTGTTTGCTTGTACTATGATGGATCACTTTGGAGTGGACTAAAGATGAGGATTAAGGAAATCAGTTTAGAGGCTACTTCAGTAATCTTGGTGGTAGAGACTAGCTAGATGATGATTAAGAATGGAAAAGTGAAGATAACTGAAGAGAAGAAATTCTCTCTCCATATGAGTTCCAGTGATATTTATTTGTGCATAAAACGTGTATTTCTTTATCCTATTGTATTTTATACATTTATCCTTAACCCCCTACACTTCATTTTCAATATGGCCAGAAGAATAAGTGTTTTTACAAGAATTATTGGACTGTTGCTTATAACTTTTCAATAGTTGTCTATTGCTATAAAGTTAATGTTTAAAATAACTACTTAACATGCACTACAGAGCCCTATCTTTTACTAGCCTTCCCTCTTTGATTTCTACCCCTCTCCACATCCCTCTCTAAATTCCAGTGCTACTGATCTTTTAAGACACTGGACTATTCTCAGTCTCCTTTTTATCCTTCAGGTTAAAGCTTAAAGTTTCTTCCTCAGGGAGCTTTCTAAAAACCAATCCTCAGCTCCTATGTGAGTTCCCTTTTTCTATTATAGGTTCTTTGAATAGCCAGCACTCCCTTCACAGCACCCAGCACAGCTGAAGGACACTATTTGTCAGCAGCTAAAGGTGTGAGACTTCTATGAAGCTTCTAATTACTCCTGATGTTCGTAGATGTGCATACTCTCTTGTTTTCTTTACCAAACGGATTCCATCTATATCTTTCAGTATTTCCACACATATCCTGGTCTTCTGCTTGCTCTCATTCTTGTTTCCCACACTGATTATTTTATTCTTTTAACACATGAATGCTTTCTGTCATTTCAATAGAATCTTGGATAAAAGGGAGTGTCAAGTAACAAAGTGATTTCTAGAAACTGAAAAATAGTTAATATACACTTGACTAGGTGGTCAGACTAAATTTTTATTATCTAGTGTGAAAAATGCTTTGGTAGCAACACTGGGTCATGTTAAACAAACTAGGTTTCAGGAACATGAATAAATTAAGCTTTAGCTGCTCTCCAGAGTAATTCTAAGCCTCAAAAATACTAAATGACTGGAACATTCATCTTCTGATTTGGGTTTATAGATAGTTTATTGTGGTGAAGAAAACTATGCCAAGGAAAATGATATAAGATTTTTAAATGTTTTTTTTTATTGACTTGAGAGAGAGAGAGAGAGAGAGAGAGAGAGAGAGAGAGAGAGAGAGACACATCAATGTGAGAGAGAAACATTGATTGCTGCCTCCTGCATGTCCCATACTAGGGATATAGCCCACAACCCAGTTGTGTCATGATCAGGAATCAAACCAGCCACCTCTTGATGCATGGATGATGCTCAACCGAGCCACACCGGCCAGGGAGAGATGAGAAGATTATTATAATCAAGTTATGGGAGATGAAATATAAGCCCTTGATATAAAGGAGTTGGAACTCAATTCCTGGTAATTGTAGTTTGGTATAAAATTAACAATAATTCCCAATAATATCAATATATAAATTATAAATGCTTTGTTTAACTTAGTTAATTTGTCTACTCTAAAATTTCTGTCTATAAAAAATAATTTTCTAAATGTAGGTAAGGAAGAACTTTCCTCAATCTTCCTACATTCTTTTGGCTGGGCTAATAATTAAATCTATAAGAGACAGATTATATTAACAAGAGAAAATAAGCAGATTTAATTACATATGAGAACCCTACATACATGATATGTTCAGAGACAGAGAGGTATAATGAGGTATATATGACAGTCTGAACTAAGGATGATTAAGGTACCTCAGGGCTTCAGAAAGGAAGAAGGTCATTCGCAAGATGATAAGAAGAACAGATATTAAGTAGTGAAGTTTTTCCTGCCCTATAGATAGATCATAAAAAGTTATTTTTGGTAATAACTGTTATTATGGGGAATGCACTCGATTAAATTGTTTAAGGAAGACAAAAGAAAAGTTTTTCTTGAGCCTGCAGGATCTGGCTGCTTCAGCTCAAAGTTATCCACATGCCAAACTCGCACATATTGGGGAGGCTTGTTCTGAACCCCTTCAGTAGTCTACCAGTACTTACTGGTCAGAAAGACTTTTCTCCATGAGACTGTGCCCAGAACACTGACTCTCTTGGCCATAGTTACAATACATTCTTCATGGGTTGTGTATTTGCAGACTATCAGTGTAAATCACTTAGGTGTCAAGAGTTGGAAAATTTTCAGGCAAAGTAAATAAAATTGTCTCTCATGTCTTATACAAAATTGAAGAATGAGCTTGCCATTTGATGGAGATAACATGGGTTTCTTATTCACTTGGAGTTTCCTAAGATAAAGGCAGAAAGACAATTGGAAACTCTTTTATAAAATATTTGAAAAGATAAGCATTTCACTTGGAGGAAGTTGCTAAACAAGGCAGCTAGAGAGTTCGGTGAGGGTGGGGTGCATCCCTTCCTGCCCTTCAGCAGAGGAAAGTGGCACTGTAGGGCCCATGCTGGCCCAGAAGTTCTTCAAAGATAATTGTTCTTCTGCAGCTTTTCTCCATACAATAGACTCTTCTTGCCCTGTAGCAGCCTGCCTGGTCTGTGAACACCATGGGATTTGACCCTTGGAAGACATTTCTTTTAAAAGAGTTTGTCCTGTTTGTCCAGATTTCATCCAGTAAAGGTCAACTATAGCTGGTAATAGTTTTGTCAATGTTTCCGTACCTTGGGACAAAGTTTGTTGTTTGCTCAGTATTTTCTCCCTTGTTTTACTTCGTATTTTGAGGATTAAAAAAAATAGTTTTTCTAAATTTTCACCAGGTGTGATTATGCATTTTCCCTTCGGTTTTTCATACTTAACTTGCAAAAATATGAGTTAATGAAGTTGCTCGTTCTGGTTCTTTGTGGAATAAAGAACTAATCAGCTGTTATATATCTTGTTCTACTGATATTCTCTCCCTACACTGATATCCACATGCCTTTATATTAATCTCTTTTCAAATTACCCTGCATTGAGTCAGTCTTGCATGTGGTTTCCAAATGTGAAGGAAAGCCCGAAGTGGGTTGATACTAAGTTATAGCTAATTTATTTTCTTTAGAACCAAGTTGGCCAAAGTCCCAGGACAGAAACCTTAAAGGATAAGAATATTTAAATATAAAAACCATCTTTCCATCACTTGAACATGCAACCTTGCTCTCTAAATATATATCATCCCTTTTAAAAACTGTCTTTTCCTATGTCTTGTACAGGCTTCAACCCTGTATAACTGAACAGCATTCTTTATAAAACATATTTTATAATACTTCCATTATTGTTCTCAAAGAAAATTTTCCAATAATGTAACTTTTCTATATACAATTTCAAAAGAATAAAAATGAATCAAAGAATAATGATTGATTTAAAATAATATATACATAATGATCCTAAATAACTTATTATTTAATATAAAAATGAGCAAGACTGCATAATGCTGTAGATAAATATAGTGCCTGTACCTGGAAATACCAGGAATAGACAACTATAAGTTCTGACTAATGCAAGTATGTGGCATTAAAGATTAAATGCTGTGAATAGAATTGCCAGTGGTAATAGTATTTTCCTATGTGATTAACAACTTTTTGTAAAGTTCTGAAGAACTTTGATTTATTTGCATTTTGGTGAAGGAAAAATAATTTTTCTTATACTTTATAAGTTTCTTTAGCTAGACTAACAATCAGACTAATAGGAGACAGATTAATAGGAGAAAATGACTGTATTTATTACATATGTACACATGGGGTTTCCTAAGAATATTTGACCCCAGAACAGATCTGGTAGTGGAGGCTGATATGCCATTTTGAGCTAAGGAGAAAGTGGGAGTGAAAGCAGTGTAATTTGGGATTTCAAAGAAGAAGGAGGAAATTCACAAGGAGATAGAAAAGCAAATGTTTGGTAAACAAATGTTTACTGGGCCATCTTTAATAATGGGACACTGAGAGGATTTTGATCAAAAAGGCCTTACTGGTTCCTCCCTATCTATCACACTAATTCACATTAAATTATCTATATATATAAAAGCCTAAGCAATGAATGACCAGTCAACACGTTGCTATGATGTGCACTGACCACCAGAGGGCAGACTCTTAATGCAGGAGCTGCCCCCTGGTGGCCAGTGCACTCCCATAGTGGGAGCGCTGCTCAGCTGACCAACGGGCACCAGACACCAGGCTCAAGGCCACCTGATGCTTCTCACTACTACATCCCTCCGGGGATTATGGACTGCCAATTTCCACCTGATCCTGGGGTCCCGGATTTCGGAACCCCACCAGTGCAGGAATTTGTGCACCAGACCTCTAGTATTTATATATGATGATAGCTTATTTCCTTTGTCTAAAGTCTTTTAGGCAGTTAGGGAAAGAGTCAAAAGATTTTCCTGACTCTTTTGTTTCTTAAAAAATAACTAATTTAAAATAAATAGTATCCCAAAAAGACATATTTTGGGGTGGCAAACTTGCTTCGCTAAGCATGATAGTTGCTTTCTTGGAAAATTCAGGGTATATTAAAAATGTAACAAAAACAAAAACAACTTCGCATTTGCATGTAAACTGGAGCTGGGTTCTAAGTTCACATAATTATAAACAGGTTTTCAGCTACATTTCTAAAGCTTGCAGACATGAAACAATTATTTGTTTTGCTGAACTGTTCTGCATGTTACCAGATGTCTGGCATCTTTGGTGCACCTCTCCCTTCATACAAATGTTAAAAAAGTTTCCACGTATTTCCTAAATGTACTCTAGAAAGTGGTTGTTCATCAATTGAGAAGAACTGCAGATAGGGATTAATTTTTATATGCAAGTAACAGAGACTAGAACAAACTGTTTAATCAAATAGAAGATTTGAATTTTTCATTTGATAAATTTGAAGGAAGGCAGTCTAAGGAAAGAAAGTAGCCTAATGATGGCATTAACATCCCAGATCCCTTTTGTCATTTTGCTCTTTCACTCTTAATGTGCTACTCTCACTCTCATGCTTGTAAATTACTGGTTACAAAATGATAGTGCCAATACCTTCAGCCTCACATCCACATTCCAGAGAAAGAAGACAAATAAGGGAGTGTAGGGGAGAGAAAATAGTTTTCCCTTTAATCTCCTGGGTTCTTTATTGAGACCCCTGTAATAAAAGACAGATTAGTAGGAGAAGAACAAACAAAAGTTTAATAACATGAATAGCCCCTGTATACATAGGAGAGACTCAGGAAAACTGAGTAACTCCCCCAAATGGCGCAAGTTCCCAACTTAAATATCATCTCAAAGTAGAGACAAAAAAAAAGATATTGGGGAGAGGGAGCCAGTTATAGGAAGTTATCAGGAAAAGTATAATAAATAAATAAGGGTCAGGCTAATATGCAGATTTAAATCAGTTGCCTTCTCCTTCCATACGAATTTCTAGATATTTAGAGTCATCATTTCCTTCCTGGAACAGAGAAGAAGTTACCCTTACAAATGGAAGTTTCCCTTATAAATGTAAATGTCAATTTCAGAAGGATAACTTCTACTTAGGTTATGATTTGCCTATGTCTGCTCTTTCTTAAAAATAATCAGCTCAAGATAACTCTAATCCAAAGAGGCTTATTATGGGGTGACATATTCTGTTCCCTTTCAGAAGCAAGAATAAGGTGCACCATATCTTAATAATGCTGGGGAAAGGGAAGAAAGGAGAGAGGAAAGGAAGGAAGGAAACAAAACTTTTCCAGAAATCTCCAGCAGTCTTCCCTTGACATGTTACAAGGCCACTACTGGCTTCCAGAGAGACTAGAAATGAGGTTGTTTTACCTATAGACATTGGCACATATAAACAAAATACAAATTATGAAATTTGCTAAAAAGAAAGGGAAGAATGTATATTGACGGCACAGCTACCAGTATCTGCTACTCTTGTGATTAAGAAGAAAGTGCCAGAAAAAGAAATATTTCAAGAACTATGTAAGCAAAATTGCCATTGACTTCAAAATGTTCTAGATGAAATATTTTTGGTCAATTGTGGTGTTAATTTCAAAGAATTTAATGATGGCTCTTTAAAGTGATGACATATTGACCTACTATTTGCAATACCTTTCCTATCTTCCATATATCCTACCTGATAGAGGCAAATTTATTATCATACAAGAGACCCAATGCACAGATTCATGCACTGGTAGGGTCCCTCAGCCTGGCCTACACCCTATTGCAAACCAGGACCCCTCAGGGGATGTCAGAGAGCCTGTTTTGTCCTGATCCCCACAGGACAGGCCCAGTCCCCACTGGCCAGGCCTCTAGTATGATATAAGATCTTTGGGTAATCTCTTCTCACATTCCCCTCTCCCCCCTTCCCTCAGAAATTCATCAATATGTTCCATGTTTCCATGACTGTGCACTGAACATCTTCCCCCTGGTGGTCATTGTGTGTCATAGCTACTGGATGGTAGGCTAGTTGCTTAGGAATATATATATATATATATATATATATATATATATATATATATATACCAAATACAGTCATTAGTACACAATAACATTTTGTCAGACATTGACATGAAGTTAAGAGAAGTTATTTCAAAATACAAGACAGAGCTAAGCTAAAAGGAAGGAATTCATTTATGAACCATAAGTTTTGATCCAGCAGATCTATTGCACACCCTTTTTCCTGGTAATAAACAATGAAGGAAACAAATGCTTACCATCTGCACAGTAAAACCTGTTGAATCATTGGAGATTTGGAAGTGCCACCTCTGTTTGTTTGTTTTTAAGCCTCAAATTAAAAAAAAAAAGAGAGAGAGAGAGAGTCAGGATATGTAATCAGGATGGATTCTAACACTAAAATAGACAAAAGCAAATAAACCCAGAGCAAGCTGCTTCCCAAAAGCCACAGCACAAAAAAAAAAAAAAAAGAGCTGTAAACTTACTCAGAAGACTTCAAGGGGGAAAAAAGTTTCTTTAAAAATGGGATATTCTGGGAATTTTTTAATAACAGCTTCATGGAAATATAATTCACATACCATAAAATTCATCCTTTTAAAATGTACAAGTCAATGGATTTTAGTATATTTACAGAGCTATGAAACGCTCACCACCATTTAATTTTAGTATATTATTGTCATCCCCAAAGGATACTATTGTACATATTCATTAATAGTCACTCCCCATTTCTCTTCCCCATACTCTCTGGCAACCATTAAGCTATGTTCTGTGTCTACGAATTTCCCTTTTGTGGACATTTAATATTAATGTAATCATACTATATGTGGCCTTTAGTCTCTGGCTTTTTTCACTTAGCACAATATTATTAAGGTCTACTCATGTTATACAGTGTATTAGTACTTCATTGCTTTTAAAAAAATCTTTATTGTTGAAAGCATTACGTATTTCCCCCTTTCCCCCCCATTGACCTCTTCTAACCCACCTCCACCCCCACCCAACTCTCCAATCCCCACTCTAGGCTTTCACCTTCCTATTGTCTGTGTCCATGGCCCATGCATATAGGCATACATGTTCTTTGATTGATTTCTTCCAACCAACCCATCCTCCACCACCCCCATTTCCTCTGATATTTCACAGTCTGTTCTATGCTGCTATGTCTTGATTTATTTTGTTCATCAATTTTTTTTTGTTCATTTGATTGCACATATGAATGAGATCATCTGATACTTGTTGTTCTCTGTCTAGCTTATTTTATTTAGCATAATACTCTCCAGATCCCTCTATGCTATCTCAAAGGGTAAGAGATCCTTTGTTTTCACTGCTGCATAGTATTCCATGGTGTAAATATACCACAGCTCCCCCCCCTCATTCTACCTAATAAAAGAGTAATATGCAAATTAACCATCACCATTACACTCACTAGCCATACCCACCAGCCAATCAGAGCGAGTATGCAAATAAACCCAACCAAGATGGCTACGGCCACAGAGAGCAGGAGGGAGGCTTGGGTTTCCCAGGCAACAGGAACATCCTCCGGACCCAGGCTGGTCCTAACCTATAGGCCCGTAGGCCCTGAGTGGCAGGGGTCCCAGAATACCCCCTGGCCACTCAGAGCCTATGAGTGCAGGCGCCAAGTGACTGGGGGCACCTGCAGCCACTTGGGAATGCTCCAGCACCAAGTGGTGGTTTGGGTCCACACCCCCAGCCTGGGTTTCAGGTCAGCAGTGGCACCTGCACCCATGCAGAGATCCCCTCCCAGCCTGGCCTGGGTTCTCAGCCACTGAGTCATACCAGTCAGGCAGATATGGAAGAATCTTAAATGTTTCTTTTTTATATATATATTTTATTGATGCTATACAGAGAGGAAGGGAAAAGGATAGAGAGCTAGATACATCTATGAGAGAGAAACATCGATCAGCTGCCTTCTGCACAGTCCCCACTGGGTATGTGCCCCCAAGCAAGGTACATGGCCTTGACTGGAATCAAACCTGGGACCCTTGAGGCTGCAGGCCATTGTTCCATCCACTGATCCAAACCAGTTAGGGCTATCCAATATGTTAAAGAAAAAACCCTATCTATTATAATAAAGAGGGAATATGCAGGGGAGGGTATTTGGGGGTGACAGGGCTGTCAGGGGAGGGCAGTTGGGAATGATCAGGCCAGCAGGAGAGCAGTTATGCATCAATCAGGCTAGCAGGGGAGTGGTTAGGGGGTGATCATACTGGCAGGCAGAAGCAGTTAGGGGCAATCAGGTGGGCAGGCAAGCAGTTGGGAGCCAGCAGTCCAGGATTGTGAAAGGATGTCCTACTGCCTGTTTAAGCCTGGCAGTGGAACATCCCCCAAGGGGTCCCAGACTGAGAGGGTGCAGGTTTGGCTGAGGTACACACCCCCCATGCATGAATTTCATGCACTGGGCCTCTAGTCTACAATAAGCACTAGGGTTGTTTCCATATCTTAGCTATTGTACATTGCACTGCTATGAACATAGGGGTGCATGCATTCTTTCTGATTGGTGTTTCAATTTTCTTAAGTTATATTCCTAGAAGTGGGATCAATGATTCTCTCTCATCATTGATATTTTTATCTCTCTCTCCCTCCCACTTCCTCTCTAAAATCAATAGAAACATTTTAAAAAGCTGAATGAAATACAATTGTCTAAGAAAATAATAATCCAAGAATTTTAAATGAACATATTTCTCACCCAGCAGACTGACAAAGATGAGGTGCTTGTTAATGCCCACTGGAGGCAAGAGTGTGAGGAACAAAGCCATCACAGGCTGTGGGGTAGCCTAAATAAGCCCAGGGTTTGGAAATCAACTTGGTATTATCTTTCAAAATTAAAAGTACAACCATATTTACATAACGATTCTACTTCAAGGAGTGTGTGTTTCATTTATGCTTGCACAAGGGAAAAAGAATAGATATACATGGACTTTTCACTGTAGCTGGATAGAAAAATAGATATGTAGGTAGGTAGTTGATCTTAATGGGCATAGCTACGTGGTAGTTCCTAAAGGGACTTTAGTACTACATGTTTGTTTGTTTTTCCTAATGGCACAATTTTATACAAACAGACATTGAAATGTGGTCATTATGTAGTTTTAATTGCTTAGTTCATTATACATACTAGTATGTAAATGGCTCTGTATAAAAACACTATTAAGTAAATAAATGTGCTTGTGCAAAGGAGCTCAGTGCATGCTTATTTGCTATCATAACAATTATCTTATGGATATATATATATATATATATATATATATATATATATGAAATGGAATTTGGTGATGGTTAAATTATCACCTGTGCATGTGGTGGGGTAGCAGGTGGGAATATTTTTCTTTTCTTAATTTGCATGTGCTATTTCACTTTAAGAATTGATCAACTATATATATGTATATATTATACTTATATTTATATCTATATATATAATACTTTTATTATTTTAAAATGGAGGGGAAAACAAAGGGTTTTATTTGTTTTGCTCTTTATAAAATGGTTAAAATGTGTAGTTACTATGTTGTGCAAGGTAAAAATTACTTTCAAAGCACTTGCTCACTTTTTTATTGGTGCAATTATTCACATATCTTTGTAGCAGATAAAGATTTAAAAATAACCTCTCGAGTAATATCTTGGGGTTTCTCCAACTGCTAGTGTAGTCCCATCCACATTGACTCCCCCAGCAGAAGCAATTTGATCCTCTCAAAACTCAAATTGAGAGTGAGAACTTTCCTTTTTACCTTATTTCTTTTCACTAAAAATAGCTATCCCATTTTTAAAACAACTGGAAAGTAACTGAAAACTTTCAGGGGTGCTAAATCACTGTCATAAAAAAGAAAAACCACACAAAACAAATGGAAATACCTCCTCGAGTAAAGCCATTTAACTCTGATTTGCAGACATGGATTCTGAAGAAAATGAAGAACATGATGATTGCATGCATTCTCTTATTCATTCAATAAACAAAGTTTTGATGACCACCTACTGAGCCTAGGGGACTGTAATCAATGCCTAAAATGCCAGTTTCTAAGAAAATGAGAGAATGTTAAGAAAAAAATAGGATTTGTAAAGAGATAATCATGAGAAATAAAACAGTGAGATGTGCAAAAGCAATGCTGACACAAAGGAGCGAAAAATCAAAGCCAATTGGACAAGTAGGGCACTGTCCTGAAGGATACATAGGAGTGTGCTCTAGAGTATTTGTTGATTCTAGCAGACACTGTCCTTAGCCCCTCAGCACTCCCATTATGACTAATGGTAGCTTACTTGCATGCAACTGAGGGCTTTCGCTGATGCATTAAGCCATCCTGGGGAAGGCTAGTAGTGCTCAAATATTGAATGTTAAATACCCTAAGTTGTTTTTGTGGGGTTGTTTTGTTTTGTTTTTACCTGTGGAACAAGTGTGAGGCATATCTATACTATTTCCCAGCAATCCCAGTGACATTGAGCCCCAGTTGTCTATAGTCATGTCTTTCTCACTGATGCATCCTGTATTCCCATTCCTCTCGTCTCTTTCTCATTTCTCTACTTTTCTAGTCGTGCTCCCTGTGATGACTATCGTAATAAACTACATGGACTCAAATTCCTGTCTTGGGTCTGATCCTGGGGAACCCAATTTAAGATTTTAGGTAATAGACTGACTATGAAGGATTGGAGAGGAGACTAAAGGCTCCAGTGACTCTGGTATGGGAAACAGATGGATAGCAGCACCAGTTCATGATTCGCATTGACTTCCACCACCTAAGGATATTTTGTCCAGCAAATATCCATCCCAGCCAAGCCCTGAAGACTACATGGACGTTGTTATAATCCAAACTGCTTATGGAGTTATAAGCCTATGTAATAATAGGTTGCATTGGCTATAGTGTCCTAATTTTGCTAGCTTAGTAGCCTCTCCATGTGCATCTGAAAGATGTTGGCCACTCTTCAGTGTTTCCCACTCTAATCTGCATCACTGCCCTTGTCTTATGTCGCTCAGGCACTATCAAAATTGGACTGCTGCTTGCCTCCCCTTGTTCAGCTGTTTGCGTGCTTCTCCCAGGGACTTTCACTCCTTTAACAGCTAAACTGTTGACACTACTGGAGGCAGATGATTGCCTCCACAGTTGCTGCAACTCAACACTATGCTCTGGGTCATTGCTAAGCTCCTAAAGGCTGCTGTTTTGGTATTTTTTTATTGGTGCTTTCAGTATACACGAAGCCACAGTTACTAAACAAACCAATGAAATAGCAAGAGAAAACTTCCCATGCCCAGTGTTATTCTCTGTTATAAGGGTGTCATAGGAGAGTGGCTGGGCCAAAAGAGTGATTTTAATAAAAGAGATCCTTCCAGTTTACATGTAGATCTTGTTCTGTAGGGAACACATTTGACACCAAAGTGGCTACATTGGTTATGGGTTCAGCTAACAGCTATCAAGGTGTACTTGGGCTTTCCCTAATACCCAGGTCATGTTATTATATAACTCATTCTGTCTGTATCTACACGATGAAATTTCTCTTACAATAGAAAATGTGCTTTCTGTAGCTCCTCAAATGTCATGCGTTCACATGTGGTCCAGTAATGGAGAGTTTTAAGTTACTAATTTTGTTTTTACCAGTGTCAGAGGCAGCTCTTGTGCTCTGAGTTGCTCTGAGTCCATGTATTCCAACTACACCAGAGTAGGTTCCTTCTCGAACCGTGCCCACTGTACTAACTGTTAGGAACTTAGTCCAACTTCCTCCTTTATTCTCTGCTCACTGGTTATAGGTGTTGAGTCCGAGCCCCTCTGCTTGGGGCTGGCTCTCCATGGATGCAGGGTCTTAGATGGAGAAGCTATGAGAAATTGTGGGTGTATAAGAATGAGTCTTTGTTGTAGAAGCTAGTGGTCATATAGCCATTAGACAAAACAGTCTTTCACAGCACTCCATAAAATAGGCAGCCATACACCGGCTGATAAACACATCTTTCCTACAAAGCAGTAGCAGTCTCTGTAGCCTCTTCACCCTCTCTAGCCCAGCACACTGGCTGGTCTCCATAGCCTCACATAGTAACTGCCTCTGAGCTTCTCTCTCAGCACACTGGCTAGTTAACATGGTAGCTATATTTGAGTTCTTTATGAGCTCTTGGCCTTATATCATAGTAGTACCAGCTCTCATCTCTGTCTGACCGTTCTAGCCTTTTTTTCCCTAGCCCATGCTTGCTTCTCCAGCATATTCCTTCACACTTCAGCAAACTAGCTGGTCAGTAACTTGTATATTATTCCAGAGACAAAGAAGGCTAGTTGACAACAGTGACATTAATCGTTTGGGTTATAGAAGGGCACAGCGTACTGTGAGATTGCTCTGGCCTTGCAGCTGTATTCAGAGTGGCCTTGTCCGTTTGGCATATTATCAACAAGGCCTTTCACACTGAGGGGCTTTGGCTGTCTGGCTACTCTGGTATGGTTCCAACAACCAGGAAATCTGTAGTCCCTATACAAATAGATACTGAAAGATAAGACTATTATCTGACTCCTTCACTCACCAAATGGAGCTAAACCTTTGTTTCGGACAAACCAGAATCCAATGGACCCTGAATCTTAGATACTTTGTTTTATATGATTTAGATACTATGTTTTGTGTGATTCTCTAATGGTTTTGTTAGAGAAGTCTAAATGATTGTTATTTATACTTGAATGTTTTCCAGAATATTGGACAATTTTATTATATTGACTTCCTGATGACCTGATTGAATTTCATAAACAAAAATCTAAACTGTCTCTTGGGGCCTAGAGAAACCATAATGATCAAAGAATGTGGTTACTTTGAAGCCAAGATAAGGAATATGGAAGAGCTTAAGACATATTTATTATCAATAGCTTAACTTATATATTGCATTCATACATTATAGGTACAAGCAGACCATTTTACAAACTTACTATGATGGAGCATTTCAAACATATAGAAAAAGAGTATAACAAAAAGCACACACCCTTCACTCAGCTTTAACAATTATAATCATTATCATCTTGTTTCCTCTCTATGCCCATCCACTCTCTAACTAATTGTTTTGAAATCTCAGGAAGAATATCACTTCCTTTCTAAACATTTAAGCTTTATTTCTAAAAGAATCTTCCTTTAAAATATAAGAATGCCACTGTCATACCCTGAAAAAGTAGTATTTTCTTAATATCATGAAATATAAAGTTCTTATGTTTCTCAGATTATTCTGTAAGACTCCAATAGCTTTATTATATATAATTGATTTTTTTACAAAGAGGAAGGGAGAGGAATAGAGAGTTAGAAACATTGATGAGAGAGAAACATCAATCAGCTGCCTCCTGTACACCCCCTACTGGGTACATGCCCTTGACCAGAATTGAACCTGGGACCCTTCAGTCTTCAGGCCTACACTCTATCCACTGAGCCAAACCAGTTAGGGCTTAAATAATTAATTGGAGTTGAATAAGACTGAATTGATATTTTAAATGTAATTATTACATCGAGTTTAGTTTTAGATTTATCCTAAAAGTTTCTCCTCTCTCTCTTTTTCTCTTTCCTTTGTTGTTTTTGTAACCAGACAATCAATGGGTCTGGGCTGTCTGTCACTACTTGAGCCAATTCAGCAGAGACAGGATTGAATTGTATATGAGTGTTTATTCCAATAACCCTGGCAGTATGGGAGAGCAGCAGGTCACCCACAAAAATCTGCTCTCCATCCCACCATAAGTCAGCTGCTTATATTGGGTAGAAGGATGCAGATTACAAGGGGAAGTAGACAAAGGGATAAGAATTGGAATGCAAAGTAAGCAGTTTTTAGGTAATGCAGGCTGGGGGTTTTCAAAAGGCTGGCACCTCTGTTTTCTGCAACAAGGTTGTTCATCTTTTGATGATGATGGGCAGCTCATGGATGTGGAAGATAAGCCACATTGCCAGGTAAGCTCTCAGATCTCCATGTGCAACTCTCAGCCAGGTTAGAATGTGCCTTCTTTAATCAAAACAAAACAATCATGGTTAACAGAGCATGATTAATAGTTCTTACAATTATAGCTGGTCCCCAATATTTCTGCCCTTAATATTTTAAGGAAACAAATACTAGATTTGGTTGACTGTATTCCCATGGTATTATTTAAAATGTTTCTTTGTCCCTTGTGGTCTTTATATGAGCTAGACCTAGAAGGCTGCTCATAGTCAGGTTTTTGGTGTTTTGTTTGTTTATTTGCAAGATGATTTTATAGTGTTGTGTACTTTCATCAAAAAAGTATATAATGTTTGATTTCCTCACTTTTATGGTGTGAGACAGTAGCAATCATTTACGATCATAGTCTTGATTAATTATTTTATTATGGATTACAAAATATTCTGTCATCCTTCTTCATTTATTAGCTGGAGTATTTCTACAAAGGGACCTCCTCAGAATTTCCTGTATGGTTACACAGTAGTATAGTACTTCTCTTCAAAAAGAATACTTTTAAAAGTAATAAATTGGTTCCCTAATCTCTTCCCAAGGTTACCAGTGGTGGTTTTTATTTATTTATTTTTGCTTGCTTGTTTATTATGGTATCACTAAAAATGTGTGGATTTATTTTTATTTAATTTTAAAGTATTTTTTTAAATTGATTTCAGAGAGGAAGGGAGAGGGAGAGAGAATTAGAAACATCAATGATGAAAGAGAATCATTGAGTGGCTGCCTCTTGCATGCTCCCTTCTGGGGATTGAGCCAACAACCCAGGCATGTCCTATTGACCAGAATCAAACTCAGAACCCTTCAGTCCACAGGCTGACACTCTATCCACTGAGCCAAATGTATGGATTTAAATATATTTAAATATATTTGAATCCTTTTTTGTTATTATCCTTATTGATTGTCATATTTTTCCATCTATATCCAATGGAAGCTTCTTCACATTAGCTCCTGAGTCCTTTTGATAACACTAATAAACTTCAGTAGGCCATATACAACTTTGATTATAGACCACCAATAGATATTCCTGAAATGTGGGTATAACTTTGCTTTCTGGATTATTTATACATTGAAGACATTTACTTAGTGACTAACATTTAATAGGGACTAACAAGGAAGCAGTAAAGCTGCAAATATTTCACATTTCTGTATTTGGACTAATACAATCAATCAAAATAGTAGTTACCAAACATTTATTATGTGGTTAGCACTCTCAAAGGTGCTATATGCAGAGAAAAAGCTGTGAGCTTAGACCACATCCTAAATCTAAAGAAATTTTTATTAAGATCAGAGATTTTGCTTCATGAAACCTTGAATGTTTAGAGTTGGCATCATTAACACCTTCACAACTATTGAATAATCAGATATATAAAGGCCATCTATTACTATAATTTACTGTTTTCCTTATGTATAACCCCTTCCCATTTCTATTTTATATACTTTCATTGATTTTTTGTGTGACTCTTCACTTTAGACACAGTTTTATTATGAAATTGAATTTAATATACGTACACATACATGTATTTATGTGCATTGGAATGTGTGTGTGTGTGTGTGTGTGTGTGTGGTGTAAATTCAGTACTATAGAGTGGTATGACTGTCTTTGACCTCCTAAGTTATGCATATTAACACATGTTCTAGGCCTCCTGCCTCTTGCAGGTAGAAGGCACTTACAGATGTGGACATAGACCCTTGAAGGACAGGTCACATCTCAAGTCATCATTGTTTCCTTCTAATTTAACACTATTTACACTAGCATCCTTTAGGGTATAGTATAAAAGTTTCATTGGTTATAATTCATTTTGTCCTCTGGTGCTATTTCCCATGCTAGCTCAACCAGAATGGAACTGATGCCCTGGCTTGTACTGCTGTGATATTGCCTTCAAGCATATCGGGCACAGGAAGTTAATTTCCATTATTACTAAGTCAAATCAGTTACATCTGCCCGACAACATTATGATACATATTTTGCGTTAATGAAACAATGATTTTACAAATATTTTAACCTTCCTATATGAGTGGATGTTCATGTAAAAAGGCATATTAGTAGACTTTACTTCTTAATACTGTTTTTCTACAAAGAACCAATTTCAAATTTCCCCAATGTTAAGACATTTTACTTGATGGTTGCTACATGCAGTGCTTTTCAATCTTGAGCAATAAACAGGGCAACTTGAAAAATAAAAATATTCCTATTGTCAACCAATGCTGACAAGTTAATTTTATTAAAAATTACTTATATAAGCACAAATATAAAACAAAATGGCACAAATTTTATGGTTAAAGGGCTTATAAATCTATAATACTACATAATATTTTCAAATTAAATGAAATACAAATACTAGAAAAAGGAATAATCGTGTGTATAACCTTAATGAGACAGGTGATGTTATTTTGAATAAATTAAATGCCCTTTTGTAATGAATATATATATATATATATATATATATATATATATATATATATATATAGGCAGTGACCATAATGAATGAAGGCTCAACCAAACACCAGAAGTCAGTTCTACTGTCAGTGCTGGGTGCCAATAGTGACCCAGTATTGATTGCTGCCACTGCAGGTGTGGCAACTCAGCACTGACTGCTGAGGGAGCTGCAGAGAGAGGCATGGAGAGAGAAGCAGGGTCTGATCCACAGCCTCTGTAGCAGCGGTTGATTAGCCCTTGCCTCTCTCTTTCTCTCTGGGCCTGGCCAGCAGCACACCTCTCTTTCTTTCTGGGCCTCTGTGGCGGCTGCTGATCAGCCCTGCCTCTCTGATCAGGCCTGGAGATAGGCCTGGAGACACTAACTGGCATAGGAACCAACCAATCAGAACCAAATCTGGGTGAACTGTGAAGAGCAATGGTTGCCTAGGAGGTTGAGCTTTTGATGCTGACTGGCATAGAAACTGACCAATCAGAACCTAACCTGGATGACCTGTAAAGGCAGAAGCTAAGGTGGAGGCTAAGGAGGGGTTTTAAGGCAGTTGGGGGTGAGATCAGGCTGGCAGGGGAGGACAGTTGGGGGTGAGATCAGGTCCACAGGAGAGAGCAGTTGGGGGCAAGATCAGGCCAGCAGGGGAGGGCAGTTGGGGGTGATCATGCAGGCAGAGGCAGTTGGGGGTGAAATCAGGCTGGCAATGGAGAGCAGTTGGGGGTAAGATCAGGCTATCAGGGGAGGACAGTTAGGGGCAATCAGGCAGGCAGAGAGGTTAGGGGCAATCAGGCAGGCAGGCAGGCAGGCAGGTGAGTGGTTAGGAGTCAGTGGTCCCAGATTGTCAGAGGGATATCCAACTGCCAAATTAGGCCTTATCCCACAGGATGTCCTGCAGTTGGACATTCCCAGAGGGGTCACTGATTGGAGAGGGTGCAGGCTGGGCCGAGGGAATCCTCCCCCCCCCCTGCACAAATTTTGTGCACCAGGCCTCTGCTTGGGTCACCAGGGGTGTGGCCAGCCTGCAAACCACCACAGGCCCCTTACCAAGGCTGCCCCACACCCCAAGGGAACAACCACCTTGATCCCGGACACCATTCAGGGCAAACCAGCTGGCCCCCACCCATGCACCAGGCCATTGCCTTATCTAATAAGAGAGTAATATGCAGATTGACCATCACTCCAACACACAAGATGGCTGACCCCATGTGGTCAAAGATCCTGCCCCCATGTGGACACAAGATGGCCATCAGATGATTGCCAGCAGGGGAGGACAGTTGGGAGGGACCAGGCCTGCAAAGGAGGGCAGTTGGGGGTGATCAACCCTTCAGTTAGGGGTGATCAGGCTGGCAGAAGAGGGAAGTTGGGGTGTCCAGGCCTGCAGTGAAGGACAATTGGGAGGGACCCAGGCCTGCAGGGGAGAGCAGTTGAGGGAGACGAGGCCTGCAGGGGAGGGCAGTTAGGGATGATCAGGCCTGCAGGAGATAGCAGTTAGGGACAAACAAGCTGGCAGGGGAGCAGTTAGGCATCAATCAGGCTGGCAGGCAGAAGTGGTTAGAGCAATCAGGAAGGCAGACAGGTGAGCATTTGGGAGCCAGCAGTCCTGGATTGTGAGAGGGATGTCCGACTGCTCATTTAGGTCCGATCCCATGAACCTATACAGACAATCGGACATCCCTCTAGGGGTCCCAGATTGGAGGGTGCAGACTGGGCTGAGGGACACCGCCCCCCTTTGTGCATGAATTTTGTGCACTGGGCCTCTAGTGAGTCTGTAAATGTATTGATGTAACCTAAGGTGAAACTATGAAAAACTGCCTATTTAGTAAAATAAATGAAAAAGATGTGCATGTAGTTATAGGGGCAATGTTTAGGTTAAAAATTTTAAAAGAAGACTGCCAAAATCAAGAAAAGGTAATTGAGTCATAATATTATTACAGTATTTCTGTTATGATGTATATGTTCAAGACTCTCTGGCTCTTGGTCTGTAGGAAAGACCCCTGGAATGGAAGGAAGATGAAAACAATCTGGAAATTATAAATGTGTTTTCTAAATGAAGGGCCCTTTACTTCTAATCAGGAAATAGATCCAAAGAGTCTGTTTCTGAGTCTCTTCACCATTCTGAAAATGGTCTGTTTTGTTAGTATTTAAGAGGAAACTAATTGAATGCAATGTAGATTGTAGCATAGTATTTTGAAGAAGATAATAGCACAAGAAAGAAAATAGAACTAATTGTTGCTCGCTAGCAATAGACATGTGGCCCACCATACTGTTTCTATAAAATAACCAGGGAAGCTAATGTCATGCCCTTGTTCTTGCAGCATTATTTCCAGCCTGTAGCTAAAGCTGCTATAAGAGGGCAAAACTGATTCAGCTATTCAGTGAAACAGTGCTCATTAAAACTAAGTATGTGCCAGAAAAAAAAGATAGATGAATTGCTTATGTTGTCTCCTTGTAGAGAGAATTCCAATTCTTAAAAGCATATCATCTTGACAAACAATTAACTTTGATGTAACCTGACTAATCAACCAAACACACAACAGAACTGGGAATGGATCTCGTTATTTGAGGCCAAATTGCCTAGGTTCAAATTATGTGCCTTCTACGTTGTGTCCTACATACTTTCAGGCAAATCATATATCTTCCCTGTACCTCAGTTTACTCATCTGAGAAAAATACTATGAACCTCCCCAGGCTGGGTAGCTCAGTTGGTTAGCATGCCCCGAAAGGCCAAAGTTGTGGGTTGTGGGTTTGATCCCTGATCAGGATACATACAAGAAGCAACCAATGAATGTACAGATAAGAGGAACAACAAATCAATGCTTCTCTCTCTCTCTCTCTCTCTCTCTCTCTCTCTCTCTCTCTCTCTCAATCTCCAATAAAATAAAGTATGAACATTGTAGGATTGTTTTGAATATTAAATGAATAAATTACTTTGAACTGTATCTAGCACATTACTATAAGTTATTACTTCAATAATACTCTTTCTCCCTTTCTACTTAAAAATTAAATTTTATTAAATGAATGTATTTGTAATGGCATATTAAGAGTACTGTACAGTTTATTAATTGTGCTGCCTTTTAACATAGTAAAAACAAATGTACCAATTTCCCCTTCCAAAAGAAAACTCTTCAATAATTGGTTTGAAAACTTTGTGAAATTATATCTAAAAAAGTTTATCTTAAATCACAGGTTTTTAATAATGTAGGTTGTAGTCATAATAATATAAATTCTGGTTTAAAACAGGTTTTTATAAGTAACATAAGCTAAGTGATTGTGGCAATAAATGAACCAATGAGATTCTTCTCTGTTTAGAAATAACCCACCTCCAGGCTGAATTCATATATTACAAACTAAAAAAAAAAAAAAAAAAAAAAAAAAAAAAAAAAAAAAGGTAGGAAATGCCTTTTGCAGCCATGTCTTTAATAAATGTTAATTGAATGCATGGATGTTTTCCTTAAAAGACTATAATCTGCCCTGGCCAATGTGTTCAGTGGTTGGAGCATTGGCCCACACACCAAAGGATCTTGAGTTCAATTCTTGGTAAAGGGTATGTATCTGGGTTGCAGGTTCAATTATCAGACTCAGTGTGTGAGGGAGGCAACAAATCTATATGTCTCTTTCACATTGATGTTTCTCTCTCTCTTTCCCTCTCTTCTCTTCCCCTCCTTTCCCTTCCTCCCTTCCACTCTTTCTAAAAATCAATGGAAATAATGTCCTTGCGTGAGGATGAACAACATCAAAACTATGATCTTATAATTTCACTTGAGATTATTTGAGGAGTCAAAATATACATTTTTCCTCAGAAGATGAGATTGCTACGTAGTTACAGATACAATAAATTGAAGAATCCCCTTCCAGGTAATCGACAATTCTAAAGTAGATCAAAGAGTGGGAGAAATTTGTGTTAGGGTACTAACTTCTAAGTTACAATTAAATTGGCATGAATCCATACACTGCCTGGAGACCCAGAGATTTTCAGTACAAATAGGGTTTTTCTGAGAACTTAAAGGAAATAAAATTTCCAATAGTGATTGATATGCATTGAGTTTATTAGAGAAAGTATTTCCCTTTTTTATTCTTGCCCTTTGATTTTCTGGAACCCCTCCTATATAATTGTATTTTTATTTATCTTATATCTTGCAAAATTTGTTACTGAAGTTTAATATAAATCATAAAAGTGCATAAACCATAAATATAGGCAACCACCACTTAGAAAGAAATAGAACTAGAAAATTAATCCCCACTGTGGTGGCTCAGTGGTTGAGTATTGACCATGAATCAGAAGGTCACAGTTTGATTCCCGTTCAGGGCATGTGTCCAGATTGTGGGCTCAATCCCCAGTGCAAGGTGTACAAGAAACAGCCAACCAATGAGTCTCTCTCATCATTGATGTTTCTATCTCTCTTCCTCTCCCTCTCCAAGATCAATAAAAATATATTTAAAAATCAATAGAAAATTAATATATTTGATTTTTATGGCAATCTCTTTCTTCTTACACTAAAAATCTAAGTTTCTTGCCCTAACCTATGTGGCTCAATTGGTTGAGCATCATCTTGCACACCGAAAGGTGGCTGGTTTGATTCCCCATCAGTGCAGATGCCCAGGTTGCAGGCTCAACCTCCTGTCAGGGAGCATGCAGGGGGCAGTCAATTGATGTTTCTCTTTCACATCAATGTTTCTCTCTCTCTCTATTTCTCTAAAAAATCAATAAAAACATATTTTTAAAAATCCAAGTTCCCAATGACATTAATGCAATTACATATTTGATTTATCCTAGAATATCTTGGTTCCAAGATAACAGTTCCTGAAATATAAAACCCTTGGTAATTAGAGATTAGGAATGATTTCTGCACTTATTTTACTATTACATGTTTATAGATATTGGCTACCCACTCTGGTGACCAGGCTGTTCTCAATTACCTGTCTGAAAACAGCCTTTCTCTACAGCTGTGTATTTCTTATCCCATATGGAGTCTCTGTGCCATTGGAGGTTATGTCTGCCATATTATTTTATTCTGTGCCAAGTCAGTATTCTTTAAAAACTGCTCTTTTAATCTTGGTTGCTGATTTGGATCTTTCCTTTGTTCTTAATTTTAGCCTGTGCTTTCATTTCTTTCCTTCTTTGTTCCTAGACCCTTAAATCACAGTATCTTTCAGGGTTACAGATGAAAGAATCTTGAGACTATTAAAATAGATGATAATCTTCTTTTGGGCCTAGTGGCTAATAGAGCTGGCTCTGGGATAAAACAAACCCAGGCTTACATGTACAGACTTGACCATGAACTAAGCCTCACTTTCCTATCTACCTATGTCAAAAGTTTTCAATGCATGTCAGCCATTGTCATATTCCATCTACTATATAAATGCTCCACAAAGATGTTGACATTTTCTACTGTGTTTGATGCTGTTTATCAAGGACCTGGCATATATTAGGCACTTAAATATTTGCTTAATGAGTCAAGATAAAATTTAATAGGGAAAACATAATTTCCTAAATTAGCATTCCCTGCTCTCAACCCCCAAGTAATAAATATATGTTGGAGGAATTATGGCACATTGGTTCAAAAAATGAAAGATGGGAGTTTACAGTGATCTCACATAATGATATAGTGCAAAAAAAGAATGAAAGAAATATAGTATGGTAACAGAAATGATGACCAACACCCTTTTTGTTGACACTAAAAGTAAATATATATATATATATATATATATATATATATATATATATATATGTTATAAAAAATAAATAAAAGTGTGTTTATCAGATCAAATCTGTGTTGTTGCATTCTGAGAAACATAATTAAGATGAGATGTTGAAAAACTGGAGCCTGTCCAGAAAGCAATTGATGATTTTAGCATGTATTAGGTGTCTTTAAATATTCAAAGAGCTATTTGGTGGAAAAGAAATGGAGTATATTATTATTAAGGTAAAATGAAATAAAAACAAAGGGGGCATCTGTAATACCTTCAAAGATAATTTAAAAAAAAGCAAGCATAAAGGAAAGGGAGACAGCTACCCAATTAAAACAACAATAAAAGCCCAGGTGGCATGGTTGAGCATCAACCGTGAACCAGAAGGTCACAGTTCTATTCTCAGTCAGGGCACATGTCCAAGTTGCAGGCTCGATTCCCAGTGGGATTCCCAGTGTGCAGGAGGCAGCTGATCAATGAGTCTCTCTCATCATTGTTGTTTCTCTCTCTCTCTCCTCCCATCCTCTCTGAAATCAATTTTAAAAAATAAATATATAATTAAAAAAACAGAACATAGTAACAGTTAAATATGGCCCAATATAGAAAAGCTTCATTTGGAAGCAGTGAGTTCTTTTTCACTGGGGTATGAGAGGCTTAACATCTATTTAAGGAATGCTATGGGGAGATTTGGTCCACATATTAGGAATTGGAGAATATTAGGGCTTTTTACAGTATTTGCATTTGAGTCTTAGGATGTCCTGAGTGTTTCGGGGACCATATCTTGGGGAAGGATGGAGCCTGAATTCCCCCCCCCCCCCCCTCACACACACAATCATTTTTTTAGCTGAATAGTTCACTCTTCATGTTGGGTTTCTGTAACACAGTCCAGTCCATTTGAAGAAGCAATTTTCTTTCAATCCTGAGAACCTTAATTCCTCTGTACTTCTCAAAGACCCTTGAAACAATGTTATTGGTATTTTTTATGCTGGTTAAATGGATGTGGGTGGAGGGATCCTGTTGCTCAGAATACAGTTCACTATCATGAGTCTACAGAGACTTTAAACTCTAGAAATATTTTATTAGTATATTTCCTTACATATCCTATCTAATAAAAGAGTAATATGCAAATTGACCATCACATCAAGACACAAGATGGCCGCCCCATGTAGTCAAAGATGGCTGCCCCCATGTGGACACAAGATGGCTGCCACAAGATGGCTGCCACAAGATGGCTGCCACAAGATGGCTGCCACAAGATGGCTGCCACAAGATGGCTGCCACAAGATGGCTGCCACAAGATGGCTGCCACAAGATGGCCTGCAGGGGAGGGCAGTTATGGGAAGTTAGGGATGACCAGGCCAGCAGAGGAAGGCAGTTAGGGGGAACCCAGGCCTGCAGGGGAGAGCAGTTGGGGGAGACCAGGCCAGCAGGGGAGGGAAGTTGGGAGCCAGCAGTCCTGGATTGTGAGAGGGATGTCTGAATGCCTGTTTAGGCCCGATCCCACTGGGCATTTGGACATCCCTCAAGGAGTCCCAGATTGAAGGGCGTGCAGACTGGGCAGAAGGACACCGCCCCCCATGCACTAATTTTGTGCACTGGACCTCTAGTTAAGATTATATTAAGCTTTGTCCACTTCTAGCATGTTGGCACAGTCGAGTTAGAAAATTCAAAGTGAAAAATTGATGATAAATATGTAATCATGCTAACATGTCTTAGTATACAGCAATCGGTAAGAAGTAGATGGGACAGTTTGAGTAAGGCATTGATAAGAGTAGCTGCAGCCAACTGGTGCTGCATCTGTTAACCTGGAAGGGACTTAATGTAGGGGAATTATCTTTCCATATTTCTTGAAAAAAAAATGTTTTATTACATCCATGCTAATTTCTTCTTGGCCATATATTTGACTGACAGTTACTTCCAAGTTTCCACACTTGCTTTTTTTCTCATAATAACATATTGTTTTTGAAAATTCCATCTAATTGGATGATCTGGACTAGTCCATCAAGGCAATATAAAATTGTTTTTCTTAAAATTTGTCCCAGTTCATTGGGTTTAATGATCTATAGTTGATTTGCTTTTGTTTTTGATTTTTTGTTTTTGATTTTTTGTTTTTGATTTTTTGTTTTTGATTTTTTGTTTGTCTTGCACTGTCTTCCTTAATGTTCTGAACTATTTAAAATCATTTCTCTTAACAATGCTAGTAAATTCTGGTTATATACACCAATGAAAATATTTTATATCTAACTGATATTAAATATCTATTAAATTTTTTAGAGTCCTGCACTTTCACCACAATTGTAGAGATTGACAAAACCTTTCAACACTATACTACATATATGTGACTTATTTGGTAATTGTTTGCTGAATGAAAACAAAATACAGAAATGAATGTCTTTGCATTTTATACATATTTTGTGTCTTTTATAATGCTCATTTCTCATTATTTATTAGTTCACTTATGCCTGTTTTAGTAGCAGAAAACATAATTTTATCTTTTGCACATAGAAATAACCTTTTAGTCAGAAACAGTGTTTCACACCTTAAGATAAACTTTAATTTGGCAGCCTCACCAATGTAATAATGTGAACTTTCAAAATTATTACAAAACTTATTGATCTGAACTTTAACATAAGGCAAAAAAGAAATAGCATTCACTCTTTACTTGATGTGAGAGCTAGAAGTTATAGCCTACCAAGTAGGTGAATACACTTATAAAACTTTATTTTTAGCTGGACCAGCATGGCTCAGTGGTTGAGTGATGACCTATGAACCAGGAGTTCACAATTTGATTCCTGGTCAGAGAACTTGTCAGGGTTTCAGGCTCAATTCCCAGTATGGGGCATGCAAGAGGCAGCCTATCAATGATTCTCTCTCATCATTGATGTTTCTATCTCTGTCTCCCTTACCCTTCCTCTCTGAAATCAATAAAGATAGATTTTTTTTAAATGATATTTTTAAACTTAAACTTCTAAATTTTGGGAAATGGGTGAATAAATAGATTTCCAATATATGTAGTATGAAGCAGTGGGAAAATGTATTATGGGCTGTGAAAGATATTCCAACCTCCCATGAGACTGAGACTTTTTGAATCAATGTGTGATAAAATTGATCTGAACTTTATCTCTGATGCTGGAAATATGTGGCAGCCTGTGATTGCTCTGAAGTGAGCTAAAGAAGAAGAACAAATGCTGTCATTCAGGAGTGGTTGGAGAGACACCCTTTATTTAGGGAAAAGACAATGATTGAGGATCCAGGCTGAGAAAACACCCCATCAACAGTAAAGTGGTTCAGGAAAATGTTTTATCATAACACATCTTAAAGTTTCTACTTAAGGCTATTCTACATGAATATTTGAAAAGAGGAGATGTCAAATATAAAAGTGCAAGAGACCCCCAGGGTTTAGTATCTTTATTTGCATTAAGGTTTCTCATAAATAATTCTACTTGGGGATATAGGCTTAAAAGGCAACTGCTTAGACTTCTGTTATATATGTAATAAATGTGACTCCTTTTTAATATCAAAGTTCCCCTTAGGATAGTGAGAGTATTTATTTTAAAGAATTATAAAAATAAAATGTATAAAATATTCTAGGTGCCTCAGATCATTGCAAATTAGTCATCAAATCTCTCTTAGTTCTTTTTGGATTATATGCATAATGCCTTGGGAGAGAGTACAGTGTGTTTCAGAGAATGGGGGTGAAGTGGTGGGAAAGTTTTCAGAAAGAAGCAGCCCTTGGGAAGAATTTTTCTACTATCAAGTAATTTACTGAAGCAAAACTGATTTTCAATCAGTTTAAGGTAATGGAAGATGTCAGAATTCCTAGGTTTTTGTATTCAATAGCCTACTTTACCTGCTGGAGAACACTCCAGGAATAACAAGTGAACCATAGGGAGAGTGACATTCAAGTACACTTGTTTTCTTCAATATTGATATTCTTCTCTTAAAATTATATTTCTGGAAAAGCTTGTTCATAGACCCAGTCTGTTAGGGTCAGAAAAGTGAAATAATTCTGTCAAATATGAAGTTAGATTTCCTCGCCAATATTTCAGGAGCTCCTGGGCTGGAGCTATGTGGTCTGGTTATCCACCCCTTTTATATGGTCAGATCAAAGGTGAGGTATTCACAATCCTCACAGTGGTCTCATCCCAGGGCCTGTCAGCTGAATAGTGCTAGAAATATAGGAAATCTTTTGCACAAAAGGACTGAGCCTCTCTGGACCGATGATGTTCTCAGTTTATGGGGTGTGTGATGATTTTCTAAAGTGGAAAATAGTTAGGATGGGAGCCTGATAATCCCAGGAGGTAACTTTTGGAAGTTCAATAAGCCAAGTAGCATCTGCAAATTGGACAGAATTCAGTGGATAACAGCAAACTCGATTGTCCTTATATTCCCAGGACCTAGTTTATAGTGCGTGGTTCATAAAAAAAAACTCCATAAATGATCACTGAATGATGAATAAATAAAAAAGTGCACAGATGAATATGTCCCTGGGAGTTCAAGATACTTTATGTCCATGCATCCTACATAGCTGTCTGCTGTTCTGAATTCATAAAAAAGTGTTTATGCGTTTGTTTATTTTCTGTAATGTCTGATCTTAGGAAACAAGAGCAGATAAGTCTAATGAATAGAAAGTACAGTGAATAAAAATTCAGAAGACTAGTCAAATCATTAAACATTCTAAGTTCTCATCTGCAAAGGGGGCTGATAATACTTGCTTTCTCTGCTTCTGGTGTTCCCATAGTGTGCTATTGAGATATACATCACCACACAACATATAACCATAAGACAATGAAGACAAAGTCTCCATTATCTTCCTCCCCCTGCACAGTGCAAACATGGTGATCTCGCTAAACATCCAGGCTAGTAGAACAGATAAGCACAATATTCTGGTTTGAATTTAATCTTTGTTACTTACTAGCTCCTTAATGGTCACTTCATCACTCATCTGTAAAATGATGTTAATATAATATTTATTTCTGTGAGAATTAAATAGCGACTACAATCCAAGTGCCTAAAACAGTGTATGGCTTGTTGTCAATGCTCAACGTATCCTAGCTGTTGTAGTTGCCAGGTTGCAAACTCAATCCCTAGTAGGGGGCATGCAGGAGAGAGCCAATCAATGATTTTCTCTTATCATTAACTAATGTCCCGGTGCATGGATTTGTGCACATTGAAAGGAAATTAATTAGAAGAAATATTTTAATATCGATATTCACCCTTTATATATAATAGAAGTGTCAACCAAATTCATGATCAACAATGACAGATGGAAACACATGAGTGTGATTGGCGCCACTGAGAACTTTATATGTATCACACATGCATGAGTCAACTTAGCCTTTTATAGATATAGAATAAACTTGCTTAATTAGATCTGCTTTCTGATTTAGCTAAACTTTTTCCAGCCCAGTGAAGCACCCTAACTTCTCTTTCAGGTAATTGTCAGCAGCACAGCAGTAAATATCAACACGAAGCACATTATTATTGTAGATCATGCAGGGAGAACAACGGGTAAAATATTTAACTGCAAGAGTGTTTGACTATATTATGCACAGTGAGAAACCCTGAAGTCATTTTCAAGGTCCACCATTTATTACTTCTTTTCAGTCGGATTAAGTTTGTAAGCTTTCTAAATCTCTGATTTCTGGCTAATAAAAAGAAAATAGTATTCTACCGATGTCTCCTATCTACATATTCCAGGACTTCTGTGAGGATCAAATGAGATGAGGCATGGGAAAACACTTCACAAATATTTTATTAAACTCTAAAATGTTTGCACCTGGCTATAAAGCAAGTCGGGTCCTTGGGCTGAAGAAATTCCAAGGAGGGTAGTCACTAGGGAGAGGAAGCTGGGCATTGCTATGTGACATTATTACCCAGTGTCCACAGTGATGGTTTATGGGTTGGGCTGGGCTGTGGCCACATTTTTTTGCCACGGGGTCTTGGCAGTGTTGTTTGGGATTTGGTGGGGTGTCGCTCCTGGGTGGTAGTGGGGCCAGTGTCCCACTTGGGAGAAGCCAAGTGTCAATTTCTCAGGGCTAGGTCCGTGGTGCTGTTTATTTTTAAATGGTCAGTGAGTAAGCATCATGGCAGCTCCTGCATCGAGCATCTGCCCCCTGGTAGTTGGTGTGCATTATAGCTACCAGTCGGATGGATGGACACTTAGCCTATATATATATTTGTTCTTATACCTTACTTACACCCATGGATAATCATCACTGTTTGCAAAATGAAATCTAACTTTACTGGTTTCTTGAAATCTATCCCATTTTTATAGTTCTAGCTTCAGCCTCCACACTTCTGACTGTACATCTTTGATTCTGTAATTCCTCCTATGGACCACCCACCCTATTTTACACCTCTTTACCTTTGCAGAGGCTCTTTATCCCACCTAGAATGTCTTCCTGTTGCCCTGACAAACTCCTGGGATTCCTTAAGACTACCAAGTGTATGGTCAGTCTTCACCTTAAGGAAACATGGGAAGGCTGGCTTGCACTAGGAGTGATTTCTGTATGACAGTCCATGGCAAGCCGATGCCATAGCTTCTGCCATCAATCACATCTCCCCTAGTAGATGCTCCTGAGGCCATTTGACAAAGTGACCTCCTTGTTGCATACAGTGCTAAGCCTTTCTTTTAGAGGCATATTCAACAAGAGTGGGTTTTGCTGTCAAATTGGCTGTTATGCCGACCTTTTGTGGAAAATCTGTCCAGAAATCAGTGGAAAATAATAGAAATGCATCCGACTCTGTTAAGAATAAAATAAAATGTTTTTTTTAAAAAAAACTGTCTTTGAGAGACACTTGGGAGACAGTGACACAGTGATTCCACAATAGGGGAGGAAACACTGTTAAAACCTTAAAAACATAAAGCAACAGCTTTGCAAATTTTTACATGCATTTATTAAGGAAAGAACAAAGATCTTCGTGGAGTTCACTGTTTTCCAGTAATTCTCATATTGAAGCAAACTTGGGTACTGCAGATTTTCACTGGGAATCACAAACATCTGTCTCTCTATCTGCCAACTGTGCATGTGTGTGTATGTGTGTGTGTGTGTGTGTGTGCATGTGTGTGTGCTTAAATTACGGATTTAAATGAAACAATGATGGGACAATCACAACTTCAAAATTATTGTTTTACTTCATGTATATTTTATGTGTATGTTCCACAGTAAGGAAATAAATGGATGCATTTAAGTTCTATTTAGTTTTAAGTTTTACTTAGTTTATTAATTCAAGGCACTGTAGAAACATTTGATATTTAAATCAAAACACTTCCTTAAAAGGAGTTTGTATACACAGATATTATGGTTTGATGAAAAAGGCACATTTTAAAAAACATATTTCTTTATTAAGTTTAGAGAGGAAGGGAAAGGGAGAGAGAGAGAGAGAGAGAGAGAGAGAGAGAGAGAGAGAGAGAGAGAGAGAGAGAGCTCAATGATGACAGATAATCATTAATTGCTGATTCCTACTCACTCCCTACTGGGGATTGAGCTCACAACGTGGGCATGTGCCCTGATGGAATATCAAACCACTGTGACTTTCTGGTTTATAGGTCAATGCTCAACTACTGAGCAATTCACTGGCTGGGCTAAAAAGGCACATTTTTAATTTGTTAAACGAGGTAAGACTTTTTATTGGTTATTTCAAAATGATGACATTTTGAGCAACTTTCCTGAATTTTAATTTTGTCACTTCTAAAATTTAGATAATCTTAACTAATCACCAAGGTTGTTTTGATCCATAATGTTATGTTAAAGGGCTTTGGAAAATGTAAAATGTTGCGTATATATTATTGTTGTGCTTAATTTTGTTCCAAACACATTTTGGGAAAAATAGAAAAGTGATAGATAGCACAGCCCCAAAGTTCTCATTCCTTGTCAATAATATATTATAGTTTTACTTTGATTCAGTTATTGAAATATTTTTGCCTCACTTGCTTCTTTGTAATTAGAGATTCTACTTAGCCTTCCTAAGAATCTAGGGATATGGAATTACCAAGTACTCTCTTTATCCACTGAAATGTTCACTGCCATTGCATTTAACAAAAGTAACCCAGATATAATTGAGCAGGTAGAAAGAAAAAGAGGCTAAACATGTAGAAATAACCTACTATATTCCAGATTTCATGCTTACTTAGTTGGATGATCCAAGCTAAATCTCTTTTATAATGCTCAGCTGAAAGAAATGTCAGTTGTCCTTATTTTTCTAAATAAAATTGATTATGCTGCTAAAGCCCCACTTACCAGGGCAGACAAAAATACAAGCTGTTACGTTGTGAACTATTCAATCCCTTCTCTGGAGTTTCCCAAGAATCTAGTGGGCCTGTACTATAGCATTTAATCCAACATCGTCTAATTAATTTGATTCACTCAGTGAGAAAGCTACTTCCTCCTTCTCAACTAAATGAGAATAGAGAGATACATTCCCATTGGTTATTCCCGAGCACAAGAGGGGTATTAATTATCACTACATTCTCTCACTCTTTCATTCTCTATCTATTTTTGTGGGTTTCCATGGTTTACTTAAAGTGACAACTATAATAGAAAAAATTCTGACAGAGCTATGAGTAGGACAATAACTAACTACTTGAGTTCCTTTGTGCAACCAAGTTTAGGATACAGTTTCATAACTGGTATTTGAGGGAGACAAATTACATTGCACATTTTCTTGGTTCTGATACACCTGAAACAGCTTAGGAATCTTTTTTTGGTCTAAAACAACTTCCTGGAGAGGCTTATTTTCCTTTCCCCCTCCCCATGTGTCTTTATACATTCCTTGCTCTTACTCCTTGACTGAGTATCTACAGCAGAATGTTTCAGTAGTTCACATTATCTAAATTTTCTCATTTCCCAAGGCATTTTGAAATGTTATGATAATATGAAAAATGTATGGCTTTCCCCAGTGAAAAGCTAATTAACAATTGCATTTATTCTTTGATGTACAGCTTCAAAGCTGAATTATTACTAGGCGCTGTTTTTGTTTTTTGTTTTTTTCTTAGGTAAGTGGTTAAATACTGTTAAATTTGATCACCTTTGGCTAATTAGATCATTCCTTGGCAACCTACAAACAAACTGGTTTCATTTTTATTATTGTTTAATTTCTGATTCAATTAAAAATTAAGTACAATTTGGGTTACTGTTATTAAGAAGGAAACTGGCTTCAAATGATGTCATGAAGCTACTTTTAAAATAGAGATGTCTATTTTTATGGGGGAAAAGGAAAAAAATGACTTCACTTATTAGCTTTTTTACTCTTGAGTTAGGCTGAAGGCCAGATCTGTAATTGCTCATGTATACGTTTTCTAAAATTTGCTCAAGGAAGTCTGGGTGAATTTTTCAAAAGGCAACTAAAGGTTGCAATTGAAAAATTATTCTCCTTCATGAGTATTGGTGAGTGTAATGGTTTCCTGCATGTGGGATAGGCTGAACAAGGTATTGAGAGCCACAGCTCCAGGCAAAATTAAAATTATGTTTTTCAAAGATATTGGGGATTAGCTTATTTACCAATTTATAACTAATTTGTAAAAGCAGCTACGTTTGCAAAATCTATAAACCCTACATTTTAAACTTAGAAACTTCCTTTCCTGCATATTCTAACAAGTCCAGTGGTCCTCTACCTTTGCTGCTAATTGGAATTTCATGAGAGCCTTTAAAACTTAATGATGTATGTGTCCTTCCTCAGAAGATTCTGATTTAATTGGATTGGGAGGAAACCTGGTCATTGGAATTTTTTAAAGTTTCCCAAGTATTTGTAATGTGCAGGAAAGGTTGCAAAACCAGTGAATTCGCAAACAACATACCATTTTCTAACAAACCCCAGTTAATTCAAAGAATATTTTGATAGAAGAATAAGCAAAAGCAAACAAAGACAAAAAATCCACAATAATGTCAACAGAGTAGGCACTTTGTAAGTATGTGTTTGTAAAAATACATCACTAAATATGATTGAAAAAATTAATATGACAATTTCAAAATGCCCAGAAGGACTAATTATAATAAAGTCAGCAAATCATTTTAAAAAATAGTAAAAGTGAATTAGTAGATCATATGACATAATCCTTAGATAATATAGGAAAGTGACATTCAATTTATATGGTAAACATCCATTGCCTTTGTAGCACGAAGAAAAAGTAGTGTTATTTTAAAAGTTATTTTTTAGAGTGTGTTATTTAGCCCTGGCTAGCAGTGGTTAGAGCACCAGACCACTCACTAGAGGATCTCAGGTTCGATTCCCAGTCAAGGGCATGTATTTGGATTGCATGTTCCATCCCTGGTTCCAGTCTGGGTGTGTGTGGGAGGCAACCAATTGATGTGTCTCTCTCACATCAGTGTTTCTCTCTCTCTCCCTGCTCCGTTCCACCCTCCCTCCCTTCTACTCTCTCTAAAAATCAATGGAAACAGACTATCCTTGGAGTGAGGATTAATTAAATAAATTAAATTAAATTAAAAGTGGTTTATTTAGAAATTAATGAAATAAGAAAACCACACATTAAAACTTCTGGGATAAGAACAAAGCTGTAACCAAAGAAAAAGTATAGCCTTAAATGCTTTTATATTTGAGATAAAAGGGAAAACAGTAACCTAAACATTTGAATTCATCAAAAATAAAAAAGCAGTAGTAGAAATATCTTCAAAAATATTTTAAGACAAATGCTTTCAAATACTCAAGTATCAATTATCATTTATTTAAAAAGTTCCAAAGCACAATAGTTTTTAAACTTCTATATGCATATTCTAAAGTTTGCATTGCCTTGATTGTGAAATTTGAAAAAAAAATAGCACAGAGATTGAAAACAATACACCAATGTCAGGAATATAAGTCTTAATATCCTAAAAAATAAAGTAAATAACACCAAAGACAAAGCTACCATTCTTAAATTGGTTTTAGCTCAGGAAATAGATTGCTTAATTTAAGAGAATCTATTTATATACTTCATTGTGTTATAGGAGAAATGCATGGTTGGCTTGTTTCCATTGCTAGTGGGATTGTGGGTCTTGTGGTATCTCTGGAATAAGCATTCCCGGAGGGCCCCAGGGGAAAATGAGATGTGGTAGAAAGCTTTATTTGTGTGAAATGACATTCCTCTGTTTGCAAAGTCCCATTTCCCTTAATCCAGTCCTAGAAAAAGTGCAGCTGGGGACTCAGTAGAGATCAAAGTGAAGGCAGTGTTCAGAATTTCCATTCCATGTGGAGCTGGGTCCAGTGTAACAAGAATCTCAAGAGAGCAAGAGTTCCAAGGGGGCAAGAGAGGGAACTCCTTTCTTTTCTTTCTTTCTTTCTTTCTTTTCTTTCTTTCTTTCTTTTTTTTTTTTTTAGGAATTTAAATATCTGAAATCTTCCAGAGCTTGTACTGGCTATGCCTCCTCTGGCCAATGACCTATTCCCAGGTGTGACTGGCAAGTGCATACCTTCCCTATGACACCAAGACTTTCATGGGCATGTATCTATTTGGCCTTGCCTTTGCTTCTTTCCTGTTAATTAGTAACTGGGATATTTACAATGGTATTAATTGTACATAAAAATCAGAATAAAAATATGTATTTTTTTTACAAATTATGAAAAGATTTATAATCTGTCCCTGATTTAAGAATAGAAACAAAAAATTAACAATGTAAGAATAGAGGATAATTGATATAAATATTAATATCCTATAAAATAAATAACACCAAGAGACAACACGACAAATAATTTCTATCAAACACAATAGCAAACTCCATAATCAATGTTGAAATATTGATAGTATCTTCATTAAAAGCAGAAACACCACTAAAATGCCTATTAAATGCTCTTTCTTAGTACAATAATTGATATTCTAGCCAATGAATTATGCAAAATAAAAGAAATGAGAAGTATAAGTACTGGGGCAAATCAAGTTATTTATATTGGGTGTTATTGCCCACTTGGACCTACATGAATCAACACTGACAACTCTATAGCCATTTAACTATTTAAGAAAACAACCTAGAAATTATTAGATATTAATTAAATGCTCGCTTACCAGCATGCTAGTAACTATTTAGATGATCTATTAGAAATCAAAGCTCTCATTTTCCACAGTAGAGTTTCAAAATGTAAAATTATTATGAATGTATTTAGCATGATACTTGAAAATATACAAAATTTTACTGAAAAACATAAAAGGATATTTAAATACATGGACAGATATATGCAATATTAATGAGAAGATTAATATTTTGGACGTATAATTTCTCCCCAAATTAACCTAAAATATAATAGAAAAATACCACAATTAAATTAAGAAAGGGCCTGGTAGGGTTTTGGATATGACAAAAATTACTATTAAGTTCATCTGACAGCAAGATAGATGAGACTTCATTGGAAAATGTTGAAAAATGTAAATGCAAAATATAATTTGCCCTTCTCAATGTTAAATTGTAAAATAAAGATCCCACTAAAAAACATACAAACAGCATAACACACTGAGAAAGTCCCAAAATACTATACTCAAGTATATATAATAAAAATGATATCTCAAATCAGTGGGTAAAGATATATTATCAAAGAAGTGGTTGTGGTAATCATATAAAAGGTCAAAATTCTGCTTTATCTAATGCAGTAGATTAAATTTCAGCTAGATAAAATATTTAAATATATTAACCTTAAAAATCCTAAAGAACAGAGGAACAGTAAGTAAATATTTCTACAATGGGATGATAGAAAATACTTCTCTAGAAGTGACAACAAAATCAGAAAGTAAATGGAAAATACACAAAGATTTTTCTTATACACATAGATATTTTTTAAAAATCTGTACATACAAAAACCCCCAAAACAAATTGAATCTTACAAATCAATTAAGGAAAGAAAATGTACTGCCTATTTTAAAAAATATATAGAGGAAAGAGTTGATATAAAATCCAGAGGCATGTGAGAAAATGTTCAACCTTACTTATAACCAAATAAATGAAAATAAAAATAACTTGTCTTTTTTTTAATCTTGTACACTGACAAGAGAATGAATTGGTATATTTCAGGGGAGCATTTTGTAACATTCATCAATCCTGAACAGTGTGCATCCACTTGATTGAACAGTTGCATTTCTAGAGAATCTTCCAAAGGAATACTTAAGTCTATGTGCAAAGATTGAATTGTACAAATATTTGTTTGTTATTTTTATAATGAAAAAATGCAAGTTACACAATAACCATCAGTAGAAGACCTTTTAAAAAATTATGGCACATCTGTAAAGGAGGTAAATTTAAAATAAGGTTTTAAAAGCAATTTTATTGATATTAAAGGTATTCAAACCATACTAGTATAAGCAGGGGAAAAAACAAACTATAATATGTAGTATGCATACATATCATGTTATAGTATAATCTCATTTATATGAGTATATATCAACATATAAACCTTTAGTATATCTGGGAAGTGGATTTATATACAATTTTAATGTTTTCATTTTTGTTTAGCAGGATGAATATTAATAAGTGTAAAACTGTTTGAAGCAATGTTTTTAACTTTAATTCAATGTTATCTACAGATATATATGTTAACCTAAAAATAAAAGGCCAAAGTCAGAGGCAACAAGGGTTTATTTGAGGTCCAAAATAATAGCTATTTGGGAAGCACTGATTCAGGCAGCAACCCAATAGTGTTTTGATTAGGAAGTGAAGGCAGAATTATTTATGAGAAAGGGAAGGGGGACAATTACATGAATAGAAGGAAAGAATTTTTATGGGTGCACATAAGCTAACATGGTGATGCTTATTCTAAAGAATGTCTTCAATTTTCAGTCAGGAGACAGAACGTCTGCTTTCCTGTTAGCTTTGCAAAGAGTTGTTTGGGATACAATATTGCTTTAGGCTCAGTCCAAAGGTTATTTTGCCCAGTTATAATATATTCCAAAGTTTGGAGAGTAAGATGAAAGGGCATTTCCTTTGGGATGCAGCTTCCACTCCATAAATTCTTTTATTTAAACACTAGAGGCCTGGTGCATGAAATTTGTGAACAGATAGGGTCCCTAGGCCTGGCTGGTGATCAGGGCTGGCCTTCTCCCAGGTGCTGACTGCTGGCTGGGGCCTTCCTTCATTCTGCACTGCTGCCCTGGTGGTCACCACACGTCATAGCAAGTGGTCGAACTCCTGATTGGTCAAACTCCTGAGAGAACAATTTGCATATTAGTATTTTATTATATAGGATAATGTGTCCCTCTCCTACTTGTCACTTCTCAGAGGCAGACTTTGAGTTATTTTATTTTTTTAATACTTACCTTTTTCAAATCTTTAATAACATTTTAATATTGCTAACCTTTGGTTTTATTTCTTTTTTTCATTATCTATGGTCTTTCCCCTATGAGAGATGAAAAAAATTAATTCATTTTTATCATGCTCCACATACTTCTATCAATTACTTTCTCATTTTTAAATTTTATTTATTTATTTTAAAATATATTTTATTGATTTTTTACAGAGAGAAAGAGAGAGGGATGGAGAGTTAGAAACATCCATGAGAGAGAATCATCAATCAGATGCCTCTTGCACACCCCCTACTGGGGATGTGCCCATAACCAAGGTACATACCCTTGACCAGAATCGAACCTGGGACCTTTCAGTCCACAGGCTGACGCTGTATCCACTGAGCCAAACCAGTTTTGGCTACTTTCTCATTTTAAATGTACTCCATAAATCTTTATTTTCTTTCAACAGTATCTTTAAATTCCTCACATGGTAAATAGAGATTTTAATAGCCTTACATGTTTCTTCACTTCTATTGACTTTCTTCTTCCAATTCTATAAACTCTATTATTAATTTTATATTGAGTTGCTTTTCTTCTTTGTTCTCCAACTATAACTAAATCTCTTATGTTTTGTCAAAGAGTCATTATAAAAATTGAAAACATAAACAGTGTGCACATTATTATGGTACAATACATATAGTTTATTGTAGAGCAAACTATATTAGACTTACTTTTCCTTTCCTAAAGTTTCAATGGCTGGTTACCTTCGAGTTCTTATGGGTTCTCTTTTCTTTGCCTTACTAATCTTTCAAATTCAAAAACAATACAGATATTACTAAGTCTTCTGTGCCTTGATCTCTCAAATCTCTTCTCTCTTTCCCTCTCTCTCTCATCTTTGTCTATGTATCTTTATCTTCCTGGAGCTTGTGCACTCCCACATACACACCTCTGAAGAGGTAGGAGAAAAGAGAGATCCTATTAAATGCATAGAAAGAAGGGAAAGTTCTTTGGGAATACACACACTTTAATATTGTCTTATCTCATCATATTTCTTTTGGAAGAATTTTTTGTTTTGTAGTATTGGTTTAGGGTATTGATTAATTTTAACCATTTTATTTTAAAAATGGCAAAGACTTTGTTTTTTAGAGCAGTTTTTGTTTCACAGCAAAATTAAAGGGAAGATACAGAGAGTTCCCATATACCGTATTTTCCTGCATATAGGACGACTTTTGAAATGAAAAAAAGTCAACTGAAAATCGGGGGTCGTCTTATACACTGAGTATATCCCGAAAAACGTCCCGATATGCCGCTAAACGAATTTTCCAACTCAATCCCGAAAATTGTCTGGATATGCTGCTAAACGAATTTTCAACTCGATCCCGCACCAATCACTTGCAAGGCTGCTCGGACCACCTCTCTAACTCAGCCAATCCAAGCAGGCTTTTTATGCATGCAAATTATACATGTTCTGTACCCAAAGCTAGTATGTTCAGGGATCATTTAACTACCAGCACAAAGAACAGGCTGGCAAGAATAAACACAGATGCGGCAGTTATTCCTGGAGGATTGACATCATTGGTACAGCCACTGGATGTGTGCCTAAACAAGCCATTTAAAGATCACATTAGAGAACAGTGGAATGAGTGGATGGTTAGCGGCGAAAAGTTATTCACAAAAGGAGGCAACATGCGTGCACCACAATTAGATGTTTTGTGTAACTTTGTCATAAAAGCCTAGAATGATATTACTGAAGAAACAGTAATCAGGTCTTTCAAGAAGTGTGGCATAGCAAATTCTTTGGACAGTATGGAGGATGACTTCTTGTGGCAAGATGAAGGGGAAGCCGAAGCTGAAGCCACACCATCTGATTTGGAATTTGATCCATATGATGACTGTCTTACAAATTACCACAAGAGGTCATTTATGATGTCAGAAGAAGAACATGATGAGGATTTTGAAGGATTTTAAGCTCACAATGCTCCTCTGCCTAGAAAAACCTCTTATCATCCCAGTCACAAACAAGCATTTTCTGCAAGTTCATGTAATTTTCTTTCCAGATGATGCCATCATTGTTAATGTTCTCTTTTGGATTTCTCATTGCCATTTGTGAAGAGACCTTCCATTTATTGTATCAATGTACGGTATATTACAGTATGTTAGAAAAATGTCATTCATGAAAAATTTTAATTAAAAAAAAACTGATGTTGTCTCGGAAGTGCGGGGTAGTCTTATACAGTGAATATAGGCCTAAACCTACGTTTTAACTGTAAAATTAGAGGGTCGTCTTATACGCCAGAAAATACGGTATCTCCGGCCACTATGCATGCATAAACTCTCCTGTTTTTAACATTTCCCACCAGAGAGGTACACTTTTTATAACTGATGAGCCTACGTTGACACATCATAATCACTCAAAGTCCATAGTCTACATTAGGGTTCATTCTTATTATTATACTATAGAGGACCAGTGCATAAAATTAGTTCATGGGGGCAGGCCCTCAGCCTAGCCTGCACCCTCTCCAATCTGGGACACCTAGAGGGAAGTCTGACTGCCTGTTTGGACCCAATTCCAGTGGGATTGGGGCCAAAACGGCAGTCGGACATCCCTCTCACAATTCAGGTCTGCTGGCTCCCAACTGCTCGCCTGCCTGCCTTCCTGATTGCCCCTAACCACTTCTGCCTGCCAGCCTGATCACCCGCTAGCCACTCCCATGCCAGCCTATTGATGCTTAACTGCTCCCCTGCCAGCCTGTTCGCCCCCAACTTCCCTCCTCTGCCGGACTGGTCACCCCTAACTGCCCTCCCCTGCAGGGTTGATCACCCCCAACTGTCCTTCCTTGCAGGCCTAGTCCCTCCCAACTGCGCTTCCCTGATGACCACCTTGTGTCTTCATGGGGGCAGGATCTTTGATCACATGGGGGCAGCCATCTTGTGTGTTGGAGTGATGGTCAATCTACATATTATTCTTTTATTAGATAGATAGGATAGGGGCCTGGTGCATGGATGGGGGCCAGCTGGTTTGCCCTGAAGGGTGTCCCTGATCAGGGTGGGTGTTCCCTTGGGGTTTGGGGCGGCCTGGGTGAGGAGCCTGTTGTGGTTTGCAGGCCAACCACGCCCCCTGGCAACCCAAACAAAGGCCCTGGTATCTGGAATTTTTCTTCTACAATAGAAACTTTGTAGCCTGGAGTGGAGCCAAGACTCTTGTTCACTCGTGGTGGCAGCCATTTCAGTAGGAATTTATGTGTCTCCTATGACTGAAACTTTGTAGCCTGGAGTGAAGGTCTGAGCCGGGTTATGGGCTCAATCCCCAGTAGGGGGCATGCAGGAGGCAGCTGATCAATGATTCTCTCTCATTGTTGATATTTCTATCCCTTTCCTTCTCCTTCGTCTCTGAAATCAATTTTTAAAAATATTTTTTTAAAAGAGGTGGGAGGGTTAATAAGGGGCTAGAATTGTCATTGGTAGAGGAACTAAACTTAGTTTTCTTAGTCAAGAGAGGGGATGGACTTTTTAATGATTTTCTTTGTTGAGACCTGGTCTTATCTCTGCCTAGTTCCAGACATAGTCAGGGTGGCCGTCTCTAGACATTATTTCTCATGTATGCTATTTATGTTTGGTTGGGAACAACACAGTCTAGCTGCCAGCAAGGCTGTTTTTCACATTATCGGTCCCTCCTTTGGGCCAAGGTAAGATAAGATCAGTCCAAAGAACTTTGATCTGTGAGGTCTAGGTCTGCACAAGTCAGAGAATTCTGCCCTTGAACAGCTGGATCGGTCATCAAGGAAATAATTTTGGTTCAAGTTTGCATCAGGAGTTAGTGGCAGTTTACTCAGATGTGTTTGGGACAAGCTGTTCCTATTTTGTGTCTGTTAGTGTCCTTTGATGGTGCTTACATTTCAGTTATGTGTTTTCACTGTTCCAGTTTTTCTGAACAGCTGCAAATGTGTGGTCTTAGCTTCAGCCCCCTCCAAGTATAGATCCCGAGGCGAAGTGACAGCTTGTGTAGTTCACTGTAGAAAGTTTTTCCTTTTAGCAAAGGTGGCACAACTGCCCCAGGTGCCTACCTGAGGGTCTGCAGAAGATTCACCCCAAAGGTCCACATGGGGCGCAAGAAAAGGGGATTTTTGTTCACAGGCCTATCTCCCATGGCCCCAGTGGCTCCTGAGCATTAACCTCCTTTTCTTTCCAGGTGTGGGGATTTATCAGAATGACTAAGTGTTTCCCATTGGTGTCTCTATCCCTGGCAGATGTTAAGCATTTCACTAGTATGTGAGGGATAAATTTTGCCCCTGTGAGTTTTCTAAGACTTACTGTATATGACAACACTGTTAGCAAGACTAGGTTGTCTCATCTTGATACAGCAAAAATCCTTAGACCTGGCAAAGCTTGCATGGCTTTACCCAGATGCCCCTCACTTCTTAGACCTTATATTAGTAGTTTCTACATTTTAAGAGTAAGTTTCAAATATGATAGCCTTTTCTCCAAATATTATACATATCAAAGATGGCTAGGTCTATGAAGAAATAAGGTGCTATTCCTGGCATCATCCTGTAGGATTTCTCTCCTATGTCCCGAACTCTGAGAGTGAGGGCTGAGCTGGAGTTCCTACTGGTTCTATCAGGCTGCAGAATCTAAAGACCCTTTTTGCCATTGTGGGTAAAGGCCCTGAGCTAGGGCATCTCTCTGTAGTCCAAACCCACTCTTAGCCCAATAATAATAATCACATCAAAAAGAGAGGCTAGCTTGATCTTGTTTTAATGCCATTGAATTGGTTGTACACCTTTCTCCATCAGGATAATATACCTATTTTTAGTAATATAACTCCAGCAAACCTCTGGACAGTAAAGCTCAAGCATTCAGCACATTGAGAAAGACCGGCCCTTGGAGTCCAAAGTATGATGATGTAAAACTGGTAAATGTATATCATGGCCTGACTATCAATAGTTTCTCCCTTGTTCAAAATACTGTTCTATTTGTGAGCAATTTTCTTCCACTTCAAACTCTTATAATTATTCCTCCTGTTGCAATTTGACAGTCCACTAATCATTTCTGAATTGGAAACACATTTCTAAGTGAAACACTTTTAAAGAGCTGATTAAGCAGAGAGTGGGTTTATTTTTCTAATTTCTTGTGAAATGGTTAATAGAATTGCCAAGGAAGTACTTTTTCAAAGTCTGAAAAACTATATATGATTTTTGTGTGTGTGTGTGTGTGGAAACTAAATGTTTTTGGCCAGATGGAGATTCATATCTCAGTAATTATAGTTAAAAAAGTACAGCCCTCGTGGGTGTGGGTCAGTTGGTTGAGCATTATCCTGTGATTTGATTCCCAGTCAGGACATATACTCAGGTTGTTGGCTCAATCCATGATAAGGGGTATGTGGGAGGCAGCTGATACGTTCTGTCCTCACATTGATGCTTCTCTCTCTTTTCCCCTTTCCCTTCCTCTCTCTAAAAATCAATAAAAATATTTAAAAAATAAAATAAAGTAAAAAAGTACAATATAAAACACATATATTGCCCCCAAATAATATTTACATAAATGATTCAATAGTCAAAGTTCAGTACTATTCTTTTAAAGTAAAAGGGATAGTTGGAGATATGGGTTCTAGCCTTGGATATTCTATTTATAATACTAGCTAAACAACCTTGTGCAAATCACATGGTGTCTACATGTTCCATCAAATATGGGTCCATTTATAGCAAAATTGATAGAAATCAGATCAAGAAGTACAAAGAAGGTAATAGCAAAGAAGTTTTATTTGAAGAAGAGAATAGCAATGTGAATGGGACATTGAAAAGGTCAGATATTACTCTGGCTGATTTTATTTACCATAGCTTCTATCTATCCTCCTTTACAGCCCAAGGAACTGTATAATAAAGTGTTCTTTGTGGTCTCCTTAGCAAAAACAAAACTCATAAGGAGTCATCTGTGAGCAAGACTAGCTAAGACTTTCCTGTCTTTGAAGTTGAGTGAGAAACCAGAAATCAGCTCCAAATTACATCTCATTTACAAATTTAAAATAGAATATACATATGGTCTACTGTTCTTACTGAATCTAATTTCATCTCTTAATGTGAAGCTTCGTCCTTTCTTAGTTTCTCTCTGGACTTGTAATAGTGGTGTGTTTTTTTTAATTTGTTATTTAATGTCATTATCAGCTAAAAACAAATGTAAACATTTATTAAAACTTCAGTGTTCATTATTATTATTCAATGCCATTTTTTAGATTTGAGTAGAAGAATCTGTAATAATAAAAGCGTAATATGCTAATTAGAACAGATGTCCTTCCAAGATGAAGCCAGGACTGATATGTTCTGTTCTCACATTGATGTTTGTGAAACTGGGTGACCACCCTTGGCCACTCCCCCCAGCAGGCCCCACCCCTGATTACCCTCCCCTGATTGGGGGTGGGGCCCACTGGCCAATCTCCTGCAGCCTCCCCCAGCCGGTCTGGCCCTGATAGGGCCCCAATTGGGGGTGGGGCCAGTGGCCAACCTGCCATGTTCCCTCCCCACTGCCAGCCTAGCCCCTATCAGCCCCCATCAGGGCCAGACCGTACCTATGCACAAATTCGTGCTCTGGGCCTCTAGCGTGTAATAAACTCCTATGCAGAATCACTGAAATTATATCATTTGTATTTCATACCTCATTCATGCTTATATATTTTGCTCTTACAAGAAAAAGGGAAATGCTTCACAAAACTAACTCAACTGTTTTTATTTCATTTTTTTTATATGCACACATTTTATTGGTACTCTCTACTTTTAGCCTACTGATGAGTAAGGGAGGACAAACAGGAAGAAAGGGAGATTAAAGTTGGATTGCCCAATTTTTTCCTTTCCTTCTATGTCATTATTTTCAGTATAAGTGGTTGCCTACTGAAAATAAGGAACACAGAAAGGATATGGTAGGGATTTTTGTCCTAGTGTTTCTAAGAATGCTATTGACTTCTTTCTGCATTCAGAGCAAGCTGTGATTCACCTGGGGAACCTTGGCCTTTAATGGCTGTCTATTTCCCTGCATATTATATACTTATCCTATACTACCTTGGAGTCTCATGCATTGTGGTTCTACAAGAATTTTGTGCTCATGGGATGTTGCAAAAGACAACTATGAATGAAGCAGCAGGAATGGTGGATGCATATATCACATTCATCTTCTCTCCTCAAGTGCATGCTTCATTACCCCATGTGACGTCCCATATAAAACATAAATTCAGATATATAATTATTAAAAACTTCAGAATGGCAACAGAATTGCGCTGAACCAAGAGTGATGCTCTTCTGAGTACAGGGTCCTATGTTACAACACAGGTTACATGTCCATAAAGCCAGCTCTTTTGAAGAATCAAAATTTTATGTGAAATGTTGTGATCAATAAATGAAACAACTTTTCTAGACCTCCTCAGAACCTTTATTATGCGTATATGATTCAGAATCTCCAAAAGTAATAGAAAATTTAGCCTTCACAATCTTCAGGAGTGAGACAAATTGACAAAACCTCAGGTGTATCATCTTATTCCCTACTAAACTTTCTGGCTTTGCCAATATGCATTCCAGGGATGACCACAGACTGATTCATGCTAATCAAATTTCCCAGAGATTTATGGATGTATCAGCCAAGTGTCAATGTGGTGATGGACAACGAAAAACATGATTGTCTGCCTACTAGTTTAAATTTGTATACTGCATATCAATAGATAACCACCCCCAATATATGCACAAGCACATACATCAAGCCATCTAATCAGGAAGCTAAATTATAATTGGAAGGTTATTTGGTTAGTGCACAATTTAAACAGAAGGAGAGAAATATTAATGAAGTGACAGAGGTTTTTCCAACACAGATACCTATAAGTGAACTGCCTATTTCCATTTGTGATCATAAATATATACAGTATGAAAAATATGAAATCACCCATAATCTGACACCTCTGTGCTAGGCACATGGCAACTATGCTTTCTCTACTGTTTAATAACCATTTTCTTTTTATAGAATACTAGTTACCTGGCGCATGAAATTCATGCACATTAAAAGGGAATTAATTAGAGGAAATATTTTAATATTGCTATTTGCCCTTTGTAATAGAAGTGTTAGAGATGAAAGAAAATTAATAAAATGTTTATGAAAATAATATATAAATTTGTCACCCACGGGGTCAAGTCCTGCCAGTGCCACAAGACCAGAGTCAAGTCCTGGGTGTGGGTATCCGGCTCCCTCCTCCCTCCTGTCAGAGTTTGGGCTGGTGCTCACAGGGATGCAGCATCAAGCCCCACGTGTTCCAAGAGACCCAAAGTCAAGTCCCTGCTCACTCACACGTGCCTCACTGTGCACACTGCCCTACCCATCCACATGCACCTCGAAATCTCACAATACCCAATCCCTCCAGACCTCCCCAATGCACTTTTTGGTCAAGTTCCTGCCAGGGCCCTCAGGGGCAGAGTGTCAAGTCCCTGCCCACATGTGCATGCCTGCCATGCACTCAGCCTCCTGGAGATAAGTCATTATGGTGTGAGGGCCTCACAACCACAGGCTTTTATAATATAGGATTTTTAAAGTTGTTATTTTCAGATTTTGCCAGAGGTTACATCCTCTTCTCTTAAGTGTGGTACATTTCTTAACCAATCATTTCAAACTTTATTTCTTCGTTTATTTTTGTAAGTATCAAAAATTGAACCTTTTGGGAAGTATATTATTATTTGACTTATGGCTTGCTCAGTAGCTATATTCTACATATAGAAAAATGTTCTAGTTTTAAATATAATAGAAATTTGGGTTGACAGAGTACAGACAAAAAATAAAATTCTGCATACCCATTTTTTAAATAGCCAAGTACAATTCAAAATAAAAAAACAGCCTGAATAATTTTTTTAAACTCTCATGTAATTGATTAATTCTACAGTAACTGGAATAGGTAGTAGCTAAAACTTGTTACATTCCTAATGATGCCCAATGATCTGTGGGAAATAAATAGGTGGATACAGTCCAGTTAACAGAAAATAGTTGTCTGTTACTGACTTGTCTGAGAGGAAATTAACACTTGCATTTATTAGGGACAATGCTCTTCAGTGAAGCATTTCTAAAAGTTCTATGTTCCTTTGAATATTGATAAGAACTGTTAAATTAATGGTAAAATATATAAGGTATCTGGACTATCACACATTATTTTATTAGCTGCTGGTATTTTTTATTCCTTATATAATTATGATTTCCCCAGGCCCCAAACCCAATAAATTCTATAACCTCTGTTTCATATAAAATTATCAGCAAAGTAGTATACAATTTTTTTTAAAAAGTTTAGATCAGTAGACAATCAAAATTAGTGCAAGGTTTATAGGGGTATGTCTCAAACTTGGCTACATTGGAGCTCTTATAAATAATTATGCCTGGCTCTTATTCCAGAGATTCTGACTTAAGAGGTTTGTAGTTTCAGCATCTGGATTTTAAAAGTTCACCAGGTGGTTTTAATATGCATTCAAGATTGAGAAACACTATAAAATGAAGAGAATTTAGGGGTCACAGAAAAGCCACTCCACTGTGTTTCCCAACTTCTATAAATAACCATCATAGCCCCTCAAACTCAAATTATTGATAGTCCCAGAGATGGTGGATAGCTACTTTACTGCAAGAAATCAGTACAATATTGATTACCTCATTAGTTACTCTTGACTGCTATAATGTAAAGAGGCACTCTTCATGTTCAGTTATGGATTATGTAAATGTGTCTGTGAAACAGTAGCATGGCCAACTTCTTCCATCCATCCATCCATCCATCCATCCATCCATCCATCCATCCAATAGCTCCATTGAGGCACTAGAAATGGTGCTTTAAGTGTGTTTACTTTAGCATATCTCTGGTGGTATTGATGCCAAAACATTCTGTTTGGGTCTGTGTTTGTTGTCTTTTGAAATCAAAGAGTGAGATCATGGACAAAGAGATGAGCGAAATCAAAGTTTTATTAGAGAAGGTAAAGTACCAAAGCTCTCTGCAGCAGAGAGGGATCCCCAGAAGGTTGCTGCTGAAGCTTCTTTGTCTAGGGGTTAATATGTGCCCTGCTAACATCTCATTGGTAGGTTCAAATAATTCTGCCCTAGCAATATCCCCACATTTTAAACAGGGTTTCTGCTTATTTCCCCCACCCTGTGTGTCTTGTCTGGGATCAGAGACTTTTGTTCTTGAGATTTTACATGGGATGGGGTGTGGTTTCTGCTCCCACCTGCAGGATCCTGTGCTTCCAATGTTCCCATCCCTAACTGCCTAGCTGCTTCCAACTCCTCAATATTAGCTATGTCCAGGCTTTAGAAACAAAAGGATTGTATAAAAGAATAACCAACAAAATATAAGATTAACTTGGGAGGGGGGAGGGGCAGTTTTGTGTCATGTGTAAAATATTTCCTTCTGACCTTTCCCATCCACTCTCCATTCTTTCCTGCCCTACTTGGTGCCCCGGAGGCTGCCCATTAAGGACTGCATCCAAAAGTTCCCTTGACCTCTGGTTTCTATTTGAGAGTGCTAGAAGGAGCTCAGTGGGTGGGAAAAGAATGGAGTATTTGTTTTCCTGGCTGTTGGATGAGCTCCATAGATCAGCTATGATCCTCTACCAAAGACCTCTGTTACATAGCTTTCTGTTACATCTCTAGTGGCTCTGGATCTCAAATTCTTTCCCTCAAAATCCTTTCCCTTAACCCATTAGGTTGAAGGTCAACTTGGGTTGAAAATCAAGCCTTGTTGATCTTCCTAATGCCGTCCACATCTCTGTTGGTAACGCTTTTATTAATTTTTTCTCAGAAAAGTTGAGAAACCTATTATTTTCCTGCCAGACCCCTGATTAAGTTGTTTGGGGAGAATTTGCACACACTACACTTATGATGTCAATATGTACATTACACATTATCAAATTTCACACTTTTGACAATGTAAACTTTTGTGTGCAACACCTAAACACCCAGTGGTTGTATTACCAGAGAATTAAACTCCCGGTCACTTGTGGGAGTGATGTGGAGGTTCTTGGGACACTGCTGAAAGAAACATTTTCAGAAGCCCCTACAGGATGATGGCATGTGGAAGATTTTATTTTCATTGAGCTACGTTTTTCTGAGTCCAATGTCCCATTTCCTACAAGCCAGTCCTGGAAGGAGGGGTAGCTGAGAGTTCAGCAGAGCCAAAAACAAAGCCAATGTCCAAAGCTTCTGTTCATGTTGTAGCTGGGTGTGGTTCAGTTCAAGTCAGGTGCCCTGGAGCTGAGAGAGAGAGATAGAGATAGAGAGAGAGAGAGAGAGAGAGAGAGAGAGAGAGAGAGAGAGAGAGAGAGAGAAACTTCCTTTCTTTGGAAGTTTAGATATTTAAATGTTGCATGCTTGCTGTGGCATCCATCCTGCCCACTGACTTGCTTTGAGGTGTGATTGTTGGGCAAACAGGTAGGTAAGTCACTCAGACCTTACTAGGCATGTTCTAAACTGCCTTTGTCTAGTCCCTCAGTCCCTTCCCCCATCAATCAGCAGGGAACAGACTTGGAGAGTGTTAAATGCAGCTTTTGACAAGGGTGTATGAAGCATGCCTATATTATTTGGTCTCCCCTTTCACTCCTTTTCTGTTAAATAATAACCATGTTATGACAACAGCATCAGTTGTAGAACTCATATTTGCAAACCTTTGCAGAGCTACTTTATGGAGAAGTAGAAGATTCAAATTATCATAGACAAAAATATCTTAGATACAAGCACCAGCAATCATTCTTTCATATATAGTTTTATCCCACCCAAAAGTAGGACTAGATACAAATCTCCTAGGTAACATTTCAGAATTTTACTGTCATAAAGGTTGCTATGGCACCAAAACCTTTGGGGTAAGAGTATCCCCAGCTTCTCCCTGCCTACATTGTGGGCCGCACTCTCTTCACTTATATAATTATTTGAGTGACTCATGTAATGGCCGACTAGCTTTTTGGGAAATCGTAAGTCTAAAAATAAAAGAGGAAGAGAAAAATAGTAAGAAGAAATGAAGATAAGAATCCTGTGAATTACTAACGGAATGGAGTATTTCTGGATGCTTTGGAGAAAAGGTTGCAGGCATAGCAATAGCTTGTGCTAAATGAAGATAAGAGGTAAAAATTGGGGGTTAAAATAATCTATGCCCCTTTATGATGGGTTTAAGAGATTCTAGTAGAGGTGTGAAGTAGAGTCTGTCCTTGCTGGACTGAGTTCATTTGACAATACCAAGAATAGAACATATGTTAAACTTTATATGAATTTCAAGAACTTAATAAGATTTCTTAAACTACTACCTTTTTTTTTTTTGGCAGGGGGGGTGGGGGGCATTACTAACTCCTTTCCCCATTCCCTAATGATTGTTTACATTTAATGCTGCCAGGGAGGAAAAAATTTTTCTTCTACCCTTCCAGGATCTTTGCTTGGTCTAATGGCCAAATTAACATATGACAGAGTAATAGGAGAAAAAATGTTATGTAAATATAGGAACTACATAAGAATATGAGACCCGAGAATAAGTCATGCAGATGAGGCTTATATGCCATCCTGAGCTAAGGAGAAAAGAAAGGTTAGGGGCCTAGGACTTCAAATTGGAGCAAGACAATTTATAGGAAGATGGGAAGAGCAACTATTTGGTTAAAATGCAGTGATAATGGGATTCAGAGAGGACTATGAACAAGCAGGTATTGCTAAGTCCCCCCCAACATTCTATCACACTTAGCCCATATTCCATGTAGTTATGCCTGATATCTCTACTTCTATAAGCCCTCTATCTAAATTCTTATAGGCAGTTTAGGGTAAGATGAAAAAGAAAAACTTCCCGAGTCTTCTGTTTATTAAAAATAATCAGCCTGGCCCTAACTGGTTTGGCTCAGTGGATAGAGTGTCAGCCAGCGGACTGAAGGGTCCAAGGTTTGATTCCCTTCAAGGGCATGTATCTTGGTTGTCGGCACATCCCCAGTAGGGGGTTTGCAGGAGGCAGCTGATTGATGTTTCTCTCTCATTGATGTTTCTAACTCTATATTCCTCTCCCTTCCTCTCTGTAAAAAAAAAAATCAATAAAATATATTTAAAAAAATAATCAGCCTAAAATAATCCCCAAAGAGACATAGTTTGGAGTGGCAAATTTTGCTCCCTTGTAATGCTTTCTAGTTAAATCATTAAAGTGAGATTTATGAACTACTCATAAGAATAAGGAAGTAATGGAAGCTAAGATGATAGTGATCCAGTCATAGCTGCTAATTGATGAACAATATAACAGATAAGAGATCAATGAAGGACTTGTATACATGCATATAAGTACAACCAATGGACACAAAACTCTGGGGAGGAAGGGCATGTATGGGAGTGGGCGGCAATGGTATATGTACACATAATAATTTAATTAAAAAAAGAGATTTGAAAAAGGTATAACATTAAATAATAGTGGTTGTCTTAAGGGGGAAGCAATTTAAAAAATTGTTGTATTCTACCATTCTTTCCAACTTTCTTTAATGAGTATTTATGCCTTCCATGTTCAGAAAAACAATAAGGTTAAAAATTAATTAAAAACTTAATTTATACTGGGCCAGGTTGGGGTCTAGGACATTCATAGCTACAATCTTTATAATGGCAAATAAATGTGTTATGGGCATACTATAGAATAGTATATAGCAGTGTACTAGTAAGTGAATGAACTACAGTCACATGTAAGAACATAGAAGAAGATTGTAATGTATGCTAAAAAACAAACAAACAAACAAACAAAAAAACCAACACTTTCATTATCAGTAATTTGCAACTATTTTCTTAAAGGTCCAAATAATAAATATTTTAAGTTTGAAGGCTATATGATATCTATTGCAAATACTTAACTGTATTGTAATGCCAAGTCAGCCGTATGATATTTGTGTGCAAATGCTTATAGATGAGTCTAATAACACTTTTAAACAAACTATCAGCTGGCTAATAGACTGTACTGTGCTGACACCTGTATTAGACAGCACTCAAGATCAGGCAAAAAAAAAAAAAAAAGAAAAAGAAGAAGAAGAAGAAGAAGAAGAAGAAGAAGAAGAAGAAGAAGAAGAAGAAGAAGAAGGGAAGAAGAGAAAAGAAAAGAAAAGAAAAGAAAAGAAAAGAAAAGAAAAGAAAAGAAAAGAAAAGAAAAAAGAAAAGAAAGAAATCAAGAAATCTCAGGCAGAGAAAGACTTAACCAAAATATTATTTAGTCATGCATATGTAGGGCAGAAAAAATATTTTTCCTTCTATCATTCAAGGACTCTTGGAAGAGTCCTCCTTATAATAATAATAAAAAGCTTTAACAGGAGAAAGACAAACAGAATTTTTATATGTGTATATAGCTCTTATATTCATGGGAGAGACTCAGAAAACTGAACAATTTTCTGAAATGGCCCAAACCACCAACTTAATTACCATCTCCAGCTTAAGACAAAAGATGATGTTGGAGGTGGAAGGAAGTTATAGGATGTGACTAGGAAGAGCACAGAAAATAGGGTATCATTATTATAGGTTTAAGTCCTTGCCTTCTCCATTGATAAGAGTTTAAGTCCTTGCCTTCTCCATTGATAAGAGTTTCTAGGGATTTAGAGTCATCCATCTCTTACAGGCACAGAGAGATTTCTCCTGACACATAGAGATTTCCCTTATAAATTTACTAGAGGCCCGGTGCACGGATTTTATGCATGGGGGATGGTATCCCTCAGCCGAGCCTGCACCCTCTCCAATCTGGGACCCCTCAAAGGATGTCCAACTGCCAGTTTAGGCCTAATACCAGTGGGATCGGGCCTAAATGGGCAGTTGGACATCCCTCTCACAATCCAGGACGGCTGGCTCCCAATTGCTCTCATGCCTGTCAGCCTGATCACCCCCTAACCACTCCCCTGCCAGCCTGACCGATGCCTAACTGCTCCCCTGCTGGCCTGATTGCCTCTAACTGCCCTCCCCTGCCTGCCTGGTCACCCCCAAATGCCTTCCCCTGCTGGCCCAGTCACCTCTAACTGCCCTCTCTTGCCAGCCTGGTTGCCCCTAACTGCCTTCCCCTGCTGGCCTGGTCCCCCCAACTGCCCTCCCCTGCAGGCAATCTTTTGTCCACATGGGGGTGGCCATCTTTGAGCACATGGAGGCAGCCATCTTGTGTGTTGGAGTGACAGTCAATTTGCATATACCTCTTTATTATATAGGATTATTATATAGGATATTTCCCTTACAAAAGGGTAACTTCTTTTTAGAGAGATTTTCTTGTATCTGCAGCCTCTCAAACAATCAACTCAGGCTTGGTCAGTGTGACTCAGTCGGTTGAGCATCTTCCCATCAATTCCTGATAAGGGCACATGCCCAGGTTTCAGGCTCCATCCCCAGTAGGAAGAGTGTAGGAGGCAGCTAATCAATGTTTCTCTCTCTTTCTCTCCCTCTGCCTTCTTCTCTCTCTCTCAAATCAATTTAAAACATATTTAAAAATAATAATGATCACCCAAAATAATCAATATGCCCAAGAGCCATTTTTTGGGTCGCATATTTTGTTCCCATTCACATACATATGTGATAAAACTAAAAGCAAAAAAAAAAGACAAAAAGGTAGTTAACCCTGAATAGGCAAGAGGAATGCAGCATAGGGAAGGGGTAGTGTGTGAACACTATATTAGTTTCAGGTGGAAGTTATAATTGATAGTTCAGTTCTTGGAACAAGCATGCGTTCATTACATTATTATGCTTTGTAACTTAACTCTATATATTATTTTGGATATATGATATTCGGGTATATTCTTTCTCTGTGTCAAATACCATATTACAAAAATTTAGTAAATTATTATTATTGTAATAACAATGTATAGTGCCAATTAGGTACTAAAAATATCAGGAAGAACACTTCATAAAGTATATCATTATCTAACCACTATGCTATACTCCCAAAACTATACAAAATAATGTTGAATGTAAATTGTAATTGAAAAATTTAAAACAAACATCATATTACAAGAAGGGAATGAATGAATAAAAAATAGGGGGGGGGGGGGGGACAAAGTCAAGCACAGGATTTGAGGCACAGCAAAGTATGCCTTTTTTGACATCTTGGAAACCTAGTGTTTATTGCTCTTTCCAAAAGAGATATATCAATTTAAATAATTGATAATGTACTTATAAATGCTTACCATCGTTGAACTAAAACTCTCAACCCATTGTTTTGATGATATGGAATACTAGCATTCATTGATTCCCTATTGTGCTTTGTAATGTCCTTAACTCTTTAGACTTCAGCTCACATGAAATTTTTATTGTGACATGTATTATCTCATTTAGCAAAGCCTTTAGATAGCAACAAAATCAGTCACACAGCATGCCACAGAAGTAGTCAGAAAGGAAGCTGAGTAACATAAAAGTAAACTAGGTTGAACAAGAGTACACTCACTGGGACAAAGACGCAAATTCTGACTCATCACCCTGTGTTCTGGTGATGTGACAGTTCTGCAGCCCTTCTCAAATAGCTGTACATCCATCTCCTTAGGGTATTAATTCTGTAATGTGTTTTCTGGTAACACGTCTCATTTTAGCCTCTTCAAGCATCAAGATAACACTCTCATCACTGCCTCTCTGATGGTTCCCCATTCAACAGTAGTCATTTAATCTCAGAACACTGTTCCTTACAGGCAACAATTTTTATTTTGTGTAATTAAGTATCATTTTTTTCCCCTGCATAGATCCATTTGTGCCAGAACTCTTCTGCTTCTTTGAAGCTTGTACCATTCAGTTATTTTTAACTAGAGGCCCGATGCATGAAAATTCATGCACTGGGGAGCCAGAGGATCCCTCAGGCTGGCCTTTGCCCTCTCCCAGTCTGGGAGCCCTTGGGGGATGTCTGACTGATGGCAGGGAGCAAGCCTAGCCCCAGTCTGGCCTCCATCACCCTACCGCCACTGCTGTGGTCCCTTCCCTCTGCCTACTGTCACCTGCTTTGGCTGGCCTGGCACCACACCTCACAGGCCTCACCCCCACCCACTGGTCATTCCACCATTTAGTCAATTTGCATATTAGGCTTTTATTATATAGAATGTTATCTCTTTCCTATCATTAGCACAGAGCTAAATTGCACATAATTTGTTCTTTCAATTTTACTCAGATTATGACCTTCTAGCTCCTTAGTCAATCATTTTAGCTGTTGTATTGAATTTCCCCCAGTACATTTAAATCCCCCAGTTCAGTTTATTATCTCCATAATAAATAAAGAACTATTGTGTCATGTTTGATCACCAACCCCATTTAGTGCTATGAGTAAGGCTTATATACCTCTCTCATTTTGCCTATTTGTTCCCTTAGTGGATGGGCTCTGAGATAAAATTTAAATTCTATAAAGTTTGTCTTAATGTCCCTGTCTCTGCTTCCAGCTTCCTTTTACAACTTTTAACTTTTTAGTGCTTTTTTGTTATAATTTTTAAAAAATGTACATTCATATAAAAATTAAAAAAAAGATCTATGGCCTTGGATAGTGTGGCTTAGTTGGTTGGGCATTGTCTTGCACTGAAAGGCTACCAGCTTGGTTCCTGGTTGGGCACATACCTGGGTTTCCAGCTCAATCCCCAGTAGAGCAGGTGCAGGAGGCGGCTAATTGATGTTTCACTCTCACATTGATGTTTCTCCCTCTTCCTTTCTCTCTCTCTAAGAATGAATAAACATTTTTTTAAAAAAATATTTAATTTTTTAAAAATTAAAACACATTTTTAAAAAACTTTCAATAGTTATCTCTAATTAAATATGAGACTGGCATTGCCCTTCGAATGAATTTTAGCCATATAAATTTTATTAAAATGAATTTTTAATATCCTAGATATGGTATTACAGTACTAAGGAGGCTGCATCAGAAGAGATTATAGGTGTTCTCTATCCCTGAAATCAACCTGATTCTGTTGATGGAAGAACAGGGGTTGTGAATACCCAGGTCCAGCTTGTGGAGATCACTTTGCTCAGATTTGTATGTAAATTTGCATTGTATTTGGGATCACTGCTTTCTTTCAGCTGTAGCCATAGAACTGGGAGCCAGACATATCCTCTGACCAGTTGACCCAGCCTAGTGCATTCATGGGCTTCTACTTCCATCATTCCAATGGCACTGTAGTGTCAAAGATTAACCAGAGCTTGCTGCTTTTCTCTCATATGAACATCAATATATATTTGTGTTTCTTTCAGTAGATACTCAGACTCTCTTTTCTTTGCCCCTATGAAATTAATTCAAATATTAAATATTGTCCCCTTATTTCTACCTATATTCCAGATACTGTGGAGGCCAGGTATAGACTGTGTATGTTGCTTATTTTCCCTATTGCATTTTTATCCCACATATGGGAAATATACTGGTGAATTGTAAATAAAGTTAGAACTTCCCCTGAAACAAAAATCTACCCACTGTTATTAGAGAAATGCAAGAAACTATACATAATGTGACACACATCATCACTTTACAATATATCCTTATTATTGATTGTACAAGTTTTCAAATGAAAGTTCTTATATACATGCACCTGTCACAAAAGAGCAGCATTTGTTTTTTGAGGTAATTTTAACATGCATGTACAGATATAGCTTATTATATTTATTTATGTTAACAACTAGGTTTCTTTAGCATGGTATGTGTGTGCACATACTTGCGCATGCACATGTGCTAAATATATGTCTACATAATTAAGATAAGGCATAGTATATCAGCCAAGGCTTACAGGGTGAGTCTAGCAGTGTATACTATTTAAGAATAATTAAAAATTGAAATATTAAAGAAATAAAAAGTCCTGCTTTTCTTTCTGAAAATCTGGTAAGTCTAGAAACTCTAGGCTCTCATTTTAGCTTGGTAGCAATTGCCTTGTCCTTGATAGTGACTTCCTCCTTTAGATAAGCAAGCACACTAATTTATCACAGCTATCACTGGACCAATTTCGAATGATTATGCATACTTTATCTGCCTTAATGCTATAAGTATTAATCTCTCAAACTTGAATATGCAATGAAGCATTAGGATGTAATAGAGAGTTAGGAATACACTTATTTGAACAAAAATAATTTCTTAATTGGCTAATTGTTCTATGGTAGATTCATATAGTTGGCATTTGGTTTTCACTCATGCATATTTTCAACACTCATACATGCATTACCATTTAATCATATAACAAATCTACTTTATTCAAGTTTAACATTATGTTTGCAAATATATTTTTATTGCTTTAGAGAGAAGGGAGAGGGATAGAGAGAGAGAGAAACATCAATGATGAGAGTTATTGATTAGCTGCTTCCTGCATGCCCCCTACCAGTGATCTAGCCCACAACCTAGACATGTGCCCTTGACCAGAATAGAACCTGGGACCCTTCAGTCCACAGGCCAACTCTCTATCCACTGAGCCAAACTGGTTAGGGCAAAGTTTAACTTTAAATCGATGTTTTACGTTAGCATGTGAGTATATGTGTGTGCCTATATATATATATATATATATATATATATATACACATAATTACACACTTTTATTTTTAATTCTCTAAATGACCTTAACAGTAAAGCCACTTGTATTCTATTTATTTATGCCTTAGCATAAATTTGAGCAAAATATTTTATAAATCAGAATAATATAGTTATTCTATTTTTTCATTTATTTATAATATGCATTATCTATATATTGATATAAATATGCATCATCTATACAATGCAATAATCAAAAAGAATTCAGTAATCAACAATAAGCATGCATTATCCTCTAGCAAGTAGGATACTTGGCCCATATAACTCGGTAGGGGAGGAAAAAATAATATTTCTCTGTGCTTCTAGGTTCTTTGCTGAAACATCTCTGTATAAAACACAGATTAACAAGAAGAAAATGAATAAGTTTAGTAACATGTGCACCTCCTGTTTACATTTCAGAAAACCAAGAAAACTAAGTATCTTCCCTAGATGGCCCAAATAATCACCCAAATGCCATTCTCTAGCTAAAGACAAGATATTGCAGAAGGAAGCCAGTTGTGGGAGACTAACATGAAAAGGCCAGTAAACAAGAGTAAGGCTGTTATGCAGATTTAAATCTTTGCCTCCTGAGGGTCAATGGGGGAGGTACCTTTCTACTAACTAGAGATACCTTGGTGCAAATTGTTCCTGAATTGTAAAAACAGTGGGGAAGAGTCTGAAAGAATATAACCTTGAGTGCAGCTTATCTTGTCCTGGAGAGCTGTTTGAATCAAAGAAGCTAAAGATATTGGGGTTTTGTCACCAGGCGTTTCTCATAAATTGTGCAAGGCCACAGCAAAGAAAAGAAGAGACCTTTAATGTTGTCCTTACATAAAGATATATCTTAAATTTTAAGACTTAAATGGTATGAAAGCAAAAGGAGTGGATGATTCTTTTTAAAGTAGGAGTGATGGTTAAATGCATTTCAAAGAAGTGCTGGGGGTATGGAGGAGTAAAGGTTGCATTCCAGTATAGAGGGACCTGCAATACAAAAGCTTACTCATTTGTGGATAATAAAGAACATTATAATCTGATGAACAAAAAGATAGATACAGAGGCAGTAAAGCATCAAATAGACTGTCAAATTACAGCAGGAAGGTTAGGGAGAGGTGGGGGAGATAAGGACTTGAATGCATGCATATAAGAATAATCAACAAATGCAAAACATTGGGGGGTGAGGGCATGTATAGGAGTGCGGTGGGGGGGCAATGGTAAGATATGTAAACATAAAATACCTTAATTTAAAAAATGTAAAAAAAAAAAAAGCTTACAGGAATGCTTTTACATGGTGTCTTAAAAAAGAATGGGTAGTCATGTTTCTGAAATGGTTGATACTTGGGGGAGGTGCTAAAATGGGGCTAAAAAGCAGGTTAGGCTATGATTAGTTTGTGATGATGTTTAAAGTATCTTAAGCAGCTGGGAATTAATTTCGATAATATTTAAATTTTAGAAGTAATAAAAGCTTCTCTTAACCCAAGTACTTTGTATAAGTTCATACTTCTTCAAGTAGAATAATAGACATCCTATCTAATAAAAGAGTAATATTCAAATTGACCACACCTCCACTGTATGCACAAACCACACCCACAAGCCATGCCCACCAGCCAATCAGAGCGAGTATGCAAATAAACCCAAGAAAGATGGCTACAGCCACAGGAGGGAGGCTTGGGTTTCCCCGGCAATGGAGGAAGCCAAGTTTTCTGCCTGCCCTTGCTGGCCTAAACCTCCACTCAAGGATACAAAGATTCAATTATAGAAGATACATAAGTCCCAACTGAAATGGCTGCCACCACAGAGCAAGCAGGAAGCTATGCTCAGCTCCAGGCTACAAAGTTTCAATTGTAGAAGTTACATAAATACCAGACACGAGGGTCTCTGCTTGGATCGCCAGGGGATGTGACTGGCCTACAAACTATCACAGGCCCCTCGCCCAGGCTGCCCCACACCCCAAGGGAACCTCCACCTTGAAACCAGACACCGTTCAGGGAAAACCAGCTGGCCCCCACCCCTGCACTAGACCTCTATCCTATCTAATAAAAGAGTAATATGCAGATTGACCATCACTCCAACACATAAGATGGCTGCCCCCATGTAGTCAAAGATCCTGCCCCCATGTGGACACAAGATGACCACCATAAGATGGCCAGCAGGGGAGAGCAGTTTGAGGTGACCAAGCCAGCAGAGGAGGGAAGTTAGGGGTGAATGAGCCTGCAGTGAAGGGCAGTTGGGTGGGACCCAGGCCTGTAGTGGAGAGCAGTTAGAGGGACCAGGCCTGCAGAGGATGGCAGTTAGGGGTGTCCAGGCCTAAAGGGGAGGGCAGTTAGGGGAAAACAGGCTGGCAGGGGAGCAGTTAGGCATCAATCAAGCTGGCATCAGAGTGGTTAGAGGGTGATCAGGCTGGCAGGCAGAAGTGGTTAGGGGCTATCAGGAAGGCAGGCAGCTGAGCAGTTGGCAACCAGTAGTCCTGGATTGTGAGAGGGATATCCAACTGCCCATTTAGGCCCGATCCTGGTGGGATCGGGCCAAAATGGACAGTTGGACATCCCTCAAGGGGACCCAGATTGGAGAGGGTGCAGGCTGGGCTGAGGGACCCCCCCCCTCCGTGCACGAATTTCATGCACCGGGCCTCTAGTAATAATAATAAGTATCAGACATTTACATGATACATTTTCGTTTTCCTATTACTTTCAAGTATATGGTGGCTTTTGATACCCTTAGTAACCCTGATCAGTTAGTTGGACTTGGCACAGTATTATCATTTTGTAGTCAGAGGAACAGTGAGAAAAAAGAGCTGGACTCATGCTGTATCTGCTGTGTCACCCTGTGTATTCTTCATCAAATCAAAGAATGTAGAGCTGAAGGGAGCTCAGTGGCATTCAGTCTTGCTGCACTGCACACCAACTATACACACATGCAATTAATATGGTTTGGACACAGTTGATATAATTTAGTGGAGCTCTAATTGATTTTTCCCCTTCTTAATATCATTACACCTACAGAACATCTCCAATTAAGTGTCCCCCTATCAGTCTCACAATTAAATATCCCAAATGAAACTCATTATCTACTCCCACATATACTACCTCTTCATGACTTTCCTCTTTCCATTATAGGCACCAGTGGTTCCATGCTTCTAAATCTGAAATCCCTAGAGTCATTTCTTTTTTTTTTTTCTTATCCATTCCTAAACCCATTCAGTCACTGAATACTATTGACTGTTCTCTGAAATTATTTCTGTGTATAACTTTCTTTACTTTAAGGGTAAATGTTGGGAATATATTTAAACAAATCAAGGAATCAGTGGGGAAAAAATAGACAGGGAAAAAACCACACAAATGAATATTCACTGTTCTCATTACCTTTTATCTGTAATATGACAACTTAAAGTTGCCAGTAAGTGCTGGTCTGATATAAGCAGCATCCTTCCCATCCCCACCTCACATAAATTAATCTGTGATCAGGTATTCTACTTACATCTACATTGTTTCAGTCTCTTAAAATGTCTCATATTCAAAGCCACTCCCAATTGTTTTATTTTGAACTAGAGGCCCAGTGCATGAAAATTCATGCACTGGAGTCGGGGAGGTCCCTCAGGGGCAGGAGGCAACCCAGCAATCAGGGGAAGGTGACGTCCTCATCACATCTTTGCTGCTGCCACTGCCAGCAACACAAGCCTGGGCCAGCCCAGGTTACCTGAGCCTCGGGCACCCTCTGCAGCTGGGCAGCCACCATCCAAGGCTTTCCTGTGCCTAGGCCAGCCCTGGGAGGCTAGGCAGTCACCATCCAAGGCTTACCTGCACCTTGGGCATCAGCTGGGAAGCTGCCATCTGATGCTTGTTTGCACATCAGGCCAGCTCTGGGCAGCTGGGATGCTGAGGGGACTGCGGGATTCCAGACACAGGCATGCACTTGGAGGAGGGTCTGGCCATGCTGTAAGCCTATCTCCCTGGCAGGACTGAGAGGACTGGGTGTTGCATTCTTGTGGCTGTGGGCACCACCATCTTTGAGGATGTGGCAGTTAATTAGCATATGCCCTCCTTATTGGTTGTGGGCACTGCCATCTTTGTAAGGGTGTAATGGTCAATTAGCATATTCCTTCTTTATTAGATTGAATATCATAATACTGTTTAAAAGACATATCATCGCACCTTTTAGATCCATAAGGTGGTTACCTGATAGAATTGATATTTTCAAATGAAGCCAAACATTGAATAAGTATTAAAATATTCCTAGGGATATGACTTCATCTTTTTACTTGGTAGATGTTATTGTTAATGAGTATTTTAAAGATTACACATATAAACAAACTTACAGAATACAAAACAGTACCATAGACCTAAATATTGTTAGAGAGAAAATATTTCCTACTCTTCTAAACACTTCTGTCTGATCTAAGAATTAAATTGACATGATACAGACTAACAAGAGAAAATCAAACAAAAGTTTAATAACATGTATACCTTTTGTATACAAGGGACATATCCAGAAAAACTGAGTAATTTGCCAAAATGTTAGAAGCCTCACCTTAAATACCACATTCAGCTAAAGATAAAAGATGGTGGTGGTGGGGAGTCAGTTATGGAAGTTATCAGGAAAAACACAGTAAAGAAGGATAAGATTGTTATGCAGATTTAAGTCATTGTGTTCTGCATTGATAAGAGCCTCTAGAAATTTAGAGTCATACTCTTCCTGATATAGAAGTCCTTACAAATGGAGATTTCCCTTATAAATGTAAATTTTCCTTACAAAAGGGTAACTTCTACAACTCTTTCACAGCCTTTCCCAAGTCTGCTATTTCTTAAAAAATAACCAGCTTAAAATAACCCTTATATCAAAGGGAGATATTTCCAGGTGACAAATACTGCTCTTCTACAAATTTAACTTAATTCTGACAGTATCAGGATAAAAGTTCTGTCCCACAAGACCCCCCACTTCAGAGGCTAATGCAAGTCCAGGTTGTTACCTATATTTTTTAACTCACTTGTTATAAATCAGTTGTTCCTAAGAGCCCACCTTGGGTTCAATTAATTTTATAGAATAGTACACAGAACTCAGGAAATCCATTTACTATTTACTAAATCATGAGGTATTTTTTTTAATAAAATGATATAACATCTTAGAAATAAGGTGAACCTCAAAACCAGAAGTCCTGGTAGAACACAAAGGTACTTGGGAGCCAGACAGCAAAGCAAATATATTTCTTTACTTCTGCTGGAGGGTGCTCACACACATGCACCCACAAGGTCTCTGAGCACACACACTGAGCTGAAGGTCAGCTTAAGATTTTATGACTGACAAACATGTCATCTGTCCCTCACTCTTGTGCAATTGGCTAATTGAAAGGAAAAGGGGAGGAGTTGACCTTTGCCCCTTTAAAATGGAGGCCCCCAAAGGAGCTGCAAGTCATGTGAACCAAAATGGTTGCTGCCTAAATTCCCTTCTTTGATCGAAAATATTACTTGTTTTTTTCTCACACTCAAGAAATGCATAGATTATGGTTTGGGGAGATGGTACAGAGATTTTATGTTCTCTCCAGACATTCCATTCTCCCTACATTCACTAACCTGGAAGCTCTCTGAACACTGTCCTTTTAGTTTTAATGATGACTTCATTGCATTGGCATAGTTGATGAAGTCATTGGCCTTTGGTAATAGAATTTCATCTCTAGCTCTTCTTTCCTTCCTTCCTGGAATCTAGGGGATGGGACTGAAGGTTTCAACCCTCTAATCATTTTGTTGCTTCCCTGGCAACCAATCCCCATACTTGGTGCCTTGGGGGCTTTCCATAGTCACCTCATTTATAAAAAAACAAAAAACAAAAAAAAGCTTGTATAGCTCTCAACACATGAAATTTCAAGGGCTTTAGGAGATCTGTACCAGAAATGGGAACAAAGACCAAATATATATTTCTTATTATAAAATCACAATATCACATGTTGGGTGGATGGTTTTATATTTGAGCACCCATGATACATTTGACAAGGGGCCAGGAAAATGTGTCTCTTGCTCCTAATCAAATAATCTTGCCTTTGCACCATGCTGCCTTGTATATCATGTTTAGTATCCTTATTAAGGACATGAAGGTTCCAGAAGGATGTAGGAACAAAATTTTAGGAAGATTAATATAAAAGCTAAGTATTGATGGGAGTTGGTGATTAAACCCTAAATCTGCTTCAAGGAATTTACAACTTAATTAGGAGATCAACCTAAAAACTTTTTTTTGTATTTGTTACTAAACTAAATGGGTTCAGTAGCCTGTGTGTATTAAAGCCCAATGAAAGTCAAATAGGAATTTGTAGCTAAGAAAGTACAGGTTTATTTTTAAGGAAATGGAGCCATGCCCAGAGTTACAGATGAGCTTGTGCTCAAAGATCTGGCTCCCCAGGGTTCTAGAAAATAGGTTCTATAGAGGATTAAGGAAGTTAGGTTTATAGTTAGGGTCATAGTTTCTATTTTAGTTTATATCATATACAATACTGTATGTATTGCACTCAAAAATGTTTAATTCCTATACTTAAAGCTGTTTTAGAAATGCCTACTATATGTTTCAAGTTCTTCTGTCTTTCATCAATAGTATTAGATTAGTAACAGTGTAATGTAGTGAGAGCCAGGGTAGGGGACAGTTGATCATTTCATCTGATCCTATTGTCAGCCATGATGCTGTTTGTCTGGCTTCACAATTGTATGGTTTGAGGGGTCCTTTGATTTCCTGGGTCTGGAACTGAAACCCAATTGAGGCCGAGATGTTATCTCTGGTTTGACCAAAACTCTGTCTCGGGTCAACAGAGACTGTGTTCCTAAGATTACTTGTTGCCTGATCAGAACCTCATTGTCCTGAGGGCTTAATGATTAAGGAAGTAGTCATGTAAGACAAAAGGAGGCAGGTGAGTCAGAGTGCTGGATGAGGCAAATTTGAATAAAAAGGAAAGAAAACAGAAAAAAATCATATTACATAAATGTTCTGTGTGATTATATATTTATTTGACTAATAGATTTTTTGCTGATTCTTTTGTGTGTGTATAGTAAGATAAAACAAGACTTGTTACACTTCAATAAATTAGTATTTCTTTTGTAACCTTCATATATACAATAAAACATATTTATTGAGCACCTATCTTAAGGGATTTTAATAATTTCAGAGTGGACTGAAATGATTTTTGAGAGGAGAGATTTGACAAAGTGGTAGATAAGATGGAGATTTTTGTAATAGAGGCAAGCCTTCCAAGTAGGAGGAATATAGGCCCAAATAATTTACTGATAAACACTATGGCATAAATAAGTCAGTAAATGCATTTCAGTAATAATTATATTTTGTATTTTTTAAGCAGTTAATATATGCCAGACATTAAGCCAAGACTTTTCCAAAAGATATAACCTATTGATTTGGCACAATGATCACATCCATTTTAAAAATAAGAAAATTATGGTTTAAATATTCATATCAACCAAGATTTAAAAGCTAGTCAGTGAGCACCCTAAGCTATCTAACCACTATCCTTTGTTTCCACTACACTAATCTTTCATCAGACTTAATATATTCTCCAGTACTACTACTCCCCATAATTGTGGCTATTTCCTAAAGTTTAAAATATCTTGCAGTTTAGATTTTACATAGGCATATGGTGATTAAAATATCTCCCACAATTGATTTAACTAATTTTAGTTGCTATTGTATACAATACTGATACATGGAGTTGGGGTACAGACTCTTCCTGTGGGTTCTTGTCTCACGAAGTTTGAAGAATAAATTTGTGGACTAAAAGATTTGAAATAAAAATGTGGAAGTTTTTTTGGAAGCATATACAAACTCTTTGCTTGGACAGGGGTCCCCAAATGGGAAAAACCTGCACTCTCTCTAAAGGGGAAAAAAAAAAAATCAATAATCTGAGTCTCTTTGTTTCCAGGTTTATAAAGACTACAGCTCTTTGTCTTTTCATGACAGTTTCTAATTGGACTCTTCCTTAATATATGATCCCTATGCTTTCCTAATTGGTCATTCTTCTGCAGAGTATCCATTTCAAAGTCCAAAGTCTACCTAGTGCCCCTCTCTCTTTTCCTCCTTATCTTGCAACATTCCTCTATCCTCTGTGAGAACATGCCTTCCTCTTGTAACATTTATCTGTCCTCTGTGATAGTAAGATAAGCATTCTGGCATCTTGGAGCTCTCTCCTTCCCATCACAGACACATTCCTCTCCCATGGACCCCCCTATACCCTAAAACTTCCTCTCCTATCTATGAAATTTCTTTCAATATTTTATGTATCCAACTCAAAAATGTTTAATTGCTATTCTTTTTTTCTTAATTTTTTAAATTTATTGATTTTAGAAAGAGAGAGAATGAGAGAAGAAGGGAGAGAGAGAAACATTGACTTGTTGTTTCACTTATTTAACATTCATTGGTTGGTTTCTTGTATGTGCTCTGATCAGGGATGCAACCCACAACCTTGTTGTAGTGGGATGATGCTCTAACCATCTGAGTTATCCAGCCAGGGTAATTGCTTTTCTTAAAGATGTTCTAGAAAAGCCTACCATATTTTTCAAGCTACTCTTTTCATCAATAGCATTAGGTTAGTGACAATTTCATGTGGTCCAGTTAATAGATTTAAGTTATGGTTCAGTTACTCAGGGAGCCCAAAAGTCAAATTCTGAAAGTGCATGAATTCCTTCTACCCCAAATCTGGTGCATCCAAAACATTCAGATTTTATTTGCTAAATCAGGGTTTCTATCCCTTAAAGTTCCTTATAGGATACTGTCAGAATGAAAAGATTCAAAATAGCAATCTTCCAGAAAATAGCATTGTGGTTTTAAAATTAAAAGTATTTCCAATATATCATTGATGTCTGCTGAGGTGATCACCCCAATTCCAATAAGGCACATTTTTAAAACTGCTTAGCTATGCATACTGGGTCACAATAACTTGCAAGTTTAGTCAATTAATTGATTTTATTTTATTAAAAAAAGGTACAATTTTTAAAAGCCTACTTAGTCATTTAGCACATTTTGAACTATGTCATCGAAAATTGTGTTCCTAGAAGCTTTAAATATTGTCCAACCCCCCCAGCCTTGGAACCATCTTCTACCTTTTCTCCAACCTTCCAAATGAACTTCAGGTTTGTTCATTCTAAACATTCAGGTTATGTTTAATATTTCATCTTAATATTTCACTTTATAAACACATTTTGATGCTTAAAATGTATACACATAACTGTAATTTTTTAAAAATTTTGGATATGAGGATTTTATTGATGACATACATTTTTCAATATTTCAGTCTGTGTAGTAATGGATTTGGGCTGTTATTCTTGTTTCATCAATCTCCAATTTTGCACACATATTCTATTGCCAGAACTTTCATATCCATGCATTAGGTTTGAAATGTAACCTGAAAATATATATATATATATATATATATATATATTTGTCCAAATAAAGGACAATGAAATTGTACTTTTTAAAAAAAAGAATTTTTAGAGGAAAAAATTAGTTTCTTAAAATATAAAACTAATCAATGACCTTTCATAGGACTTATACTTGCAATATTGGCTGTGGTTTGAAATATACTGCAATCTAGTATGCTAACCCAAAGAAAACTATTAGATTAACATTTTCAAATTCTAATTCTTTCATTCATAAATTTGAGATTCACTTTACAACCATAGACTTATGAGAAATCTTTGAATCCAAATGTCAGAGAGAGACTTGTTGTTTTGCAATATTAATAAAAATCTCCTGTAAGCAAAAGAAAGAAAGCAATTCTTTGGTGATTTCTATATTTCTATTTTGACATTTCCTTTATTTCATCATGCCAGCATACTCCAAGGTTGATATTTACTTAGGATTACTAGGGCACAGCTGGTGAGGCTCAGTGATTGAGTGTCAGCCTATGAACCAGGAGGTCACTGTTTGATTCCTTGTCAGGGCACCTGCCTTAGTTAGGTCTCTCCCCAATAGGGAGCATGCAGGAGGCAGCCAAACAATAATCATTGATGTTCCCATCTCTCTCTTCCTCTCCCTTCCTCTCTAAAAATCAATAAAAATAGATTAAAATAAATAAAATTTTAATTAAAAAAGATTACCTGGGTACTTAGACGGTTATTTAAGTTTGATTTGTTTTTAAGTATAATCTTACAACAAAATTTTTGAAACCTTCACTTTCTATAATTAATAGTGATAATCTATCTTACTTTTACTATGTTTCTGCTTTGGGTATTTTTTCCAATTACAATCTTATTTTACAATGAGACATAGATTTATCTTCAATTAAGCAAGTAAAACAAGTCCTGCAAACCTATGACATAATTTTTTTTAATGTAGCAAATTTGTGATTAAAAGAACAACAACCGCCGAAACCGGTTTGGCTCAGTGGTAGAGCGTCGGTCTACAGACTGAAAGGTCCCAGGTTCAATTCTGGTCAAGGGCATGTACATTGGTTGCGGGCATATCCCCAGTAAGGGATGTGCAAGAGGCAGCTGGTCGATGTTTCTCTCTCATCGACGTTTCTAGCTCTCTATCCCTCTCTCCTCCTCTCTGTAAAAAATCAATAAAATATATTAAAAGAAAAAGAACCACAACCATCTTCCCTTTCCTTATAGTGAAAGGTTGGGAGGTTTAAAAAAAATTAGCCACTGTTAATAAATTTATCCATGCAGGACAACAGGCAAGTAATAGTAACATCAATAGCAAAGCATAAACCATTGCTTTTACTTTATCCTAGCTTCATCCCTATAATGGGTTTTGAACATTACATCTAATAATTTGATCACTTTAAATTATTAGTAGTATTAGTATTTGTCTTTTGTATGCCTGGAAAAGGTGTTATATAGACATCAAGGTAAAGTTCTATTTCCAACGGTTATAAAAAAAATGAAGCAATTAATTTCTCAAAATAAGAGACATTGAAACCTATGCTTCCTGCAAGTGAAATTTTAGCCAAAATATAGTGAAAACTAGGAAAGTCATATATATTATTATTTTGTCATATTTATTTTATGTGCAAATTATGTAGCAGGAAAAGTATTTTGCCTTTGTAGTTTAAGTATGGGAAATTCCTTTTTAAATTGCTCATTGGCTAGTAATATTATTGATACAATTTAAGACTTAGATGACAATACTACAATTATCTCATTGACAGTAATAAATCTAGAGCAAATTCAGAGATGTTTTCTTCTGCTGTTCTCCCTCAAGTTCAAGGATAGGTCTACATATTTTATCAAGACACTTCTAAATAGACTAAAGGCCCGGTAAACGAAATTTGTGCATGGGGTGGGGGATGTCCCTCAGTCCAACCTGGAGCCTTTCCAATCTGGGACCCCTCGAGGGATGTTATACTGCCTGGTGGGATCGGGCCTAAATGGGCAGACGGACATCCCTCTCACAATCCAGGACTGCTGGCTCCCAACTGCTCGCCTGCCTGCCAGCCTGATCACCCCCTAACCACTCCCATGCTGGCCTGATTGATATCTAACTGCTCTCCTGCCAGGCTGTTTGCCCCCATCTTACTTCCTCTGGTCACCCCTAATTGCCTTCCCTTGCAGGGTTGATCGCCTCCAACTGCCCTCCCTTGCATACCTGGTCCCTCTCAACTGCCCTACACTGCTGGCCATCTTGTGGAGGCCCTCTTATGTCCACATGGGGGCAGGATCTTCGACCACATGAGGGCAGCCAGCTTGTGTGTTGGAGTGATGGTCAATCTGCATATTACTCTTTTATTAGATAAAATAGAGGCCTGGTACACAGGTCAGGGCCAGCTGGGTTGCCCTGAAGGGTGTCCCGGATCAGGGTGGGGGTTCCCTTGGGCTGTGGGGCGGCCTGGGTGAGGGTCCTGTGGTGGTTTGCAGGCCGGCCATGCCTCCCGGTGACCCAAATGGAGGCCCTGGTATCTGGAATTTATTTACCTTCTACAATTGAAACTTTGTAGCCTCGAGCGGAGCCAAGTCCCCTGCTCAGTACCAGCTGCTGCCATTTCTGTTTGGTTTTATGTATCTTCTATAATTGAAACTTTGTAGCCTGGAGTGGAGGCCTAGGCTGACCAGGGCAGGTGGAAAGCTTTGCTTCCTCCATTGCCTGGGGCAACCCTAGCTGTTCTCTCCAGCTTGATGGCTACCACCATTTTTCTTGGGATGTACCTTCTATAATTGAAACTTTGTATCCTTGAGTGGAGGCCTAGGCTGGCCAGAGTATGCAGAAAGCTTGGCTTCTACTGTCAGTGAAATCCAAGTCTCTCAACTGCTCTCTGTGGTTGCAGCCATCTTGGTTGGGATTAATTTGCATACTCGCTCTGATTGGTTGGTGGGCATGACTGTTGAGTGTGGTTTGAGTGGAGTGATGGTTAATTTACATATTACTCTTTAATAGGTAGGCTACTTAAAAGCACAATTGTTAAAAAACCATTTGTTTGTGTAGGGTTGGAAAAATAATTTTCCTTCTAGTCTTCTATGCTTTTCTGCTTGGTCTAATAATCAAATTTACATGAGGGGGTTTATCAAGATAAAATAACCAAATTTGTTAAGTATGTATGCTTGGAGGTTCCATGGATATACAAGACCCCACGACAAATCAGAAGTTGAGGCTTAAGCTAAAAATAAAGGGGTTTGTGGTTTGGGGTTTCAAAGACCAGGAAGGTAATTCACATGAAAATGAAAATAATCTATGATTAAGTTTAATTTATAAATTAGGAACAGTAAGAAATTAAGAACAATAACTAATGATATAATAGAACAATTAAACAATATATTGTAATAGTTACGTGAATGAGGTCACTAGATTCAGGAGATCCTTTGCTGAAGTCATCATATGGGCTCAATGCTTTCTCAAACAATATGCCATCAATCACGTTTTCTGTTCATGTCTTCCACCCACAAATTTAATGCCTTTTACATCTTAACTAAGTTCTGATATTATGCCCTGTGGCCATAACTTTTGCAGTTTGAGGTGCAACAGCAAAACTAGCATTCACTTATTTTTCTTTATTTACAATTTCATTTGTTCTTACCATACATATTAGCAATCTCAGCATATGATTTTTTCTTTCCTTAGTAAGTCAAGAACTTTAACCTTTTCACTTAAGCACTTCACAGCTTCTCTTTTGCATATCTGAATTTCAGGCATCTTTACTCTTGATCTTTGGATAAAAATGTTAAATAAAATAAGGATTAAATAAAATAAGGGTGGCTAGAACTTATGCACTGTGGTACTGCAATAGGCAATCTGATGACCAAGAAGGCTACTAAGTAATTATTATGCAAGTGGGAAGTGTATAGTGTAGTTATGCTGGACAAAGGGATGACTTCCATCCCAGCCAGGAGGGCAGGTAGGAAAAGTATTTCATTATACTGCTCACAACAGTGGGCAGTTAAAAAGTTATGAATGGTTTATCTCTGGAATTTTCCCCTTAAATTGGACCTTGGTTGCCTCCAGGTAACTGAAATCATGGAAAATAAAACCATGGGTAAGGGATGACTACTGTACATATTTCATAAAAGTGAAACTGTCTTATTTAACCTTTTATCCCTTATATACTCACCATGTACCATACATGGTGAGGAGTTCTACAAATATTTATATAAATTAAACATGGAATGGATGAAAGATGGATGGAAGGATGGATTGATGCATGAATTGATAGATGTAAAGAAGGAATGGCTAGATGAATATGTTTATAATCATTTTAATGTAAAGTATTTTTTTTTCAAAACAAAGGGACCTCTAAAAGTGCCCTTAAAGCTCTAATTATCTAATTTGTTACATATAATACAATTTCAAAAAAGTTAAGGAAAGGATATACAATTAAAATTATATCTCCTGTCCTGTCACCCAACCACCTAGCTATCTTCCTTTACTCTTACCAGAGGGAAGTAATATTACCAGTTTCTTATCTATCCTTCTAGAGAAATGCCATGCACACGCGTGTAAATGCAAACACATACAAATGCATAAATATATACCAATTCACATCTATCAAAAAGGTATGGAGTAACTATTTTCTCCTACCATCAATACCACTATATATTATCAAACTTTTTTATTTTTTTATTTAAAAAAATATATTTTATTGATTTTTTACAAAGAGGAAGAGAGAGAGATAGAGAGTTAGAAACGTAGATGAGAGAGAATCATTGATCAGCTGCCTCCTGCACACCCCCTACTGGGGATGTACCTGCAGCTAAGGTACATGCCCTTGACTGGAATTGAACCTGGGACCTTTCAGTCCGCAGGCCAAAGCTCTATCCACTGAGCCAAACCAGTTTTGGCATTATCAAACTTTTTTTATATTTTCCTACCTGATTGCTGAAAAAAATAGTGTCTTTAGTTTGCATTTATCTAATAACTAATGGCCCAGTGCATGGATTCGTGCACATTGAAAGGGAATCTAGTGAGGGTGAACCAGATCCTGAGCCAACAGGGCCCCAGCAGCAACCTAACCTTCCAGTTGGAGTATTTGCCCCCTGGTAGTCATTGCATATACAGTAATAGCTACGGGTTGACTAGTCAAATGAGAATGGTTGATTACTCTTTTATATATATAGATGGTGAGAGTGACCATATTTTCATATGTTTAAGACAGAACCATTTTTATTGTTGTTTTTTTGTGTGTGTGAATTCTGTTCATCTCATGCAAATTTCAGAATTCCTTCTAAAATTGTTTTAGAGCCAATTGATAGGTGAGAACTAGCTTTCTTATTTTTTACCAGGAACAGTATAATCCAGCATATTCAAAACCTACAAATTCATTTGATTTAGCACTGTTGCTAATTGTTTGATTATTTAAAATGATAAATTATACTGTCAAGGACAGTTTCAATATTCTTAACTGTAGTAAAATTACCCTTTAATCTATGAAGACAGATCTAAAAAGTGATTCCCAAAACAATGGAGGACTCTTTTCTACCTCAGGAACTTTGTGCAGGCTTTTCCCTAGAAAAACATTTGCAGAATGGAATCTTTATCCTATAGATATCAGTTTAATTGAACTTCCTCACCCAGGTTGTGGGCTTGATCCCCAGTGAATGGTGTGCAGGAGGCAGCTGATCAATGATTCTCTCTCATCATTGATGTTTTCTCTCTCTCTCTCTCTCTCTCTCTCTCTCTCTCTCTCTCTCTCTCTCTCTTTTTCTCTCTCTCTCCCTCTCTCCCTTCCTCTCTGAAATAAATAAAAATATATTTTAAAAATAAATAATTATACCTCCTCAAAGACACCTTGCTTGATTATTAAATCAAGACTCTTTATTTTAGGTATTCTGTATCTTAACATCATGTTTATTTCTTTCATAACTTTTATCATGTTTTATGGTTATATTTTTTGTCATTTATTTGATATTGCCTACAATAAGTTGGAAGTTCTATTGGGTCGGCAACTAAGTAATTGCGTATTTTTTAAAGAAAATCAAAGACAATTTTTTCATGGAACTAAATAACTTTATTCTGTAATGTATTGCCCATTTTGATCAATGACCTTTTGCCATCTTTCAGGCAGCATCATAATCCCACGTTCAAAAAACTTCTGGTTTTTATTAGCAAAAAACTGAATCAGGTACGATTTGACATCATCATCATTATTGAAATTTTTACCATTCAAGGAGTTTTGTAAAGATCGAAACAAAAAGTAATCAGATGGTGCAAGGTCAGGACTATATGGTGGATGTGGCAAAACATCCCAACCAAGCTCCATTAATTTTTGCCGAGTGACCAAAGATGTGTGTGGCCTTGCATTGTCATGATGGAATACAACACCTTTTCGATTTGTCAATTCGGGCCGCTTTTCTTCAACTGCATTGTTTAATTTCGTTAGTTGTTCGATGTAGACATCAGAATTGATCGTTCGGTTGGGTGGTAAGAGTTCAAAGTAGACAATTCCTTTGTAATCCCACCAAACTGATAACAAAACCTTCTTTTGATGAATATCAGCTTTTGATGTTGTTTGAGTTGGTTCACCTGGCCTGCTCCACGATCTTTTCCGCTTGATATTGTTGTAAACAACCCATTTTTCATCGCCAGTTATCAGTCGTTTTAAAAATGGATCATTTTCATTACGTTTCTTTAGCAAATCGCAGCTGCTAATGCGTTGCGTTAACTGTGATTCTTTCAGTTCGTGAGGAACCCATGTATCGAGTTTTTGAACATAGCCAAGTTGTTTTAAGTGATTTTCAATGCATGTATGTGATACATGAAGCTTCTCTGCAATCTCACGTGTTGTACTGTGACAGTCCGAATTGATTATTGCTTTGATTAGGGCGTCATCAACTTCAACTGGACGACCAGAGCGTTTTTCATCTTTGAGTGAAAAATCACCAGAACGAAATTTGGCAAACCAATTTTGACACTGCCGTTCTTTTAAGGCTTCGTCACCATAAACAGCACATAACTTTTTATGAGCTTGCGATGCGTTTTCCCTTTGCGGAAATAAAAAAGCAAAATATGACGAAAATGTTCCTTTTGATTTTCCATTTTTAAACGAACGCCAAACGAAAACCACAAAACAGATCAAAAAACTTTTTTTACTGATTAACAGCTGAATAGCCAACTATCAAATAACAAAATGTGTTTTACATTTGTACTACGTCTGCAAACCTAAAAATTCAACTGAAGCCATATATGTGTGAAACCCGCAATTACTTAGCTGCCGACCCAATATGAGAACAATCTCCATGTTTGTCTTTGTTTACTGTTTTATCTCCACTGCCTGATGCATGATGTGGCATAAAATAAATATTCAACCAATATTTGTCAAAGAAATAAGTGAATAGACTCATATAAGTTCTGTTTTGTTTTTTGTGTTGGTTTTTTTTTGTCAAAAACTTAGTTGTTACTTTTGAACTATAGCAAATATATACTTCCAGGGGGCTGAATTTTTTCAATTGAGTTTTTACTACGTGCAAGCAAAGAGATGGAGGGGGAGAGGGATGGAGGGAGAGAGCAAGGGAGAAAAGGAAAGAGAAAAATAACATTGAGTCTTCAAGGAGCTTATGGTTTTCATTTGTACACATATTCATCATTTAGTACAAATGGATTTCCCAAATAAACTATAAGGTCAGGCATCATTACTGCTCTGAGACAAATGCAACCAGAGTATTTTAAAGTTCAGATATAATTGATGGATAAATACAAAGCTGGAAGAAATTTATTAAAAATGAATTTAAACCTCATTTTTCTAACACCACTCAGGGAGGTAAAACTGTTTTTTAAAATTGTACATAATGCTTGGGCTTTACACTCTGTCTCTTAATTAAAATCCAATAGAGGATGTATTTTAATAGATTATGTATTCCAAGAGCCATCTGGGTATATTGACTATTACATGATGATGATTATCTTAAGGGGTCTTTTATCCACCCAGTGTTTCACTGGGGGTAGTGTTTGATGTATAAAGTTAAGTTAATTGTGATCTAAGAATAACTTCAATAAATAAAATATCAAGCTTCAACCTTTCTTTTTATACATGCAGTGATTCCATCTTTCAGCCAATAATCATCAGTTATGTTTGCAAGGAACAAATCTAGGTTTTCCTTTTCAGAGAGATTTGACTTACCCTTTGACCCATGAGTTGGTGTTTTGTTTCCCGTAAGCCCTCTGAGCAAAAGACTATATGGGTTTGATTTCTCCAGATAAAATGACTATTAAAGCCAATGTAAAATGTAATTAATAAATGAGTAGCATGCAGTAAGACAAATTACTTAAGCATGGAGTATGCAACAAGGAAAGAGTATTTTAAGAAGCAGCCCAAGGAGGAGACCTGGAGAAAGCCCAAATTCACTTCCCTGAGAAGGAAAAGATGAGAGTCTTTAAGGAGTTAGCAGAACAGATATGTGGAAGTGCTGGTGGGGCAAGTTTTAATTTCAAGTTGGCCATTTGTGTTAGGGCTTCAGTATTAGATCTTCCTGGACAATGGACCCTTTGCTTCTAAAAGGTTCTGGTGTTCAAGTTCTGGTCATATCTTGATTCTTTGGTCTTGGGGGAAATTTTGGCTGTAGGTGCAGGTTCTCTCCTCTGTGTATGCTGTGGCTGCATGACTTGGGGTTTTGGTCTATTGTCTTTGGAAGCAACTCAGTATCTTGTTAGAAACAGGACAGGATCATTTTGAGGTGGTTCTGTGGTTACATCCTGACCATAGAAGGTTATGGTGGGTCACTAACTCTGGAATCTCCTTTCCATTGCTATCATCCCTGCCTTATCTTCAACCAAGGTTATTTGTCATGCCTTCTTAATTTTATTTGGCTCCTTGATCATGGAGCCAAATTTCAATGATATAGTTTGGCCTACAAGTTTCTCTCTTTTCTCATTTTCCTATTTTGATCTCTTTATTTCTTCTACTCCTTGTCTGTTCCTCTTACACTTTAAAGCAGTCTCCTTAGACCTTGAATGATATTGCCCCACTAACTTAACCTGACAAGCTTCTGATCATCCTCTCAGATGTAAATAAAATCTCCTGGGTAATATATTTGATTAAGTCTCTGAGGTAGAATTCATCTCCTTTTCTCCTTTGATGACTCTGTAGCACTTTATATTAAGCTCTATTGTAGCATGTATCATACTGCATGATAATTATTTTTTCTCACTCCAATTATGATATCTGAAAGGCTAGGACCTTGTATTACCCTGTGTTAGAAATGTATTAAACTTTTATAAGAGATTTCAAATGAATTATTGTGACATATTATTTTGTATTTAATAGACTATTTTTAGAGTAGTTTTAGATACAGCAAAATTGAGTGGAAAGTAAGTACAGAATTTCCCACATACCCCTTGTCCTAACACATGCATAACCTCCCCAATTATCAACATCATGCACCAGAGTGGTGCATTTGTTAGAATTTATGAACCCACATTGGTACATCATTACCACCCAGAGTCCATAGTTTGCATTACCGTTCACTCTGGATGTTTGTGGTATATTCTTAAAACTGTATAGATAGTATTTTAATAGTCTTTAAGTAAAAAAAAAATATTGAAAATTTTGAGATGTTTTGATGCACATTTAAATAAATATTGGATTTCAAGAGTCAATTTTAACTTTAATGGATTCTTATATTTTCCAGGTAATAAAATTGTTTACTCAATAGTATATCAATAATACAAACCTTTATAATAGATAGTAAGGTGTGTGTGTGTATGTGTGTGTGTGTGTGTGTGTGTGTGTGTGTGTGTGTGTCCAACAGAGAAATCTCAGTCCTACATGTTTTACCTCTGGAAATTGAAAACTAAATTAAGTATTTTCTTAATAAGTCTTCAACAGCATAGGTAGAAAATGCATTTTTATGTGACCAATGATTACATGGAATTTGGATTTGGATTGCATTTAGTCCTCCTAAAATATTGAGTCTCTTACCAAGGTCTGAGCCAGAAGTAAATCTTTTTAACTGTCAGTGGAATTCTATATAATCTTTGTTCAGGGTCTGTTGATGATATCTGTAGAGCAGATTCATTTTTTCAGAGTTATTCAGAAAGCTATCATAAGCTTCTTTCCTTCTCAGCAGGGCAAAACCTACAGTAATAGGACATGCTAGGTGGCTCCCTTAGTGGGAAATGTCAAAAGGAGATGCCCCTACCACTCCCACAAAGCCTTTCTAGAAATGAAAATTTATTCAGCAAACTCAAGTCTGAACTAGAAAACTCAATAGATAAAAACCATTTATCAAGGATAACACACTAAGTGTTTATGTTATAAAGACTTAACATATCCAGAAGAGGCAATTTACTCCCCAACCTCCCCCATCCAGGTGACAATATAGGGTTAGAGAAATTATAAAAAAGGGAGTTTGAGGAATTCATAATTTTCTCACTGACCAGCAGTTGAAAAAGCACATCTTTAGGAAAGATTCTCATTTGATTTTCTACGTTTGATAGTGTTTTTGTTTGTGAATTTGAGTGTGATGTTTAGTAAAGGATGTTGGAAAATATCTAAAGTATGTATTAAATAGACAAACAAACATGTCTTTTTTAACTATATATTTTTATTGATTTTAGAGAGGAAGGGAGTGGGAGAGAGAGATAGAAACATCAATGATGAGAGAGAATCATTGATTGGCTACCTCATAGAGGTAAAACCCATAACCTGGTCATGTGTCCTGATTGGGAATTGAACTGTGACCTCCTGATTCATAGGTTGATGCTCAATCACTAACCAGCCCAGCATGTCTTTTTTTTTAACTCCCTTTGAAATATTTGCTAAATTCTCTTTCTAGATTCTTATAACAAAACTAGAGGCCTGGTCCACGAATTTGTGCACCAGTGGGGTCCCTCAATCTGGCCTGCTGGATCAGGTCAAATCTGGTTCTTCAACATCTCCTGTCCTGGATTGCGAGAAGGTGCAGGCCATGCCAAGGGACCTCACTGGTTTACAATCAGGGCCCTGAAGAGACACAGGAGGTTGGCAAGCCAGAGAGGGACCATGGGAGGGCTCCAGGGCATGTCTGGCCCATCTCATTCAGTCCGGATCAGCGGGACTGCAGGAGCAAACTAACCTACCAGTCAGAGCATCTGCCCCCTGGTGGTCAGTGCTTGTTAGAGGGAGCAGTTGAGCTGCCTTAGCATATCATTAGCATATTATAATTTGATTGATTGAATGGATGGCTGGACAACTGGACACTTAGCATATTAGTCTTTTATTATATAGGATAAACAAAGTTCATATGTGCTGACAAGTTTTGCTTGAACATAGATAAAAGTATTTCACTTTTTAAAAACTTTTAGGTAATTGTATCTTTAACAACATATATCTTAAATATTTTATAGATTTAAATAATAAATAAAAAATAATAAAGTATATTATCCAGAGATAAAATGTTGACATTTGAAATAATCTTTTTACTTATTTATGATATTAGCTACTTGTTTGAGATAAACTAAACTTAATGAGGTCTAATGGGATACACAGTTGGTTAAATTGCCTAGAATTGAGTTTGATTTATATTTTCACTTTCTCCTGGACTTTGGAATCAAATAGTAAATTATGAAAGTGTGTATATTACTTTTTTATCATTCTATCTACAATATCTTAGCTATCACAATTTAGGATAGATAATATTTCTAGTTACCTTTTCTCAGAGAAAAATATGAGTTCAAATGCATTTCAGCATTTTAATTGTGTTAATAGGAATAATAGAAAATATAGTACAAGCTCAGAATATTTTGTTTCAGAGAGGATGAGTGTTGATTCTGATTGATATTTTTTCCAATGTAATAAGAGTGACATTTTTTATTTTTGTAATATTTCATATGGCAATCTAAATAAGGAAAATATACTTTCACATATATTATAAAAATTAAAAACAAAAACAAATGGTTTTATTATTGTTATCCTATCTAATAAAAGAGTAACATGCAAATTATCCATCACTCTGTTAAATATACCAGCCATGCCCATCATCCAATCAGGAGCAAATATGCAAATAAACCCAACCAAGATGGCTATGGTCACAAAGGGCAGGAGGGAGGCTTGGGTTTCCCTGACAATGGAGGAAGCCAAGCTTTCCATACACTCTGGCCGGCCTAGGCCTCTGCTTAAGGCTACAAAGTTTCAATTATAGAAGATACATAAATCCCAACAGAAATGGCTGCTGCCACAGAGCAAGCAGAAGGCTTGGCTCCACTCTAGGCTACAAAGTTTCAATTGTAGAAGACAAATAAATCCTAGATACCAGGGCCTCTGTTTGGGTCACCAGGGGGCGTCGCTGGCCTGCAAACCACCACAGGCCCAACCCCCAGGCCACCCCACGCCCCAAGGGAAACCTCCCCCCACCTTTATCTGGGACATCCTTCAGGGCAAACCAGGCGGCCCCCACCCATGCACCAGGCCTCTATCTTATCTAATAAGAGAGCAATATGCAGATTGACCATCACTCCAACAAACAAGCTGGCTGCCCCATGTGGTCAAAGATCCTGCCCATATGTGGACACAAGATGGCCACCACAAGATGGCCAGCAGGGGAGGTCAGTTGGGAGGCACCAGGCCTGCAAGGGAGTGCAGTTGAGAGGGACCAGGCCTGTAAGGGAAAGCAGTTGGAGGCAATCAACCCTGTAGGGGACGGCAGTTAGGGGTGACCAGGCTGGCAGAGGAGGGAAGTTGGGGGCAAACAGACTGGAGGGGAGCAATTAGACATCAATCAGGCCAGCATGGGAGTGGTTAGGGAGTGATCAGGCTGGCAGGCAGGCGAGCAGTTGGGAGCCAGCAGTCCTAGATTGTGAGAGGGATGTCTAACTGCCCATTTAGGTCTGATCCCATGGATCTATACAGGCAATCAGATATCCCTTGAAGGGACCCATATTGGAGAGGGTGCAGGGTGGGCTGAGGGACATCCCCCCCCCACCACCGTGCACAAATTTTGTGCATCAAACCTCTAGTTATTAATAAGACTATGTTAATGTTGATATGGTGCTTTCCACTATATGAATCATTTTCACATGTCATAATTGATTTGATAATAATAGTTACCACCACCTCTCAGAATTGGCCAAGTTTAAGAAGATGAAAAAAATAATACAAGTGGCACATAGAATTTAAGAATTTAGGCACTTTAAAAATGTGTCCTCAGACCGTATACTTAACATTTCTGAGCCTCAACTTGCTTTTTTTTCTTCTTTTTTTAAAATATAAATTTTATTGAATTTTTACAAAGAGGAAGGGAGAGGGATAGTTAGAAATATCGATGAGAGAGAATCATCGATCAGCTACCTCTTGCACACCCCCTACTGGGGATGTGCCTACAATCAAGGTCCATGCCCTTAACCGAAATCGAACCTGGGACCTTTCAGTCCACAGACCAACGGTCTATCCACTGAGCCAAACTGATTTTGGCTGAGCCACAACTTTCTTATGCAAAGAATGGGAATATTAATATTAGCTTTATAGAGGAATTAGAAGAATTCAGTGAGGAACTGTTTTAAAGCCATGACATAGTGCAGATATGTCATAACTCCATTTTCCTTTTTAAATTTATTAACCTAAGGGAATTGCATTCAATAATCATTAAGGACAGAAGGGTAATTTAGCCTTCACTTAAATGTTGATCAGACTCCTCACAAAGCCACTTGAGACAAACATACAATCTATAAAATTAGAGAAAGCTACATTCTAGACAAATGCTGTATTTTCTATCCCTCTCCTCCTCCTCTCTTAGCAAGATGGCCACTTATGAGCTAGGGGTTGGAATAGGAAAAGGCAAGTGAGATGCTTGCTTCTAGTATAAAATGCAAAGGAGTACCTAAAAATACAGTAATTAAAGTAACATTTTAGTTCAACATTTTCAAGATCAAAATAAATGCAAAACAGTTCATGGTGCAAAATGTCAACATTTTAGATAAATAAATATCTGACTTTGCACTTGAGCCACTCACCATACACATCTCATTCTAATCTCTATCTGGACATGCAGTATAAAGACTAGGACATTGTCAATTATGTTTACCTATGTGTTTCTCCTTCATTACATCTGCCAGCGTGCCCCAACCTGATATTTAAAAAAATACCCTGAATCTAGCATTCCCTGATTTAAAAAAAAATCAACTATATATTCCTCTACAATGTTTGTTTGAATTTTAGTGTAGCAGTTAAAAGTGTTGAGTTCTACAGCCTGGATTTGAGTTCATTCTGTACTAATTAGTGGATGTTTGATCTTGGGCAAATTATTTAGGTTCTCTGAGCCTCAGTTTCTTCATCCACAAAATGGAAATAGTGCCACAGGATTATTGTGAAAACATTTAATTTTCTGCATTGGGCATGCATAACACTTGCTGTTTATTTTCATATTTAAATGTTATTAAAAGGATATGTGGCACCAATATGCAACTGTGAAAAAAAGAACTCTTACTAATTGTGACAGCATGGATGCACCTATAGAGTATGATGCTAAGTAAAGTAAGCCAGTCATAGAAAGATAAGTGTCACATGATCTCACTCATGTGGAATCTAACGAACAAAATAAACTTATGAACAAAATAGATCCAGACATATAAACATGGAACAGACTGTTGAACCTCAGAGGGAAGTAGGGGAGAGTGAATGGGTGGGACGAGATCAACCAAAGAACTTCTATGCATATTTGCATTGTTGTGTCCAGATTTCGTGATCCCCAAGGACTACCAGGGAGCCGAATCCGATGCAATTGCAGAAAGCCTGATTTCCAAGCTAGCATGGGCTCTGTCCCACTCACGCCCACAGCATGGCAGACGAGAGAGCGAACTTCCACAAGTCAAGGGGTTTTATAGGGGTGGTGATGTCACTGCTTTGGCTGACCCTGATTGGTTGGGTGATGGCTAGGGTCCAGTTCAGAAGTTAGCCTCGCCCCGCCCTGCCCTCTCATGCATAACCCATAAACACAGATAACAGGGTGGAGAAGGCCTGGGGTAATGGTGGAGGGCAGGCTAGAAGAAGTGAATGGGAGGAAAAAGGGGACAGATGTAGTATTTTCAACAATAAAGATTTTTTGTAAAAGGGTATGTGGCACTTGATTTTTTTTATGCAATATCATCTTCCTAAAAATAATCTTGATGTTTTTGTCTTGCAGTAACTCCCTTATTTCCACTACTATATATATAATTTAGTTATTCATTCTTCTGCTAGAGGGCTTTTGGGCTGCTTGCAGATTTTTTTTGTTTGTTTTGATATTTTGATCAGTGCTGCTATGGCCACTCTTGTATTTGCTTCCTGGTACAAATATGACTCAATTTTTTATGCCATAAATGGATACCTCAAGATCTTACCATGCTATGCAATGAAATACAAAACTAATATCCCTAATTCCAATACTTAGCTCTTATTTAGCCAGAACCATCTGTTACTGATTAACAAGTGCCATAAGGATGAATTTGCTGTGCTGGTCCCTTCAGAATCATTTTCTGTGAGTCCCTCATGCTCTTGCTCTCAGAATCCACTGTGTACTCAGCTAACTGCTTTTTTATTTCTAGGACTTTATTGCTTGTTTTAAAGTCTTTCCACTCTGAATCCTTACCTGTTCCTCCCAATGGTAGTTGGATCTCTCTTTGTCTCTAACCTGAGGGTTCAGCATCTCACTTTGCTCAATGAGAACAAATATCCTCTTGTTCTCTGTTGTCTGTGTTCTGATAATGGCACTTGGTAAGCATTGGTTCATCCTGTTTGGAAGAAAGAAGCTCTTTTTGGTTGTATTTTGTCACAATCTCAGTTTAAGTTTCTTCAAAAGCCAAATCTGGGACTAGTATTAGGAAGAAAGAAGTTCATTTGGTAGCTAATCAGAGGGAACCCAAGTTAGAGGGCATGGGAAGAGAGGAGAAGGGAACAAATACTGAGTTATTGAGTTGGCTACCACTGTGTGGAATGGTTGCTCAATCCTCTGAGGAATGCTGGAGAATGCACTTATAGTTGTCCCATTGAAGGACATGAGGATTAGGACAATGTCTGTCAATTCTGTGCCCCCTTGATTGAGGGCTGCCTAGAGAATCATCTGTGAAGGCTGAGTGATTTTCCATGACTTTGGAGACAGTCTTGAGGCAGTGACACTGAGAAATACAGTGCAGGGCGGGGTTGACTGGTGAACCTTTAGTGTGCCTGGAGACTGCCCTAAACCATGCTGATTTAAAATAGGCCAACAAAATGGGATGCATGGAATCTGCAGCATAGTTCAAAATGAATTTCCCAATTATCTAGTTCCATGTTCTTTGTGGACAATATTTCCCAAGAAGATCCAATGTAGCTTTGGCTCATTGCTATGTAATCCTTCACACCTAGGTTTTATTTTTTCAGGAATTCCTTTAGTATATGAATGCCCTATAACCTCTTTTCCTTGATATAAATAATAATTGAATCATGAATGTTCATTTTATTTTATTTTTTATTGAATTTACTAGAGGCTAAGTGCACAAAAATTGTGCATGGGAGGGGTATCCCTCAGCCAAGCCTGCACCCTCTCCAATCTGGGACATCCCTCTCACAATCCAGGACTGCTGGCTCCTAACTGCTCACCTGCCTGCCTTCCTGATTGTCCATAACCATTTATGCCTGCCAGCCTGATCATCCCCTAACCACTACCTTGCCAGCCTGATTTCCCCTAACTGCCCTCCCCTGCAGGCCTGGTTACCACTAACTGCCCTCCCCTGTAGGCCTGGTCTCCCCCTAACTGCTCCCCCCTACAGGCCTGGGTCCCCCGCAATTGTCCTTCTCTGCAGGCCCAGTTGCCCCTAATTTCCCTCCTCTGCAGGCCTGGTCCCCCCCAACTACCCTCCCTTGCAGGTCTGGTCCCTTCCAACTGTCCTTCCCTGCTGGCCATCTTGTGGTGGCCATCTTTTGTCCATATGGAGGCAGCCATATTTGACCAATGGGGGCAGCCATCTTGTGAATTGGAATGATGGTCAATTTGCACATTACTCTTTTGTTAGATAAGATTGGGGTGACATTGGTTCACAAAACCATACATGTTTCAAGTGCACAACTCAAGGAAACATCATCTGCACACTATGCGCATCACCCCAAGCAAAGTCTCTGCCCCCATTTATCTCTCCTTGCCCACTTTCACCTCCCTCCACCCCCCCTCTCTCTGGTTACCACCACACAGTTGTCTGGGTCTATGTGTTATGTATATGTTTTTATACAAGTTCATTTTAAATTCAGCTTGATGTTATTCACAAAGCAAGCACTCAATAAATACTTCTTGAATGATTTTGAAATGCCTTTCTGTATTCTGGAGACACGTATTAGCTGCAATAGAGCCTTCAGCAGGAAGACTGTTTCCCCAAAGTTTCAGTGTGACTGACAATAATATATAAAGCTAAAAGCTTCAAGGAAAATGTTGCCAGAGGTCATTTTCAAACTAGGGGAACAATCATTTTTCATGATCAACTCCCCCCACTCTCCTCCCCACAGAATCAGCCTCTGGTCTCCTATGATTATTAAACTATTTTTTTCAGTGTAAAAAAAAAACTGCAAAAAGAAAGGGGAAGAATTTCCAGAGGAAAGAGCTACTGTGCAGGATAAGGAGTTAGGAAAATCCCTAGGCAAGTGGGAGGCTCTCCGGTAACACTACTTTCCTTTTAGTTGGTAGTTATTGTCTTAACTTGATCATGCAAACATATATTTATCTTAAAATATTTTATTACATAGCCATAAACTAATATTTACAATATATGATTTAAATAATAAAATAAACAACTTTTTAATTTCAAATATCCTCAGTAATTTGAAGCCACCTATGGACCACTCCTCAGTTCCATCACTTCCTCACTATTAATAGAGATAATCACACTCCTGAAATTTTCTTTGCTTTATAGTCTTGCCATATAAGAATATATTGATAAATAATAAATTGTTTTGTTCTGCAAGCTTTTGAACTTCATATAATTGGGATCATATTGCATCTAGTTTTGTGTGACTGCTTTTTCAATCAGCATTATGTTGCCGAGATTCATCTATGTCAGTGAGTAGAGCTGTAGTTCATTTATTTTCACTGCCATATTCCATTGCAGGAATAAACCACCATTTATTTATACATTATGCTATTGATAGATGTTTACAGTTTTATTTTTTCCTATTATAAACAGTGTTCCTTGTATATGCTAAGGAGTAGGGTTGTTGTCTCATAAGGTTTATTCCTGTATCCTCAGATATACTCCTTACTCCTTTACCTGATCTGCTGGGTGCCAGTGGGACATTGAGCCTTGTAAGCTAAGTGCTAGGCTTCCTTGACACCTGGCTCGCAGCTGTTTGGCTTATGGCTGATTGGAGAGTTAAAGATTTCTGGGTACTTTTCTCCCTTCCTTTGTGCCTCAGGCAGTATCTTTGGCAACAGCAGTCTAGTCTTTGTGTTTCCAGCTCTAGCCAGATAGGCCCTGCCAGGGCTCCTGCTTCCACTGAATGAACTCAGGACCATGTCAGAAGGAAAAATAATTTTCCTTCTACCCTTCTAGGTTTTTGGCTGTGTTTCATTTGTTACAAAAATACATGAAAGAAGAAAACCAATAAGAAGCTTAATAACATGTATACCTCCTGAATATATGGGAGAGACCCAGGAAAACTGAGTCATTCCTTGAAATAGCCCAAAACACCACCTTAAATAGCATCTCCAACTAAAGACAAAGAAGATGTAGGGGGTGGGGGAAACCAGTTATGGGAGGATATCAGACAAAGCACAATAAACAAGGTTAAGACTGTTTTGCAAATTTAAGTCTTTATCTTTTCAATTGATAAATCCATGGATTTGGAAGAATCCACATAGTTTAAATGGTTATATAACCCAAAGCAATATACAGATTTAATTAAATCCCCATAAAAATCGCACTTTTTTTCATTTTAATTTCTTTATTGATTGAGGTATTACATATTTGTCCTCATCCCCCATTACCTTCCCACCCACCCCCCACTCATGCCCTCACCCCCCTATTGTCTGTGTCCACTAGTTAGGCTTATATGCATGCATAACAAGTCCTTTGGTTGCCATTTTTTAAAGACATAGAACAAGCCAGCTGGTGTAACTCACTAGTTGAATGTCCACATATGAACCAAGAGGTCACCAGTTTAATTCCAGGTCAGGGCACATACCCAGTTTCGGACTCAGACCCCAGTAGGGAATGAGAAGGAGGTAGCCAATTAGTGATGTTTCTCTCTCATCATTGATGTTTCTATCTCCCTCTCTCCCCACCCACCCCCAAAAAATTAAAAATATTAAAATAAAAAGAAATAGAACCCCCCAAAAAATCATCAGCTTTGGATGGAACCACAAAAAGTTCTGAAACCACAAAAGCAATCCTGAGAGAAAAAAACAAACAAAACAAAAACAAAGATGGAGGTATCACACTACCTGATACCTCCAGCTTGGTTCCAGCTTTGGATGGAACCACAAAAAGTTCTGAACCACAAAAGCAATCCTGAGAGAAAAAAACAAACAAAACAAAAACAAAGATGGAGGTATCACACTACCTGATTTCAAATTATACTACAGAGCAACAATAATCAAAACAGCATGGTATTTGTAGAAAAACAGAAACACAATAGAACAAAATTTAGAGCCTAGAAATAAAATTACATGTATATGGGCTAATATAAATTTTTTTTAGTTACTATTTTCTTTTTTTTAATCTTTATTTTTGAAAGTATTACATATGTTCCTTTCCCCGGACCCATTTTAGCTCACCACTGTCCATGCCCCAGGTTTTTACCACTCTATTGTCTGTGTCCATGGGTTATGCATATATGCATACAATGTCTGTGATTGATGACTTCCCACCCACACACCCTCTCGTGCCTTCCCTCTGAGATTCCTCAGTTTGTTCAATGTTTCTGTCTCTGGATCTATTTTGTTCATCAGTTTATTTTGTTCATTACATTCCACGTATGAGTGAGATGCTATGATACTTACCTTCCTCTGACTGGCTTATTTCCCTTAGCATACTGATAATACTTTCCAGTTTCCTCCATACTGTCTCAAAGGTTAAGAAATCCTTCTTTTTAACTGCTACATAGTATTCCATGGGGTAAATGTACCACTGCTTTTTTATCCACTCATCTACTGATGGCACTTGGGCTATTTCAAGATCTTAGTTATTGTCAATTGTGCTGCAATGAACATATGGGTGCATACATTCTTTCTGATTGGTATTTAGGGTTTCTTAGGATATATTCCTAGAAGAGGGATCACTGGGTCAAGTGGCAATTCCATATTTAATTTTTTGGGGAAACTCCATACTGTTTTCCATAATGGCTGCACCAGTTTGCATTCCCATCAGCAGTGTACTAGGTTTCCTTTTCTCCACATTCTCACCAGCACTTGTCACTTGTTGAGTTTTTTTTTATGGTAGCCATTCTGACAGGTGTGGGGAAATACCTCATTGTCATTTTAATTTGAATCTCTCTGATGATCAGAGGCTTTGAGCATGTTTTCATATGTCTCTTGGCCATCTGTATGTCCGCTCTGGAGAAGTGTCTATTTAGGTCCTTTGTCCATTTTTTAATTGGGTTACTTATCTTCCTTTTGTTGAGATGTGTTTCTTATGTATTTTGGATATTAACCCTTTATCTGATGTCTTATTGCCAAAACAGTCTCTCATATAGTGAGCTAATCTTTGGTTTTGTTGATGGTTTCTTTTGCTGTGCATAATCATTTTATTTGGATGTAGTTCCATTTGTTTCTTTTCTCCTTAGTCCCATTTGCCCTAGGAGATGTATCTATAAAGATGTTGATATGAGAGATGTCTGAGATTTTTCTGCCTATGGTTTCTTCTAGGATTTTATGGTTTCAAAACTTACATTTAGGTCTTTTATCTAGTTTGAATTTATTATTGTGTATGGTGTAAGTTGGTGGTCTAGCTTCATTTCTTTGCATGTATATGTCCAGTTTTCCAAACACCATTCATTGAAGCTAGTGCCTCTTTTGTCAAATATTAATTGAGAATAATGGCTTGGGTCAATTTCTGGGGTTTCTACTCTGATCCATTGATCTATATGCCTGTTATTGTGCCAGTACCAGGCTGTTTTGATTACAGTGGCTTTGTAGTATAAGTTGATATTGTGATTCCTCAAACTTTGTTCTTTCTCAAGATTGCTGCAGCTATTTGAGGTATTTTTCAGTTCTAAATAAATTTTCCGGAGTGTTTCTTCCATTGGTATTTTATTTGTTAAAATATGTTTTTAATGATTTTTTAGGAAGATGTTACGGGAAGGATAGAAAGATAGAAAAAACAATGAGAGAACATTCATTGGTTGCCTCCTGCATGCCCCCTCCTGGGGATCTAGCCTGGTAACGCATGTGCCTTGATTGAGAATCCAACCAGTAACCTCCTGACTCATTTGTCAATGCTCAATCACTTAGCCACACCAGCTGGACTGCCATTGGTATTTTAATAGGGATTGTGTTGAATCTTTAGATTGCTTTTGGTAGTACAGACATTTTAATTATATTAATTCTTCCAATCCATTAACATAGTATATGCTTCCACTTGTTTGTATCTTTCTCTATGTTTTCAATGTCATGTAGTTTTCAGAGTACAGGTCTTTTACCTCCTTGGTTAAGTTTATTCCAAAAAAACTTTTTAAAAAAATATATATTTTATTGATTTTTTACAGAGAGGAAGGGAGAGAGATAGAGAGCTAGAAAGGTCGATGAGAGAGAAACATCGACCAGCTGCCTCTTGCACACCCCCTACCGGGGTTGTGCCCACAACCAAGGTACCTGCCCTTGACCGGAATCGAACCTGGGACCTTTCAGTCCGCAGACCGACGCTCTACCACTGAGCCAAACCGGCTTTGGCGAAACTTGTTTTTTTGTTGTTGTTGCAATGGCAAATGTGATTTTTTTTTTTTTTTTTTTTTTTTTTTTTTTTTTTTTTTTTTAGTTTCTCTGAGAGTTCATTATTGATGTATAAAAATGCCATCAATTTCTGGGTGTTAATTTTGTATCCTGGTACTTTGCCACATTCACTTATTAAATCTAGTAGTTTTTTTTTGTAGAGTATTTAGATTTTTATACGTACAATATCATGTCATCTGTGAATAATGACAATTGTACTTCCTCATTTCCAGTTTGGACACTCACCTAATAAAATTTTGCAACGGAATGTATCATTCTGTTTTGCTCATGGTTCTTAGGGATATTTCAATGACTATCAGTGCTTGGGGCCCACCCCCAGAGATTCTGATTTTATTAGTCTGAGGTTGGCAGGTGTTTCTAATAGTCAGGGAAGTTTAAGAACCACTAGATAATGTGATGCAGTCTCAAGAGATCTACATGCAGTTCAGCCAACCATGCCCTGTATCTTTTTAAGCAATCACTTTTCACAGTTAAAAAAATTTGGCCTCTGGTCTTAGATTATCTGGATAATTTTCTCAAGTCATCACTCCTCTTAGCTATAACAGATTGAGAAGTATTACACTATAATTTCCATGAAAAAGTACTGTACAGCTTTATCATTACCATTTTATTTTTTTGTCTAGGGCTTCTGACCATTTAAGAGGGAAAGGGAAGGGGGAGGGGCAGGAGGCACAAGGAGCAGGGGAGCCCTGAGACCAGTCCCAGGCTGAAACAGCAGCAGCACATGCAGTGCCAGGCAGGTGGTCCCTGCCTTCAGGCTGCCTATGGGGGTGGGGGCCCTGTTACACAGTTTACCATAGTTGTAGGTGGAGGTGAGGCTGTAGGTGACACCCTGATAGATGATAGGCTCTTCAAGGCGACCATATGAACTGATTTTCATTGTGCCTTTGTTGAGGACAGGGCTGAGGCTGGGGACCTTACCTTCGTCCATGAAGCACTCCTTGTTACCACCACAGGTTATGGGATTGCGAGGGTACTTGGAGGGCTTAGTCAAATCACAAAAGATGCAGTCCATGGCGCCTGTCTTGACCAGGGGGAGAGCCACCACTAGGAGCAGTAGCCAGCCGAGGACCATGGTGGCCTGGTGGTGGTGGCCCTCCTGGAGCTGCTGAGTGACACTCCGCACATCTACGAGACTTCTGCCCCTGGTTCTGGCCTCCCGGGGTCAGCACTTGGAGTGTCATTGGTTCCAAACACTCCGTGTCCCTCTCAGAATCTTCTTCCTGATCATGGCTTTCAAGTCCAGGGGTCTATAAAGCACCCATAGGACAGAGACAGCCAGTGGCTGCTGCCCCATGAGAGTGTTTGTGGAGCAGAATGGGGTGACCTCACAAACCCCTCAGGGTTCCACTGGTCACTCTGGGGATGAGGTCATAGGTGGGGGAGGGGTATCACAATCTGAAGGGCAGGTTGGCCCATTGACCTGCCAGGGAACAAGGTCATTGTCACCTCGCATAAGTAAGAACACTCCACCTAACACTTAACCATCTTGGACACTCAGTCATAGGCTCTGCAGCGTGCCAGGTACTACTCCTACCCAGTTCCCATGGTGAGCTCATTTCTCAGAAGGGCAAACCAAGGCTCAGGAGGGAAAGGGACATGTTCAAAGCCTTAGAGCCAGGATTAGAGCCTAGGTTTATTTATTGAGCACCTGCTGTGTGAAAGACCAGTGGTAGATGCATTAAATAGCAACCACTTTGATTACAGGACTCAGAAGGGCAGGACTCAACACAGCTCCCAGGCTTCTAGCATTGGACAAGGTGCCAGGCATCATGCAGGGAGCTCCAACCATGTTCTCCTGTTGGAATCTTTCTACCTATTAGTTCTGTTTCTCAGATTAGCAAACAGGCACACGGAGCAGGCACAGCCAGAGTGTGGCACATCAAAAGCTTAAACAAATGTGAGTCATTATAGGAAGCAGCCAAGTCTCATAACAGCCCCTGAGGGTGTCAGAAAATGAACTCTCTTTCCAGAGGGGGAAACTGAGGCATCCCTCAGTGGGAACAGGTGGAGCCCCAGCTTAAACTCGTCTGAGTACAGATGATAATTTAAGTATCTTAATGTGTTGTCCTCATGGGGTAGATACCTTGGTAGTACCTCTTGGAACTGCTGAATGACACTCCGCACGTTTATGAGACTTCTGTTCTTGGGTCTCACCTCCTAGACTTTAACACTTAGAGAGCCATTCTACAGATGTGTATGTTGAGGCCAAAAGGTAGCAGAATTTTCTTTTAATTTTTTAAAATTATTGACAGTATTATAGATATCTCCAAATTTCCCTCCTATTTAACACCCCTCTTCCCAGCCCCTGCCCTGCTCCCCCAGGCCTTCACCATAATATTGTCTGTGTCCATGGGTAATATATCCTATATGATAAAGAGCTAGTATGAATTGGGGCTGGGGGACCTGAGGCCATGCCCCCTGCCCTGGCGAGGGGGCTAGGGGATCTGAGGTTGCCCGCCCCCGCACGGGGGAACTGAAGCCACCCCCCCCCCATCCCGGCTCTGGGATTAGGGGATCTGAGGCCTGGCTCATATCCCCCACCCTGTGGGGCTTAATGGGGGTGGGGCCAGCTGGGTCTGGATCTCATGCAATTTCAAGGTGTGCATGCAGGTGGGAACTTGACTCTGGGTTCCATGGCACATCCCAGACTCTGACAGGAGGGAGATTTTCATATATACTCTACTAATTTTCTTTCATCTCTGACACTTCTATTATAGAGAAAGGGCAAATAGCAATATTAAAATATTTCCTCTAAATAATTTTCTTTTTTAAATTTTATATTATTTATTTATTTTTTAAATAAATGAATAAAATTTATTGTTCAGATTATTACAGGTGTTCCTCTCCCCCCCCCCTTAGCTCCCCTCCACCTGACTCCCAACCCCAACCCATGCCCTTACCCCCACCACTGTCTTCATCCATAGATGTAAAATTTTCATCCAATCTCTTCCCACATCCCTCAGACCCCTTTCCCTCTGTGAATTGTTAGTCAAATTCCTTTCTATTTCCCTGATTCTATTATATTCACCAGTCCATTTTGTTCTTCAGATTTTTTTTTTATTCTCTTGATTTTTAGATTTGCTTGTTGGTAGGTATGTATTTGATGCCTTTTTGTTGTTCATAATTTTTTACCTTTACCTTTTTCTTCTTTTTCCTCTTCTTAAAGAATACCTTCAACATTTCATATAATCCTGGTTTGGTGTTGATGAACTCCTTTAACTTTTTCTTGTCTGTGAAGCTCTTTATCTAACCTTCAATTCTGAATGATAGCTTTGCTGGGTAGAGTAATCTTGGTTGTAGGTTCTTGTTGTTCATCATTTTGAATATTTCTTGCCACTCCCTTCTGGCCTGCATAGTTTCTGTTGAGAAATCAGATGACAGTTGTATGGGTACTCCCTTGTAGATAACTAGTTGTTTTTCTCTTGCTGCTTGTAAGATTTTCTCTTTGTCTTTTGCTCTTGGCATCTTAATTATGATGTGTCTTGGAGTGTTCCTCTTTGGATTCCTCCTGTTTGGGGTCCTGTGCGCTTCCTGAACTTGGAAGTCTATTTCTTTCACCGGGTAGGGAAAGTTTTCTGTCATTATTTCTTCCATTAAGCCTTCATATTCTGCTCGCTCTCTTTTTCTGGCACCCCAAAAATCCAGATGTTGGTACGTTTTAAGCCATCCCAGAGGCTCCTTACACTATCCTCACACTTTCAGATTATTCTCTCTTTTTTGCCTCTCTGGTTGGGTGATTTTTGCTTTCTTATATTCCAGTTCTTTGGTTTGATTCTTGGGGCATATTGACCTATAGTTGAGTTTCTGTATATTCTTTATTTCAGACTTTGTATGCTTAATTTCTGGCTGGTCCTTTTCCATTTTTTTTGGTATTCTCATTGAGGTCCTTGAAGGTCTCACCAAGCTTCTTGGAGGTCTCATCAAATTTCTCAAAGGTTTTTGGAAAATTCTTGAGTAATCTTATAAATGTCATTCTGAACTGTGTGTCGTCCATTAATTTACTCTCCTCCAGCTCTTCCATTCGTGTCATGCTTCTGTGTTTCCTCATTTTGCTGTCTCCCTGTGTTGGTGGAGTGGCTTTGTGTGGTCGGTGACTTATAGGGGTCAGTAGCTCAGTTTCCCTAATAACCTGAGGTGGTCGCTTTTGCTATATCCTTTTGTGGGCTTAGTGTAATTAAGCCTTGATTGCTGTTGGTACACTGGGAGAAATTGACCTCCAGGCCAATTGTCTGTGAGGATCTGCTGTGTCTATAAAGGAAGAACTGCTGCGCTAGAGACACACCTTGTTTCAGTGGGACTTTGGTGCTCATTGAGACCATCTACCGAATGTGTCACTTTGGGTGTGAGGGATTGAAACTGAGCACTAGAACTCTGGTTTCTGGGTCTCAATGAGGTAGAGTTCAGCTACTGTGTGAGGCCAGTATGGTCGGGTCTCAGAAGCTACAGTGTGAATTACAGTCTTGTCCTCCTTGGATCTCTTTGCCCTAGATTGCAATTTTGCTAAACTGCACCAGAGAAAGCCATTCATATGTAAAGTCTGATGGTTGTAGCTTGGATGTGTTGTGAGGGGTGGAGTCTCAGGGCGGAGTCTCAGGGTATCACTAGGCTGGGGTGTGGCCAACAGTGATGGCTGCCTGTCCGCCACCTCTCGGATGGGCGTCCCTGCGTCTCCCCTCGTCTCCTTGCACCACAGCTCAGTAAACAATCTCAGCTCTGCAAGCAAGCCAGCCTCACTTTCTGACCCAATGGCAGACAGTCTATCCTCTCCCCAGAAACTGGATTTCAGAGAGATTGGGCGCTTGTCTCTCTTTGGGTTGAAGAAAGCACCACCCTCCGCCAACCTGGATCCACCGCCAGCTCTTATCACGTCCTTCCTCCCCTCCCCCACCTCAGTTTTTCAGCACTTGTGCCCTGGATTTTCCTCTTTCTCTTTCAGTCTAGATCAGTGTTTTTCAACCTTTTTTGGGCAAAGGCACACTTGTTTCATGAAAAAAATCACGAGGCACACCACCATTAGAAAATGTTAAAAAATTTAACTCTGTGCCTATATTGACTATATATAAAGTAATTCTCTTGAATAGGAATCAGATAAACACAAAGAAAGTATTTTATAATTACTTTATTATGAAATATTAAGTAAACAAAATAGTGAAGAATTATAAAATTCTTGTCTTGTCTGCACCTACGGCACACCAGGCAACATCTCGCGGCACACTAGTTGAAAAACGCTGGTCTAGATGTAGGGCTTCCTCTCAGCCAGCTTTTGTTTGGTTTTTGGGAGATAGACGTTTGTTTTATAGTGTTTTTGTTTTGTTTTTTAAGACTTGTGCCTGGCAGCCATTTAGGAGTGTTTACCTAATGCCACCATCTTCGTTCCCCCTAAATAATTTCCTTTTAATGTGCATGAATTTTGTGCACCAGGCCACTAGTATGTATATAAGTTCTTTGGTTAATCTCTTCCTGTCATCCCCTCCCCCTCTGAGATATATTATTCTGTTCCATGCCTCCATGCTTCTGGACATATTTTGTTCATTAGTTTATGTTCATGAGATTCCACATATAAGTTAAATCCTAAGATATTTGTCCTTCTCTGCCTGGCTTTAGCTTGGGTTTTAATGTGGTTCTTATGTGTGTACAATTCTATGATCTATTCAATTATTGTATAACTTCACATCATTTATGTCAGTGATTAAAACTTTTAAAACAAGCCTGACTTTCTGATTAATGTGTCATGTGTGCAGGGTGAGGCAATGGTAAATTTACAGTTGTTCATATGAAAAATAATACAATAATTAATAAATAATAGTACAAGAATAAATTCTGTTTCCCATACTCACAACTATAAATCTACTTTTGCCCTGCCCATGTGTGTTTTTGTTTTTGTGCAAAGAATGAGATAAAAACAAAGATTAGGTTCATTGTAAAGTGTTATAAACCAAAATTCCAAATGAAAGAAAGTGATGGTGTGGGGAGCAGGGATAGTTTAATGAGAGAGGAAAGGAAAACAAAAGGCTTACAGAAATCTGTAAAATGTTCTGCTCTGTTAGTTAAAAATAGTAAAAATGTTTTGAAATATTTTACATTAGTTTCCAATTTCCAACCTTCTTCTTTGATTTAGTTTTTGAACTTTGAGAATTTGACCAAGTTTTACTAGTTATCGAATTCAATTTTTTTTATTGAATTTGCTTTTTTTGTTGCATACATAATGTACATTTTGTGGTAGAATTGCTACAGAAACTATATGAATTATGTAGCAGGGTAACATGGCAAGAAAGTTGAGTAAAAGACTAAGCTTGAAACTTGGTGAAAAATATCTGTTGTCCTACAAAAACTTGACTCTCCATTGTTAAGTGGTAAAATATTCCTTATTATCCCTATGGAAATGATAGCTAGATTACAATCTCTTCCATGGAATGACCATAGATTATTCATTTTGTGGTTTTCCTGATACATATTGAATTTTAACTATATTTAATTCCCTGGAGTTTGATCAGAAGGTTGATTGTCCAGTAGGGTAAGAGTTCTTTATAGTAGAAAAATCCTATCTACATTTAGTTAGTTATACACAAGATACTCATTTTCTGTGCATATAGACAAGACTGTACTATCCATTTTAGAAAGACTCAAAACCGTATTTGGAATAAAAACATAACAGTTAGATGTCATTGGAGTCACCTTAAATTAGCTAACCAGACTCCCAATCAAAAGATGATTTCAGATATACACTAATTAACCCATTAATCTAATGAGATGCAAAAAAATGTCTGTAACCATTTCCTGAGCACTTCTTTAACTCATGTAGCAAATATCAATCTGATATGTTTTGTAGAATATTCACATACCATCCCAATACTTCCTAGATTTGCAGATGTGATCTAGCTAGCATGGGTTCACATAATTGGCACAACACAGAATTTTAGAAATATCAGCTATCTCAGAAACTTTATTCATGTGAATCTGGAAAATTCAGTCTTACTCTCAGAGACTCAGATGTCAAAATATTTTTAGAATGGGTCCTCAAGGCATCTTTAGTTTGTAATTGTAATCTTGTTGATTGATAGCACATGTGTTCCACGGAAATGTCGCCATATTGAAGTGAGCCTGGTTAGTACTGGAGACAGACTGCTTAGATATAAGGGGAAAGAACTCAAAGTGCTTTTAAATTCACCAACATGAAGATACACAATCTCTCATAAAATGTTAAATGGTTGTTTTTGATCCCATAATTTTAGCATTTCCATTGTAAGTTCCAAAGGTTTAGAAATTTGATTATTGACAGGTTAAAACATGTTATGCAGCAGATTTTAAAAAGAAAATAAAATTTGGAGAAGCTGTAGCCATATGATTGATGATATTTCCCATGGAAAAAAATATGCAGCTATGTTCTGCTGCATAGTGGAAAAGGATATTAAAGTATGGGGAACTGTAATAGTGTTAGATGATGATATTGATGCCATTTAATAAAATAAAGTATACAATACTTTAAAACTTAACAGAAAGCTGTATTATTGATTAAAACCTACATTTTAAATCATTGGGATGTTTAATCTTGCAAAGGATCATGGGACAGTTTTCTCAGAAAGTTAATAGCAAGTTAATATCAATTATATGAGGTACAATAGAAAGGATTTTAACCTGAGGGGAGTGAGGCAGGAGGGATATGAAGAGATGTTTAATGACTATAGGTAGGTAGGCTGTTGAGTCTAAGTGGTGTCCAAGCTTATTGAATAGTATTTACAACCACGATGAATAAATGAGTTTTGTCAGTTCTTTAGTTTCAGTATTTTTAAGAAGCTTAAATTTATTTTTCTAAGGCAGTTAGAAAAATCAAATCAAGCCACATAGTATTGCAAATTTTACATATTTGAAAAGTGTGCATTAATAAGTATTCAAAAATATTTTGTCATTTAAATGTTATCTTAATTTTTATAAAGTTAGAATCTTCTTAAATGTTCAAAAAATTTCTTTGCTAGGCTAAACATTCCCTCAGAATTCTTGCTAAATAATTCCTTTATGTTTAGCTATCAATGTCTGAATTGTCACCAATGTATGTGGTCCAAATATTTTTTAAAGCTTTACCAGAATTATGATGATTTTGAAAGAGGAAAGTTACAGAAAATTTTGATCAACTCTCCCCCACTGATGATTAATTCAAATAAACATTTTCTCATTTTCCCATAGAGCTGTATATACATGAAAAATAGGCACAATATCTAGTACAATCTATAGTGGGCTGTGAAGGAAAGGATATTATGAGAAATGAAGAAAACTTGATAATAAAAATGCTTGTTTGTCAAAATTTGACACAAAAATAAGATGAAAAATGTTCAGAAAAACAAATTTCATATAAAACCTTGTTTACAAAGATCTACACTAATAAAAGAGTAAGATGAAAATTGACTGTACCTTCACAATGACCATCAGCCAATCAGGAGTGAGTATGCAAATTAACACAACGATGATGATGAGTTAATTTGCATATGCAGGTGCCAAGCAGCTGGGGCAGGGCAGGACACAGATGCTCCATATCTCCCCAGTTGCTCAGGCTTCTGGGCAGTGTGGAAAGGCAGAAAGGCGGTTCTGGGCAGGAGTGAAAAGGTAACTCCAGCAGGAGCGAAGGCAGTGACAGCAGGCAGGGTAAGGAAGGCCCATTCTTGCACGAATCTTTGTGCATCGGGCCTCTAGTGTTATATAAATATTATTACAGTTTTGCTGAAACCAGTTTGGCTCAGTGGATAGAGCGTCGGCCTGCAAACTCAAGGGTCCCAGGTTTGATTCCAGTCAAGGGCATGTACCTTGGTTGCAGGCACATCCCCAGTAGAGGGTGTGCAGGAGGCAGGTGATTGATGTTTCTCTCTCATCAGCTTTCTATTCCTCTTCCTTCCTCTATGTAAAATATCAATTATATATATATATATATATATATATATATATATATATATATATATATATATTTTTTTTTTTTAAATATATCATTACAGTTTTGCAAGTTAAAATCTAAAATGAAACATTTTAAAGTGGCTTTCCAAATACAAATTTACTCAAGATACTTCAAAAATAAATAGAATATCACAGCAAGAAGGTTATTCCAGTCATGGTAAAGTTAAGTGAAAATTTCATTATAAGGTCCAGTAATACTCAATGGGGTTCTTGCTCATATATTTAAACTAGATATTTTTATTTTGAAGTTTAGGGGACATCACAGTCATTTAATGTATGGAATATGTGATTTTTTTTAAAAAGTAGTTCAGAAAATGAGTGCTTTAGTTTCATTTCCATATGTGTAAAATAACCAAACCTATATCCTATACATATAATATCATTATGATAAGCATTTCCTGATTATAATATTTATATAGAATCCATTTTACTTGGCAGATTAATTTTGCCTAACCTAATAATTGGTAACTGTCCCTCTCACCTCGATACTTCTGTGTGCCGACATTATCTCCTTTCTGTAGTAACAAAATAGCATCTTCACTGGTCTTCCTTAACCAGTCTTTATCCCCCTTCTGATACCTAAATCAAAGCACTCAGAGTAGCCCTTTAAAAAGGTCAATTAAATCATCTCACCTCTTCATTAAAACTCTCTTTATTCTACCAAGAGTGAATTCCAAATATTTTCTTTGACCTATATAATTGAACTGTGCTTCCCTCTCCAATTTTAACTCAGCTTTGATCTCATAGCTTCAGACATAGTAGCTATCTCTCGCTCTTGTCTGTAATAAACTTTTGACCCCTTTGGTGTCTACCTATTTACAAATTTCTCTGACTAGAATGCTCTTTTCTGCTGTTCTGTTTTTGGAGGAATCAGACATTTATTCATTACTCATTTGTTCACATTCTAGTATTTTCTCAATAATTCAGTGATAATCAACTGGGGGTAATTTTGCAATGTTAGAAGATAATTAGTAGTTATCACAACTGAAGAGGGATGGGGTTCTTTCTGGCATCTAGTTGGATAGAGGACATGGATGCTGCTAAATATGCTACAGTGTATGGGGGAGCCCATCATAACAAAGAATTGACTGTCTGGAAATGTCAACAGTGCCAAGATTTAGAATCCCTGACAATAATTCAACACCTCTTCTAGGTGCCAAGAATATATTGGTGAAGCAAATGAACATGACTGAACCTTTCATAAGCTAATACATTAGAAGAAATATTTAATAAGCTAGTTAACAATGAATTATATACTTTTAAATAATGTTGAGTGCTCTCAAGGAAATGGAGACAGGAGTGTAGTCAATGAAATTTACTTTAAGACAGGCAATGTTGCAGGAGATATTGTTTATGCTAAGACCAGAAGAATGAAAAACAGATACAGACACAGGTTATCTATACTAATAAAAGGGTAATATGCTAATTAGACCTGACATCTTCTGGACCACCTTCTGGACGTCCTTCTAGACAAAGCCATAATGTTGAGGCTGAGGCAGAGGCAGTTAGATGTGATCAGGCCAGCAGGAGAGAGCAGTTGGGGAGATCAGGGCAGCAGAGGAGAGCAGTTAGGGGCAATCAGGCAGGCAGGCAGGTGAGTGGTTAAGGGCCAGAAGTCCTAGATTGTGAGAGAGATGTCCAACTGCCAGTTTAGGCCAGATTAGAGAGGGTGCAGGCTGGGCTGAGGGACACAGTCCCCTTCCACACACCCCACTCCTGTGCACAAATTTCATGTTCTGGGCTTCTAGTGCTATATAATAAAAGGATAATATGCAAATAGAACAAACAGCAGAACAATCAAACAATCAAAGCGTAATATGCTAATGATAAGCTAAGGCTGCTCAACTGCTCCCTATGATATGCTCCTGGGGTCTGGCCAATCAGGACTGAGCAAGGCATGCCCTGGAACCCTCCTGCAATCCCTCCCTGGCCCGATTATCCACCTGTGAGGTGCCTCAGCCTGGCCTGCACCCTCTTGCAATCCAGGACCCCTCCAGGGACATTGGAGAGCTGGTTTCAGCTGCAGGCCACTCCCCTTGGGAGGGTGACAGACACAGGGCTCATGGCCGGAGAGTGCTGCTGTAGCAATTTGAACCTCTCCTGATCAATCACGGCAGGCACAGTGGGGCCTGGATGAGCGGGAGTGGCAGGTAGGAGCTGCAGGGAGTGTTGGACTATGAGTTTCAGCCAGATCCCTACAGCTCACCCAGAGAGACCCCACCCATGCACAAATTCATGCAACAGGCCTCTAGTAGTAAACATTTATAGAACATCAACAATAAAATGTTGCATTTTTAACCATGTATTTTATTGTAACTGTTGTTTAGCACATTTTCTTCACAGATTCTGTGCTAAGGTGATTAGCCTAGCATTTGTCTCTTGTGAGCAATTAATTCCTCAGAAAATTGGTGAATCCCCAACTTTATGTGACTTCCGTTCATTTCTATGAAATTATCTGGAAAAAAAATCCTATCTAATAAAATAGTAATATGCAAATTATCCATTATTCCAAGACACAAGACTGCTGCCCCCATTGTGGCCAAAGATGGCTGCTCCATGTGGACACAAGATGGCTGCCACAAGATGGCTGGCAGAGGAGGGCAGTTGTGGGCAGTTGGAGGAGACCAAACCAGCAAGGGAAGGCAGTTAGGGGGGACCCAGGCCTGCAGGGGAGGGCAGTTGGGGGGACCAGGCCTGCAGGGGAGGGCAGTTGGGAGGGACCAGGCCTACAAGGGGAGGGCAGTTAGGGTAAAAAAGTAAAATGTTTTTCTAATCAGTAACAAAATTTGTCATTCTATATCACAGTAACATAGAATATTATAATACTTTAACATGTTTACTTAAATCAATTTAAATCATATTGTTTCTCTATGTAAGGTCCTATGGTTCCAGTAGAGGAATGTTTTCATAAGTAAATAAGTACATTAAATAGGGACAGATACACAACAGATTGTAAAGCTACCCAAAGAATGGTATCTCTTTCTTTATTTTCTTTTTCTTACTTTTTAAACAATGTGACCAGCAAAATATGATGCCTAATCATTTTACTTATATACCTTTAATAAATTTTTTAAAAAACTGTTTTTAATGTCAACTGCTACTAAATTGCTAGTGCTTATCAACGTGATGTCTATAGTTTTACCTACTCAAGATATTCTGGTCACTTCCATTTGAATATTCCCTAGGGCCCTGACCCCCTTGTCTAGCACTAAACTTATCATAATCTCTATTACACCTCTCCCTATAATATTTTTCTTGGTAACAGATATTTCTAAATACTTCAGTGGGCCAAATAAAAATAACTTGGACTTGAAGGGTTCATTAGGTCCTGACAATATTTACTTCTTGACCTGAATGCTGGTTAAACAATGTATTAAGTCTGTGAAAATTCATTGAACTCTATACCTATGACTTGTACACTTTTCTCTAACTATGTCATGTTAATAAAAATATTACATAGAAATTCTAGAAGTCAAGTTTAACTGTTTCCTCTCATGCATTTGGCATATCTAATGTGCCAGCAAAAGTTTTATAATTGCTACTAGTTGTTGAGTGTTATATCTTTGATTTTGTGATCAACTATGAACACAGTCTGCCACTCAAAAATTTCTGTGGTGCAGGTTTTATTATTATTTCCATTTTGCATGTGAGGAAATAGACACTTAGGCTAAATTACTTGTCTAAAATCACACAGCAATAAAATGGCTGAAGTAGGATTTGAATCTGAACCCATATTTGAAATCACCATGATATTTTTATCTCTCTCATGTCCATAAAACAGAATATTCAATTTCCTTTAAAAATATTTTTATTGATTTCAAAGAGGAATGGAGAGGGGGAGACAAAAAATATCAGTGATGAGAGAGAGTCCTTGATCAGCTGCCTTCTGCACACCCCACACTAGAGAATGCGCCTGCAACATGGGCATGTACCCGATGGGGAATCAAACTGTGGCTTCCTGGTTCATAGGTCGACACTCAACCACTGAGCAAAGCTGGCTGGATAGAATATTCAATTTCTTATCCATCTTTACTGCTTGTCTTCAGTTAAGCTTTTTAGATCTTCATTTATTTTAGTGATAATATTTTAAGAAATCTTGTACACTTTAGCATACCCCACTTTTAATCTAAATGCAACCAGAGTTAGTGCTCTTTCTACAATGTAAAACTGTTCATGTAGTTTATTTAAAATCTACTAATGCAGCAGTTCACAATCTTGGCTACACATCGGAATCATAAGGCCCCAGCCAGGAATAATTAAATCAGAATCTCTGGAGTTGAGGGCTTGGGAGTGAGGGCTTTTTAAATGCTCTCTGGGTGACTATAATGGGCAGCCAGCTTTGGGAACCATTGCTTTAATGTCTTCCTTTAGGTTTTTTGTTTTTTTTTTTCTAAAAAGAAACTCCTTAGCATTGCACAAAAGATCCTTTGTAATCTGTTCCCTGCCTCCTCTCTTTTGCCACTTCTGCTCTAAATCCCTTCTTTCCCAACTTCATCCTCCAGCCCCAGAAATATATATTTCATTCTGATATAAAAGCCTTGTTTTTTCCCCCCCAGGGGTTAATTTTAACAAAATTATTTATATCGTGCCTTTATACAGAACAGTTCTTTGAGTGCTTTTGTCTTGCTTCTAATTTAATTGAACTTCCATGCATTTTTCAAACAGCAGGTCTGGCGTCACCCTTTCTGTGATATTGCTCTAACTTCTATTTATTTAATTGTTTAGCTACTCATTATTGACTTATTTCTTATTTTATGAGTTAATACATGCACATCGTAAAGAATAGCCTGGCAGCATGGCTCAGTGGTTGAATGTCCACCAGGAGGTCATGCCCTTGTTGTGGGCTCTATCTCCGGTGGGAGACGTGCAGGATGCAGCGGATAAATGATGATTCTCTCTCATCATTGATGTTTCTATCTCTATCTCCCTTCTTCTTTGAAATCAATAAAAATATATTTAAAAAAAGAATGCATAAAGTATAAATGGATACACATTAATAAGTTCACTAATATTTCAAGTCCCCAGCTCAATCTGCCAGAGGCAATCATTATGTCTAGATTTTTAATGTACCATTCCAGAAATAAACAGTGCTCATACAAATATACATGTATATGAATATGTTTGTATGCACTTTAGCATACATAATAACATATACACTCTTCTGCTCCTTGTTTTTTTTCACTTCACAATGGAATTCTATCACATATTCTTATCTCAACATGGAAGTCTATCACTCTATCAATATATTTAATATTTATATAGTATTCTGTTATATGAATATAGTAATTTATTCAACTAGATCCTAACATATGGAATTTATGGTGTTTCCTATATTTATTGTTACAAAAATACTTAAGTATAAAGAATATTATTGTACAAAGGACTTACTTTATTTGTATTAGTAACTTCAATTCCACAAGTGGAATGCTTATGTCTGAGACTATGTACATTTTTAAATTTAATAGAATAAGCTATATTGATATTAAATACATTGTTCCTACTTATTTGTTTTAGAAACACTACTTCTTTATTCATAGTTCTCTGTGTATACCACTAAGTCCACTATAGTAGAAAGTATCATTTTAGAGTATAAACATTTCATTCATTCATTTATCATTCATTCATTTCTTCACTCATCACATCCCTCATCTATTTAGAAATGTTTATTAAGAATTTAGTATAATAAGTACTGCACTCTAGTCAGCAAAATAAATAAACAAATAAATAAATAAATAAAATACCTAGAGATAAACTTAACAAAGATTGTGAAAATTCTGAACAAGTCCCACAAAATGTCATTCCAATTTAAATGCTCAAAATTTTTTCCAGTTCAAATCTTTGTTTCAAGCCTGACTGTTGTGGCTCAGTGGTTGAGCATTGACCTATGAACCAGGAGGTCACAATTAGAATCCTGGTCAGGGCACATGCCCACGTTACAAGTTCAAGCCCTAGTGTGGGGTGTGCAGGAGGCAGCTGATCAATGATTATCTCATCATTGGTGTTTTTCTCTTTTGTTCTCTCTCTCTTCCTCTCTGAAATCAATAAAAATATATTTAATCTTTTATTTCAATATTACAAAAGCAGGAAGTGATTTTCTACTTGGCTAGCATGACATTCGGAGCTCAGGAACTTCCCCAAGTCGGCTAGAGTAATGGACTGCCTTCTCAGACACCAGTGCCTTATCTTTCTTTCCTTTTGTGCATGGCAATAGGGAAGGGAGCATATCCCAGTAGCATAGCAAACAGGAAAACACAGTCATTAACATAAATTACTTATTTTAAAAAGCTCATAAGGAGGCTTATATTTAGAGCAGAAGTACAAATATATAACCTATTCATCAAGCAATTTTATCCCTGGCTTCTGGGTGGTAAATCCCTTAAAAATAAAATGACAATTTTACATGTGGGATTTGTGATTATATTTAACATGGCTATGCTTTATTGCCTGATACCTTCTTTATTGGAAAAAGACTACTGTGAGGTTCCCAGAACATTTTTATTTACTGCGTAAAGTGGAGAAAAGTTCAGAGGGGAAGACTAATTAGAAAAATGGTTGTCTACTAATCCATTGAACTAAGCCTGCTAAACACATCCAAGCTCTTTTTAGTTTTATGAACACACATTTTATATTGATTTCAGAGAGTAAAGAATAAATGACTTGTTTTGAACTTTAAAAGAGGAAAATTGAAGACAAAATCCAGTTAAGCCTTTGGGTATATCAAGCTCTTTAACTTGAAATATACATCAACACTTGGCAAATGATTTAAAGTTGTTAAAGGACATTTACTGGTAGCTACAACAGGAAAGCTGGTAGTAAATCAGATGGAACAATAAAAGAACAATTTTGATTGGCCAAATATTAAAGATTCCAGAAGTTACAACCCTCCAACCTGAAAGACTTCTTAATTTCATGAACTTTCTCAGCCTGTGATTCAATTTATCTGATAATAGTGAAAATCACTGTTTTTTCCTTTGCTTCTCCCATTCCCTCTCTTCCCATAGTCTCCTCTTACCTCTACCCTCTCCTTCCTTTATTCATGTTTTTATCTTCTATTTTCTGATTATATCTGAGAAGTTTTCTAAAAAGTTTAACATTCTGCTCATTTTCACCACTGAAGGCCCATTTTAAAGTATCATCGGAGGTGAAGAAAAAATGTACTTATTCAATGTGAAAGCCCTCAAAAGAAAAGGCAATAAACATTTTATCCTGGATATTTACTGTTTCAGTTGTTTTTTATGTGTTTAACATTTCATCAGACAATAAGTTCTGTACTCCAAAATGTTCTTGAACCTGAAATATATTTCCACTTACAGCTGGATAGCATCCATCTTCTGATAATATGTTCAATATGGTTAAGACTCTTTCCTTAAATGCAGTATAAACTAAGTGTTTATTTTGTCACTGTAAAATGGGAGATCTTCAAGCCTGGCCAGCTTGGAGGCCGCTACTACAGCTTTATGCTGCCAGCTGTGAATTGTCATAGTTTTCTATTATCTGTAAATGCTTGCTAACAAGTTGAATAACCAACTATTTCTTGGATAACCTTGAAAAATAATTCTTTACTTAATGCCCTCTGTCTTCAGTGAAGTGAATTCTCTTGCTTACGGGAGTGTTAAGTGACACCAGTTCTTCTGTTGTCATTGCTTTAAAAATAGCTCTATTCCTAAACCCTTCCCATAAGGGTTTCTTTTAGGACCACGGATTTTTCTAATCTATAGTAGCCTAGTCCTCAAAGCAATGTGGCCTCTTACTGTTTCCTTCTCATTATCCCTGCAGTTTCAATTACATATGTGACTCTTGGCTTTATTGTAAACATTTCTGCATTAACTATGAGCCCTGAAGTCACCTGGGGTGGCTGGTGTCAATAGCAAGTCTATGCAGAGCTACTTTACATAAAGCAGTTTACTTCCTGTATGATAAAAGGTGCTAAAGTGAAACCTGCCTTCTATTATACTCTTGGGGTGTAATCAAGAGGGGTGTGATCACAGCATACCAATTAAGAGGGTTAGAGCAAGCTGCAATGGGTAGGGAATTCTCCACATATTTTTGAACTCTTCAGAGGAAAAAAAAAACAGGGCACAGGACATCTAATTCTTTTGCTAGAACAGTTGTATACAAAACCCCTGTGTCATGGTTTCTGCCCAGAGGTTATGCTTTTAGATTTAATTTTCATGTAAGTCAGAATAGCCATTATTGTTCATTTAAACCTTGGCAAGGGAAGTATTACTAGTACTCAGACTAATTACTAGTACTTTATCTCATGGGCAATTATAATAATAAGAAAAGAAGACTTGCATTTCCATTTCAAGCTATCTCAGCACCCTTAATGGCTCTTTGACCACAAGCAAATATACAGTAGTCCTACATATGCATGGGCATATGTTCCCAATCCCCAGTGGATGCCTGAAACTGCAGCTAGTACCTAAACCTATATGTAATATGCTTTATTCTAATGCATACACCCTTATGATAAAATTTAACTTATAAATTAGGCACAGTAACTAAATGATAAAATAAAACAATTATAACAATATAAGTTATATATATGTGGTATCTCTAAAAACATCTTAGTATAGGGGGCACTTTACATCTTATTTGGTATATCTGAATTGCCAGCATCACTACTCTTGCTCTTTGGGACCAGGAGTAAATAAAATAAGGATTACTTGAACACAAGCTTTGTGATATCATTACAATCATTGGAAAACCCAAATGGCTATTAAGTGACTAGCAGCAGGGAGTGTTTATAGCATGGTGACACTGGACAAAGGGATGTTTCATGTCCCAGGCATGATGGAACCTGTCAGGGTGAGATTTCATTACACTGCTCACAACAGTGAACATTCAATACATATGAACTGCTTATTTCTGAAATTTTCCATTTAATATTTTTTGAACCATGGCTGACCATGGGTAACTGAAATTCCTGAAAACTACTGTGTAAGTATCTTCCCAAAAGTTCCTCTGGCCCTCAAATAGGAATATTGCCAGTTCTGCTTTAAAACATTTACTTTGAATCTTCTTGCTATGGCCCAATGCCCCCATCATTTATTTTATTGCCTTATACCCACCTGGATTCTGTCTCTCTGACTGTTGAAGACAATATCCCATTGGATCAGGAGTGTCTAAATGGCTATTTCCCAGAATGCTCTCAAAAAATTATCTTCCACAAGCCAAAGCCATGATCCTAATAAACTCTGAAGCCCCAAACTCCAGGCTTGGATTAGTAAACCCCCCATACTCCACTCCTAGGTGAAGATTGGATTTTTTTAAAAGAACAAATACAAATGCCCTTTTATAGTCTTAGATAATTTAGTTATGATGAATTAAACAGGAATATAAATTATTTGCTCTGGTTCAGTACTCAGTCTGCGTCATGATATTATATAACTAAACCAATTGTATTGTAATTTTCATGTGCTCATAAATCAAACAAAATACTACTGGACAAAATAATTTTTATTGTCTTTTATTTGTTGATATGGACTGAATACTGTGTCCTCATAAAATTCATATATTGAAGCCCTAGCACTCAATGTGATAGTATTTTGCAGATGAGGCCTTTGGGAGGTAATTAAGGTTAGATGAGGTCTTGAGGGTGGGGCCCTCTGATGAGATAAGTGTCCTTATAAGAAGAGACACCAGATAATTGTTCTCTTCTTTGCCATGTGAGGTATAGCAGAAGGTGACCTCTGCAAGCCAAAAAGAGAGATTTCACCAAAACCTGACCATGCTTTTGGCCTGATCGCAGACTTCTAGCCTCTAGAACTGTGTGCAAATAAATTTCTATTGTTGGAGCTACAAAGTCTACAGTATTTTGTTAAGGTAGCTGAAGTGGACTAAGACACTTGTATTGTCCCTAGAGCCAGTATCTGATTTTGTTAAAACAAACAGGCAAAAACAACAATAATTACCAAAACCATGATTATGGTGTAAAAAATAGGCTTACCTAGATTGGTTAGTGTTTACCACAATAATGCTGTGTAAGAACCCTTAGTGGCTTCCAGCAAGCTTTTAGTGGCTTCCAGCAAGCTTAGTGGCTTCCAGCAAGCTTGTAGTCTCATGGTCAGACAGGACTGGCTGACCTAAGGTGGGCTGAATTTGGTGGCTCTGTCTCATGTTGCAGGTTGAGTTTGGATTTGTTCAATGTGTTATTTACTAAGCCTAAGCTGAAGTGACACTAGTTACCCATTGCATGTTCTTCTCATGGGGGATCACTGCATTATAAGGCAGTAAGTCCGCACTTCAAAGCTCCATTAGTGTTATTTTTATTAATATCCCATTGACCAAAGGAGACCATTTTTCTCACTGGAGACCAGATATATAATTATGTTATTGAGAAGTGAAAAAATGAGACCAATAAATCAATTACTATAGTAGAAAAAGTAGGGATTATTTATTAGCACAAAGAATTTAGTTTCAGTGGATATGATGCTTTTCTTTATGGACATGGAAAAATATCTAAAATACATTTTTTCCAACTTAACCATGATAATGGCTCAAGAGAAAGTTTAGGAGTGTCCACAGCTCACTGCTTTGCTTAATAATCCCACCATTTGCCATGATAAATTTAATCACCTCTGAATGTTTTTGAGGTGTTTGATAATGATAAAAATTACTGAGGAGAAAAATGATCACTATTCTGTTCTGAGAGCTGCATACCATACAAGATAATTTACAGATATCATGTAAATAAACATATCCTTGGCCCCAATAATAGGAAATTGGTGATATTATTCTCCAAATTTTGCAGAGGAAAAAATGGGACAAGAATAAATGGGTAACAAACATGACCAAAAGGACAAAATCAGCCTGTTACAAGGTTTCATAGGGATATAGGAAGGTCAGGGAATTGTCTCGACAGTTGAATAACCAAGCATCAAGAGGACTTTAACATTGTTTCAGAGAATTGCAATTATAGAGTCTAATTTCATGAATGATTGGACCACTGAATTGGATACAATGCAGCATGTGATTTAAGATTATAGGTGTTGTTCTACCATTCTCAAGAATTAAATACTTTGATTTCAAGCTTCTACTATTACCTCTATTCCCTAGTGAGAGAGGATGTTGACTCTAATATCAACTTCCTAAGAGAAAGTGTCCAATAAAAGCAGTCACTCACCATCATGTATGGGAGAATCAAGTTTCTAACTCTTCCAATGCCTTTAAGTTGGTTTTTTTTTTTTTTTTTTTTTTTTCTCTTTGATGCTCATGCTTAAATGGTCATTGTGGCCAGGGGGTTGGAGTGTGTTGATTGTCTAAGCCCAAGATGGAAACAATGTTAATAGACACTCAGAGTGTAGAAGAGAGTTTTCCAAATTATATTTGGTATAAAGCTCCCCAGGTGATGTTATTGACCTAAACTGACCTACAGCATGAATAGGCAGTACTGTTGTCAGTACTGGGAAAAGGTGTCTGAATGTTGTAAGAGTTTGGTGAATTTTAATGACTGATGGGAAGCTTTGAAACTGTATCAGAATGTGAGGAGGTTGAGTGGTAGGCAGAGGCCAGGTCATGTGCAAATTGTAATTTAAGATTAGGGCTGTGTGTTCTGTGACCCGAATACTGGAGAATCTCTCCACTGTTCAGGAAAGATGTTTCATGCACAATGCTTTTCAGGCTGTCAACAGCAAATTTAATAATTGATGGGTGGGTCAAGGTTCTATGGCTTTCATTTCTATGTCACATGATTACACTAACCATGGACATATATAGGCAGTATCCCGAAAACTATGATCTATTCAAAGGATGGCAAGTCTCATGGGAGGAAATGCAATTACTAGTCTGTGGAAGAGAAATTTGAGGAACCTTAGACTATGGAGGCAGCTACTACAGCTTTATGCTGCCACCTGTGAATTGTCATAGCTTTCTACCCTGTTTCCCCGAAAATAAGACAGTGTCTTATATTAATTTTTTCTCCCAAAGTTGTGCTAGGTCTTATTTTCAGGGGATGTCTTATCTTTCCATGCGCTCGGTCTTATTTTTGGAGGATGTGTTATTTTCGGGGATACACGGTATTATCTATAAATGTTTGTTAACATACTGATGGTCACATCACAGAGTGATTTAGACATTTTAAACTCTCCTCACATACTCATTTTGTTCTAATTACAGACTGGTGTGTCCAGCAGGTGTAGTTCTATTTTATTTTTATAAGAAAACAGAGTTGCAGAGATATTGTGAAGGTTGTGACAGTAAGTGCTGGAGTCAGAGAGAAAAGTCTGATTTTCTTATTCCTATACTAGGTCACTTTATCAGATTGTTTTACCAGACTTAATTGTTTCTCTTATAGTCTCTGATTCCCATGAAACCTATTAAAGAAAAAAAAAGATAGAAAAACAAAGCAATTAAATTTAGATCAATTTTTAAATTTACTTTGAATCTTGCACTGCTGTCAGAAGATATAGATTCATATTCTAACGATTCTCATGTTGTTATCCTATCTTAATTTATATGATCTATTTATCTTTCTCACTCTCTTGTTTAATCTCGAGTTCTCTTGTTTTTCCCTATTATGTATTTGAGGGGTTTCATGAGAAGAAAAATGTCTCTGGTTTCATTAGATAACCAGATACACAGACTGCTATATATATTACAGGAATAAATGTTGCTCTTAAAACTCAGATGTGGATGAGTTTTTGCTATTTTTGGAGCTGTATGCCACATCAACATTATCTAATCTACACTAATAAAAGAGAAAAATGCTAATTGACCATACCTTCACTACACCCACAGCCAGTCAGAGTGAGTATGCAAATTAACCCAACAAAGATGGCGGTTAATTTGCATATGCATAGGGAAGGAGGAGTGAAGACTGAAGACAGCATAGAAGGAAGAGGGAGAGAAAGCAGAAAGCAAGGCAGCTGTGGGAGGGAAAGCGAGGACAGGGAGGGCAGCAGAAGGGAAAGCACAGGGGAGGCAGTGGCTGCAGGAGGGAAAGCATGGCGTGGCGGGCAGAGACTGCAGGAGGGAAGGGAAAGCACTGGGGTGGCGGGAGGGAAAGTGTGGGGCAGTGGCGGCTGAGGGAGGATAAACTCAGAGGTTGGGGGGGTGGCGGTGGTGGGAGAAAAAGCGTGGGTTAGGGGGTGGGAGGCAGAGGCAGCAGGAAAAGCACTGGGCGGAGGGGGGTGGAGGAAGTGGTAGTGGCGGGAGGGAGGTCCACCAGAAGCCATGTTCACAACGGGCCTCTAGTAGATATATAACATGAGCTACATATGTAATCTAAAAATTCAAGTAGGCACTTTAAAAATTTTAAAAAGTGAAATTAATTTACTAATATATTCTAGTTAACTCAATATATCAAAAATGATTTTAATGTGCAATGACTAAAAATATTAATGAGACATTTCACATTGTTAACAGGAATGTACTGTCTTAAAATTCTTGTGAGCATTTTATTGAATTCAATGTCAAATTTTCATGGGTTAGAGTGAACTACTGTCCTCCAAATGAATAAAGTTGTGTTTTCATGGAAAAAAATCATTTACATTGCTTCAGTTTTAGACTAAAATGAAAACTAAGCAAATTTACCATTTCACTTCCTCAGCCATGGTAGCCACATTTCTTCTTTTTTTTTAATGGTCTTGATTTTTATTTATCTAAAATTTATCAATTGATGCAAATGTTCACTTGGCACTCACCTGTCACAGTTGGCTACTGCATTGAATAGCACAGTTCCAGATTATGAAAAAAACATTCTCTGTTTTCTTAATTTTCCCAAACAATTTGGTATTGTTCAGCTGTTTAAATGTCAAAGCCAAAGAAAAGTGTTATTTTTTTCCCCTCAGTATTTGCCTTTGAAATTTTTTTTTTTCTCTTGGCGTTGGGTAGAAAGTGCATAGAATCTTCTTCCAAGACATAGTAGCTCATTGATGCCCCAGGAAGTACAATTAGGAGAGATTAAGCTTGTGTCCTTTCCCACATAATGGGTTCTGCTTCCTTCAAATCTGCACCTATTGCCAATAGACTTGTCCTTCCTGCACTTGGAAAAGTTTTGGCCCTTTAATTAAATAATTAGCTTAATTGCTCATTTTTTGCATAAATGTTAAATAATTTAATTTATTATAATTTTAAAACAATGGCTATATAAAACAAAATTAATGTAGATATGTTTATAACATATTTAGAAAAGTTTCAGACTTTTTAGAAACTCAGAGTTTGAGGTTAAGTTCATCTTCATAATTCTACAAGGAGTTCACTGTTTCTTCTTCTGTCAGAGCCTACAGAACTATCCCAGACATCTAAAGAAGTCCATAGGGCTCTTTCCAACAGTCTTATTATGATGCACTGTTATTTCAGAAACTCACTGTAACTTCTGAGTGTCCACATCTCTTTGCTGTTTCTCTCTAGAGTCACAGGCTTTTGTCTGAGAATAACTTAGCTCTACTTCTTAACTGTGATTTATAACCAGTTTGTGTTGCAGTTGAGATGCTGGATAGGGATTCTTAGAAATCCAAGGATAAGCCCCTACGTGCAGTGGCAATGAATCTCAGTTATTCTGTTTTTCTCTATATAAACTTAATTTATATATTAAGCCTCCTTTCTGCTAGATTCCATACCCTTAATCAGTCAACTCAGGACATATTTATATTAAAAAACGGGTGGGAGGAAGAACAAGAAGACAAAACCAAAAAAATCAATCATATTATCACTTCCCAAGGAATGCTAACATTGCTATTTTGGCACATTTGGTCAGGTATATTTCTATCTAAAATTATATATTTTTCTCTATTTTCTTATTTGTATATTTAGCTGGATAATTCCATACTTATACATTCTTATCCTTTTTATTTACTATCACACACATGTTTTTAT